>NC_057917.1:18312692-18912692 GCF_018873765.1 Telopea speciosissima | reverse complement strand
TCCGTTTCATACCTTCAGTCAAGGGGGGGGGCATTTTTTAAATACTGCATTTTGACACCTTGGGGAGACCTTTCAACGATGATGATTAGGGCCCACCTGACTCCTGTGATGATTGTGTAGAAACAATGACCATTTTACCCCTAGCATAATTTTAGTACCCAAACCTTCCCAAATACAGCTAAAACTCGTAGGATGACCTTATTTAGATATTTTGAGCCTATACCTAAAATTCTTGTTCAAATCCAATGATGTTTAGCCACCATTTAATTCGAAATGGCCATTTTTCCTTATCATAATTCTGGTATACGAACCTTCTTGATTTGAGCCGAAACTTTTAGGATGGCCTTATTTAGCTAGTTTGAACATGTATGTAAAATTCATTTAAATCTGATGATGTTTAGTCTCCATCCAATGTGAGATTACCATTTTGCTCCTGGTATTAATTGTGGTGTTCAGAGCTTCCCAATTTGGCATGGAACTCCATGGATAACCTTATTTGGGTATTTTGAGTATGTGAATAAAATTTTATTCAAATCCGATATTGTTTGGACCTCAATCAGTGCAAAGAATCATTTACGGGTCCTGCACATTTGTTGAGCATTTTGGCCATGTACCCAACAAAATTTGGGATTGATCACCATACAAATGGAAAATACACAAAGAGTACTTTGAGGTGATATAACGTGCGTCAAAATCAGCTTCGCGGATCAAAAGTTATTAATGTTTGGGCAAATTTCACAGACACCCCTTCTAAGTATTCAGTATGTGACGGACTTACCATGGTTAAAATACCCTTAAATTTGAAAAACAAAAAAAATTTAAAAAGCCATAAATCTGACAACTTGGTGGCTGTCATGTACACGGCAACACCAGAGCTGCCTCGTGGCAGTCTGGAACTATGGATTCCTTGGGTCAAACCTGAACGGCCCACGGTTGACCAAGACCCTGGATGCCTGCGTCAGACCAAGGCCGACTTGCATAATTAGTGTTTTTTGCCCTAAAAGGGCATTTTGACCATTTTACCATGTTTAGGGAAAAATAAAGTTATCCTTAAAATGTAGTATGTTTTAGTACCTTAGAGTGTCCAAGACCATATTTTAATGTTTTCAGTTCTCCTTTGATAAAAAAAAAAAAAAGTAGCAATAATTACTACTTTTGCCACTTAGGGGTAGTTTGGTCATTTGACCACCTTTTAGCATTTCATATTATGAAATTTTGTGTTTCACTCATGCATACTTAAGTTTAGGGGTATGCATCCAAACTTTCTCCCCTACATTTTGGGTAGTTTAGGATTCTTTCAACCATTTTTGCCCCCTAGGAGCAATTTGGTCTTTTTACCTTATTAAGTACTTAAGGCACTAAGTAGGGGACTTGGCTCCTGTGTAGCCGTGGCAAGAGCTGGACGGTCCAGCGCTCGGAAACCACCCCAAAAACAGGGGCGGATGGTCATTTCACATGTGGGGCCCAAGTGGGACCCACCTATGGAATGACCATCCCACCCCTATTTTTGTTGTCGTTTAGTAGGGTTGGACGCTCCAGCTCCCGCCACGGCTGGATAGGATCCTCTTCGACTAAATAGGTGCTTCATTAGCTGTTCTTTGTACATATCATTGATAAATTAGTATTCGTATATAGTTACGTACATTTGCATCTATTCTCATGCATTTTTTACAATTTTGGGCATGAAGGGTATTTTAGGTATTCAAATGTATTTTTTTTAACCCAAAATTTGGGAGGGATTTTAGCACTTCATTTTGATTTGATTAACTATTGTAAATAGGGCTGCAACAGGATCGGGTTGGGCCGGGCCTTTTAAAATCCTAGCCCAACCCTGACTCCCCTTAGTTGGGCCCAGGCCCGACCTGACCCTAACTCAGGGCCAAAAAAATCCAACCTTGACCCGTCCTCAGGTTCGGGCCGGCTTGACCCTGATTGGCCCTAATCATGGGGGTGGGAGGGAAGGGAGATGCATGGGCTGGCCAAGCTGGGAAAGGGAGATGAATAGGCTAGTCAGGTTGGGAAAGGGAGATGAATGGGCTGGTCAAGCTGGGAAAAGGAGACGCATGGGCTGGCCAGGTTGAGAAGAAGAAAGCAGAGGAAGACCAAGAAGAAGAACAAAAAAAAAATAAAAAAAGAAAGAACAGGAAGAAGAAGACAGGGTCAAGTTAGGTCGGGCCAGGCTTAGCCCGAGGCCTCAACCCTGACCCAACTCAACCCTAACTCAGGGCCTGAAATTCTCAACCCTGACCCGCCCTCAGGGCCAAGATATCTCAACTCAGGCCTTGTTTGGGCTCAGGGCGGGCCAGGACAGACTCGGGCCGTCAGGGCCAAACTTACACCCCTAATTGTAAATATGTTTTAACATGAAAATTACATCTTAGGTGGAATTTTGTGCGTTTCATGCATTTCTATCCTGAAAGGGCATTTTGATAATTTTATAGGTGTTAGGCCCAACCATAGTCATAAGACATTATAATCCCCATGTTTATGTTTTAAAACCTTAGTAATAATTTTTAATGAGTCTCTTGCACTTTAGAGTCATTCCCATGCATATTTGTACCCATAGCCTAGTAGGGTTATTTTGGTAATTTTACCAGCATTTTATCATCCGATTTTTTGTGAATGTTTCTCTTAGGTCCTTTGCATGATTTTAATGTTATTAAGGTTTGTCTTAGCAATTTTTTTGCATTTGAATGTAGATTCGTGCATTTATCTTGTATTTTGGCCCTTTAAGGACAATTCCGTCATTTTATATATTTTAGTACTTATTTTTGTCATAAGGTAGATGTTGCTGTATTTCTCATTGTAGCAAACCTAGTTTATTTGTTTCAAATTTAACCTTAAGGTTTGACCTTAGAATTAAAGTTGCTATTATAAGGGTAAAGTTTTTAATTAGATTAATTTGGTGTTTAATGCATACAACAAGAGTTTCAATTTGTCTAGGAAGACCGGTTCTAACTCGACGTTCTGCGGGTCCTTAACACCTTCTCCTAGAATAACTTGACACTTAATTACCTAGAAATCTAGGCAGACTTGTCATCAAATTGAAGTTAACATAGTCTCTCTCTCCTATGTAGGAGGGACATCATTTTAGGTCCTAGACTCTAGTCAAGGTGGCGACTCCCCCTTCTTACCTGTTTATCCTCTTTCGATATGGGTGGATACAGTCTCGAGATGGAAATACTTCGACCCCCTTTCAGGTATTTACCTATAGGAAATTACTATGACACGCGCACTACAAGTATTCGTACCTACACCGGGTAGATGGGGCTGCCACACATGTTGGTCATAGGATAAGACTGAGGATATCCGATTTTGAGTCAAAAGCAACAAAAATATCATTTTGGACACCCATTCTGGTAGGGTTAAGGGCACGAACAAAACTGGTCGATGCGATCCCTCTAACTCAAGAGAGTTCAAGGGGTAGCTAGACAAATTGTGATCAATAGAGGACCGAAGTCAATCCCCCTCTTTGTGAATGGTACAAGTCTTAGAGGATATTAAGCTAAACAGCCGCGAGAGACTCACCTTGGTGGAACAGAGGGTCAGTTTTAATTATTACAAGCCTTCTTTTGTATAGAATATAAATGCAAACAATAAGATATGGAGATCAATAGGCATACAAAATCTAATAATGGAAACAGGTTTAGGTATACTTGGATCTATGACCGAAGAACAATAACTGCATGAACTTCGATATTCCATTGCATTGGTCGTCAATCTTGTCTACCCTCTTCTCTATTCACTTTAGGTTTTAAATGTCATACACTTAATGGGACAATATCGACTATATAGAGAGTGAGGGTAGGGACCAACCCTGCAAAAGGAAAATAAAGTTTCATTTCCCATTAAAGGATAATTTAGTTAGATCTATACTTGCGCAATAACTCATACCAATTAAGGTGTGCCAAATCTTAGTCCAATATTTCATATGTGATCACTTTCCATTATTGGACTGAGCTAGCCAACTTCGCAACAGTTACCAATCTGATTTTAGAAAACCAAAAAAGGTGACTATGTTAACTCACCCAAATAGAAAATCTTACAGTTTTGAGATGTGTCTTCAACTCTGAAATCTAGCTTTATTTACTACAGTCCTTCCTAAAATGTGTTTTCAGTTCCTTTACTTTTACTTTCACACAAAACCAAAACAAGAGAAAAAGAATGGTAGGTCTGTCTCCTGAATGTGGTGATGGCCGGAATTGGGAGTTGTTAGCAGCATTTTTTGTCCTTATTACTGTGGGCATGCACAAGGCTCTATGCCTAAAGTTAAAAGCCCATGGGGAGATCTCCCATATTCCTGATTTTCAGTCTTCAAGTCTTCAGTGAATTACTGAAAAGATAATATAGACATATCCATACATAAATAGTAGAGGAAATAGAGATAATAATAGATCGATCTAAATCTTGGAATTAAATTTGCCAACCTCATCATCTGCTTTGCAACCTTGTTTTCTTCCATAATATTTAACATCATCAAGGCACATGAACTACTTATTTGTATATTTTTGTATTTTAAGTTAAATATCCTGAGAGCTAGCAGGGCCCCCCGGGGAATGAGCTGAGGGTGTGAGGTTTCTGTTGTTGGGAGTGGAGTTTGGACAGAAAATCCATGTGAAGATGAGTTCTTCAACATATGTTAATCACTATTGCCAGCTTTCAACCATGTCTTTCTCATAACTTTGACATGCCGCGATGTATCAAGTTAATAAAATATGTGTCAATTGGGTTTTTGGGTTTGCCCCACTTCTCTCTCTCTCTCTCATTTTTTGACTTAGCCCCTTGGGGGATTTGGGGTACTTGGAGAATTTATGCTTCAACCACAATTCAGAGCAACTCGTTGGACTTGCACACTAGACATCATACTTGGCACCATAGTTGTCAAGGCGGGCGCCTAGATCGCTTAATTGGTGTCGCCTGCTTGATTTTGAACCTTCTCCAACGTCTCGGGTCGTTTAGACGCCATGACAACTATGCTTGACACATACTATTACAGTACTAACTCAAGCAAAAGTCAATTTTATAATTGTTAAGTTGCAATTTGATTAATCCTTGAAGTTAATCCACCCTATGGTTATGAACTATACTTTGTCAAAATCATTATATCTATCTATCTAGTGAGTTTCAATCCAATGCATTTTTTCTCCACTTGCTAATATAAAAGTTTTGGAAAATTGTTTGCAAGGTCAACTTCAGTATATATGACTTAATGGGTTCAACATGGGAGGATAAAAACTTTAGTAACCATGGGCATATAGTTGAGAAAGGATTCTTAACTTGAAAGTCAGCTAATCTAAGGGTATGTAGTAGTACCTATGAAAAAGTCCATTATGTCAAATTATCAGTCCATATGGCTCAAAACAGCAAGACATGCAATTAAATATTAAGGAGAAAAGTTCACTGCCTGGTTGGATAGTGTTGCCTCTACACCAGTACGGGGGCCAATGAGAGTGCATGCAGGGGGCATGTATACATGGATGGGATTTTTTATTTTATAAGGAACAAGTGGTAATTTGCATGCTCATATATCTAAGCGCAAGGTTACGTGACCAGGCAAACCTTTTTTTTTCCCAAATATTAATGAGGATTCTTGCTTGTTAACCTTAAAAGTACACTTTAGTATCATGTATACATGAAGATTTAACCCTTTATTCCCTTAATGCTTTCTTCTTTTTTTAGAAATTGGAATGACTACACTACCTGCTTCATCAGATTATGTTGCCCTGATTATTATTAAATCAATCCTATATAACTATGTGGATTAGTTTGCATGATAATCGTTAGATAGGAATACTCGCTTCTCGTATGCCTATTCGACTGTTGAAGTGTTGACCGTGTTTCATATACGACCGTCTATAAAAGCCGGTCCAAATAAGTATTATATTTACATTTCTAATCAACAAACATAGCTTTTAGACTAGATTAATATATTGCGGGAATAATGAAAATGCTTAAGCATTCATAATGATGGAACTTTAGTGCCGCATAAGGTTTAAACTAGGCTATTAGCTGGCTAAGTTAGGTTAGTGTTGGAGATGGTAGAGTCGTTGAATAACCCATATTTAGAATAGTTAAATATGTTTAATTAATGATATGGAACCAATCATTCCATGAAAGAATTATTAAACACATCTAATGAGTAATCTAAGGAAATTAATTTGTCTTGAGATGATAAGATTCCTATTATTTTTGTCTTTAAGATTCTTGAACTACTCCCTAGTCCACATTGGGATTGGAAATGATGTGATTAAAACAAGAAAGTTGAATTTGAAAGAAATAAGTAAGACTCATAAAATTATGGATTCTGATCCTCTACTGCCACTGCCCGTCCATAGGACGTGCTACTTTACACAGGCTAGAGTGCAATGACCGCCCTACCCCACCAGAGCAGGGCGCAGTTGGCAGTAGAGGATTCAAATTGTAAAATTACAAATTGAGTTTTGTAAAAGCACAAACTCTTCTCTCTTTTTCTTTCACATTTTTTGGGAAAATCTCAATCATCTGAAGTAGTTCCCAGTAAAAAAGATGATCAAGAAATAAAATTTCTGAATCTGCTCCCCTTCTTACATTCTGTGGAAAATTATACAAGAAAATGGGGAGAAAAGTACAAATCTTTTTTGTTTATCCACAAACCAATGATCATAGGAAGAAAATGTGTTCCACAACTCTCCAAATTTGCTTCTCTCTTTTGTTGTTGTTGGTGTTTGTTTGGATTGTTGGGTGTTGTCGTTGTAATTTTGTTAAAACTCCGGGAGAATTCCATTCCAGATTCCGGCCGGTGGCTGGCGGCGAAAAAAATGCTACAAGTCTTCAGAGATGCTCTCGAGGTGAGGCCGCCAGACTGAAACTCGGCCACTGCGGCGATCTCGACGGGAAGATTTCTTCTCTGAGAGGATTTCAGTGAGGTATCGGTCGCAATCTTTGGGCCCACATCCGCTATTAGTGGTTGTGGTTGTGGTGGCGGTGGTGATGGGTTTTATCGTCTTCTTGATTTTCGTGGAAGAGGAAGAGGAGGAAGAGTGATTGGAGAGGTGGTGGGTTCTGTTCTTCTTCTTCTTCTTGTCAGCAGGGAGAGAAGAAGAGGGAATCAAGAAGTAGATATTACCTCTCTTGAGATCGGATTCAGGGGAGAGAATGAGAATTCTTCGAACAACTCCACCCTGAGAGGATGGTTTGCTAAGGACATGGTTGGGGTTTTCTTTGAGAACCTCACCAGCAGAGATCGGACGGGTGATCTCTTCTACATGCCCGTTTAAATGGACGATCCGGATCACATCTAGAGCTCCAAATGGAAGAACACACGCCAAGCAGCATCTCAAGCTGTTTCCCATCGTTGATCAATTAATCTTCCTTCCTTCACTTACTTTCTTCTTCTTCTTCTTCTTCTTCTTCTTTATATCTCTGCTTATCTGTTCTCAATTGTGGGCAGGTGAGGGTGTTGGCGGTGTGGACTATGGAATGGTGAAGGGATGATTAGAGAGGGAGAGAGTGGAGAGGGAAGGGAAGGTACCACTTTATATAGGGAGTTTGTACTTTGTAGCCATTCTTGTACGGTTTTCATACGAATCAAAGATTAAACCAGGGGAAATAAAAAAACAGAGTATGCAAACAAGGGATTTATGGGGAGATGTTTCTATTTACGAAAATACCCTCTTATGCTAATGGTTATTTTAAGGTTTTTCATTTAACACTTAAATGAAACTTAATAAAGGCTTAAACTTCAAGCTCACCTAAATTGGTTCCTAAGTGAATGCAACAGTTGTCGTCTTCATGGTATGAGGTATCTATGGATGTAAACGGATCGAATTGTTCGGGTAGTGGTATTATCATATTCGTTTTCGATTATATTTGGATGGATTCAGATAATATCATATCCGTTGACATTTTTATCATTTTATTGATGAAGGTTAGGATTGAGACTTGAGAGTTTAGAAACTACATTTTATTTTACTCTTCTTAGTCTTTAATTTGCATACGTTTTCTACTTTTGATGTTATCTTGTATTTATTTTAATAAATATGTGATTTCATGTATCACAAATCACAATACATAAAACAATGTATATAAACCAATAGAAAATTTAAAAAATAATTACATTATCTTAACTTATAAAATTATAAATATTAAAAAAAAATTAATCGGATAGACAAACACCAAGATATATTTTAGACATTTTATTATTGTCAGATTGCTACACGAATCAGTTAATAATCAATCGGATTATGGGATTATCATATTTGTATTTGATTAGTTTTTGGACGAATTTGGATTCTCTTTAACGGATACAAATATGGATTTTCGAATATTCGTTAACATCCTTAGAGGTATCCGAATTTGATTGTATGAATTGTTTGATTTGAATCAGAATCAATGACATTTGACCTTCATATTTTGCAAGTAAAATGACATAAAATTAAGGAATGAGTTTCCCTCCACCCACAGTGAATGGGATTTCATTCACTGCGGGATTGGAGAGGGCAGAAAAGGGTATTGGAAGGAAATTTTTTAACATACAAAACCTTCTGAGGAGTTTGTGAACTATAGGATGATGAAGAATCAACCCTCGATCAGTGGAGAGAAACTTAGTTCTAAAATTAATGAAACTTACCTCTGATAACAAGATTCTCAAGTTTATTGAACTAAAAACTCCAAAAAAATATCACAAATAGTAAGAATATTTTTGTTTCTTCCTGATTCCAGTTTTCTAGAATTTCAATTGATTCTGATCCAATCGGAATCGAAATCGACATCCCATCCGTTCTCTTTAACCTTTTTTAACTCTTCAATCAATGTCTACATGTTCACGTTGAAGTTTAGGAGCAGCACCTAGCTACAGCATGTCACACTAGAAACATTATGCCATTTCCAATTCTTTTGTCCTTTTCTTTACAAAAGGTCTTTTGGATAGCCCACTTAAGAGGGCTATTCTATATGTTCCATCTACAATTTTTTCACATGGAAAGATAATGTGATGATTTCAAGGAAAAAATCTTCTACAGTGCCCTAATTTGGCGGTAATTTGGTGGTACACTGTAGTACGATCTTGAGAGTTCGACACATGGAACATATGACATCCAATAGTGCCAAGCTTGAGAAGAAAGAAAAATAAAACTGCCTTGCATCAAGCTCACACCGTTGGATGAAGCTTTGTCTACCTGTTGAGCTTTTAGGACTGCACTGCAGTGCAACGTCAGATGCCCACACTGCAGAGGGTTTTAATCCAAAATTTCAACCATTGGATGGATAAGGCATGGTTTGTACTCTGGATTGACCACGAGTCAATGTCCTAACCTAGTAGATTCCCATGCATTGGCATGCACCTCTTTCCAATAAGAAGAATTATTGATCTGAACTCATTCAATAGCCTATACTCCATGTTGGAAATCTTAAGATTTTCAAAATGTTAATTCACCAAATTTCTGATTTCATTTTTTGGGCTAAGACTTTACACATGAGCAATGGATTTTGGGATCTACCTATGTAAATTTATGCTCATTTGATCTTACATTGGGGTAAATATTTGGTCTATATAAAAGGCTGTTTCCTGATGAGCAATGCAATGATAAAGTGCTCCTGTGTTTTTTTAAACTCCATTACTTGGTTATGGGTTCTCAAAAAGCAGGTCAAGAACCCCAATTAGCTCACAACATATAGCATGGTTGGAGGATCAAGGACCTACAAATGGTCATATCTTGCCTCAAAACTCCTTTTGTTTCAATGTAGATAATTTTATAGGAATTCTCTTTCCAAAAAATACAATAAAATTCTATAGATTTAATAAGAAGAAAATATTTTACTAAAGCATTGCAAAGTTTAGAAGGAAAAAAAACCTTCTAATTCAATTTTTTAATTTTATTCTTGTTTTAAAGGAGAAATTAAAGCAAGAAAATTTTTTTTGGTATCTTGATTAATGATATAAGCAACCCCTCAAACAATTGGATTATTTTTCGTTTTTCCACCATATCCAAACTGACATGTATTTTCCGCTATATATACCAAGATAGGGAGTTGAGTTTTGTTAGACCGGTAATTGTCGACACCATCATTTATTTATGATAAAATTTTATATCAATTTGACATACATGTACTTTATTATAAATGTTAAAAATTTAAGAAATGAGCAAAACATGAACTAATTAAGAAGAATTCTTGAAAATCAAGAATGATAACATTTTTTTTTTATTTTATGAAAGTGTAATCATACAAACCACACACCAATTTCAAAAGATTAATCGACTTTTAGGACCGTGGAATGGCGAATATACACAACACACCACACTCACACACCCGATGTGATAACGTATGCTTGTTAAGCTATATGGTTGAGATCTATCACCAAACTTGACAAGTGGCATATCATGGGTTTCCCAAACTCATCCAACAATTGATTTATGAAACCACCAATCCACTTGGTCAAAAGTGATTGTCCCAATGGATGCTAAAATAGGTGTCAAAGAAACATTTTCCCAAAAGATACAATTGCATTGAACATTACCCATGGTCCATTTTGGGTGTCCTCGCGTCATTGAGTAGAGGACTCTTCTATACACCTTTTGACAATTAAGGCGGTGACAGAGTTTCATACTATTTACACTCTTTCCCATCTTCTCATGTTGTTTCATATATATATATATATTTCTTGGATTGAGAGATTGTATAATATTGGTGGGGGGGGGTGGGCGGGAGAGGAATATAGGGGATGGGGATAGGTCCCAAGGTAGTTTGAACTCAGGTGGTTTGAACTCATGACCTTTTATTTGAGGAGTTGGTCTTTTGCCAATTCAGCTGACCCCTTGGGATATGTTTCATATATATTTTATAATATATAAATAGGTAAAAGGTAAGGGGGAAGAGTAAAGTACAAGAACAACATTTCAATTCACGTAGATGACCTCTCGGATTGTGGTGTGACGGGGTATTCTATCTATTAAGGGAAGAAGGAAAAGTATCACGATTTTTTTGTATTTGTTACGACGAGTTTTGAAGTGAGAGTATTGTAATATGGATATTTTCTGTTGAAGTTTGGTGATCTTCAACATGATCTATAGAGAAATCTTGTAATCTCATTATTATTATTATTATTATTATTATTATTATTATAATAATAATAATAATAATAATAATAATAATAATAGTGAAAATTTTTACTTGAACGATGAGATCCCATGATTTTACCTTTCGTTTTAAAATAATTTTCCGCATAGATGAAAAAGCATTTGTTTTTCCCAAAAATCCATACTTTTAGTCTACGAAAGGAAAAACTACAAAATAAACCTCCAGAAGGGACAAATCATTGAACCCACTGGTTAAAGCAAAGAAATATACATAAATAAAGGGGCTAGTGGTTTTCATTATTTTGGAATAGCTAGATAGTTTATTTATTCTTTTAATTAATAATCTTGATATTTCGGTTCTGGTTTTGATTAAAAAAAAAAAAACTCTTCCTTTTAATTAATTAATGATGTAATACAAATCTTATGTCCTAAAATCCATGCGTTGGGGATGACAAAGACTGCAGAGGAATTGAAGAAAAACACTTCCCCCAGTGCCCTAATAACACCTCACGACGCCTCTCCCATGGATACAACCAATTTTAGAGTATTTTGAGAGCAGCAAGCAATTTTAATAAATAGAATTGCAGAAGGAGCTCAATTAAATTATGAAGTTTTCTTCGAATCAGTAATTAGGTACGGAATACAAATGAGAGAGAGAGAGAGAGAGAGAGAGAGTACACCTTTTTAATAAATTATATATCTGAATAAGTCCAAACAGTCCAGCTGTTTTCTTGTATTCATGCAAGGTGGCTCTCCTCCCTGTATTTATTTGATATTACATTACTACCCTTCCCACAAAACAGTACAAGCTTGGGCATGTCTCTAAATGCTAACCATGTGGGTTGTTGGGTTGATGGATAATGGATTAGTCCGTACTCCCTTCCTTCAAATTATAATGTTAAGGGACAAGGATTGCCATTCGGTCATGCAGTGTGGCATGTATCTACACTTAGGCACAATTATGTGCGAAATGATCGGTGCATTGTTGTATCTTTCTATCTTTCTAAGGGTGCATCAATCATTTCGCATACGACTGTGTCTCGGCACAGATACATATCATGTTGCACAACCGAGTGGTTTTCTTTTCTCCCAAATGTTAAATAAATCTATCAAATGGTTGCAGAAAATTGAAATTCACATTAGAATTAGTAATTACAACAACAACAAAAATGGAAACAAAAATAATTCAATTCATTCTGATTAACTTCAACAAAAATTTTAGAAGACAAATCCAAATCCAAATCCAAAATTTTTGGTTTTTGAATAATTTCAAATCATTATATTGACATATAAAGAAAATCAAATTAAATTAAAACATTAATCCATGATTAACTGATGATGTGAATATATCTAATTAATTGATACTATGGTTTCAAAGATAAAACTAAGACAGGCACAGAAGTTTTGCACCTATGACATAGTTTTAAATATAAATATCGGTATTGGTCTGAGTCTCAGTCGATACTGATACCATTACCGACACAGACCAGCTAGTATCGCATGGTTTTACATTATTTTTCTTTAAACTTTTGATTCTTTTGACCATTTTGCCCTCACTATGGACCATTACACCAATATGATATTGGCCAATTAATGTCTCAGCCGATCCAATACCGATATTTTAAACCATAGACCCAAGAACCACAACACATTGATCCATCGAGAGCAGGGCTGGAAATGGGTCACTCATGGATGGATCTGAAGGTGGGCGAATATGTAAATAGTGTGGGGACCCAATGGAGAGAAAGGTAAAAAGGGAGTGGGGGTGAGGGGAAACCACGATGTCTTGGAGCGTGGGTGCTGGGATATGGTAGAAGCATTTCTAGGCGCACGTTAGGGGGGAAGCTTCGTCGAGCGTGGGTTTCTGGCACCGACCACAGCGGAGAAGAGCACGGCTGGGTCTCCTGGGGTTATAAATAAATATATTGATTATTGAATTAAGGGTGGGTGGGTAACCCTCCCAGCCTTCCAGGCTCCCACGCACGAGGTTGGAGGTTGTAATCTCAAACCCCACAAAACTCCAGATTCTTAAGTTGAGTTTGAATCTATCTTCGTATTGGTTAACGTGAGTTGGACACTCATCACTCTTCTCGTCACACCAATCAATGCCAAGGTGGAAGCAGAAGAGAATCAGAGAATCACCCATCTATCAGGATTCAGGACTCACTGACGAGGGGATTAGAGATTTATTAATGTTAATTAATCATTATTTAAACATAGAGATTAGAGTCTACGGTTGTCCTTCCCACTTCCCACCCTATCATCTCGTACTTTCCCCACCAGCCCTTAAACCATTATTAATTAACGACTTTAATTTGTCATTAATAATTTTAAATCATTTCAAAATTGGCCATTTATTAAATTTTGGGCATTGGGACCATGTTAAGGATGGTCCAATTCTTTGTTTTGTTTTTTTAAGGATCAGTATTTTCTGTGGGGAGCATGGCCCTTACATGTACGAAGGGCCAACGAAAGAGTGTATTACTTTTCATAGGAGGCAGGACGGTCATTTTTTTCCTCACTTCCTTCATAGAAAACTTTTCTCCTATTTTTTTAATAGATAGGTCGAAAGAGAGTTGAGCTTATGACCTCTTAATCTAGACACTTATCGTTGTTAAGGGATGGGTGACAGGATGAGTATGTGATCAACCAATCTAGATTTGGATTGAAGTAGTAATTATGGTAACTTGTGGTTCCATTAAACCGAATTAAACCAGACTGTGTTTAGCCAACTCCATAAACCGAAAATGCCGAGTGGGTATGCGACGGTTTGATCGGTCCATAGTGGTCAATTGGCATTTAGGTTGGGAGTTGATCACAATATATAATCCCAGCCAGAAGGTCCTTTGATTCAAATCGACCAATCAACTCATAGAAAGATGATTATTAAAGGGCGTATCAGTGCAATAGGCTCCTACCACTGCTGGGTCTAGGGAATGTCATAATGTACGCAACCTTATCCTTGTTTTCTCAAAGAGTCTGTTTTCAAACTTGAACTCATAACCACTTAATTGGTCACAATGGAGCAACCTTACCGTTCCACCAAGGCCAGTAAAAACAAAGCGAACCATGTTGGTGGATCAAAACCGCAGTTTCCAAAAATCAAGAATTGGATCAATGAATCGGTCGTAACCAATCCTGATTCAACATGACCAATTCATACCAAGAAATCCTAGAATCACTTAATTTTTCGATCCCGATTCCATGTTTTGAGATGTTAATCAGGAGAAAGAAATAGTTAACTCATCAGAATGGATTACTTGTACACGAGCACATCTGCAACCTTTCTGTTCAAACAAACACATTTGGATCTCCCCACATAATATGTAGATGCCAAGTTCATATGAAGCAAGATTATTACCATAGAGCTGAGTTCTTTAATGCCATGTTTGGATATTGATATCTAAGTTGGTACGGAATAGAGAAACCACGTGTTCTGGTTGAAGCACCCACCCTATCTTCTCAGCTCCAAGATCTCAAATAAAAATGGATCATAATGGATTTCATTTGATTCCAATTATGTTAGGTGGTAGTATCCAGACAAAATGATGCCTCACCCCCAATACATTAATGAAACTGCCCTGGAAAAAGCAAGACAAGCAAGGATTAGAGGGATGGCCACCTCTCCCCCCTCCACCGCAACCCCAACCCTACCCCACCCCACCCCAACCCCACCCCAAACCCAAAAAAATCAATAAACAACTTAAGTTTGACACTTGGAAAAAGGATTCCCACCATTGATTTAGTAATGGGTTGGTCGGATCGATCGATTCATATCGATATTGGCAGGATCGATACTAATTCCTGGCCAATTCTATATCAAGGGATCAGTATGGACCAAGGGAAAAATGGTAAAAACCTAATTTTTAAACGAACTCAGGACAAGTCTGTTCGATACGGACTGATCTGGATTGGTATCAGATCGATATTGGTAAATCCTTGGTTCCCACAGGAAAAAGCCAACCCAAATTAAAATTGGAGCACTATAAAGTGGTTATGGGAGGTCCATGAAATAGGGAGACACCATAGATTGGATATCCTCTCCAATGTCTCACTACTTTTCTGCTTGTTGTGTTTGTATCTTGACAATAATGATTGCATAATTTGATCATAAAACATAATTAGCCCCATTACCAAGCAAACTTTTCTTCTAGGTTTCACTATTTCAGTCTGATATTAATTTGATGCCGTAGCATTAATAGCTTCCACTCTTTGGGCCCTCTTGACACCCTGTCATCTTTCTAGCTAGAAGCCCGGAACTCTTTATGACTTTAGATCCATGCCCTGTTAAAGCACATGGTCCTTTCAATACATATGTGTGGCTTACCAATAAAATAAGGGTATAAATAGGTAGTCAAAAATTCGTGTTCGATTCATGTTCATATTCGAGATAGTCAAAAATTCGTGTTCGATTCATGTTTGTATTCGTTTATAGGACTTCACGTTTGAAAATTCGGCATTGGGAAACTATCCAAATCCATTTGGGAGCTATATTATCAATTGGGTGGGCGGTTTAGCCAACCACCGGGCATCCTGAGCACCCTTTGGGATCTAATGTAACTTTACTTAGTTATAGTCAGATAGTTCTCAAAGTTCTTGTTCGATGTGTCTGTGGCATGTCAAGTAGGCAGAGATTTATTCACAATCTTCATTTTTCTATTTTAGAATAACTCCCCATCAAGGTGAGCCAAAGGCTTGCTTTTGCCCCTATTTGAGTAAGCTGATCGTAGACCACCGTTGCACGTTAGTGATCTACTCTCTCCCAACGGTTGAGCTGCTCTACGACCACTAAAATACCCTTATCACTTCATGATATACATAAATAATTAGGCAAGAAAGTAAATGAAAGAAAAAGATTCATGAGAACATCTATGTAATTTCAAATAAAGCCCTCAAACATCAACCCTAGTGGGTATGGTTTCAGTCCTTCAACATCACCCCTAGTCAAGTTTTCATCTTCTCTAGTTCTCTTCCGCTCAACGTAGACAGCTATGGATGTAAATCGATATTCAAAAATCTGTATTTGATTCGTGTTCATATCCATTTAGAGGAATCTGTATTCGAGAAATTGGTTTCAGAAACTACCGACTCTGCTCAGATCGGATCCGTATTTGACCCATTTACCATCTCTACAAAAGAATTCCAACCTTACCAGTATAACAAGTCTTTCAATCTTCTAATCTACACAACTGTAGTCAAATTAAGTTCAGCAGAAAGTAAGCAAATTCTTGAAGTCACAGATCCATATATAGCCTTGGAAATTCAAAATAAACCAGAAGATCATGGCCTGCCCAAACCCCTGTGAACTGACCAGGCCCATTTTCACTAGTGCCCTCTTATGAAAAGTCTCAATTTATGGTTCTCACTTCTCTTAAGGGAACACACTAGCAATTCCTGGTTGATTGTTATATCAATATTAGTGGGGTTTGCTTAAGAAAGGAATTCAAAAGTTCTGTGTATATCTTTTTAGAATCATAAAAATGAACCTAATTGTGAAAGTGATAATAACCTTCTAGCTTACAAAATCTGTTTGGATTGTTTCATACACCTTTGTGCAGGTCATTTTTGGAGATAATTGTGGCAATAGGAACTTTTTGGGTTGATCTTAACAATCTTCAAATGGAACATGACATTGAATACAAAAAGAGAAAAAGAAACAAAAAGGACAGAATGTTTCTGATCTGTTGCAGATCTCAATGTTCAGATCAAAAGGTTCCGTAATTCAAAATTCAGAGTAATCCCCCACCTCTTCCAAGTTCCAACATGCTTCCTGTCTTCAACTTCCCAAGATCCTAAAGATTTCCCTGAAGAATTTTTAAGGATATTCAAAGTAAGAGATTAGGGAGTTGTTGAAGATACAGTCTCATTCATTGTAAAATGATTGAATTTGCAACTTTTCATACTAAAGAAAACAAGGTGTGATCTCAAGCATATCTTCATAACACGTGTAACTATATTTTATTGATATTTTAACTATTTCAAAACATCAAGTATGATTCTCCCAAATATATGTTTGGAGTGAGAATATTACCAAGAAATAGTTTAATGTTTACATTCTTCTGTGTTGAGGGTCTTATAATTTATAAAATTACAATCTACATAAAGTGGCTAAATCGAAATTTGAAACTCTAGTCCCTTTAATCACTTCCATGCTACTCAAGAATCCAAAAACAACAAAAAAAAAAAGTAAAAACTCTTACCAACAAGAAGATGTTCTTGAAGAACAGAGATTACAGTGGCCACCCTTCTTATCTTCCATTTCAAGTCAAAGATAGCAATGGGCTGTTCCTGGGTCAGCAGCCATGCTATTAGGGGAACGCCCAACCAAACCCAGCCTGAATTGAAACTGGGTTGAGAAATGGCCAATTCTAACCCGGTCAAATTTCTGTGTTTGGTATGCATTCTAGGTCGATTTCGCATTCTCGGACGATAAAAACAACTATTTTTATCATCTGAGAATGCAAAATCGACCTAGAATGCATTCCAAGAATGCATATGAAACACAGCCTCAATTGCCCAAGCTCCAAGCTATGCATTTTTCAATTACCCACAAAAAAAGTCACAGTAATACTAGGAAAAATGATTGCATCATTAAAAACTTTAGCACTCATTATTTTACGAAGCAAAATATTTATAAAAGGCTTCAGTAAAGCCTTTGATTGCCTCTCTTCCAATTTTACACCATTAACTGCCTATCATGTAATCAGGAAAGAAGAAATCCAGAAACTTGTTGGGCCTGATTAGAAGTCGATTATAGCTTGCGTAGAACATTCAAACTTTTTCAATTTAAATCTATAGCATGATTTGCATATTCAAATACTAACTAATAATCTAATATAATGATATGATCATGATCTTTTCAAGGGTGTGGTTTTACATACCAAGTGGTAAATATTTTCTGCAGCTTAGACACTTGGAGACTTTTTGAGACGTCGAAAGAGATCCAAAATCTGAGACTAGTGAACTCTATGCATATCATATAAGCTTAGAGGATTCAGAGCAATCTCATTCAATAGAACTACAAACTGGCACTCATGGAATACCTAAGACCATCTGTGATTGTCGAATCCCATTTCCTAAATGGCCATGATATGGCAGGAGAAAAGCATCTAAGAGGAAGGTTAGTAAAATACCCAACATAATGACATGTCGTTCCTGGGTATCCATAGACCTACATGTCCTGATATATTTACCTGCACATATCATAGGAAAATTATAATGGTAAAAAACGAAATGTTTTCTATGATTTCGGATTCCTGGATCTTTTCTTGTGATTGCCATGAAAGCTGAGGAAATATAAATTAGGGGTATGTTAAATACATTTGGGGTGCTTAAAAACTATTGAGTTTGACATAGAGAATACTCTCTTGTAAGTGTTTTCCGGTTCCTGGTGTTCCAGGCAATGGAACTCCACTGCTGCCATGATAAACTGTAACAATTCTTTTTCTCTTTGGGTACGAGATAAACTGGAACAGTTCCACAGGATGTAACAGCCACTAAACCTCCATATTTATAAATCGACCGGATAGATGCTTTTTCCTAACCTTCCATATGAAAGATACAGGAACTATAGTCACAGCACATTGGTTGGTTACAGAACATGTGTGTGTGTGTTGGGGAAAGTATTATAGTTCAAGGACTCTGAATGGTGTGGTTAAATTAGGCTCTCTTTGGATTTAGAAGGTGTGCTGCAAGGCATAGCTTATGCATTCTTAAATCTTGATATCAAATTATCAATAATAAGTTTCTGGAAGATAACCTTGCAATCTAAGAATATAGCTGATAACCATCGAGACAAAGATCTGACAAGTAAAGAATCACTATCAGAATAGATGAATAACACAAAAACATTTGCAGAGAAATCAAGAACAGAGCCAAGAGATTGAATCCAGCTTGTTTAGCAGTAAAAAGATGTTAAGATTTGACCTGAAACTTTTCCTTTTATGTCGTGTTTACCAAGAAACAAATGAAGCCTAAACAATAAATTGGAGCCTTAGCCCTTATGTACGATGGTTCTTAGAGAAGAATTTCCCTCCAACAGTGATTGTACATGTATACAATGACAAGAATATCCAAAAACTTCAGCAAAAGCCTTTTTATGGGCCACACCAATTTAAAAGTTATAAGAGATAACAAAGGAGTACCTATGGTGCAGATTAGAGGAGTTAGAAGAATACAGGATAGGGTGAAAATGACCAGGGGAGGAGTGGTGATAGAAGATATGAATAGCTTTAGGCTGTGTTTGGTATGCATTCTCGGGTGATAAAAACAACTATTTTTATCATCCGAGAATGCGTAATTAACTTAGAGTTGAATGACAAAATAGGATTTATGAAGCTGAAATTATTTGGTTGGGGGATAAGGCTTATGAGCTGAGTTCAGTAAAGACCCTCCAATGGCCAACTTAGACACTTGATGACTTTCTTTGAAAGAAACAAAAGATGCCCACAATAAAAAGAAAACCTATATTCACAACAAATAGGAAAACTGAACTTACCACAATTTTAATTTTCAAATTACTATAAATAATAAACATGGAGACTTGCTAAAAATCAGTAAATTACAATTTCGTAAAACAACAGAACTCAAGATTACTAGAATAATAAAAAAATTAAATCTAAAATAATAGATAAAAAATGATAATGATTCTGAGCATCTCAGCATGCCAAATGTCATGCTCCGATGCATGGTTTCAGTCACATCCTTCATGCAAATCTAGGTCTCTTTCCTAGATTTACTCCGACAGATTAATGAATTCACTTGAACGCAGGTGATGCTTTCTTGTGATAGGAATATATCCAGTTAATGCTTCCACATCACAGGGGGTAATTTGAGCATAGTGGATGAAGCAGGGAGGTGCTTCTAGAATATTGTGTGATGAAGACATTGTGCGTTACCACTTAGCCTAAAAGCTCAAACTGTTAAGTAAGGGCAACGTAAATGTGTATATCAACACCCCCTGCACGTGCAGGTCTGTCATCACATGGTTCTTGCATGTGACACGCACTCACGCGGAAACACTTCACGTGGCACCAAGGGGGAAGAAGTGTCAGGAGACTTTGCACTTCCCAGGAATCGAACACTCGACCTCCCTGCTCTGATACCATGTGTGTTACCGCTAAGCCTAAAAGCTCAAACTGTTAAGTAAGGGCAATGTAAATGAATACATCAAAACACCTCTTACTAAAACTCAAAGGAGATTTTAATAAGACAGATATAAGACCAACAATGACATATGGAGCTGAATATTGGGCAGTGAAGAAATAAAATACAAACTGTTAAAAGTGTGTAATCGCGGGGTTGTGTTCCATGGAACCTTGTACCGTGGGTTCATTTCTAATAGCTTAGTTGTAGTTAGTTGTTATGTCTCTTTAGTAGTTTCCCTTTGTAGTTAGACTTAGGTACTTATTTGTTTCTATTGTAATTAGTCTTCTTAGTCTTACACTCATCCTACTAAGAGTTGTTTATAATCTCTCTCTCATGAGGATGTTGGGGTGGATGAGTAGTAAAACTAGAAAAGCTAAAATACAGAATGAATACATTACAGGTAATTTAGGAATAGATCTGACATATGATTAGTTGAAAGAAAGTTATTTGAGATGGCATAAATATGTTCAACTAAGATATTTGAATCCACCAGTAAGGACGAGTGATATGACTCAACATGAGAAGTTAAAAGAGCAAAGGACAAGCATAAAATGACTTTGGGAGTAAAGGTTTAAGATGGCATGAATATTTTCAACTAAGATCAGGTTGGAGGAGCTGAAAGAGCAAAAGACAGGCATAAAATGACTTTGGGAGAAAAGGCATACATGAATAAAGATTCACATCAGGTATAACTTTGAGCAGAGTGGAATTCTACGGATGTGATGTCTTGCTTGGAATTTCTCTGAAGTTGTGCGAGTCCCATTCAAGTTTATACAGGTTTATTGATGGGAAACAGAAGAAGAATCATCCAATTCAACATCTGAAGAAGCATCTGTCGTTAGAGAAACAGTAGAGAATTGTATATTTGCATTGACAGAATGATCTAAATTGAAAACTGAAATATTTCACCTTCCCCTACTGTTGGTGCAATAGTTCACACAATTGTTTCACACCAACATTTGTTGTCATGAGTGATATGCTTTTGACAAGAATTCAACTGCTCATAAAGTTCATTTTCTATCTACTATTGATGGGTTTCCAAAAGCCTAAAGGTTTAGGATCAGAAACACAGTGAGAAACCCAAACCACAGTGAAGAATTAATCAACAGAACCAAGAAATTCAATAAACCAAGAGCAGGATATCATATGCACTTCAGAATTGAATCAAGTACTCTACTCTATTAGAACAGAATAACAGAAATTGAAATCAATCTAACAGTCAGATTCCAAGTTACAGAAGTGATGCATATAAAAAATGAGTAAAAGTGGGTTTATGTTGGTGGAAATAAGCCTTGGATTGGGTTATATATGTGTTGGGCTTTTAATCCAATGAGGTTTCTTCGTAATAGGCCACTTTAATGGGCCTAAAATATGGGGAGAAGATAGGAACACGAGACTTAGTCATTACTTAAGTTGTGGGGTCTAGTTAGGGTCCTATTTCTTTATTTTATTAGTTATTAAGTGTATTAGCTAGGCTGGAATAGGTCTCTAAGAGTCCAGCATTATTTTAGTCTCTTTCCTTTACTATTTCACTTCCCTAGATAGTTTAAGACTTTAAGTTACCTTATCAGTTCAGGATTGGTTTAGGACTTATTCCTTTTTTGAGTGTAAGTCTGTTTTTTAGAGTCGTCTAAGTTTGTAAAAGACGAAGTCTTGTACACAACTTTGATGAATGAAGTTGGCTTTTTGCCTTTTGATATCGTGGTGATTGAGAATGCTCCCTATTGTGGTGATTCAGTAGGCCTTCCTGGTGATGATTCCAGAAACTCTTGTTGGTGAGTCCTGATCATATCTTTTCTACCTGTCAAGTTTTAGTTTTAGTTTCAGTTTCAGTTTCAAAACAACCCCCCCCCCCAAAAAAAAAAAAAAAAAAAGATCCTATCTTTCCCATTGAATTCTAGTTTCCTACTTCAACTAGGATTTGTTAAATCTTCTGATTTCTTAATTTGTTTTAGCTATTCTGTTCCTACTTTCTATTACCAGTTATTCAACTTTTAGAGCCTTAATAATTCACTGCAGCTGTTGAGCAATCCTTCAATAGAATTTGATCACACTTTGCAGAACTCTTCTACACTAAAACCAGACCTTTCGGCTTGATTATTGACCAAATCAGACCTATTGTTATTCTGTTATTAGTTTGTTTCCAAAATCCAAATATGGTTTGTCCTTTTCTCCTGCAATCCTTCACAAGTGATCTCCCACTGGATTTCACTGGTTCGGGTTCGGGATCAGCACTGCATTAAGAAGAGTCCCACTTGAAGAGACTCTCTAGAACTGAGAACTGATATCAGTGAAGGTGGACTGATCTCAGAACAATAGGATGTAACCAGATTAAGCAACAGCAGCAAATAATACCTAGATATATAAATAGATCAGGATTTGGGATTAAATCTAAAGCAAAGCAGCAAACCAGTACAGTATCTCAGAAGAAGGGTAGTCTGAAGATTCCAGCAAGTGAAACAATAGGATTTAATCCAAGCCATGACAAAATCAAAACGGAAACCGTGGGTATACTGAAGTAAAATCCAGTTTCTGAAATTGAAGGCAGTATTGAAATCTGAGATGTACTCAATATGAAACAGTGAATCCAGCAATAGAATGTGAATGAAAACTGAATATATAAAACAGAAACTACTAACCTGAATCAATGGTGGATAGATTAGAATAATAGAAGAAAGATAGATGGATATGAACCAAGCATCTCACCTAGAACTGGATTGAAATCCCATCAGCCCTACCTTAAGATTTCACCAAGAGTTACACTGCATCTCACAGCACAATTCTGAATCTCACAGAACATTGCCAGCTTTATTCAATTCCAAAAAAAAAAATTCATGGGGAGCACTATGGGTCTTATATCAATATATAGAGTTGAGTGTTTAAGTCTCAAACTCCATCTAGGAAACAATTTCTAAGAAGGAAACATAAACAAAGAAGAAAAGAGAAACTCTCCAAACCGTGGTGATGAGTTGGAGTGTTCCACTTAAACAAAAAACTGTTAAAACAGAAATTTAAAAGGAATGGACTTCTACACCTAATCCCATCCAACCAGATAACAATAACGAAATTTAAAACACCAAAAAACAATCCCATGTCTCTGGTTTTTTGTGAACCAGAAGAATACCCAAGCTAGGCTTGGTTTGAAACAGATAAATGTTCAATGGTGAACCACATGGCCTTGTTTGGCCTTTGGGGTGGCCTTGTGCTGGTTCTTCCAGCGTTGGTACTTCAAAAAATACCTATCTTGGTGCTGACCTGCATCAATTATAGTTTGAGAACTCATGAAGTTCACTTGCTCTATTGATCTACAATAGGGTCTTCTTGTAACCTCTTTTGGCCACGACTATATAGCGAAGAGAAAATGAGGCTCAGATTAACAGTCTAAGACCCATGAAAGAGAAAGGAAGAAGATGGGCACTATATCAACAAAAAACTAAGTTGAGAACTTTTAGAAGATTGAAAACATTTGACAAGCACTGCATAGAACTTGTGGCCCACTCCATCTCAGTGGACCTCATTTGAGCATTAATATCACTGATAGCCCTCTTCCATGAATAGCTTTCTCTTCATTTCAAATGAAACTAATGTTGGCAGAAATACTGTGTTCATTCATTTGCTTTATGTTTATTTACTGAGCATGGGTTCCACCATTTGAATTATAACTCTTTACAATTATAATGAGTTCTGCATTTATAGTTGCAGTATTGATTGTCACTAATTTAACCACAAGTTTCTTGTTCATTATGGCTATCAATTTTACCAAGGTAAATCCTGCTTTAGTACTTTTAGATGCTAATAAAATATCATAAAAAATGTTAAGAGTATTAATTTTCCAGACATTTATTTGTCTATAAAGTAGATTAGATTTCATTCTGTTTATAATTAAATTTTTCGGAGGAATCTTATTTACTTGATAGAAAATTTAGTAATTCACAATTAGATCATGGGAGTTGCAATAAATGTGTGTTTAAATTAATGAAAGATATTTATTAGAGTTGTCTTCTTTGCAGTGCCCACCTAATGCATGACCAGACCTGTAATAGTTTAATAGACCTAATCTCACAACATGATCTCAAGAACACAGTCAAATTCTTCAAAGTGAACAGAAAAGTCAACCTTCTCAAGTGAAGGTCAAACTCTAGGATTCAATCACTCACAATGACTATAGACACCCTTTAGAAGATGAGAGAGAATTATTGGGTAGTTTGAGAGTAATTAGAGGATATCAGATTTGAGAGAGAACTTTCAGAAAAATAGTCAAACTGAAATTAAATAGGATTTTGTCAAGGATAAGGGTTATATACCTATCTAGATTCAATGTATGTAGGATTGATTGTATTGTGACTCAGCATACTATATTTGTAACCATATCCAACCTATAAATAATAAATGCCTCTGTCACTATTGACAAGCCAATCTATTCTCCCTAATCTTTTCTTCTCAACTTGGTATTAGAGCCCTATCATTTTTTGAGTATTTTTTTCTCTTCATCACCGGAGAATCTCACCGCCGCCACCATTAAGCTCCGGCCTCGCATAGTAAGCATGGTTGACTGAACATGCTCTCTCTACATGTTGCACCACGCTGACCATCACTGATGATCAATTGACCGCTGACCACCGCCGCCGCACCACTCACCATCTAAAGGCCTGTCTGGCACTACCGACTCTTGTTGGCTCCACCACCAATCCTGCCAGGCCCTAGCGGCCCCGCCAAGCCCTCATGCCAACTCTGCAGGCCCTCTGCCTGGCCCCCGTGCCTTTGCCAGGCCCTCGCGCCACCTCCGCCAGGCCCTCGTGCCTGCGCCAGGCTCTCCAGGCCTCTCTGCCTTGCCCAGGCATCTCTGCCTCCCTGCGTATCCCGCAGGCCATCTCCCCGGCCTCCTGTACCTCTGCCAGGCCCTCACCAGGCCACTGCCAGCCTTCCACCTAGCCCAATGTGCCTTCTTGTGGCTTTCTTTGTTCGCTGCCACTTTTTTCCAGACCTATTCTCATGACCATGTCTTGCTAATATGATTTAATCTCTCCGTGAGAAGGTATTTCTTATTCACTTGTTGTGTTTATATCCTTGGTGTTATGACGAAGAGTACTAGTTCTTCCTTGGGTGGATCTGGGGGTGGCTGTTAGAAGTTATGTAATAGGGGTAGTTTAGGAACTAGTTCTATTACTAGTTGCCTTATTATGTAATTCTGTTTTTCTTCTTTATTTCCCTTATACCTCCCTAGGGAGGTGGATGTAATTCTCTATTAGTTACGATTGAATGAATATATGGTGTGTGGAGAAGCCTCTCCAACACAATCGATTACAACCAAAATATTCTCTCCTCTCTTCTCTTTTCTCTTTTCTCTTGCTATCTTCTTCCTCCTCCAACTTCTTCCTTCTCTCTTCTTATCTCCTAACCCTAGAATCTAACTGTGGCGACTTGAGTCATCTTCGACAATTAGATGTGAAAAATGTCTTCCTTAATGGAGATCTTGAAAAGGAGATGTAGATGGATATTCCTCTTGGCTTTGACTCATCATCCATAGTTGGGAAAGTGTGTAGACTGCAAAAATCGCTCTATGGTCTCAAGCAATCCCCTTGGGCATGGTTTGGCAGGTTCCAGAAAGGTATACAAAAATTTGGGTACAAACAAAGTCATGTCGACCATACCCTGTTTACCAAACACAAGGAAGGCAAGATCGCTGCTCTTATAGTTTATGTTGATGATATAGTCATAACTGCCAATGATGACACAAAGATTTCTATGTTGAAGACTCAGTTGGCGACTAAATTTGAAAACAAAGCTTTTTAAGACCTCTCAGATATTTCCTAGGAATTGAAGTAGCCCGATCTAACAAAGGTATTTCATTTCTCAAAGGAAGTATGTTCTAGATCTTTTTGAAGAAACCGGGATGCTTGGATGCAAGCCTGCTGACTCACCTATTAAGGTTAACCATCAACTGAGCAGTCAAGGAGGTAATCCAGTGAACAAGGATAGGTATCAACGCCTTTTGGGGAGACTGATATACCTTTCCCATACTCAGCCAAATGTTGTCTATGTTGTGGGAGTTGTAAGTCGGTCTTTACCTGATCTGAAGACATATAATCTTGAGGCCGGATATTGAGGTACTTAAAATTTGCCCCAGGAAAAGGCATTCTGTTCTCCAACAATAGTAATCTAAAGTTGGAATCCTTTACTGATGCCAATTGGGCAAGCTCTATGGATGATCGTCGCTCAACCTCAGGATACTGTACTTTTTTTTTAGGGAATCTAGTCATATGGCGCAACAAGAAGCAATCTATAGTGTCCAGATCAAGTGTAGAAGCAGAATATAGAGCAATGACACAGGGTGTCTGTGAGCTCATTTGACTCAAATTATTACTTGCTGATCTAGTAGTGACTCACGAAGGTCCTATGCGTCTTTACTGTGAGTCTGTGACTATAAGGCTGCAATCAGTATAGCCCATAATACGGTTCAACACGATAGGACCAAGCACATTGAAATTGACAGATACTTCATCAAGGAAAAACTTGAAGAAGGCTTGATTTGTATTTCATTCGTCACTTCAGAGGATCAACTAGCTAACGTATTCACAAAGGGGTTCACTTCTAAGTCATTTCATCCTGTTGTATCCAAGTTGGGCATAAACGATATCTATGGACCAACTTGACTGGGAGTGTTAAGGATAAGGGTTACATACCCGTCCAGATTCAATGTATGTAGGCTTGACTGTATTGAGACTTAGCATACTATATTTGTAATTGTATCCAACCTATAAATTATAAAGGCCTCTGTCACTATTGACAAGCCAATTTATTCTCCCTAATATTTTCTTCTCAACTAATTTAAATAGGCTATTATAGATTTCTAGGAAAGAAATAAAGAAACTAAATTAACTAATACAGCTCCCACAAGCTGGATATCTCAGCCAAAGCTGACTGACTCGATGACTCCATGAACCAGGTCCACCTTGGGCCTAGGTTCTTGCTGGTTCGAGTGACCCAATCTACATCAATTCCCCGACTTTTAAAAAAAAAAAGTCCATGAGTTTTGATATGTCAAGTACCAATCCATCTTTAATCCATAGCAAAATTTAGGCAGCTCCTTGGAAGTACAAATGTAATCGTATAGGAAAGGAGGATGCTCTTCAAGGTACTTCGAGGGGATGACGAACTCCATGTGCTCAGCTTCAATATCCTCAGATGTATACATGGGGATCATCCACATGTGTCTCCAACCATCTCAGCTGCAGACTTGAGCTGTTTCTGTAGAGGTGCTACATCTGATTCTTCACCAGCTGTCAAGAACTCCCTGTGAGATAATGCAAGTAACAGTTTTTCAACACGCTGTCCTTTACTTGTGCTTGCACTTGCTTGTGGCTGATTGCTTTCACATTCACCCTTTGCTGGTTGCTTTTCAAGAATAGGCTGCAACAGTTGTTGGCGCTTGGCTTGGGCAGCCTGCAATCTTGGTTTCATGGCTGGTATGTTGAGTAGATTAAGTACCATAGGTTTACCCTTGAAATAAAAGAAACACTGGTTCTTGGTACCTCCCACCAGTACATTGTTGCCATACATCCATTGTCGGCCAAGTAGGACATCAGTCAATACCATGGGCATAACGTCGCACCAAACATGTTCATATTCTCCCAATTTCAATGGTACTGAACACTTTTTATTGACCTCCAATGTGTCGTCATTGAGGAGGGAAACCTTATAAGGTTTTGGATGAGCCTCTATTTTTAGCTTTCCTTCTATGACAAAGGCTTGAGATACAGCATTCACAAAGCTTCCAGTATCCACTATAACATGTGATGTCAATGGTCCACTAGCCATCAAAGTGTAGAAGATGCCATGTCATCACCAATCTTCACCTTTTGCTTCAGCAGCCACAATTTGATTCAGGACGTTTACTTCACAGATTCCTTCAGTATCATCGTCTAGGAAGTGGTCATTGCCTTCACCCTCAAGGGCTGCATTAACTGCCCAATCACCATCAACCTGGGGCTCACAAACTTGTGTGTCGGGGTTTGCTTCAATAACGACAAAGATTGAATTTGATTTACCCAGTTGCGTACAAAACTTTGCATAGTGGCTGAGCTCATTACAATGGTAGAATTTTATGGCACCTTTAGTAATCATAGGAGTCTTACCCTTATCCAATTGGCTTGTGGAGCTTGGGTAGAAGCATCATTGGCTTATTTTCTGTGGAGTTCTGCCTGGCATCTCCAGATTCTGAATTAAAATGTTGAGGTGCTGATTTGAGTAAATATTCCGATTCAAGTGCCTTCTTGAAACAATCGTTCAAACTGAGGATATGGGTCACACCCATCATGTCACAAATATTAGCTCGTAACCCCAATTTGAAGCGAGATAGCAGCTGGTCATCTTCCTCATCTACACTTGTATGTGCGAGAAGGTCATCGAACTTATCCATGCATTCTTCCACAGTCATCAAACCTTGACGAAGAGTATTACTGGTCATGTAATCTCCATTGGAAGGTTGAAGGGAGGTACATCTCTTTCAATATTTCTTTCATCTCCTCCCAAGTTGTAGGCTCTTGTCAACGACGATATAGCTTGTCTTCACGTGTATGCCACCATTCCCTTGTTGTACCTGTTACCTTGGTATGGGCCAGCTTTTCGATTCTCCGTTAAGTTGAACCAGTCAAAGTAGTCGTCGAGGGAACACAACCAATCATAGAATACCTATAGGTCGTGTCTCCCGTTGTACTCCTTCAATTCCAATTCACCTTGTGCTTATCATCACTTTGTCGATGGTTCAAGTCACGATCAAAGTGTGCTATGGTATCATCTTACTGAAAGGTAGGATTGCTGATGGTTTTTTGTGCTCTTGGAAGAGGTCGAGGAGGATGATTGACCATTGTCTCCTGCAGTCCCCTAGTTTGTGCAGTGAACAAGTCCAAACGCTGCTCCATATTGGTCATTCTTTCAACCAGCTTTTGAACTGTCTTCATCAAGTGATTCTGCAGCTCGGTTTTAGTGATTAGAACTCTCCTTAGCCATAGCTCTGATACCAATTTAATGCGAGACCAGACCTGCAATAGTTTACTAGGCCTAATCTTACAACAAAATCTCAAGAACACAGTCAAATTCCTCAAAGTCAATGAGTCAACAGAAGTCAACCTTCTCAGATGAAATTCAAACTCTAGGATTCAGTCACTCACAATGAGTATAGACACCCTTCAGAAGATGAGAAAGAATTATTGGGTAGTTTGAGAATAATTAGAGGATTTCAGATTTGAGAGAGACATTTCAGAAAAATAACCGAACTGAAATTCTATAGGATTTAAATAGGCTATTCCTATTAGAACTAGGAAAGAAATAAAGAAACTAAAATAGCTAATACAGCTCCCACGAGCTGCATATCTCAGCCAAAGCCGGCTGACTCAATGACTCCATGAACCAGGTCTACCATGGGCCTAGGTTCTTGTTGGTTCACGTGACCCAATCTACATCACCATCCCATGCATGTCAGACAACTAGGGACTGATATCTAAATTCAATACTTGTCAACAAATTGAAGCAGTAACAGGAAAGAAGAGACTAGCCCAACAATAGAGCCATTTATACAGCACTACTACTCAAACGAACTCGATATTGGTTCAAGTTCAAAATTCTGAGTTTCTACACCTTGACACAGGATACAATAAAGCACAAAGAGCCCAACCATGGAAAATAAACTTGGAGAGAAAATTAGAAGG
Source organism: Telopea speciosissima (assembly GCF_018873765.1). Taxonomy (NCBI): domain Eukaryota; kingdom Viridiplantae; phylum Streptophyta; class Magnoliopsida; order Proteales; family Proteaceae; genus Telopea; species Telopea speciosissima. The sequence goes on along the minus strand of NC_057917.1, from coordinate 18,882,784 downwards.
TATCAAATTCCCAAGCTAATTCATGAGAAAAAGAAACTATAACCTGAATGGAGCATCACTCTTCCTACCAACAGCAATCTTATTCGAGCAATATCTGCATAATCAGAATTCCTACTACAACATCTTGCAGCAGAGTCCACAAGATATCAGAAAGAGAAAAGTCATCCATTCACCCTCTCTTCATATGTGCTTCCTTCCAAGATCAAATACTGTAACTGATTGATTTTCATTGCAACTTCTAAATTTTAGGTACAGCCTAGATACTATATCCTCACGCATGGCATGCACCCCTCTACCAGTAACAGTGTAATTCTAGTTTAGGTGAATTATTGGTGTTTGACCATAATAAGAAATGCCTATAACTCTTCTTGTAGGTGACATGAATTAATCAAGGTTTGGATCTTTTACTAAGAAGATATCAATTCAATCACATGAAGCTTATCAAGGAAAAGATGTTAACTCACTTGAAATTTCAGACAACCAATCGAATTTAATAAGACTACAAAATATCATAGCAGTCCTGAACCCATAGCCTCCATTAAGTGCCCAACTCTTACCAAAAAAAATATTTAAGTGCCTAACTCAACAATAGACAATAGCTAAGCTGCTAATGAATTCATATCCTCTCAGAATTAAGAATTTATACCTTTGTTCCTAAAACTTTTCTTGAGGAACATATAAGTGATCCATTTCTTCAAACATTCCATCCATTGACAAATAATGCCCAGACCTAGAAAAAAATTAAATTATAATCCACCTATGCAGTTTGTATTGGCACCAGGTTTGGTCATAAACGAATGTAGTGGATGACACAAGAAAGGAACTAGTGACTTACAGATTACACTTTCTAATTGTTCTCCCAGACAAAGCACGTTGTTAAAGAGTCTACATATTATTCTGTGATAACAGACCTTTTCATCCATGTATTATTTGTGCAGCTCCTATCAATTGAATACAAAATCTCCGAACTGGGAAATCAGACTGCAAACAAGCCACCTAATTTTTTCCATTGCAAGTAAGATTCATTGTCAACAGGAACCTGCTAAGTTACAATAAATACACAATATGGAAAAAAAATTCCCAAACACCTGCATATCCATTCCAACAGCCCAGGATCTAAGACCTCTTCAATCATTATTTATCTCTTTAACTCCAAATGTGAAATCAGAAATGTGCTGCCCTTGGGAAACAAATGGCTAGTTTTTTTCTTGCAAGACATTTAGTAGACAGACATCTTTAGTTTTTCTTTTTACCCCCTTTTGGGGGAGGGGGGAGGGTGTTTAGAATCATGTTCAGTTTCTCACTAAATCTAATATGTAGATTGTAATAATCTCTGAGAAGATTGTGTCATTTACATATACTTTGATTCTGGTGTAATACACAGCTACTTGGCAACACACAGACAAATACATGACCAGCAATCACATGCATTGTAAAAGCACGAATTAACAAAACTAACATACGACTACAGCCTTTTTCCCTCTTCATTTCCGGTCGCCAGCAGATCCACCACCTCCCTGGAATAACTCATTAATCCGAGCCTCAATATCCTCCAAGCTGAACTTGATGTGCTTCTCCGCATGCCTCCCTATTTCAGGAGCATTTTGCAACCTTCCTAATAAGTTCCTATACGCAGGTAGTACATACCCAGCAACAAAAATCCTAAGCTCTGTCCGAAGCTGCTCATCAACAATAATCCATGTGGATTGGGTTTTGCACATCTTCTCAAAGTGTAAATTGAAGTCCTTGAGCTTCTCCTTCATTAACCTGGAAGCCGAATTTGGAGCCAGCGAGCTAAAATCCATCTTCAACACTGCCAAAACCTTGCTCCACGAGTTCCTCTGATAATTCACATGGCATTGGCGGACCTTTGCAGTATGTTTACGAATCCAATCGTCACCAAGAAGAGACCCCAATTCGCTATCTTTCACCTTCTGAACAATGTACCTACCATTGTTCATCAAGAAAACAGAGCTCAGAGCCGAATCTCTATAAATCTTCGATTTTGCCTCTATATTGCTCTCTAGGAGCTCCATGATCCAAGCCATTTGAACTGATAATGAAGAAGTCGTGGATCGATCCATTTTGTCAGAGTTCCTATAATCTCCAGCATATGGGAGGCTCTCTTCGAAAATCTGCTCGAGAGTCTGGCGTGATCCACAGGCTGCGCGTAGGTAGTTCATCACATATCGAGTGATTGGATGAAGATCGCCACCTGGCACTGCGGCCTTTGCAGGATCTCTTCTGATCAAATTCTCCAATTCCATGAAAGTTCCTCTGATGGCTTCGCCAAGTCTTTTCCAGATCGTCGCCGCTTCAGTCCGAAGGAACAAACAGTACTGATCGGAGAAGAGGGTATCAAATTCGGGCATCAGGTCCCTTAGGGTTTCAAAGACGTCGAGGATTTTGAACAGGCGTTCGGGCGATCTACTCCCAATAGCAATCGCGTCAGCGAAATTCAAGAGCTGGATCGTGGATCCCCTACAGACCTCCATGAACGAGAGATCGGCAGCAAAAGAGAGGCCAAAGAAGACACGATCACAGAGTCGTCGTTCGCTGGGGAAAAGAATCCGAAGTGCCATATTTGCAGCCTTGATCCACCGCTCAATCTCATCTTCGAGCTCCGACCACGTCATTTTCTGAACTTCTTCGATGCTCAGCTTCTGTAATCCTAACCTGGATATGCTCTCTTCTAAGAAATCTCTTCTGCAACTACTATAGACATGAGAGCACTCCTTGCCAAACCCAGCAGCGACCATTCTCTTGGCGATTTCGTGTAGATCGTTGATCGTCCCCGAGGGGAGAGCATCGATCATGATATCGTAATCTGAGACCGGCCGGGCAACTGGAATCCGACCTTCTCCGTCTTCGTCCCCATCAGCATCCACATCTTCATCGTCGTCCGAGACGAACGAGTAATTCCCAGTTGTCTCGGATTTATCGCACAAGCGGCTGAGGTCAAACGCCTCAGCGCTCTGTTCGATCAACATTCGGAACTCCTCTTCAAGCCGAAACATCGCCTGCTGAAGTAGTTCATCGACGCGATCCAAACAAGCAGCAATCGATTTCTCGCCAGCTAAGGAATTCCAATCCCTGGATGTGGAGAGTAATTCATCTATGGCGTCGAGGAAGGCAGAAGCATCGGCAGAAACAGACCAAATGGGCTGATCAGCCGAGACATACTGAGAGATCTGACGATCAAGAGATTTCAGAGTCTGCTCCAAGGCAGCATAACTTCGAGGATCGTCGCTGTTGATCTTCTCAGACAACTTCTCTCTGGAGAAGCGGCCGTCGAAGGAGGAGAAGAACTGAAGAATGTCATCAGCCATGGTCTCGGTCCGGCCAAGAGTCTTAGCAATGTGGCGAGCCACTGCGATGAGTTTGTCTTCACCATTTTCAGCCATTAACGTCTGAACCTATACGATTCAATCCAAACTCTCTCTCACCTAAGGTAATAACGACATCGCTGAAACTGAGAATGAAAGAAGGATAAGGTTTTCTGTACAGATTTGGCTTCGAAAATGGTAATCAACAGAAGAAAAGGTTATCTGTGGAGAAGTGTTGGATATGGATAGGGAGACAAGAACATGAAGAAGATGAGATAATAAAGGATTCTGGTTCTCTTTCAAGGAACGCGGTTTCTGAGAAAGAGGGTAGCTATAGTAGTAAATCATCCTAATTCCTGTGGAGGCCAGGTCGTTGAGACGAAGAAAACAAAAAAATAAAAATAAAAAAAAAAGAGAAGAAATAAAGAAGGAAAATTTAGAAAAAGAAAAAGAAAAAAGAACGCGGGAAGAAGGAAATACCAAAAAGCAGGAAAGATAAGAAAGTGCAGAAGATGAAAAGGACAGTGACGATTACTGTAGATGACTGAGTCCTCCAGTCTAAAGAGACAGTTGGTAGGAAAAAAGACAAAAAGGAAATTAGAGTGGGGGCATATCCGTAAATGTGTTTATTTATTGGAGTTTTGTTGGAACTTGAAACCACCCACATTGGAAGACCATTTACAGTTGGACCCAACGTCCCAACCGCCTTAATCCAATTTCATTTCTAGCAATTATTAGGGTTGCATTTGGTGTGCATTCTAGATTGATTTTTCACATTCTTGAGTGATAAAAATAGTTATTTCTGTCTTGAGAATGCAAAATTGACCTAAAATGCATAACAAACACAGCCTACTTAAACTTTTGTTGGAAATTTTAGAATTAATAAGAGATGTTATGAATGTTTATGCCAAAAAAAGAGATGTTATGAATGTAATGGTGTTTGTTTGTCGTTGGGTCATGATTTTAAGGTGAATAGACCATTGATGAAGGATTTGCAATATGCGTTATGAATTCTGATACTTCTTTATTTTATCGATTTGGACTCAAAAATCTTGATTTTGACAATGCATACCAAACACATCCTGATAGTTTTTTCACTCGTTCTATCTTGATTCCTAACATGACTTCTTCCTGCGAGTGGAGGGCAACTTTGACCTTTTGACTCAATTTTCGTCATCTCATCTTGAGTTGGAACCATTGGATGGAGCAACCATAAATGGGACCAGGACTTAGTAGGGAAATAGGGTTGGAGAGTTGGAGATGGGGAGTCTCAGCCTCCCTGGCTCTCAACACCACATGGTGTCATGCTGGGATGATTGTAGATGTGTAGTATTTGAGGCGGATAAAAACCACTGGTAGATCCGAATTATTTGCTTGTACTAATAAGTTTTTTTCTTTCTAAAACACAGACATTCTCTATCCTGTACTATATGTCTGTGTTCATAGGATTTAGATCCCTGCATGTTCTATAGACACGATTCTTACAAGCAAGAATTGTTCATGAAAGGTAATGATAATCCATGTCTGTGATGTGTTCAAATGTTGTATTCCTTTAGAGAATTTACACTTGTGAACTTATAGGTAACCCTAAGACTCTAATACTAAATAAGGCAAGATTTCTTGATTTAAAATTTCAATTTTAACACATAATAGTAACAATTTGGAAAAGTGACAAAATTTTATGTTCCTTGTTTCTTCTATCTTTGCTTTCCCTGCCCTTTTGATAAAAAAAAGTCAAGATAATAAAGTTGGACTTGAATTAATGAATCACAAGTTTAGACTAATTTTTTGTTTTTTTGGGTGGGGGGGGGGGGATAAAAATCATAAGTTGGACTTGAATTCATGAATCAATCAAAGAAAGATGATGTGACCGATCCCACCGTTGGATGGGCATGGAATCTTCGAAATTTGCCACACACTTTTGGAATTAGGAGTAGTTTGATTTTATCCAACAAACACTGTGATTTGTTGTTTAAACTCTCTTTCATTTCTTTTGCTATTTTTTTCCACCAAAAATCATTATTTAAAAGTAGGATTAACCACTAATCTCAGTCATTTCTTTTGCTAATTTTCTTCCACCGAAAAGTATTATTTAAAAGTTTCAACCACTTCCAGACTCATACGGCGGGCAGCAATAGTAGAAAATTTTCTGCAATAGGCGAACACGTGACGGAACAATGCCGCGTAGAGAAAGATAACCCACGGGTTGTAAACTTCTTTTCTCGAAGAAAAAACAATGACGGTATTCAGTATTCTCAAGAGTTTAATAATTAATATACAATGGTATGATATTATATTCCACGTAGATTGTTTTAAAATATATTATTATTTTATTATTATTATTTTATTATTATTATTATGGATACATGTGGGCCAATTGTTGAGGTACCATTTATTCTTCCATACCCCAAGAGTCTGAGGTTGTTTGGTGAAGCTTTGACTGACAATCCGTGTAGCATATCTGATTACCACTCATTTGTCACAGAAAAAATGATAAAAAATAACTTGCTTAAGACACTAATTACATTATCCATTCCTTAATCTAATTATTGTTCACGGTGGTTTTCCACATTATTTTTTTCAGTGCAAGTTAGTTTTATATTGACTATATAATAAGAAATAATGTATGTAAATATACATGTGCTAACCCTTTTTCATGTTATAATTGCGACTAAATGACATTTATGGGTTTAAAAATTCGTAAATTTAGTGGACATGTTTTTTACCATCATGGACCAACTGTGTTCTAAATATTAGGTTACCTTGGATTCTCCTAATTAGGCGTGTCAATTGCTTGATCCGGATTGATTTGGATTAGGCCTAATCAATTTAGAATCCCACACCGTGATCGACATGTTTAGATAATCATGCGGTATAGACTAGGCATGGTCCCATCTAGTTTGGGCTTTGTCCATGTGTATATTTGTCGTACCTAGAATGCTAGATAGCACAAAATCTTTCTTTAACAATTTTTTTTTTTAAATTCATTATAAAAAAAATCCTTTTAATTTACTCTTCTTTTTGGCAAAAACAAACTAATAATACGATAGGTCTCTTTATAATTAATAATTATATAAGGTAAAGTTTATCTTATTAGCCTAAAATCTACCATATAGCATTGGTTTGAATGTATCATATTGGTATTGACTGACATCGAAATCGGTACATGGCCAATGTTGGATCGGTGTTACTATAAGGACAAAGGGTAAAACGGTCAAAATTCATATTTATGTTGGTATCTTTGTGGACAAAAACATCTACTACAATCGACACAGATCAATATGTATTGGTAATAGTATCAATATTGATTTCGAAATTGAACGATACCCAATCCAATACTGTGAATTAAAACCATGCATATGGCATTACAAATATGTCCAAGAACCCTTGCTCACCCGTGAAGCTTCAAATCAATAGGAGCTGGCGAAGTGCCAAATTAAACTTGAAAATTTGTGGTCTAGGATGTATTGGTGTGCATGGATGTACATGTGAGTGAGGTAGGAGCATGCCGTATTTGAGTGTTTCTTAGCCCAATAAGCTTAGTTTGCATCTTCTATGATTATAAGGTCCTCAATTAGCCTCTCAATAACTATCTATGAAGGGATTATTAAATGGATTAGAGTTCATGCTTTGACAAAGGAGTAATAAAGGATCTTTACTTTTCATGCTATTATTGTTTGAGAGGATTGGAAGATGAGGAATCCCAGATGCTTTAAAGTCTCATTACCTTCATTCATTGTCTAGATCTCCACTGGTAATAGGAATGTGGAGGAAGTTCTCTCATTGATCTTTACTTTTCCATTCCTACTGCTTTGAATTGATTAGGTGCTTAATACTTGAGTCGTGCCTTCCTACTGTGGAGAATTCCATAATTTTTGAGAATATAAAGATCCTCCAAGCAAAGTTTGATTTTTGTTGTTTCTGCCATGTATATAGGGTGGAGAATATATTGATCTATTCTATTTCTAAATGGGCGGTTGATTACCTTTTTAAGGGTCTCCCTTGGACATTGTTCAACAATTGTTGCCCTTTGGGGTTTAGTGTTTGTCTCCCCCCCCCCCCCCCTCCACCCGTCCCTTTGATGGGTTTTCACACTAAAAAATAAAAAAGTAAAATTGTTTGACTGAATTTGAATCTGAAATTTTACATATGGGCAATTAAGACATTGCATTTTTTGTTCAAGCGGTTAAACTTGCCACATTTTTGTTTCATATAACAAAGTTATACGGGTTATCCAAATAAGCTATCTACTTTAACTTGAAATGGCAATTTTGTCTTAGATGGAAAAAATAAATTTTGAGTAAAATGTTGAACTAAATTGACTCCACTTGGTAGTGACTAGGGGTGCAAGTTTGGCCCTATCGGCCCGAATCCGTCCTGAGCCCGAATAGGGTCTGGGCTGCGATATTTGACCCTGAGGGCAGGATGTTAGGGCTGGAAGTTTTTGGCCCTGAGCCAGGTTTGGGTTGGGCCAGGGTTGAGGCCTCGAGCTAAGCCTAGCCCGGCTTGGCCTGACCCTGTTTTAAGTTATACTATAAAATATATATTGATATAATTATATTATAAACTTTAAATGTCACCCCAATTTTGTTATATAATATATTATATATGAAGATAATAAGTAATATAACACATTTTATTATAGTGTTATTTCACGCAAAATTGATAATTTTCTCTCCAGTCCATTCCAGCCCATGCATTTCCACCTTCTCCCTATTATCAGGGCCAATCAGGGTCAGCCCTGCCCAACCCTGAGGACGGGTTATGATTGGATTTTTTAGGCTCCAAGTCAGGGTCGGGTCGGGCCTGGGCCCAGCTAAGGGGACTCAGGGTTAGGCTAGGGTTCTATAAAGCCCCCCCAATCCGACCCTGTTGCATCCCTAGTAGTGACTAATAAGTTTTAAAATTAAGTAAATTAATTGACAAGAAACCTTCTATATTGTTATTGACTATAAGAACAGCCATCTTCAGTAATGAGAAAATCACATTGACTTTGGTGACAGTTTTCATGATTTGATTCCTAGGTAAGATTAATTTTTTCAGTGCAAGATTATATAATATTGACAGAAAGAAATAATGTATGTAAATAAGCTATATGTGCTAATCTTTCCCCATAATAATTGCGACTAAATGCCATTTGTAGCTTTAAAAATGCTTAAATTTAGTGGACATGTTTTTCACATATATTGACTAACGATGTTTTAAATACTAGGCCAAATTGGATTCTCCATATACTTTTATAACAAATTCAAAATTATTTGAAAAATTCAATTATTGGTAAACCATTTAAGTAGTAGATTAACCAAAAAAAAAAAAAAAGAGAGAAAATACTTCATAGGTGGAGAAAAAAATTAGTGTGTAGTAGGAATGGTTCTCATATATAAATTGTATCTTACAAAAGATCATTCCATTTGTTCTTACACAAATTATAACCAATGGGAAAAGAGAGAACGAATAAAAACAAATAGTTATATTCCCCTATATTGATGGCGTGAAGTGAAAAATATAGATACTTAATTTCTCCTCTCAAAATAGAATTCAAAGATAAAACCAAGGAATATTTGACTTGTAAAAGTCAATCACCCAAATTATTAATTATAATATGCTTTAATTTTCTCATTGCCAACAAGAGGAGTATGAGGTCAACCAAATTAGAACCAATATTATGGACTATGGAGCTTGGAAATCGTCGACTCCCAAGTTCATAAATTGATATTCAATTAATAAAAGCATCCAAAATCTTCGGTAGAATAATGACTAGTCAATTACCAAGACTTTATTGTGCTTGCAAATTGTTGTCATCAAAGTGGTAAATTAAGATTTTTTTTTTAAATTAAAAATCAAAAAACGAAAGGTACAATATCAGAGTTATCCAAGGTGATCGCGCTCACCTTGTCTAATTTAGCCTGAAGAACCACATAGTGTATTATCCCTACAACATCTTTAGATTGAAGATCAATTACACAATTACTACAATTGTTAATAATATTATTGTTGTCATAGAAAATTGGATCCATCCGATTTACGTGTTGTGCTTATCTATAGAGACAAGGTAAAAGACACAAGAGAGGTCCAAAGTGGTTGGGGGGGGGGGACTCTCCGATGCCTAATTCATTTTCCTAATCAACAATTATAAGAACATATGTTAGATTTAAAAGGTCATTTATTTTTTAAGTTTTAAAAAGTTTTGATTGCTTTGTTATGATGTAGGACCCATGAGATCAAGGTAATATTTAACCAAAGTAATGATTGAATTTCAAAGGATTTATAACATCTTATAGGTATCCTAAATTCCATTTATGGTCACTATTATGAGTGGGAAGGTGGGTCAAGAATATTGATTGATATTAATTCTATTTATGAAATTAATTCTCAATTCATGGCCATAGGTAATGTTATTTTCTTTATGGGTTTTAAGGTCTTTCATGATCTTTAGTGGAGAATGGCTATGAATTAGGAATTAATTCCTAATTCATTTCCATAAGTTTTTATTCTCCAATTCAATGGGTCATTAGTTGGTGGTTACTCTTGGGGATTCCAATGGTGTGCAAGGACTAATTTTAGGTCTATATAAACACAACCAAATATATTACAAAACACATATCTTTTATATACATCTATGCCTACACCTTGCAATCATATGAGGTTTATTTTTCATTTTTCTCTTTTCTTCTAAGTTTGTGTAAGGTTAGAGATTTATTGTACTGAAGCTTTTGGCTCCTACAAGGGACTAAAAGAACTGTTTTGTCTTCTAGCTGTAGGTTGTTTTATCTTGATGATAGTGGTGCAGAACAATCATTGGTAGTAGGGGGCATCAATTACCTTAAAGGCAGTATCACAAGTGTGACTCAACCTAAATTCTGTTAATAATTTGTTCAAGTTATTACGGGTGTGACTCAACATCGAATTCAATATTTGTTCTTCTCATTTCAACCAAAGGTCAAATAACAACAACCTAGTTATTATTGCTTAAACTACTGTATTGCAATTTGTGTTATTTCAATTGTTTGTAAGAAATTATTATACAGTTACCCTACAAGTTTAAGGTAATTGAAAGTTATAAGATCTCATGGCTGATCTTGGAGATGGAAGCTACAGCAAGGGTGATGCATCGAATAACAATGTCATTGGTGAAATTGCCAACGAAGGAGATCCTTTAAACAACAGTATTGAAAGAACAATCAACATTCAAAAAGGTAGAGTTCCTGTTAATCGCAGTGGTAAGGAGATTCTTCTTTTTCCTTACCGTTGACTCAATTCCCACCAACATTATCTCGTCGGTGATGGAACTTATCCCAGCTTTGGGTAAGATGAGGATTGTCTCTGAATTTGACAAGATCGAACAGTTTGAAGGTCAAAACTTCAAACGATGAAGGCAAATGATGTTATTTGCATTAGCCCAAATTGGGGGTGGTGTTTGCCTTGACTGAACCCATGCTGAAAAAAAACAATGATCCTATAAAGGAGGGCAAAAGGGTGGTTTGGATTCAAGCGAATTATGTCACACCTCGGCCTAGTTAATAAGGGCTTGATGTGACTGGATGCCAACTGATACCCAACCAACCTCCAGGATCACAAGTACAATACTCCCATTCACAGTTTATCATAAGACAATAATCAAAATGAAGCGGAAGAGAATAAATAATAATGATAACAGCAATAAATATGAGGATCTGAGTGATAAACTTGATATTTATATAGATTGAAACTTATATTACAACTATACAGTTCTTATAAAAGTAACGCAAGTTAAAAGTATAACCAATTACTATAAGTTTTACTATACAAAAACAATATATAAACACAAAAGAACATAGCCTGCTCCATTAGGGCAGATCACAGGAACGTGCACATATCGCATACACAAGACACATCATGCACTTCAAATTCCTGTACCACACGACCCTCATCGGTGTGCTAGTTCGAAGCAGCATCAGATCCAACTCTTGGTTTCTTAGAACCAGCTATACCATCTGAAAAAGAGAGATATCCACAGGGGTGAGCTCTATTGAGCCCAGTAAGGGAAAACATGCAAGCAGATGCAAATAGTCAATGATGTATGTCACATTGTACACTTCAAACTCCTGTACCACATGACCCTCATTGGTGTGCTAGTTCGAAGCAGCATCAGATCCAACTCTTGGTTTCTCAGAACCAGTCATACCATCTAAAAAAGAGGGATATCCACAGGGGTGAGCTCCACTGAGCCCAGCAAGGGAAAACATGCAAGCAGATGTAAATAGTCAATGATGTATGTCTTAAAACTAAGCATGTAACTAGCAACAAATCTAGGTCTCATGAGGTTTAAGTGCTACTGTAGTAGGTATGATATTCTTAGCCTCAGAAACGTAAACCAAACATCGGTCACTCGAGAATATCACTCTACTACGGTGAAGACCTGCCAGTTCCAGAATGTACACATCAGACCCCAGCGGACCCTCAATGTAACCCTACTGTTTGTTCCCATTCTGGTACTCTTCAGGCCTGGGACAGTGAATGGCATTTCGAAATTACCCTTCAGACCTATCGCGGGTTATCCAACACCTTACCCCTGTTGGCAAGGATCGTAGCACTGGGTTTATGATAACCTAATCATATGCATTTCTTACATGGATGATATATGAGGCAGTAGATAGTATAGTAAGCAATTCTAGCATCATTTATCAACACATCAATATAGATCACAATAAAAATATGCAAATGCAATATGAAATGCCAACCTAGAACATGCATTCATCTAATGCAAAATAAAACCTACAAAACTATATGATTAATACTTCTATAATGATGCATGTCAATGGCAACCAACATAAACAGAAAATTAAAGCAAGGAAACACTCTCAAAATAAGTCAAAAATCCCTTACCTAGAGTTGGATGTTTGTATAAGTCTGTAGATGATACGACTTCCAAATAAACTACACCCAAAAGAAAATTACAGTCCTAAACAAGTAGTAAACAACATGAATTAGATACTACATAAGTCTAAGATAAAGCCTAAACCAACTAAGATCCAAGTTGAGACAGCAGGGGTATACCGGATCCAACCCTGAATCCGGTCGATCGTAGGGGGTTATAGGCCTGAATCCAGTGGGTGATACAATGTATGGTTTTGAGATCTAATTCCATGGATCTTGCCATGCATGGAACCTAATCCCCCAAATTAACATAGGGAAAACTAAGGGTACTGCCATGGGGTCATTTTAACCCAATTGCATGCATGATCAAATCAAGAATTCCAATCATAGACAATAAACAAAAGAATTCTTGGAACTTCAAGAACATGGCTAACCACCAGAGTAAGAGGACAAATGGGACAACACAAGAGGTTAGAGGTGATCCTCAATTGAGTTGGATTAACCCAATTCAAGTAGGTTTTAGGGCCTTTATAGGTCAATCTATCTAGCTTTAAGATTTTGGGTTGATTGAGTCATAAACTCAATTGGAAATCAAAGAAGAAGGGAGGAATTTGGGAAATTCAAAATTGAATGGATCACCTACCTTGAGTTTGATGTAGAGAAGGTGGTAATACACCACCAATGGTCCTCTTTCAAGTTTCCCCAACTTCAATTGTCAAGAATCTACAAGCCCTAGATCTTCTTCTTCTTTCTGTTTCTCTTCTTCTTCTCCTTGGAGCAGAATCAATTTTGGTTTTGAATTGTAAATGAGATTCTAAACCAAGTCTAGCTTATATAGGAAAGACTATTAAAGGCTGTTTAGTTAGGCCCAAGTAGAATCAGTTTTTGGAATGGTTTTTCTAAATTAGTTAAACTAGAATTAACTACCTAAAGTCTTATGTTTAAGTCATGGGTTTGATGTACCATGACATAATTGAGGCCCCGAGCATGTTGGCACACGGACAGCCCAGACCATACGGGGATATGGGTCCCATGAGAGGAAAAATTATATTTAAGCCCTTATTAAAACATCAGTCCTATATGTAATAATAATTTCTTACCTAAAACCCGGCCTATGAGATTGTGAGGTTCTGCATATGCTCAATCCAGCATGTTTGACATATAAAGCTTATGTGCTGGGATCCGACAGATTCTTCGGATTCAATGATGGCTAACTGTATTGGCTCCTTGAAATCCTTTATAGGTGAGTCAATGGATTGATCTGAATCCACAACTGATGCAGCCCACAACATTGAGGCAAGCATGAACACTAAACCAGAACCTCAAAATCATACAAGTTAAAAAAGGCTCAAATTAGAGGTGGGTCTCACAGATTATCAGTGCAAGAATCGAATTTTAAATGCATTATCAAATGATTTATACCATGTGTATAGTTCATTGAAATATGCATGTTCGATTTGGAATGCCTTGGTAAAAAAATATTCTCTTGAGGATGCTAGTTCAAAGAAGTACTTGGTGACTAACTTTCTAAACTTTATTATGAAAGATAGTAACATCATCTCAAACTAAATTGATCAATTTTAAATTTTGGTTGAAAAGCTATCAAAGGAAAAAATGTTTTATTGGAAGAATTTGTGATCGGTGCCTTGATTGAAAAGCTTCCATCTTCTTGGGATGCCTTCAAGGTATCTATGAAATATAAGAAGATGGAGTTGACTCTAGACCAATTGATTGTAAGAATCAAAATTGAGAAAAAAAATCAACACAAAGACAAGGGTGAAAAAGACCTTGGGGAAAGATGCCTAAAAGCAAACTTGGTAGAAACCAATAAACAAAGCAAGAAAAGGAAGAACCGTCAAGACAATAATGAACCTTCTTTCAAGAAGTAGAAACTCGCTTGTTTTATGTGCGATAAGCTAGGAAACTTCAAGAAAGATTGTCGGTTTAGGAAGAAAAATTCTGAAAAGGTGAACCTAATTGAAGACAACGTCTTTATAGCTATGGTCACAGAAGCAAATTTGGTTGAAAATCTAAAGGATTGGATATTGAATACCGGTGCTACAAGATATATTTGTGGTGATTTTAAGATGCTCTCCTTCTATTCCATGAGTATAGAGGATGAAAAGGTATTTATGAGAAATTCTCAAAGTGCCCCTGTTATGGGAAAAGAAAAAGTGAAATTGAAACTCAGTTCGGAAAAAACTATGGTTCTCATCAATATTCTCCATGTGCTAGATATTAAGTGCAATTTAATTTCAGTTCCTTTGCTTAATAAAGTAGGAATGAAATTAGTTTTCAAAAGTGATAAGACGGTTGTCACTAGAAATAATATTTTTATGAGGAAGGGATATCTTAGTGCGCGGTTGTTTGTACTAAGCGTTGACAATATTGTAATTGAGAAAACTAGTGCTTCTTTCGCTTACATGGTTGTCTCTTCTAACTTTTTTGATTTGTGGCATGGTAGGTTGGGTCATAGTAGTATGAAATATATCACTAAACTATGTAAGTTAGGCTTGATTATCGATAAGGTGGAACCCCCCGTGAACAAGTGATAACTTGTGTAGAGGCAAAGTTAACAGAAAAAGCCTCATACAACTATGGAGAGAAAGAGTGATTTTTTTGGAATTAATCCATAGTGACTTATGTGACTATAAGTCATATGAGTCTAGGGGAGAAAACAACTATGTCATAACCTTCATAGATGACAACTCTAGATATACCTTGGTGTATTTACTCAAATCAAAGGATGAGGTAGGAAAGACGTTTATATCTTACAAAATGGAGGTTGAAAATCAACTTGGCAAGAAGGTTAAAAGATTTAGAACCGATAGAGGGACTGAGTACATTACCCTTGATAAGTTTGTGAGAAAATTAGAATTATCCATAAAACAACCGCTGCATATCGACCGAAATTAAATGGGATTGCTAAAAGAAAAAATAGGTCTTTCAAAGAGATGATAAACTCTAGATTATTGAGTTCAGGTGTACCACTTGATATGTGGGGGAGGGAAGTCATGTTATCAACATGTTATCTATCAAATAGAATCCCACATAACAAAACTGTTATGGTTCCATTTGAGAAATGGTTTGATAAAAAATCAAGTCTAAATCATCTGCGGGTTTGGGAATCTTTAGCTAAGGTGTTGTTACCGGATACCATGAAAAGATAATTGGGACAAAAAATATATGATTGTGTGTTTTTGGGATATGCTACAAATAGTGCTATATACCGGTTCATGGTGATTAAAGTCATGGATAATGTTATTGAGACAAAAAGCATCATAGAATCAAGGGACGTTGAGTTTTTTGAAAACCTATTTCCCTTTAAGTCCAACTTACCTACAAGTAAGGATAGTCAATTGACTAATGAAAAATAGAATTAAATGAAAGGGTTACCAATCAATAATTGAATAATGGTGATAAAAGTCGACCTAAGATGAACAAACGACTCAAAAGACCCAAATATACGGATGATGAGTGGCTTATCTATTTAGTAGACAAAGATCTTCTTATATACAAAGAGACTATTACATCACTAGATGCTATCTATTGGAAGGAGACAATTAAGAGTGAACTAGATTCAATCTTGGAGAATAATACTTAGGAATTGGTGGATTTACCATTCGGGTCTAAAACTTTGGAAACCAAGTGGATATTTCGAACGAAAGTAAAAGATGATGGGTCACTTGATCGTTTCAAGGCCAGACTTGTAGTCAAGGGATATAGGAAAAAATCAAATATTAATTACTTTGACACATTTGCCCCAATGTCTAGAATTACCACGATAAGGGTTATGTTGGCAATGACATCAATACATAACCTGGTCATCCATCAAATGGATGTGAAAATAACATTTCTTAATGGAGACTTAGAGGAGAAAGTTTACATAAAGCAACCAGAAGATTTTGTTGTAACTGGCCAAGAGCAAAAGATTTGCAAACTTCGAAAATCCTTATGTGGATTGAAGTAGGCACTGAAGCAATGGCATGAAAGTTGGACAAGATTCTAATTTCAAATGATTTTGTTGTAAATGACGCTGAAAGATGCTTATAAAGTAGGTTCTATGGTGGTAGGAGCGTATTCATACTACTATATGTAGATGACATGCTTATAATGAAAATAAACTTGAAAATAGTGAACCAAGCTAAGAAACTTTTGATGTCTAGTTTTGACAAAAAAGACTTAGAAGAGGCTAATGTGATTCTTGGGATCAAGATCATCAAGTGAGAAAATAATATTTCACTATCCCAAACCTGTTATGCAGAAAATAAACTTAAAAGGTATGGATATCATAAACTTTCAGCAGTTAAAACACTTTTTGATATGGGGTGTCATTTGAAAAGAAACCTAAGTGAACCAGTGAATCAAAAAACGTATGCTCAAATTATTTGTTCGGTCACATATCTAATGAATTGTACGTGTCCAAATATTGCCTTTGTAGTAGGAAAGTTGAGTCAACATACTCACAATCCAAGTAAGAAACATTGGAGTGCGGTTGATAGGTTGCTAAGGTACTTAAAATGTACTGTAAACTATAATTTACACTATAGTGGTAAACCAGCGATTTTGAAAGGGTATTGTGATGCAAAATAGATCTCGGATACAAATGAGTCCTTAGCTACTAGTGGATATGTATTTATACTAGCAGGCGATGCAATCTCATAGAAGTCCACAAAACAATCTTGTGGGATGGGCTCTACCATGGAAGCTGAGTTCATAGTCTTGGAAAAGACAGGAACGAAAGCCGGATGACTTAGGAACTTAATGACAGATAGTCCTTTGTGGTAAAAATCGGCGCCATTGATATCATTACATTGTCATAACGACGCGGCTATACCAGGAATTCTCAGTTTTATTTGAAATTTTCCTCAAAAATGATGGTTTTGTACAAAAGCATGCTTACACAGAATGACAATGGCAGGATACGGTGCTACAACCTACAACATTACAGGGGATAAACATTTATCTCTTCCCCTTAAAATAAAAACAAAACATTCGTCCCTAATACACCATAGTAAAATCCACTGTATATCATATGAGAACCTGCTTTACATAATATGAGGACCCTCTTATACCATAGACGTACTTTAGTAAACCTTAGTAGTAGGGAAGCGTAGCAGATGAGATCGAATGTTTAGGAGGTTTGAGGAAACATCTACGTAACAGATAACGACAACGGCATATCTTTTTTTACAACATGTCACCAACAGGCCAGACAAGCTCTGCATAAACACCTATGTCATGACAGGTACCACCGTATCACATCACACTCTTTTCCCTATCATTAGAGGCCCAATTACCCATGGAACCAATCACTACCTAACTTCTCCCACCCCCTTCTGAATCCGGATCAGCTACCCCCATTTTTCAGATGACATCAAATACAAACCAAGATACAAATTTGAAAAGCTATCCCCATGTATAAATACCCAGATAAATTTACTACAATCCATACAAGTCGAGCCACAAGTGGAAAAAGCCCTTTTCACAGTACCTAATCTTTAGGTCATATGATGGACACCTTACCTTTGTGAAGATGCTAAATGTCTGATTCAGGTTCAAGGGGTACAAACGAAATCATCGGTTGATCGATTTTGTACTACTACTTATATAAATATTCATTGTAGACTATAGATGGTGAAAGTAATACCATCACAAAGAAAGAGGTTGAATGGTAAAGCCATGGTTCTAAGTATCGGTATCGTATCACCCGTATTGGGTGATACGTATCGATTTTGCAGCTGTCCGATCCTGATACCAGGCCAATCCTGGAACGTTATCACGGATCGATTATGGTATCGGGTGGTATCGCCTGTATCGCCCGTGCAGCCTATCCCCTGAAGTGCGCTAAATTGTAATGTTAAACTTTTGAGTTCGAAAATGATTGTCAGACTTCTCACATCAATTTCAATCACACATTCAAGCTTTCCAAAGTCCTAATGAAGTGACCCTTGGCCAATGTGTTTCTATGAGTTTGAGAATTGTGACTTTCTTTACTTAAAAATATTTTAAAAAAATTGTCTTTCAAAATCAAATACATGGTTTGAGGTATTGGTATTGTATTTGCAAGTGATCAATCATGATACCGTGTCGCTATCGTATCAGTGATACAGTATGGACAAGAGGTAAAATGGTTAAAAAAAAAAAACCATTTTTAAAGGAGAATCATGGGCAAATTTGTCTAATACGGTCAATCCTTGCCAATACCAATTTGAAACCGTATCGATTTTCAAGTTGATCGATACCGATTCCATTACCGTCAACTATAATCATGATCAAATAACAAACAGAGAACAAGGTAGTTGAACATTTGATCTACATTTTTGTGATTTTGTTGATTCTTCCCTCCCCTCCTCCTAATCTCGCAAGATACAAATCTAATTATCAAAAAATCTTAAAGGTAGTACCGTTTTGCATAATTCTTCACATCCAACTATCGATCAAGTCAGTTAACCATTTGGGATTGGTGTGTGATTTATGTGATTATACTAACATTAAAAAAAAAAAACTATCGAATAAGGTGGTTGAATGACTGGAAATTATAGAATTTTCTTCTCTTTAGTTAGTTTTTCCAAAAGGTTAAAACTGAAAATTACAAGTAACTTCCATGATAAATTTTGAATTTTATGATTTTAATTGCCCAAAATATGAAATTCAATGTGATATGTCACTATTAAATATTAATACATATATCAAGTAACTGTTTGCATTTATCTTATAGAAGTAATTGATTTTATAGTTTTTTAAGGCAAATATTATTATTTTTTATTTATGAGATTTTTTAGAATTTTTTGTTATTTATTTAATTATTTGGTCGATACCGGACCGATACTGGACCAATAACTTATCTGATACCAAAAAGGTATGCTGACTCAGTATATTGGCTGATACCAATCCGATACAGACGATACCGATCTGATACCGTATCATTTTTCAAGTTATCAATGCTTGTTCCGATACCATACATTAGAACTATGGGTAAAATTCTTAATTAGTCTAATTCCAGAAAATGTGGGGGTGTTAGTTGTGGTGCACATCGGAGACTAACTTAAGTGATTGTAGGGGGTGTGATCACCGCCGATGAGAACTAATAGGCAAGATCTCTAAAATATTCATGAGTTCAAGATAAGGGATATGGCCGATTTAAAAGTTCAAAGTGGTTATATGATGGGTAGCTCAAAAGCCGACCTATAGGATATGGTTGGTGGCTCGGTCAGCTATACCAATGAGGAAAGGTTCAAGGAGTTTAATTCTATCCCTACTCTGTAGCGCGGTCCATTAGATCTAGTGTAGGTTCAAGTCTGGAAGACACTTACAACGATGTGTCTTATAATTTTTAATTCAGTCATAGCATGTATTTTTCATATCGTTTTAAAACTTGTGGGGGATTGTTAGATTTAAAAGGTCATTTATTTTTTAAGTTTAAAAAATGTTTTGATTGTTTTATTATGGTGTGGGATCCATGGGATTAAGGTAATATTTGATCAAAGTAATGGTTGAATTCCAAAGGGTTTATAACATCCTATGGGTACCCTAAAGTCAATTCATGGTCACTATTATGAGTGAGAATGTGGGTCAAGAATATTGATTAGGATTAATTCTATTAATGAAATTAATTCTCAATTCATGGCCAGAGATTATGTTATTTCTAGGTTTTAAGGCCTTTCATGGTCTTTAATGGGGAATGGCTATGAATTAGAAATTAATTTCTGTCCATAAGTTTTTATTCTCTAATTCAATTGGCCATTAGTTGGTGGTTACTTTTGGAGATTTCAAGGGTGTGTAAGGGCTGATTTTGGGTCTATATAAACCCAACTAAATACATTACAAAACACACATCTTTGATATACATCTATGCCTACATATTGTAATCATATGAGGCTTATTTTTCATTCTCCTCTTTTCTTCTAAGTCTGTGTAAGGTTAGAGGTTTGCTGCGCTGAAGCTTTTGGCTCCTACAAGGGACTAGAATAACTGTTTTATTTTTTAGTTGGAAGTTGTTTTATCTTGGAGGTAGTGGTGCAAACAATCCTTGGCAGTAGGGGCATCAATTACCTTAAAGGCAGCACCACAAGTGTGACTCAACCTCAATTCTGTTTGTAATTTGTTCAAATTGTTTCGGGTGTGCCTCAACATCGAATTCAAGATTTGTTCTTCTCATTTCAGCCAAAGGTCAAATAACAACAGCTTAGTTTCTACTGCTTAAGCTATTGTATTGTAATTTGTGTTATTTCAATTATTTATAAGAAATTGTAATACAATTACCCAACAACTTGTAGAGCAATAATGCGGAAAGCTTCAAAGTAGTGAATTGGATCCATACTTGTGTGATTACCTATGTATTTATAGCTTAGAGTGGCTATGATGCGAGTTCAGTTAAGGTATGTGTCTCCCAAAGGAAGTTGAATCCTTGCGGGAAACTCGAATAGAATGTGGATTAAGATGGTAAATCCATGTATGGAAGGTTTCCTTGAATCATCTTACAGTGGAATTTGTCTTCTGATGGGAAGATCTCAATAAGAAAAGTCATAATAAAAGGAAAGACTTGATATGGCTCGAGATCTTGGGAAGGTTGAAGGAGAGTCCTGATAAAATAGGACAACTTAACATATCTTGCGATTTGGGGGTTACCCTGGCCATGTGTCACATACTTATTGGTAAGTGAGATTTATGCGTATCAGGACCCCCCCACTCCCTTAGGCCTGAATAGGATTGAGGGAGTAAATCAAGCAAGCTGTTAGATCAATCTGATCGTCTTGTTCAGTTGGTCAGGCTCAGTTGGATGTCGAGCACGGACTAGGCCCTATGGTCTGTCAACAGGCTACAACTTGGTTGATCTTTCTCTCGAGCAGTACATGTCCTAGGAGTCGGAAGCATTTGAAGTATATCGGGATGTCATAACAGTCCCTTTAAATCTTTTCTCTTAAAAGGTGGTTTTTAATGGGTTTCTCTTAGAACAGTCGATCGTTGTTACATGTATTCTCGAAGCGCCTTCAAATATTGCCAAATGTCGTATTGCAGCCCGAGAATAGTAGATTTCCTTAGGATATCAAAGGTTTTTCTCAAAAACTCTTTCTTGGTATTGCCACATGTCGTGCTTCTATTTGAAGATGTATAAACCTTTCAGGTCGCAACCTTAAAACGGTTTTATACCTTAAGGGCTTATAACACGATTACCCCTTTTGCTTTGTGAATTGTAGAGGACATAGTCTGAGATTTGCCACCATCATATTTTTCTTCAGGTCGAGTGTACTAGCAGTTTTTTGTGTGTGCATTTTCTTCTTTAATTTCTTTCTATCACAATCATTAAGTGTACTTTCCTCGATATTTACTTTCTTCTTTTTCGAGTCTCCTTGGTTTCTTGAACTTCCCGAATCCTCCCTCGAGCAACTCTAATCCTTCTTCCCCAATGACTACTTATCGCTCTTCTCCCTTTGACAAGGGTAATGGAAAGATGGTGACAAAAAACCACCCACCCCTCTAGAGGGGTGAGAGAGGTGGTCAGCACAATGACTGTCGATGAATTGGCAATCTGCGGTTCTGGTTTAGCATACCTTGGGTTCTTCCCAAGGTATAATTCATATGGTGTCTTAGATAAGATATTTCTAATTATGACACGGTTTAGACATAACGTGTTGTATTAAATGTTTCAGCCCAAAGATACTTAGGTAGTGAATATTCATTGAATATTGTTCTAGCAATTTCTTATATTGATCTGTTCTTCTTTTCGACAACTCCTTTGGATTGAGGTGTCCTAGGAGCAGAAAAATTGTGTGTTATGCCTTGTTCATTACAGAAGTGTCCAGATTGATTGAGGTTGTCAAATTCTCTTCCATGGTCACTTCTTATAGTTGTTATAAGATATTCCTTTGAATTTTGTAATATTTTGCAAAGAGATACAAATTCATCAAAAACATCGTTATTATGTTTTAAAAATAATGTCCAAGTATAGCGTGAATAGTCATCCACTATATCAAAAACAAAAACAAGAATAGTCATCCACTATATCAAAAGTATAATGTTTTCTAGTTAGACCGGTAGTAGTGATAGGACCAAATAAGTCCATATGTAGTATATATTGCTGTTGTCTTGATACAATACTTACAAAATCTAAATGTTTAAAATGCGTATTGTCCATTTTCAAATTTTTTTTTTGTTGATTTCAAAATGTTTGACCGCTTTTTACCATTCCATTTAATTTTCAAGCCGTTTTAAACGCATCGTCCTGAACAATGTTTTTTGTCATTCCCGTTTTAACTAATTATGGTCTAGAGCAGGTTTTTTGGTTTGGACCAGGCCTTACCTATGTGGCAAAACCATTTTACAATTATTTTCAAAACTTGTTTTTTGCCCATTTAAATCCCAAGGACTTGGAACACTGCTGGGGAATGAAGAACCTCCCTTTATATAAAAAATGTGTTCTGAAAAATTTCAAATCATCATAATTTATCATCTCCTAGCGGATGACAAAAAAAAAAAACTCCCGAGCCTCTCTCTCTCACACACACGGGCAATAAAAACAACAACCAATGGGCTCACGCCTTACGGAAGAAAACATGGGGCTGTATTGAATGTCTGAATTGTTTAGAGGTCATTAAATATGAGAATGAGAGACCTCAACGATACTCCCTCTAAATAAAGTCCAGATCTTGGTTGGGTCCACAATGATCCGTCCATGAAGTGATAGGAATAGAATGTTCACTTTCTCAAGGTGGATCTGTCCGTGACCCCTGAGGAGTCTCCTTGTAATACTTTTAAGTGCACCATTTGCTGATGATTAGGGCACCAGACTGGCTAGACACATTAGGCTTAGAATGGTAATAATCCATGCGAGTTGGGAAGGGGAAGCTGCAAGGGTGGGGTGAGGGTGCTAGGGGTAGGGGAGTGGGGTAGCTGGAGCCTGTGAAGGAGGGGAGAGGGAGACAAGGAGAATGAAATTACAAAGAAAAAAAAAAAAAGAATTCTTGTTTAGAGTAGTGGGGGAAGTCTAATTTATGGCTCAAGAGACTTATGTGAATGGATCAAGATCGTCTTCGGGGAGCAGGAAACACCCAGGGTGCTGCCAGCCGTTGGACTGTATGGCACAGATCTCTAGGCTATTAGGGGTTTACTGAGTTAAAATTGGTAAATGCCTTTCGTTTTCTAAGCATTTCAAATGAATTTAACAAATTTAATAGGGTTGAGCCCAATTGGTCCTAGTCCGAATCCAAGTCGAGCTACACGAGAGTGCACAAGAAAAAAATAGTTCAGTGTTGAAAATGAGGGCTTCTGACATTCAAGACCCCGTGTCGACATCTGTAGACACGGACCTTTATCCCCTGAGGTTTGCTGAAAGGCACGATTGTGCGGTTCCTCTCATAGGAGGGCTGAAATGACCATTCCACCTCCTGACCGAACACACTGCCCGAATGGGATCCACCCCCTTTTATTAGAGGCACTAGGGAACGTACCGGGCAAGGGAACCGTAGGTGATAAAAATTCCTATAGACACAAGGGGGCATTTAGGGTTTTTATCCGCTCTTCTTCCTTTTTGGTTGGGAAAGAGAGGGTTAGGATTAGTGAAACCTTTCTTTCTTTTTAATTTTTCCACGCCATGAGAGAAGATTCTTTCTCCTGTGTGTGTGGACGTGAATAGTGAATGGAGAGAGAGAGAGAGGGGAAAAAGGTGCTTTCTCTTGTGTTTCTTGTATGCGGTTACATGTAGTATTATATTATTTTTTTCAAGGTAGAAGGGAACGTTGATGTAAGCTGTCATATATTTTATCACATCGATATTAAGGCTAGAGTACTAATTCTTGTGAATCCACCTTTATTTTGATGAGTTTGTTGTTATGCAAAAGTGGATTATGTCTCCTTGCTTTGTACTTTGTAGCCTCTAGTTTGACAAGAGATAATTGTAAACTCATTATGTTGAAAGGCAATACACAGAATATAGTATGAAGACAATAGGGGTCGAAATGACCAACCCCCCATTTGAAAGAATGGTTCCTTTTCCATGTTGATTGCGCATGAACCCCTGCCTCTCATGATTTTTCCTTTCATCTTAGAAGAGTTTTCCACATTAAAAATGAGTGTTCTTTTGTAATTTGACTTAAATTTGATTTTATATTATTAATTTTGTACATATTTTGGTATTATCTATCTACATTAATTTATAACCAAATGAAAAAGAATTTATTTTTGCAACATTAATTGCTAAGTCATCATAATTTGAGATCCATTCTGATCCAATCGTGTCTCTTCTTCTTCTGCCTGCTCGTACTATCGTGTGTGCCCCAGGTACAGCAGGGTGGTGAAATACTGCCTTATCCCTGTCCGAGCGCGAAGGTAAGGCGGTATTTTCTGCCTTGCTGTGTGTGGAATGCACGACGGTGATGGACAGGCAAAAGTAGAGGATAAGGACGAAAAAAAAAAAAAAAATCCTCTCAAATGCGCCAGATCAATTCCCGGGGGCGAAAAAATCCTACCCAACACGCCATGCAGCGCGCTTGATCTGATTACTAACCAGAGTGTAGTGTGGTCGTTGTCAACACTTGTGTCCACAGAAGGTCTCTCTCTCACTCTCTCACAGACTCGAAGGCTCTAAGCAAAGCTCTCTTGCTTATCCAAAGTCTCCGGAAAAGCAAAATCATGTCTTCATCATCAGAAGCCCTAAAGATCGGTATAATAGGATTTGGTCCCTTTGCACAGTTCCTGGCAAGCACCATGGTGAAACAAGGACACACTCTAACTGCAACCTCACGATCCGATCATTCTGAGCTTTCCTCCCACTTGGGTGTTAATTTTTTCAGGTATTCTTTTACGTATTTTGTATTCAGATCAATAACTGTAATCGAATAATAACACTGTTCAATCCTATTCAGAGATATAAACACGTTCCTCGAAGTTGATAACGACGTCATCTTACTCTGCACATCCATCGTATCACTCTCTGAAGTGGTGAAATCAATACCTTTCCACCTCGTGAAGAGGAAGCCTACCCTCTTCGCTGAAGTCCTCTCTGTCAAAACCTATCCAAAGGATCTTCTCATGCAAGTCTGTACAGTACATAGATTTACCTTCTTCTGCCCTGTATGATTTTTCCCTTATAACTTTTTATGTCGCTTTCATGTGTTCAGGAATTGCCAGAAACGATGGACTTGCTCTGCACACACCCGATGTTTGGGCCAGAGAGTGGGAGAGAAGGGTGGAATGGCCTACCGTTTGTATTCGAGAAGGTTCGAATCAGGGATCAAGATATCTGCTCCCGTTTTCTTCAGATTTTTGAACAAGAGGTAACACAAAGATGATGATGATGATGTCAAGGTTTAGGGTTTGGTTGTTTTCCTGTACATATATACATAATTCACAATACAATTATTTTAGAATGTCTGGTAGAAGCATTAATAAGGGTTTCAATGAGGTTCACAGCTTAGTTATCTATGGTGTGATTCAGGGTTGTAGAATGGTGGAAATCACTTGTGAAGAACATGATAAACAGGCTGCTCGAAGCCAATTTCTTACCCATACCATTGGAAGGTATCTTCATTCTCAAGTCTCCACAAGAAATATTTTCTTCTACAGAAAGCATGAATGATAGTTTTTTCTTGTTTGTAATCTTGCAGGATTTTGTCTGAAATGGATATCAATTCTACATCAATGGATACCAAAGGTTTCCAGACACTGCTTCAATTGGTAGGAATATATACATGGGTCCATAATTGACTCCATTTCACATCTACTAATTTCTCTTCATCTTCGTAATGTATAACAATAGATCAAAACCTGAGTACAGTTTGGATAATTGGATAAAAATCATAATGGTTTATGAGATGTAAGACCTCTATTCAATTACGCAACATAATTAATCGAGCATGTCAATTGACAAACACATTAATATTTGGTAATGAATTGCAGAAAGAAAATACCATGAAAGATAGTTTCGATTTATACAGTGGGCTATTCATCCATAATAAGTTGGCTCAACAAGAGGTATGAGTCCCCCTCCCCTCTCATCACCTTTTTTAATATTCTGGGCTCTGCATTTTCCATATAATAAACTCAGAAACTGAGGAACTCATGGTGCAGCTGAAGAACCTGGAACTAGCATTACAGACTGTCAAACAGCGGCTATTTGATAGGATGGATGAAAAGTAGAATGAAGCTGGTCCTTGACATTACATTTCATGTGTCCCAGTCTCATTTCTACAACTTAAGAGATTGTATATAATTGTTTAGCCATGATTTTATTAACAATGTATGCTATTCAGGTGCATATTTGTGTTGTATGGACTACTTTCGCACAAATTTTTTTTTTATCAAATACAATGCTAGCAAGACATGTGACATGAATGCATCATCTACAATTAATACTTCAAAGTGTCCTCATCCTACTACATCCCAAGCTACTCAGAGAGGCATTTGCATTGATTGTTCTGATAAAAAAAATCCATATAAATTCATTACTCTTCCACATTCCCTCCCTCTCATCCCCAAAAAAAAAAAAAAAAAAAGGAAGGAAAAAAGAGAATTCTCAATTGGGGTCATCTTGTCAATCAGGCCAGATGAGACGGCTCAGACCCAGACCCCTAAATCCCTGGTTTTCTTTCTAAACCTATGGTCTTCTTTGTGTCTATAATCCACAATTCCACTATCTGCCTATCACAACCACAAGTTTCTAGCCATCATGCTTTAAAGGGTGTAGGGGTCTGATGTAAGAATTACTTAGTTATGATCTAAATTTATGTGAACTGACATCAGAAGAAACTAATAAAAGATTCTAGAACCGACGTAGCTTTGCCTTGAATATGGAATAGTATCTATCCTCGTGCTATCATCAAACAAGAGATAGTCATAGCTTTTTGGTCATTACAGCAGTTAAAATAACCAAAGGATCTCTATGCACTTGAAAGTCCGGAAAATGTCTGAGGCTACAAATACCAATTGGTTCCAGTAAAGATGAAAAGAAATTAATGTACTGCATATCTCAACACCAGACATCGGGAGAATGGAAAAAAATACATTTATTTAACCAAAAATTGTACAATCTATAACAGATAATTGGTAGTTGTATCCTTCTCAACTGCCCCCATTATCTCAATGATCACTAGAGTTCAGAAGCTGCAGGTTATTTCATAAGAAGCCATGAAGAATCCATTTTTTTTATGCATCCGAGAAGAATCCATTAATTTGCTCAATAAACTTGCAAAATTTCAAGAGCCATATTAAACAAAATGCAGGAAATGGCCATATATATTAGAATTGGGAGTTAAGATCCCTTGCTTACAAATTATTCCTGCACCTGTCCAAAGAAAATGGTGTAAAAAGTCTACAGCATGACCACTAGGAAGGATTATCTCCTGATTGATTCTGGATTTCATCTATATTGGCATCTTTAATGGCATTGCAACTTAAGGCAGATCGATTAGAAGCATCTGAAGATTGGTAGGATGGCGCTTCAATTTTTCTTGTCTGTATTCCCGTTAACCGAGCAAGATCGATCCATTGCTGCAGCAATTAAAAGAAAGAAGATTAAGTGCAACATAAGCATAAGAACAAGAAATGCTATTTTGGTGGCAACAGTTCAGTGAGGACGAATGCAACAATATGGTATTACTGAAAATTGTGCGACTAATAGTACTTGTGATGATGGTTACAGTTGACAGAAAGATGAACGAGAATATAGAGGGAACCTCAAATAAGAATTTCTTGATGGGAACTGCCAAATGTAACAAGACAAACAAACATCTTACCAATGCCATCATCAAGATTATATAACAGAATTCAATTATGGAGCAAAAAAAAGGGGAAAAAAAAGAGACAGAAACCCACTTGCACTATGTTATGATGCAGAAA
Organism: Telopea speciosissima; assembly: GCF_018873765.1. NCBI lineage: Eukaryota > Viridiplantae > Streptophyta > Magnoliopsida > Proteales > Proteaceae > Telopea > Telopea speciosissima. Next base: position 18,854,768 of record NC_057917.1, on the reverse strand, counting down.
TAAAGCCTGAAACTCAACCATCGTTATATTGCTGTGAAAATGTAAATCAGCATATTACACCCTCATTGACTGCTGACTCGGCCTGGATTTTGAGCCTTTAATCAAGCCACACAATGTTCCTTGTTTTGGACCACAGACTAGGCTTTGGAGTGCACCTCTCTGTTAGGTCTATAAAACGGGATTCTTTGGATAAACTGTGGGTCAGCCTCTGAGCATATATTATAGCCCCTCTGTTAGGTTATAGACATATCTCAACTGGTTAGTACTATCTGGAAAATAATCTCACATTTGATTTGATTCCTAGTAGGATTCCTCTTTCAATTGCAACTTCATTGTTATTTACAATCCTTCCTCTGTCTTTAGTTTGATCAGGAACTTTCAGAAACTAACTTGGACTCCAGAATTTCTTGAAATAGAATGTTAGTTGATTAATGTTTTAGAAATTTCTTGCTTTGTATACTAGGTCAGGATTTTTCCTTTTCCAAATATATATGGACGGAAAATTGGAAAGATTGTGTGGGGTAAATGAAACACATTATTTGAATGAAATCTGATTTTTTCCCTTTTGGGTACATAAACTGAGATTTGATCCCAGGCATGGGAAATGACTCTGGCTTTTCAAGTGCAACACACAGACCTGGAGAATGAAATCCTCTCGATTCTCCCCAGATTGGAGGATCACCTTTGACCTGCCCTAACTGGTAATATGGCGTGCCGATCATATTCCAGAGATGGGAGCAGTCCCTCTCGGGAGAGAAGGTGAGTCACCGCTGTCCGACTTAACCGGGCGATTATGACAGTGTCCGCTGATTTTGAATGCAGAATTTTCTACCTCTTGTTATGGCCAACTGGCTCTCATCCTTGAATCTCTTGAAGTGACAATATGGGGTGAAATAATAATTAAAAAATGTTTACCAAAAATAATAAAAATGAGTTTGTTTATAGTATTAATGAAATAACGCTCAAAATGAAAGATCTACTTTCAGCCATATTGTTTTGATTACCCCTGCTTTGGCAGGCCAGCAGGCACTTGTATGATTGGATCTACTCATATTAATAACTACATGCCTAACCAAATATCATTGCTTTTCGGTTGACAACAAACATGGCTATAAACATAGTTGAATGGTGTATGATTGGATCAACCCATGTGGCCGATCTATTTAGTTGGGAAGAGGCTTAGTTAAATTGATTTGAGTTTTTGCCTAAAGACCCATAGTTGTCAAGGCTACTAGGCGACCCAAGGCATTGAAGGGGCACCTAGGTGACAAGGCGCCCACCTTGGCAGTAGTCTATGTAATATAGCATTAATAATTTTATATTATTATGCTTATATGCAACACAGAAGCCATATCAATGCAACTTGATATAATTATGCTAGTAGTGACCAAATATGAGAAAACCAACATATAATAAACAAAACATAGGATATAATATAAACATAGAGCGTTCAGTGCACAAGGCTCCCGCTACTGCAGGTTCTGGGATGGGCAAATGTACGCAGCCTTACCACCTGCTTAGCAGAAGAGGCTGTTTCCAAGTTTCGAACCAGCAACCAACAGGTTGCAATATCGCAACTTAAACATTGTACCAAGGCTCGCAATAAACATAAATCGACATAAACTCGTTAAGTGTTAAAAAAACTGGTATAGTATAAGGCATGCTGTCACAAGGCGATACCTAGGTGTCCAAGGCGGTCGCCTTTCTTGCATCAAGCAAGGGGTGCTATCACCTTGGACCCAAGAAGGCACCTGGACACCTAGGCGATGCCTTGACAACCATGGTCTAAATAAATAGTAACCTAGTTTGCCATACAAGCGGAACTGGATTGCATACAAAATGTATAATCGCCATATTGGTAGATGGCTGTGCCCCTGTGGATATAGCAATCAATATGCACAATCAAGTAACTGTTTGTATAGAATCCTGAAATGCATATGCATCTATAGAAATAGAATCACATTCTCACTTGCAAGGCATCAACCAGCATGCATACAATGATTCTTCAGAATGAAGGAGGGAGGGACAATAACATTCTAAATTATTAAAATTATCAACATAGGCTGCTTCAATTAGTAAAAACTACAATGACAAGGTGCTTCAAACAAGCTCATTGTCCCTTTCATATGATAAAAACAAAAATTAACTATTTTAGTTTATATTGTTGAGTTATGAGAATAGTTTATTTCTGACAAATTTCTGCTCGTCGTTTCCTCAGTTAGAATAAAAGATCTACTTTCTTAATCACTTCCTATCAGATATATACAACCAATCAGAGTTTTTAACTTGAAATGCACAAGTTGCAAGGCAAGGTGTGTGCCTGAATGATGTGAGGCACAATTTTCAAAAATTGTATATGTTAAATCCATGGTTTAAAGTATCGCTACGTATTGTATCGGTATCGGTATGATACATACCGATACGTCTCCTTTTTTTTTTAAAATTAACTGTCTTGGATTGTATCGAAATGTATCGACCGATACGGGCCGATACAATACGATACGACCAATACATATCGATACATCCAGTAAAGGATTCTGTGGGTGATTTAATACGTATCGATATGTATCAATATGTATCGGTCGATACGCCTTGATACATACTGATATATACCGATACATATCGATATATACCGACACATCCCATAAAAAAGCCATTTTCACTCACAGACTCGATACAACTCTTATTCTAACAGAAAATTGAAGGAAAACTCTCAACCAAGAGACTAAAATCTTGCATGAATCTAGGTTTTTCACACTTTTGGACTCAAAAACGAATCAAGGAGTGCTATAAAATCATCCTTTGCATCATCCAATACTCTTCATGGCTATAGACGATTACAACATGTGAGAAACATCATCTTTTATAACAATTTCAATTTAACGCACTTGTCTGGTTATACATTGTTAGAACATCAGAATCTTATAATCAGAATAGAAGAAACAGAGAAAGAAGAAAGAAAAGAAGAGAAGAGAACCACGTAAGCTCCAAAGGTGGGAGAGAACCTATGGCTAGAACAAGGTCTGTCCCTCTCTATTAATAATAAAACATAATAAGAGGATAGGACAATACTGCCCCTACAACCACTCGACATTACATAGACCTCAAGAGCTAATAGAAAAAGAAAAAGAAAGACTAAACTGCCCCTAGTTCCTGACGCTAATACTTCAACACTCCCCCTCAAGCTGGAGCATATATATCACCCATGCTCAGCTTGTTACAACAAGAACGAAAACTAGGAGCAAATAGTGACTTGGTAAACACATTAGCTAGCTAATCAGATGAAGAAACAAATGGTGTCTCGATCAACTTCTTCAAAATGGCACTGCGAACAAAGTGACAATCCACTTCAATATGTTTGGTCCTCTCATGGAAAGACCGGATTACTAGCAATGTAGATGGTTGCCTGATTATCACAATACATCTTCATAGGAGTAGGGACCGGAAAGCCCATCTCAAGAAGAAGTGACCAACTCCACATCAACTCAGCAGTAGTATGCACTATAGCTCTATACTCTGCTTCAACACTAGACCTGGCAACCACGGTTTGTTTCTTGCTTTGCCATGTAACCAGGTTCCCGCCAAAAAAAGTACAATACCCTGTGGTAGACTGACGATCACTAGCTGAACCTGCCCAATATGCATCAGAGTACGCAACTAACTCCATATGTCTATAGGGACGATGAATAAGCCCCTTTCCAGGAGCACCTTTCAAATATTGAAGGACCCGAATAGTTGCATCCCAATGAGACTTACAAGGAGATTGCATGAACTGACTGAGAACACCAACGACAAATGATATGTTTGGCCTAGTGACAGTCAAGTATATTAACTTCCCAATCAAGCTTCTATAGGAGTGCACCTCTTTAAGAGGTTCACCATCATCAATCCCAAATTTTTTATTTGGATCCATAGGAATATCCACAGGTTTTGCAACAAGCATACCCGTATCTGTCAAGAGATCTAAAACATACTTTCTTTGAGACAGGTTGATTCCCTTTTTGCTTCTAATAACCTCAATCCCAAGAAAGTAATGAAGCTGGCCCAAGTCTTTGGTTTGAAAATTCTGCTGTAAATAATCCTTTACCTCCTTAATGCCACTCTCATCATTTCCTAAGACAAGGATGTCATCTACATAGACAACAAGAACAACCAATTTCTCTCCTTGGCGACGAACAAACATTGAATGGTTTGAAAAGCACTGAGAAAAACCATAACCAGTCACAATAGCACTAAACTTCTCGAACCATGCCTAAGAGGACTGTTTCAGCCCATAAATAGCCTTGTGCAACCTACACACATGTCCACCATTCTCCCCCTGAGCAACATACCCTAGAGGTTGCTCCATATAGACCTCTTCGAGTAAGTAACCATAGAGGAAGGTATTTTTAATGTTTAGCTGAAATAAAGGCCAATCAAAATTTACAGCAATAGAAATAAGAAGGCGAACTGAATTCAATCGTGCCATAGGAGAGAAAGTCTCAAAGTAGTCTACACCATAAGTCTGGGTGTATCCCTCAGCTACTAGGCGAGCTTTAAGCTGCTCAACAGAACCATCAGAGTGATACTTTATAGTATACACCCACCTACACTTCACCAAGTCTTTACCAGGAGGTAACTCCACCAACTCCCATGTATGCCGAGTCAATAAGGCATCCATTTCCACATCCATGGCTTTCTTCCAAGTAGGAATGGCAAGGGCCTTAGTGTGTGTGCGAGAAATGATATAAGTAGACAGAGAGTGAGCAAAACTATGGTAACAAGATGGAAGATGGAAGATGGTAGAGAGACACAAACTTATCAATGGGATATGCAACTAAAGATTTTTGGGTGCATAACCGTTTACCTTTATGAGTGGCAATTGGCAAGTCATCTGATTCAGTTGGTAAGTCAAAAGAGCAAGTAAGTTAGGATCCGCACCAGAGGTTGAGGATGGTACAGGAAGAGATGGAGATGGACCAATAGTATCTGTATTGTGCTGCCCAATATACCTCTTATGCCGATACACCTATAGTGGAGGGTTAGATAGAGGAACAACCATAGGGATGGGAGGAGGGTCAGACACAGTCAAAGGATCACCCGACAAAGTGAGCTGATCAGAGAAGTAGGTGACATTAGCACTAACAAATTGTCTCCGAGTAATGGGGTCATAACACTTGTACCCCTTCTAAGTACGGGAGTAACCCAGAAAAACACACTTAGTTGACCTAGGATCTAACTTATCACCTGGTTGATGGAGATTATGAACAAAACAGACACAACCAAAAACCCGAGGTGGTAAGTTAAAAATCGGTATGTCTGGAAATAAAACAGAGAAGGGAGGCTTATCGGCAAGAATAGAAGAAGACATTCGGTTAATTAAGAAACAAGCAGGAAGAACTGCATCACACCAAAAATGTTTAGGCACTTGCATATGAAACATAATAGCATGGGCGACCTCAAGTAATTATCTATTTTTTCGTTCCGCTACCCCATTTTGTTGAGGGGGGTACTAAATCTCATTTCGTTTCGGTGTTTTGGTCTAACCGAAATTTCCGAGATACCGAAATTTCGTCGAAATATTGTATTTTTCTGTGGGTGTAAAATGCCAAAAATACCGAGATTTCCGAAATTTTCGAAACGAGATTACCGAAATTACCGAGATTTCCAAAATTTCCGAAATGAGATGACCGAAATATTCGAAATATTGCACGTGACACTTTTAGTGACTTTTTCAATATCTCGCGATATATCGTGAGTCCACGATATTTCGTCGATATCTCACGAGATATCGTCGAAATATGGTATTTTTCCATTTCGGATTGGTATCGTATCTCGGACAGCTCGAGATATACGAAATTTGGCGAAATATCTTCAAGGAAGAAATTTCATTTTGAACAAATTCTAAGGCATTATCAGAACAAAACACTTGAATAGAAGCTTTAAATTGGGTCTTTATTTCATTGCAAAAATTACGAAATACATATAAAAAATTAGAACGATCCTTTAAAAGATGTAACCACATAAGTCTAGAATGGTCGTCCACAAATGTGACAAAATACCAAAAACCATGTCTATTATTGACACGGCAAGGACTCCATACATCTGAATGCACCAAAGAAAATAAAGAACTACGGGGCACAATACGAGATGGATAAGAAGTACGATGATGTTTAACCAACTCGTAGCCCTCACACTCTAACCTATCTAAAGACTTAAATTGCGGAACTAAATTTTTTAACCTAGATAAGGACAAATGTCCTAACAGACAATGCCATTGGAATGGCGACTCTCCACCAATAGTAATTGCAGTAGCAGAACACATGGGGCAGCATCATAAAAGATAATATAGGCCATCTTTCTCATGCTCTCCACCAATCATCTTCCTCGTGTGAAGATCTTGAAAAAGACAGTGAGAAGGAAAAAATGTTATTGAGCAATTCAGATTTTTAGTGAGTTGACTAACTGAAAGAAGGTTTAAAGGAAATAGAGGTGCATGTAATATGGAAGAAAGAGAAAGGTTAGAGTTAAGGCAAATAGTACCATGCCCAGTAACTGGTGAAGAAGAGCCATTGGCAAGGATAATAGGTAGAGTGTGAGAATTAGATGAAATGGAACTGAAAAATAGATGACTTACAAGTCATGTGAGCGGAAGCCCCAGAATCAATAATCCAAGGTGTCACGACCTCTACTAATGGTGAATGCTGAGTTTTCCTCCGGAGTGGTGCCTGGTTTGGAAGTAGTAGAAACAATGCGCTGCAGCCTAGAGTACGTATCATTGAGTGAGGGGACTCATTCACCAGCCAGTAAGTGACCCTTCACAGCCTTCAAATTAGGACTCAACCCAGCCAAAAATTTTGATACAAAAAATTCGTTCCATTGAGCCTTCAATTTTTCAATATCAGTAGTAAGGGGCTAAAACACATTCAGCTCTTCAACAATCCCCTTAAAAGTACTGTAGTACTCCTGAAGTGACTTGTCAGCCTATTGGAATTGGAACAGCTTCTCATAAAGATCATAAATCCAGGTCATACTCTTCTCTTGAGAATATGTCTCCTTCAAGTCATCCCCCACTCCCTTCGCAGTCGTGTGAAACATGACATTGGAAGCAATATCAGGTTTCATGCTATTCCATAAGCAAATCAGAATAATTGCATTCTCCTTCACCCAGGTACAGTAGTCCTTCGAGTCTCAAGTGATGTAAATAAGTCACTTAAGGCTTATTTTAGTGGAAATAAGCTTTGGGTTGGGTTATATATGTGTTGGGCTTTTGATCCCATGGGTTTATTTTGTAATTGGTCAATTTAATGGGCCTAAACTATGGGTAGAAAGTAGGAAAAAGGGATTTACTTCCTTAGTTTAGTTAGAGTCCTATATTGAGTTTGTTTTCTTTATTATTTCACTTTCTTAGTCAATTTTGGTTACCTTATTAGTTAAGGATAGGGTTAGGCCTTTTCTTTTTAGTGTCTAAGTCTATTTTTGAGTCTTCTATATAAGTTTGTAAAGGAGGCCAGCATTGAACACGAATTTGATTAATGAAATATTGGCTTTAGCCTTTGTTAAAAAATCCTGAGATAGGTTGGGTGAGATGCCCAGGGCGAGCTGAGATAGCCATCCCCTTCCCCAACCCCCTCCATCGATTTCCAATCAAGCTCCATTCAAGTTTCAATTCTGCCATAGCTGATCTCTTGAAGAAAAATATTCAGTTGCTGGAAATTCTCTGCAAGGTTCAAGATATTTTCAAACAAGAAGTCTAAAATTGAAATTCTGCAATTATTCTTCTTCCCTTCTAGAAGGTTACATGCATGGCGAGAATTCTGCCCAGCCAAATCTAACTGTTAGAACCTACTGAAATTTTGATCGAATCTTCCTCCAACCCTAAGAGAGACTTGATTCAAATTTCATTATCATCTACACAGCTGATTCTACGAAATTACCCTTTTACCCCTCAATCCTATTTCTACTAGGATTCCTCAATAATTTCAGATTTAGTCATCAGATTTTACTATAACTTTCAGCATCTCTTCTCTCCCATATAATCCACTCTCTCCTAACTTAACCTTAACATCTAACCCTAGTTTCACAATTTCACCTAATTTGACCTAGCTGATTTTCCCAATCCATAGCAGATCTTGGTTATTGGTTGTAGTTGGTTTCCTACCAATCTAGAATTACATTAGGAAGAGCAGAAGTAATATAACTAAGTTTGTCCTTAGCCATAATGTAGAGACGGACAGCTTGTGCCCAAAAAAGATAATTGGAACTCCCCTTGAGTTTAATGGATGTAATCTGCATATTGACATTATCTGTGGTATTCTTCGTATCAGCCATAGTAAGGGTATTGTTTCAATAATTGATAAAGGCAGCAGCAATGATTTTTGAAGATGTAAACTAGGAGCAGCAACACACACTGACTCCAGTAGTATTAGAGGCTTCAACAAGGGCCAGAAGCAACAAACCAACAGCAGCCAGAAAACAAAACCTGAAGGAACAGGTCAAGAAGAGATCGAACTCAAATTTCGGAAAGAATGTCACCCGCTTCAATTATGTAGCATAGGCAGGGAATTTGATGTGCAATCAATTGCAATTAATAACTAGGAACCACAGCACCACAATCTTCAATCAGCATAACTTCAACACAGCTACACAGAAGAGATCGATTTTTTTCAGGGTTTTTGCCTAGAATCGATATTTGCAGTCCTTGGCAGTAGGCAATATAATCTTCAAATCAGCAAGCATCAGTAGTGTAGGTAGGGATAAAACACTCTATTAATAATGAAAGGAGTAATTTTAACTCATAGTAGAACTGTAGAAGCAGCAATAGGTGGCTACACACCACAAGGGAAAATCAAGAAAGGGAGGTCAGCAGAAAAATTGTGGAAGGGACGCTAATCTGATTATAAAAGCTTTGATACCATGTTAGAAAATCAGAATCTTATAATCAGATTAGAAGAAACAGAGAAAGAAGAGAAGAAGAGAACCACGCAAGCTTCAAAGGTGGGAGAGAACCTGCAGTTAGGATTTAAAGGTGAATAGATTCTAGTAATGGAGGAGAGCTTTACAGCAAGAAGGAGAAGAAGAAGAGAAGAGAACAGAAGAAGAGAAGAAGAGAGGATGAGGGAATCGTATGTGTTAGGAAAGAATTCTCCTAACACCTATTTACTTTACATTACTAAAAAACACTTTAGGGAATTACAAAGACCTCCTTGGGGAGGTAAAAGATAAAAAGAAATAAAAGTTAAAATTACAACTCTAGTGACTTATAACAAAGACATGGACTAAAGTACCCCTAATACATAAACTCTAACTCTCCCCCTCAAGCTGGAGAATAAATGTCATACATTCCCAGCTTGCACAACAAGGTACTAAATAGGCCAGGGATGAGACCCTTGGTGAAGATATCTGCTACTTGATCACCTGTCTTCACAAAAGGAGTACAAATGCAACCAGAATCCAGCTTCTCTTTGATGAAATGTCGATCAACCTCAATATGTTTGGTTCGATCATGTTGAACCGGATTGTGGGCAATACTTATAGCAGCCTTTTTGTCACAATAGAGTCTCATTGGTCCTTTTGTGTCAAAACTCAAGTCTTGAAGTAGTCTCTTTAGCCATATAAGTTCACACACTCCATGAGCCATGGCTCTAAACTCTGCCACCGCGCTAGATCTAGCTACAACTGGTTGTTTCTTGCTCCTCCAGGTAACTAGATTACCACCCACAAAAGTGCAGTATCCAGAAGTAGATCTCCTGTCAGAGACTGAACTAGCCCAATCAGCATCTGTGTAACCTTCGATCTGCAAACTGTCATGCCTGGCAAATAGAAGACCCTTTCTTGGGCAGGATTTCAAGTATCTAATGATGCGATACACTGCATCCAGATGTCCACTCCTAGGAGAATGCATAAACTGACTCACCACTCTTATTGCATAAGTGATGTCTGGTCGAGTTAAGGAGAGAGAGATTAGTTTCCTAACTAATCTTTGATACTTGCCTGCATCTATGAGAGGAGAACCACATTCATCATCAAGCTTGTGATTCGGATCAATTGGAGAGGTTGCTGGTTTACACTCCAACATTCCTGTCTCTTTCAGAAGGTCCAATACAAATTTGCTCTGGCATATGTTGATTCCTTTCCTTGATCTAGATATCTCAATACCCAAGAAATATTTGAAGAGTCCAAGGTCTTTGATCTCAAATTGTTTAGCCAGATAAGACTTCAATCTATTTATCTCAGCAACATCATTCCCAGTTACTACAATGTCATCAACATAAACAATGAGAGCTGTGACTGTACCATTTCCTCTCCTGATAAACAAAGTGTGGTCAGCTTGACTCTGGTAATATCCATTCTTTAGGATGGTTTGTCTAAATCTCTCAAACCAGGTCTTAGGAGACTGTTTGAGGCCATAGAGAGCTTTCTTTAAGAGACACACTTTCCCTTCAGCTGAGGGACACTTAAAACCAGGAGGGGGCTGCATGTATACTTCTTCTGCTAAATCTCCATGAAGAAATGCATTCTTCACATCTAATTGGTATATTGGCCAATCTTTATTGGCTGCTACTGACAGAAGAACCCGGATTGAGTTATGCTTGGCTACAGGGGCAAAGGTCTCTTGGTAGTCAATACCATACACTTGACTGTACCCCTTTGCAACCAGTCGAGCTTTATATCTTTCCACTGTACCATCTGATCTATACTTGATGGTATAAACCCATCTGCATCCAACTGGAATTCTCCCCCTGGGAAGATTAACCAGTGTCCAAGTATTATTCTTCTCCAAGGCCACCATTTCCTCAGACATTGCTTGCATCCATTTTGGATCGGATAAGGCTTCTGTGACATTTTTGGGAATGGAAGAAGACTCAAGGGCAGTAGAAAAGGCAATACCTGTAGGAGAAATAGAGTCATAGGAAACAAACTGGGCTATGGGGTTAGTACAAGCTCTCTTCCCCTTTCTCATAGCAATGGGATGATCTAATTCAGAAGGAGAAGTATTACCTAATTGAGGAGGATGAGACTGAGGATGTGGATCCAAAGAGGGGTTTTGGGTTGTTTTCCCTGCAATGCATACCAGGGTTGCTTTCCTTTTCCCTTCAACAAGCATTCACCTCTTGTGAATACAACATCTTTGAATCTTATTCCCTTATATTCTTTTTTTCTGCTAGCATCACCACCACTGCTAGCATCAATATCAACAACACCATCAGCATCAACAACATCCACTTCTTTGTATTTTCCAATATCAAATAGGAATGGGGAAGTGGAGGTAAGTAAGGGAGATAGAAAAGGAATGACATCAGCATCCTGTTCACTTCTAGTACTCTCCCCCTGAAGAGGACGCTGAGGAGAAGAAAAGTAAGGAATAGACTCAAAGAAGGTAACATCTTTGGAGAGAAGTCGCCTTCGGGAAGGAGGATGGTAACACTTATACCCTTTGGTTGAATCAGAGTAGCCCAAGAAGATGCACTTGAGAGCTTTGGGGTCAAGCTTTGTGCGGGCTGCTTTGTTGACATGAACATAACAAACACAACCAAAGACTTTTGGAGGCAAGGAGAAGACTGAGGATTGAGGAGAAAGGAGTGCCAAGGGAGATTTGGAGCAAAGGAGTGGAGATGGCATCCGGTTAATAAGGAAGGCAGCAGTAAGAAGTGCATCAGACCAAAAAGTCTTAGGCACATGCATACCAAATAGAAGACTCCTGGTGATTTCCAACAAGTGGCTGTTTTTTCTCTCAGCCACCCCATTTTGTTGAGGGGTGTCAACACATGCCAGTTGGTGGATAATGCCATTATCAGTAAAGAACTGTCGGAGCCCCCCATACATGTACTCACCCCCCTTATCAGACCTAACAATTTGAATTCGAGTACCAAACTGAGTACTGATAAAGTTATAAAAGCTCTTGAAGGCATCACAGACATCATTCTTTTGTTTCAACAAAACAGTCCAAGTGGATCGAGAATAGTCATCCACAAATGAAACAAAGTAACGAAAACCAGACAAAGAAGTAGTGGGAGAAGGTCCCCAAACATCAGAATGAACAAGAGAAAAAGGAACTGTTGATCTATTACCATGATAAGGATAAGATGTTCGACAATGTTTAGCAAAAATACATGATTCACACTGAAAAACATAAGAAGAAGGAAAAGAAGTAAACAAATGGGGTAACTGTCTCCTCATAACAACAAAAGAGGGATGACCCAAACGTTGATGCCAAAGCATTACAGACTCCAAAGTACTACGGTCACTCCGACCACAAACATAAGTCAGAAGAGATGAATCAGGTAACCGTGGTTCAAGAAGGTAGAGTCCTCCTTTCTCAGTCCCACTGCCAATAACCCTCTTTGTCTCCAAATCTTGAAAAGACAATAGGAAGGAAAGAAAGTGACACAACAATTTAGGGATTTGGTTAGGTGACTTACTGATAATAGGTTAGTAGCAAAATCAGGGACATGAAGAACAGACTCAAGAGAAAGAGAGGTAATAACCCTCACATTACCCTTACCAGAGACAGAAGAAAGGGAACCATCAGCAACCCTTACCTTGTCCCGGCTAGAGCAAATGGAATAGGAATCATAATACTGTGACTTACCAGTCATGTGGTCAGAGGCTCCGGAGTCAATGATCCAAGTAGGAGCAGTAGGAGCGGCAGATGAGACCTGCAGAGCTGAGGCAGAAGCAGTGGACCCTCCAGGGGTAAAACTAGTAGAGGAATGACCAATGTGGGACATCAGCCGGCGGAGGGCTACAATATCATCCTGTGAAAGAGAATCAAGAGCAAACTGGGATCTAGATGTCTCAGTCTCAGATGTCACAGAGTGAGCCCTAGCTCCCCCTTGCTTGCCACCCCGAGCACCAGATGAACCACCACGCATACCTGGGGGCTGCCCATGAAGGTCCCAACATCTATCCTTGGTGTGTCCCAGTTTTCCACAATGATCACATTTAAATCTCTCACGGTGATCTCTACGAGTTGGCCCTTGGCCTTTCCCCCCAGTTTTCCAGTCTCTGTGGGAACTAGAAACAAGAGCAGATTTCTCCATTGATGGTGCAGTATCCATGGTTGCTCTCCCGGTTTCCTCACTTTGCAAGTAACTACATACTTCATCCAAGGATGGAAGGGGAGACCTCCCTAGGATCTGTAGACAAATGGGCTCATGCTCGGGATTGAGTCCACCAAGTAGAGAGAAGATCCTTTCAGCTTCCTGGTTCTTGTAGACCTTAACTTCATCTTCAGAATTGGACAGCCGAAGGTACCTGCAGTGATCATATTCCTGCCACAGCCTAATAACAGTGTTGTAGTAATCAGAGATGCTCCTCTCACCCTGCTTCATATTGATAACCTTTTGGTGAATTTAGTCACCAACTCGATCAAAGGTTCTGGTAATACTATCCCACATATCCTTTGCAGTCTCCTTGTCCATAAATCTCCTACTTATTTCAGGTTTCATGGAGAAGACCAGCCAAGTCATAACGGTGGAGTTCTCAGTCTCCCATTTCAGGTATCCTGGATCAGTAGTAGCGGGCTCCTTAATAGAGCCAGTAATATACCCCAACTTTCCTCTACTTCTCAGAGACATCTTCACAGAACGAGACCAGTCCAAGTAGTTGGTTGTGTCCAACTTCACAACCGATATTTGGGTGTTGGGGTTATCATAGGAAGCCATAGTGGGGATACCACTAGCCGGAAGTGGTCCACTAACCTCAGAATCAGCCCCAGAAATAGTAGACATGGTACCAAAAAACCAAACAAATCAAAATGTTGTCTTGCACAAGTGTGGAGTAAACTCTACCCAAACACAGGCAAGATACCCAACAAACAAAGGGCAATACACTGCCCACCAAATTAGAAAGGTGTCTTGCACAAATGGGGAGTAAACTCTACCCAAACATAGGCAAGATATCCAGCAAACAAGGGGCAATACACTGCCCAAGTAGTCACAACAGTTAAAAAGGAGGATAAATCCTTCACAAAAATTAAATCAAACACCTCATGTGCAGCCCAACTTCATTCACAGCAGCCATACACCACATAACAGCCAAAAAACTTTAAAAGAACCTCAGTGCATAATACCCAACAAGTGTAACAAGATGTAGACCTTCCAATCTTATCAGCTAATAACCATCTCAATGCATTGGTTTCCAAAAAAGAAGTCAAATAAGAAGCAGAAACAGAGCCGGCGGAATTACTGTAGCAGGAGCAAAAAAAAGGAGTTGCAGACCTTGGGCTGTCTTCCTTTGCAACCAAGCTTTTGGGGGTTTGAAAGGGGACCCTAAGACAACTTGAATGGGCCAAGTACCACCTCCAACAAAGCTCTGATGAGGAAGAAGAAGAGCATTTTCAGTTCTCGGGGTTACTGTTCACGGAACAGTAATCTGGGCTGTCTTTCTTTGATTTGAGCTGCAAACTGCCCAATGTCTTCCTTCAAACTTCTCAAACTTCTTGTGAATGACCTTCTTGATGATGAGAGAACTTCATTAGATTACTTTTGTGTATTTCTTTACATGGTATAACCTCCTATTGGAACCCTCTACATTTTCTAGGGTTCCAAAGAAGGATACAAGGCAGCTAGAACCCTAGTCGACTCTCAAACCTAGCTCTGATACCAAGTTAGGATTTAAAGGTGAATAGATTCTAGTAATGGAGGAGAGCTTTACAGCAAGAAGGAGAAGAAGAGAAGAGAACAGAAGAAGAGAAGAAGAGAGGATGAGGGAATTGTATGTGTTAGGAGAGAATTCTCCTAACACCTATTTACTTTACATTACTAAAAAACACTTTAGGGAAATACAAAGACCTCCTTGGGGAGGTAAAAGATAAAAAAAATTAAAAGTTAAAATTACAACTCTAGTGACTTACAACAAAGACATGGACTAAAGTACCCCTAATACATAAACTCTAACACCTGCGGCTAGAACAGAATGTTCTACTGCAGGTCTGTCCCTCTCTATTAATAATAAAACATAATAAGAGGATAGGGCAATACTGCCCCTATAACCACTTGACATTACATAGACCTCAAGAACTAATAGAAAAAAGAAAAAGAAAGACTAAACTGCCCTTAGTTCCTGACGCTAATACTTCAACATACATTATTCTCCATTTTATTGTTAATGCATGATATATGTTATTTATTGCTTGTCTATATTGTTTTTTGTGCCAAAAGTGTATTTCCATGTGTATTTTGATCATTTTCATGCGTTTCTGCACCGTTCGATATGTGTCTCCGATACGATACAATACGTCTCTTAAAATCACCCGACCGATATGATACCCGATACGATATCAGAGTAAAAATAATCAAGACTGTATGGCATTAGCATTATGAAACAGCACAAAGTAATCAGCAATGAATATATAAAGCAACACAAAAGATAACAAAGTCTATGTTATGTAAACAGCCTTGAATATAAATGCTTGAGTGATCTAAATCGATCACCCAACCCCTTTATTTATAATAACAGAATTACAACTAGTCACAATGAAAGTAGGAATGCCACCCTTGCTTATTCCTATTAGGAATTCCTATTCCCACTAGGAATTCCAAATAGAGATCGGCTGAAGGGGGAAAAATACAGAAAAAGAGATAAAACTAATAAAACTAGAACTAAATTACCCCTATCGGGTAAAGTAGCTTATTTTAATACTCCCCCTCAAGTTGGAGCATAAATATCAACCATGCCCAACTTGACAAGAATAGGATGAAAAACCTTCCCACTTAAGGCTTTAGTAAACACATCAGCGAGCTGGTCAGCAGATTGCACAAAAGGAACACACACAAGCCCTCCTTCCAACTTCTCTTTAATAAAATGCCTGTCAACCTCCACATGCTTGGTACGATCGTGCTGAACAGGGTTGTGAGTAATGCTAATAGCAGCCTTATTGTCACAATATAATATCATGGGAAGATGAACAGGAGTACCAATATCTAGTAATAAACCTTTGAGCCAAAACATCTCACAAATACCTTGTGCCATAGCATGCAACTCAGCTTCAGCACTAGACCTTGCCACTACGTTCTGCTTTTTACTACGCCATATAACAAGGTTGCCACCAACAAATGAGCAATAGCCAGAAATGGACTTTCTATCAGAGGAACCAACCCAATCTGCATCAATATATGCTTCAACACGAAGATGGCCATTCGGAGACAAAAGAATTCCTTTTCCCGGTACTGACTTTAAATACCGAAGGATCCGGATAACAGCATCCATGTGAGAGGAATGCGGATCATGCATGAACTGACTGACCATACTTACAGATACTGCTATGTCAGGTCTTGTATGAGACAGATAAATGAGCTTACTAACCAATCTTTGATAGCGACCTTTGTCGATCGGTGTTCCCTCCTTTTCTTTAAGTCTGGTAGTAGCATCCATAGGTGTATCAGAAGGATGACACCCTAACATCCCAGTCTCAGTCAATAAATCTAGGATGTACTTCCTTTGAGAAAGAAATATGCCTTTAGAAGACCGAGCAACTTCTATCCCTAGAAAGTACTATAGGTTTCCCAGATCCTTTATTTCAAATTCTTGCCCAAGGTAAGTCTTCAACTGGGTGATCTCGTGATTGTCATTCCCGGTCACCACAATATTATCCACATAAACTATGAGGATGGTTACCTTTTCACCATTCTTCTTGATAAACAGGGTATGATCAGCATTGCTCTGCTTATAACCCGCAGAGACCATTGCCTTGTGAAATCGTCCAAACCAAGCACGGGGGGACTGTTTCAGCCCGTATAAAGCACGCTTCAATTTACAAACTTTCCCGCTGGTTTTATCACAAGAGAAACCTGGTGGAGTGTCCATATACACTTTTTCGTCAAGTTCTCCATGGAGGTATGGACACTTTTTCGTCAAGTTCTCCATGGAGGAAGGCATTCTTCACATCTAATTGTTGTAATTCCCAACCTAGATTCACTGCACAAGAAAGTAGCACTTTGACTGTGTTTAGCTTTGCAACTGGTGCAAAAGTCTCCTGATAATCGATCCCATAAGTCTGAGTAAATCCTTTTGCAACCAAACGTGCTTTGTATCGATCCATACTACCATCTACCTTCTATTTCACCATAAACACCCACTTACATCCAATTGGTTTCTTTCCTGGAGGAAGAACCACAAGCTCCCATGTATCATTCTTTTTTAAGGCTTGCATTTCTTCCATCATTGCTGTTTTCCACTTTCCATCTGTAAAAGCTTCCTGCCAATTTTGGGGAATATTAACAGAAGAAAGAGAAGAGACAAATGTACGAAAGGATGGAGAAAGGGAATCATAAGAGACTAAATGAGAAATAGGATGCTGGGTACAAGCCCGAATACCTTTACGATGAGCAATAGGTAAATCAGGAAAAGAAGGAGAAGATATGTTACCTGGAGATTCATCTGGTTCCAGGGCCGACAACTGTGGTGGTACTGGTGCTGCAGTGGATGGGAGCTGCATGTATTTGGAAGGAATGTCCCTTGTGATAGGTTTTGAGATTAGAGTCATTAATTTTCTTCTGAAATTCCCTAATGGTTTGTTGGACTGGAGTCATCTCCCCCTGAAGGGAATTGTCACCAATAGGATTTTCAGCATCGTCTAAGTTCTCCCCCTGGGGAAAATCTGGTCGGGCACTAGCAGAGGGAAGAGGGGTGGAAGCAATAGTCAGTTGAGGGGTGGGATCAATAGGTGGTTGGACCCGGGTCAGGGTCTATACCGGAAGGTCAACCATCACATCTTCACTGAAAGTCTCCCCCTGAAGAGGTGTGGATTGATAATAAGAGAGAGTTTCATGAAAGACAACATCCATATTGGTGAAGGTACGACTTGTAGCAGGATGGTAACACTTATATCCCTTTTAGGATGGAGAATATCCCAAGAAAATACAACAGACCCCACGGGGTTCGAGCTTGCCAGGAGAGCGGGTATCCCGAACATAATAGACACAACCAAAAACCTTAGGTGGGACGACAAAGGAGGAAGAACCCTGCAGTAAAGAGGCAGGGTTGTCAGAGTCAAGGACTCGGGTAGGGAGCCTATGGATGAGATAGACAGCAGTCAGGACAGCATCTCCCCAATATTGGGAAGGGACAGAATGGGCAAACATAATAGCCCGAATAACCTCAAGGAGGTGGCGATTTTTCCTTTCAGCTACACCATTTTGAGCTGGGGTATCGACACAACTGGTTTGATGGAGTATACCATGGGCAGCAAGGTAGTGTTGGAACTGACCATCCATGTATTCTTTGCCATTGTCACTCCTCAATATCTTGAGAGTGGCATTGTATTGAGTTTA
The DNA here is from genome assembly GCF_018873765.1 of Telopea speciosissima. Classification (NCBI taxonomy): domain Eukaryota; kingdom Viridiplantae; phylum Streptophyta; class Magnoliopsida; order Proteales; family Proteaceae; genus Telopea; species Telopea speciosissima. Next base: position 18,836,514 of record NC_057917.1, on the reverse strand, counting down.
AATCATCTTATGAAAATTTTGAAAACAAGAAAAAACTTCACTTTTGTTGTGCATTAAATAGACCCACGTACTCCTAGAATAACAATCAATAAAAGAAACAAACCAACGATGGCCTTTGAGAGATGGTTTTCGGCTAGGACCCCAAACATTAGAATGAATAAGATTAAAAGGAGAAGAACTTCTTTTATTAGAAATGGAATAAGTAGAACGATGTTGTTTAGCCAAAACACAGGCTTCACAAAAAAATTCGTTTCTATGACATTCTTTAGCTAATGCTGGAAACAAAAGGGATAATGTTCCTAAAGGGGGGTGACCTAGTCTGTTATGCCATTGTTGAAGTTCAGAAGAAACTAGCGAGCTTTGATGTATAGGAGAAGCCAAAGATGGAGGTGAAGTACGACTCCCATTATCAAGCAGGTACAATCCACCATGCATCTTACCACATTCAATCGTCGCCCCCGTTGCCAGACTACTGATGGAAAGAAGATTAATGGTAAATTTAGGAATATGTAAAACAGGGGTAAGGAAGGAGTGCAACTGATAGAGCCCTTCCCAGAGATAGAAGAGAGAGAACCATCAGCCACCCGTACTTTATCTTTACCAGATGTAGGAGAGTAACGAGTAAAGAGGCTGGAGGATTTAGTCATATGATCAGTGGCACCGGAGTCTATGATCCAGGGAGAGGAGACTACCGATGCACAATGACCAGCAAAAGAAATACCTGAGTGGGCTAAATGTGAACCCGGAAGAGTGGAAGAACTGGCAGGTGTTGATGTAGTAGAAGTAGCAGAAGCCTGTAACATACGACGGAAAGCCTAAAGTTCATCCTTGGACAGTCCAGTGTCAGTAGAAGGAGCAGGAATGACAGCCTCAGTATGATTAGCTTTGTTTTTCGATTTTCGAGCAGCACGTTTAGCATCAAAGTCGGCTGGTTTGCCATGTATCTTCCAACAGGTGGCCTTAGTGTGCCATAATTTGCCACAATGCTCACATTTAATTGCTGTTTTCTCAGATCTAGAAGTATCAGCAACCGAAGGAGTAGAACCAGCCCCAGTGTGCAAGGCTGATCGATCAGGAAGTGTAGTGTTAAGCATAGCAGTTCTTCGGCGATCTTCACTGTTAACCAAAGCATAGGACTGTTCCAATGTAGGGAAAGGATTCTTGCCTAGAATCTGAACCCTAATTGGGTCGTATTCCACATTAAGGCCAGCCAAAAAATCATAAACCCGAATTTTATCGACATGCTTTCTGTAGGCAGCAATGTCAGTGGCATTAGTGGGCTGATAATCAGAGTAATGATCAATTTCTTGCCAGCACTTGCGGAGTTCAGCATAGTATTGAGGGATGGATAAATCATTCTGCTTGGTGTCATGAATTTTTTTTCTTAATTCATATACCTAAGCATCATTCCCTACTTGTGAATAGGTAGGTGTCTTTGGCAGCCTTCCATATCTGGGCAGTAGTGTCTAGGAGAAGGTAACCCGGTGCAATTAAAGGATGCATAGAATGAATAAGATATGACATGACCACGGAGTCAGTAGACAACCATTTAGTTAGAGCAGCTCCTTCTTCAGTAGGGATGGGAGTAGTGCCTGTAAGGTGTTCTGTGTAGCCACGGCCAGCAATCGTAAGGTAAGTGGATCTTGACCACATTAGATAATTTGTCCCATCTAGTTTGGTGGGAGAAGCAAAAGGAAGATACTCTGGTCGAGAAGATCCATTAGAGTCGGCTGAAGTGATGTCAGACATCATGTAAGTGTAGAAGACACGGATTTTTAAATTCCCACAAATTTAACCGTCAGAAATGGCTCAAACTAGGATCGAATTCCCTGCAGGTGGTGGGGAATAAGCCCTCAAAAAATCAGAAACTTCTGATGATGAAATAAGAAACCCTAACAGGGCTGGTACCAGAATCGATTAGAACCCTGGGTTTTGAAACTGTAGGAGTTCCAACCGTCAGAATAGGCTGCAACAGTGATCGAGTATTTCCCTTGTAGTGGAGAAGTTACCCTCCAAAAATTGACCCCTTCTGATGAGCCAATAAGAAGCCCTAAATTTTAAAAAATTTAGGAATAGCTGAATGCAAAGCAAGCGCAGGTTTGAATCTGATGTAGTTTGGATTCAAAGCTGCAATCTGAAAGTAAGTAAGGTGTAGATAAATAAGGGCAGGGATCAATCTCCAAAGATAATACAGAAATCCAGCTTGAAAAAGGTAGCAGCTCGATCTCCAAGGTTTGGAGGAAACCTACGGCAGATTCTGATCACACCCAAGTTTGTATGATCTTCAGTGAGGTGTCATTGAGGGCAGCAGCTAAATCTTCATTGGATCACCTCAAAGTTGCTGCCCTGAATGAGATAGAGAGTCCGAGAGTGGCAGAGAAGAAGGAAACCACAAGCCGAGAGAATTGGAGAAGAAAAACCAAAAAAAATCGAGGGGGCTGATCTTCAGATCAGAGGTGGCTCTGATACCATGTAAACAGCCTTGAATATGAATGCTTGAGTGATCTAAATCGATCACCCAGCCCCTTTATTTATAATAACAGAATTACAACTAGTCACAATGAAAGTAGGAATGCCACACTTGCTTATTCCTATTAGGAATTCCTATTCCCACTAGGAATTCCAAATAGAGATCGGCTGAAGGGGGAAAAATACAGAAAAAGAGATAAAACTAGTAAAACTAGGACTAAATTACCCCTATCAGGTAAAGTAGCTTATTTTAACATGTTATTTAGCACATAAACAGAATGCAAGATTACAGAGTCTAAGCTTAATATCCGGCAGGTTGCAAAATCATAGAACATGCTTTATGCACTCAACAAAAGCAAGCCTCAAGGCTTCAACAAATTTGCAGTAATGTCCAATAGAGAAATTAAATACAAGGATTCTGAGAGACTCAGAGGGCAACTTCTGATGATCTCAGTGGCAATGCATCTCAATAAACAAAAGTAGTGCATAATGTCAAAATATAAACCATTACTCCTCTATAAGTCAAATTCTAACCTGAGTTCCCCAGTAGGAGTTGATTGTCCGAACAAGAAAAGATAGCATATTTACAAATAATGGTTGAGATGATAGCAAGTAATCTGAAATCCGATGTTCCACTATTCCAGCAATAACCTGCAAGAAAATATACTTTGAATTTAAGAATTACATTAACAGAGGTTAAAGGACAGCATCAAAGGAAGAAAAAGAAATTGTATTTTCCCTATATAAACGAAAAACTAAGGTACAAGCACATTATTTTTGATACATTCTAATTTCACTATTCATAACAAAACCTGATACGGAGAATAAAGGGGTTCTCTAAAGAGTGAAAAAAAAGTGAGGCTGTGAGAGTCATCGACCAGGTCATGAGAAAGATCTGTAAGCCTGAGAAATAATGCAGAAGTTCGAAGACATAGATTGTACTAAGAGCATGTTTAGGTATGCTTTTGATGCCTTCTGCACCAGCCAATGTTGACCAGGTCATGAGAAAGATCTGTAAGCCTGAGCAATAATGCAGAAGTTAGAAGACATAGATTGTACTAAGAGCATGTTTAGGCAAGCTTTTGGTGCCTTCTGCACCAGCCAATGTTGACTGGTGCAGACCTTGGTCAAAAAATGTTGATCAGTCAGCGGGACAGGCAACTTTCCATCAGTACGGCATGATGGGCCGGACCGGCCCAGACCCAAAAAGTGGTGGGACATCTGACCTTGTCTTTGCTATTAAAAAAAAAAGAAAAAGAAACAAAAACAGCAATTGGAGGTGCCATGTTCACCGAGGTATTTGGTAAGTTCTCTATGTCTCTCCTCTGTGCCCTCTCTTGTTGAGACATTGCATATTTCATGTGTTTTTGGTGATTCCTACAATCCTACCAGTGTCTTAAAGTGAAAAAGCCTACTATACTAGTTTTATCTAACCTCACTCTATAAAGTTTCATAGTGTGTAGTGGTTCTTGGATGGTCAAGCTTCAATCAATGCGTTTGGCCTTCCATCCATGGCAACAAGTGGCAACCTCAATGGTTATCATTAGCCCTTGTCTATGTCCATCCCAAGGCATGAAGTGTTCATACACTTTAATAAGTCCCATCGATGGCATGTGGTGACAACTATTATTTGGTATAAAGCACCTCAGTAAAATCACCTTGTGGCTTGATGATGTGAAGCCGAATGGAGATATCAAGCTTCCTTCAGTAAGACCATCTTGAGATCATTAGGGCAAGAAAGAGGATATACTTCAAGCCGACATTCTCTAGATTTAGGATTTATTTTGTAAATTGTAATCGTTTGATGTAATCCTAAGTATGTATGTGTTAAAACGAAATCGTACAAGATGGTCAAATTTGAGATCGAAGAGAACAACAATCAAGACAATCGCAAACACAAACATATTTACGTGGTTCGGTTTCGCGATAAACCTACATCCACCGGAAGAGCAGCGGCTAACTTTTCATTAAGCAAGATGAAGATACAAGTTATTTCGTCTAACCCTAGAATGAGAGAAAGTGCCTTATATATACGGCTACAAAAATATCGGCCCAATCCTCCTCGTCACGAACTAAATCTCAACTTTTTTCTCCCTTCGGATCGCGTCACAAAATATGTTGGGTCAGATCGGATCCGCATCGCACTCAGATCCTTAGAATACAAGACATACTCAACAGTATGTAAGGTGATTCTCACACTACGACTCCAAGACTCGCCTAACCAAAAAGCCCTGACTAACCCTCAATGGTATACTCGGACTTAAGGATTTTTGGGAAATGGCCTGGGGAAACATAATGCATGAAAATGTGTTTTTTGACTTAGAAAGTGACCAAAACATGATAACATCACTTAATTCAAAAACATCGGGTGTTACACACCCAAAAAGTCCTACCGATCAATGTTTCCTGAGACCACCCTGTTCTCAAGCAGGGAGGCGGCCGGTCGAAATACCAGTCGACTGCTGATTGACTGATTGAATCCACCGGTCTGAAAACAGCTTGTTTTTATAATGGTCATATTGATGTGGTCGACCACTTAGAGAAACTAGTCAACCAGTACCTGAGAAATTACAGCCGTTGGGTCCCTCTTTAGTCAAGTCTTTTGAGATCCCTTTGAACATTATTTAAAAGACTTGTGGGAGCCACATTCACCTAACTTTTGCACTTGAATATCATTACTGAGTCTTAGATCCCAAGTTGTTGAGAATCATTAAGTGTTCTTAATCTCCTACCTTCTTAGAGGTTTCACTTTGAGCATTCATTTTGTACATCTTGGCTTTTGAGCTTTATATCTTCATCTTCTCTGTTCAAGAGAGTTGTAAGGTTGTTAGTGGTGAGCCTAGGAAACCACTAGGTTTGAATGTGAAACCAAGCACTTGGGTTGTTGATCTTGGAAAAACAATAGTGAAGGCTTGATCAATGCCATTGCAAAATTGATCGGTTCAGTGGAAAATCCAGGGTGGAATCTCTTGGTAGTGGACGTAGACAAGTTGCCAAACTACTCTAAATCTATTGTGTTGTGTCACCTTATCTCTTTTCCTCCTCAATTGTGATGTAGATTGAATCATGAAGAAGAGAAGGAAAATAGAATTCAGAAGAAAGTTACTGTTCACATGAACAGTGTCACAGCCCATATTTGTCTTTTGTGGGAATGGTTTTTAGAAGATCTTGTGGGCCCATTGGAGATATCAAGTGGAGAAATATTCTATCCTAATGCTGCCATAGTTTAGTTTCTATTTTCAGTTTTAGAAAGTAGATTTTATTTCATTGCAATAGAATATTAGGTAGTAACTAATCAGTCTTTCTATTTCATGTTATAGCAATAGGGAGACTTGATTTCTACTTTTGTTTTGTTGTAATATGGGTTCAGGGGTAGAATAGTCATAAGGGTATTTCTATCCTTGTACTCGTTCTAGAATGTTCTTCTCTTTATTATAAATAAAGATGGTTGTAGTGACTCTGACTAAAGCTAGTATTCACGGAATTCAACATGGCATCAGAGCCAAAAATATTCCGGGGATATGGGAATTAAAATTTTTTCCCTTTTTTTCTTTTTTCTCTCTCTCGGTTCGTGATTCTGCCTTAAGGAAGCCTATTGCCAGCCCCTCCACCACCTAGCGCCACCCCTGACAGGTCCTCCACCACCTCCCACCGCCTTTGCCAGCCTCCACCAGGCCCTCCACAACCTTCCGCCTCCTACACCAAGCTCCACCAGCCCTCCATCACCTCCACTAGGCCCCAACAGCCTACCCACCACCTCCGCCAGGCCCCGAAGGCCTCTTCTCTCCCTTTCGCCGTACCCCACCAGTCCCGCAGGCCTCTCGCCTCTTTCTTCTTTTGCGAGAGGCTTCTCCCTTGCTGCCTTTTTCCTAAAACCCCTTTGGTGGTGAGTTGACTCCCACCGAGGGTTTTTTACCTTCCCTCCTTATGTTCTAAATTTTTTTTTGGGGGATTTATTTCTGTTTTTTTTACCAGTCATCATGCCTGACAACTCTGAGATCACTTCTGCCTCATCTGGTTCTAATGGTTCATCGCAACGTGACTTCATTCCGTTTCTAGTGAATCCCACCAAGTTGAATGGCAGTAATTATTTGTTATGGTCTCGCTCCTGCTTATTTGCGATTGGTTCCCGTGGTCTCTCTAGCTACATCACAGGCACTCAGGTCAGGCCTGATGAGATTGGTTCTGCACAGGATCGATGGATGAACTTCAATTTCCTGGTTATGTCATATCTGGTTAATTCCATGGACCAAGATATTGCTGGGCGCTATCTCCTTGATTTGGCTGCGAAGATTTGGAAAACAGCCAAGGACACCTATTCTCAGGTTGGGAATGCTGCCCAATGTTATGAGCTTCGTTAGAAAATTCACTCTACCAAGCAGTTGGAGTTGTCTCTGTCTCAGTATTACAATACCATATGTACTATGTAGCAGCAGTTGGACTTTCTGGACACATTCACTACCACTTGCGATGTTGATGCCACGGCCTTCCGTAAGTGGGAGGATGGCTTACGTGTTTTTGATTTTTTAGCCGGCATCAATATTAAGTTTGATCAAATTCGTGCCAATATTTTGAATCGCGACCCACTTCCATCTCTAGAGCAGGTCTATGCGATTCTCTTGGCTGAGGACAGTAGGCATACAGCCATGGCTCATCCTGTTACTCAGGAACGATCGGCTCTTATCTCTGGTTCATAGGCTTCCCGAGGAAATTCTTCCCGGTTTGTTAGTACTGATCGGACATCTGGTGATCGCCCTGCCATTAAATGTGATTACTGTAGGAAGGAGTGGCATATCAAAGACCGTTGTTAGAAGCTTCATGGCCACCCTACAGAGACTTGCAAACGTGGGAAGGGTGGTTCCAATCGGCCTAGTAACACCCGTGCTCATCAGGCAACTTCTGACGACCAGCCTGATCAATCTCTTTCCCAAGTTGTGGCTGAATTGCAAAATCTTCGGGATATGGTGAATCAATTGGACACATCTTCTTCAACATCAGTATCTCCTTCCATGGCTGCCTCGGCTTTGTCTCTGCCTACTAACCCAAATTCTTCTTCTTCCACAGGTATTTCATTTGGTGGGAACTGCACCTTGGTCATGCCTGATTCTTGGGTAATTGACTCAAGGGCAACCGACCATATGACAGGTTCTTCATCTGTTTTTTCCAAATATTTTCCTCTTTTTGGTCATAACAAGGTTCGTGTTGCTGATGGGTCTCTTTCTCCTATCTCGAGGAAGGGATTTGTCCAGTGCACTTCCTCTCTTAGCCTTTCCTCTGTCTTATATGTTCCAAAGTTTACTACTAATTTGCTTTCCATTAGTAGCCTAACTAAGGATTTAAACTGCAAAGTAACATTTTTTCCAATCTATTGTTTGTTTTAGGACTTGGCAACGGACCATACGATTGCATGTGGTAAAGTGGTTGGTGGTCTGTACGTGCTTGACAGTTCCCGGGCAGCTTTGATATCTCAGCCGGCATCTTTTGATTTTGATTCTGCACTTTTTGAGTTGAATAATTGGCATCGTCATTTGGGTCATCCTCCTATAGGGGTTTTATCTACTTTATTTCCTAGTCTAGTGAAACGGTGTAATAAACATAATTTTTTCTTGTGATGATTGCACTTTGGCAAAGCAAACTAGAAGTATTTTTTCTATTTCTGATAATCGAAGCAATGTGCCTTTTGGTTTGATCCATTATGATGTGTGGGGCCCTGCCCAATGTATTTCTACTTCTGGATTTAGATGGTTGTCACTTTCATTGACTGTTTTAGCCGGACAACTTGGGTGTATTTGATGCATAGTAAAAGTGGCGTCTTCACTTGTTTCACTCTATTCTATAAAATGGTCCAGACCCAGTTCGATGCCAAGCTGAAGATTCTCCGCTCAGATAATGGAAAAGAGTATATGGATGGTGCCTTCCGATCCTATTTGGACAGCCATGGATTCATACACCAAACCTCTTGTGTTGATATTCCTGCTTAGAATGGAGTGGCTGAACGTAAGAACAAACATCTCTTGGAGGTTGCTCGTTCTCTTATGTTTACTATGGCTGTTCCTCTCTCGAGTCTTAGGTGGCCGCTGTCCCTTGGACATATTGGTTGGAAAATCGACTTTTGTTGTGCCTCCAAAGGTCTTTGGCTATGTCGTGTTTGCCAAGAATCACCATGTACACGGCAAGTTTGATCCCAAAGGACTGCGGTGCATTTTTCTGGGTTACTCAGCTACCCAGAAAGGGTATAGATGCTATCATCCTCTTACACGATAGGTGTTTGTCACTATGGATGTCGTCTTCTGGGAGTCTGAGGCTTACTTTAAACAGCTGGTACCTCTGCAGGGGGAGATTCTAAGTGGTGAAGAGGTCCCACTAATTGCTCTTTTGGACATTGAGATACCTACTATAGAGGATGTCTTTGTTGAACAAGAAGATGGAGTTACAAGTCATGAACAAAAAGTGGGACAGATTGAGCAACAACAACAGGTGCAGGGGGAGAATAAAATGCAGACTTACACTCGGGGAACTGATTTTCCTTTGGATGGCCCTCGGTACAAAGAGACCACCACCATCGACCCTACACAATCGGCATTTGTTCCTGCTCCAAGTCTTGCTCCTAGTCATGTTTCTAGTAAGCCACCTCCTGATCCCAGTCTTGATTTACCCATTGCTATTCGAAAACCAAAAAGGAGTTGTACACAACATCGTATTTCCAACTTTGTGTCATACAACTCTCTAACACCTGCTTTCCATGCTTTCGTATCTTCTTTATCCTTTGTTTCCATCCCTAACAATTGGCAGGAAGCAATAGCCGAATAGAAATGGAAGGATGCGATGAATGAAGAAATGCTTGCCCTTGAGAAGAATCAGACCTGGGATTTGGTAAATCCTCCACTAGGAAAGAAACCGGTTGGTTGTAAATGGATCTTTGTTGTGAAGCACAAGGCTGATGGCTTAGTGGAAAGATACAAAGCAAGACTCGTAGCCAAAGGGTTTACCCAAACCCAAGGAATTGACTATCAAGAGACATTTTCTCTTGTAGCAAAGATGAACACTATGCGGGTTATCATCTCTTGTGCTGTAAATCGAGGATGGGAAATCCAACAACTTGATGTGAAGAATGCATTCCTACATGGAGATTTGGAAGAAGATGTTTACATGGAGATACCTCCTGGCTTTACTCAGGGAAAGGTGTGTAAGCTGAAGAAGGCTCTTTATGGTCTGAAGCAATCACTAAGGGCTTGGTTTGGCAATTCCATAAGGCTACGGTTGCTTATAGGTATAAGCAGAGCAATGCTGACCATACATTGTTTGTTAAAAGGATGGGATAGCAAGTAACCATTTTGATTGTCTATGTTGATGACATAGTGATCACGGGTAGTAATGCACATGAAATCCAAAAGCTAAAGACATATTTGGGCACCGAATTTGAAGTCAAAGATTTGGGGAGATTGAGATATTTTCTAAGGATTGAGGTTACCTATTCAGCTAAGGGCATATCTCTTTCCCAAAGAAAATATACCCTGGATCTATTGAGTGAAACAGGGATGCTTGGGTGTAAACCAGCAGACACCCCTCTTGAGCCCAACACACGTTTGAAGAGTAAGGAAGGTGACCCAGTGGACAAGGGTAGCTATCAGAGGCTAGTTGGCCGATTGATATACCTCTCACATACTCGACCAGACATCACATTTGTTGTAAGTGTTGTCAGCCAATACATGTATGATCCTCACTCTTCTCATTTGGAAACAGCATACAGAATACTCCGTTACCTCAAGTCCTCTCCTAGAAAGGGAGTCTTGTATTCTTCATATTACCATCTCCGGATAGAAGCATACACTGATGCAGATTGGGCTGGCAGTCCTGATGATAGGAAGTCCACATCCGGATATTGCACATTTGTTGGAGGGAACCTAACTACTTGGAGAAGTAAAAAACAAGCTGTTGTAGCTCGATCTAGTGTTGAAGCTGAATTTCGACCTATGGCACAGGGTATTTGTGAACTTCTCTAGCTCAAGGGGCTTCTTCAAGACTTGGGGATGAATGCTGATCTTCCAATGTGGCTCTACTGTGACAGCAAGTTAGCAATCATCATTGCTCACAACCCGGTCCAACATGATCGTACCAAACATGTTGAGATTGACCGGCACTTCATCAAAGAGAAATTGTAACAGGGAACAGTTTGTATTCCATTTATCCAGTCTAGTGAACAGCTGGCTGATATCCTTAACAAAGGGATCAGTAATAATTTTCCTATTGTTAGCAAGTTGGGCATTTTTGATATGTATGCACCAACTTGAGGTGGAGTGTTGTAATATGGGTTCAGGGGTACAATAGTCATAAGGGTATTTCTGTCTTTGTACTCATTCCAGAATGTTCGTCTCTTTATTATAAATAAAGATGGCTGTAGTCACTCTGACTAAAGCCAACATTCACGGAATTCAACATGTTTTTTTTTTTTTTTTGGATAAGTAAATTATATTAAGAAAAGAAAAAGGAAAAAAAATATATACAAAAAAACAGGAAGCCACCTAGAACCTCTTTAAGATATTTAAAGAGGGAAATGGGAGGCCCCTAACTAAAACGGGACAGGCCCCGTATCAACCAAAGTGCCAAAAACAAGGGAGTTACAATAGATACAGAAATCAGCATCCCCCTTAACCAATTTACAAAGTTCCTCTGGGAAGTCAACCAGTTGGAGAATAGTCTCCACATTACCCGTAGGTAAGGAGGCAATGTAATCTGCTGGTTGATTCACCTCCCTCCACACATGCTTATATTCCACCGAAGAAAGAGAGGCACTCAAATGGTGGATTTTGCTCTTCAACCACTGTAATGCCCAAGGACCTTTCTATTTGTGTCTTTAGAGTTACTTAGGCAGCAAGTTTATCAAGTTTTATTTTTTAGTAAGTTAGTCCTATGTATTGTAATAGACCCAAGGGGTCTCCCCACGATTTATTGAATGAAGTTCTGTTGCTGTTTTGCAACGCTTTGTCCTGAGAGAGGCTGAGAAGGGTGAGATTCCCAGAGGCTGAGATAGCCAACTCCCTCCTATCCCTATCCCTATCCCTATCTTCCTTCACTACCTGATCCCCCTTCTCCTCCTTGTCTCTATTTTGTTTCCTTCATCTACAACTAAGTAACCGACCCATTACTGAAGCTGTTAGTCTCTTCTGGAGATCACCACATAGCTGCCACCTACTGGAGTTTGATCATTGATCTGTGGCACCAATCACATCTTGTGGCTGGGTTAGGTTCTAATTTCCTGCTGCCTGGTTCAAACCTGATTTTCTCTGCAACTAAGGAGACCCTGCTGCTGCAACTTGAAGGAGCCATATCTCAACAACTGCTGGTTGGAATCCGGCCAGATTGTGAGGGTTTTCCTTACACCATAAGAGCTACCTTCGATCCTAATTTGGTCCTCTTTCACTAGCTGGTTTGGTCTATATTCACTAAGCTTCTATTTTCATATTCTAGTTTTTAATTCTGAGACCCTGTGTTATCTCAGCCAATCCTCATAGTTTGGACCTGAAATTTTCAGGGGTTATTCACCCTATGGAGGTCTAATCTCGATATGAGTATAAGTCCCATCTGAGTTTTCTAGCTGCTATTTTTGGTTGAGTCGACTTTCTGATTGTTATTGTCTATTACAGACCTGCAGCAGTGCTGATTAGACTGCTGATTGTTGACCTATTGTGTTTGGAATATAAGGTCATATTGTGGGCTATTGTTGAGGGTTAGGAAACCTATTTATTCTACTGCTTCAGAGCTGAGTTCCAGAATTGCATCATTGTTTCAAATTTGAAATCAGTACCCATATTGGTGTTATTTGTGATCCTGACTGGGGTTGGATAGTTCCTATCTAGCCTTACATTAAATTGACTTCACATTTTCCTTTTTACAACCTCTTTGTGTTTCCTTTTTTGTGTTGGTAGGAAAAGTTTCAATTTGATTTTTATTTCTCTTATCCAATTCACCCCCTCTTGGGTTGCCCGATCCAACCTCTCTCTCTCTGATCTGATGCAGTTGCATGTACATGGCTGGATGAGCAAGACTCAATCTGAAAGCCAGACTGAGACGAACCCAGCCCAAACCAGGATTCTGGCCCAATAGGGGTTGGTAGGGGTTTATTAAGTTATTTGGGATTAACACGACAACAACAACAAAGTCAGCCTTATCCCAACTTAATGGGGTCAGAGACATGGATCCTAACACAACAAAATAGGGAAAACAGAGTTCTAACCAAAAGGGAAAGAAAACATGAAAAATGCAAAAGGAAGAAAGACAGATGAAAGATAGTAAAAGGAAAGAGGAACAGCCCAGCACGTCAGGAGATTCTCAGCTAAATGTGGTCTGCGACATGGAACCTTGCCCTCCAATAGGCTCTGTCCGAGGTCATACTTGGTACAAGACCTAGTTATTTGGGATTAATACTGTAATTTAACTTTTATATAGCTAGCTAATGTAGGAAAGCAGCTCTTTGTTGAGTTGTGGAGCTTGAGTAGGAGTCTTTTTCTCTCTTCATATTGTGATTGTAAATCCAAGGTTACACAGAGATTGAATGAAGCTTATAGTAAGTTACATATGCTGCAATGAGTAGCAGTTGCGTGATTGGATCCCTTCTTTTCCTCCCTGTTCGATCCCAAGTCGGATCTCTTCCTTACATATTTGTTTAAGTTTCTTCTTATTTCTTCTCCTACTTCCTTTCATTTCTTTCCATTCTACTTCAGTTATTCAGAATTTTTGTTACAGTGGTCTGTTTCTGGCGATTTAACAGTCCCACTACCTCACCCCGTTGGATTGATCTCCCTTAGTCTTCTCCTTTCCTCCTAATATTTTGGATGTTGATTCATCACTCTAGGGAAATTCAAACCCTGGAACTCAGGCCTGGAAGTTACCTCTACTGTGAGATACAAATAAAATCTCAGGGCTGGTTCCAACTCTATGCCAGACTCAGTTTGCAGAAAAATTATTACTTTTATATATGATCTCTTTGGTCTGCTGTTGGTTATTCTTAATAGGGTTAGGTGTTAGAAAGCTGGCCCTGAAATCTCAGGTCAAAAAGGGTTCAATGGAGTGAGTTCTCTCCTCTGAAAGCAGGTTCGTTTACCGCCTCTCTTTTTCATAATTACAAATAAGACCTGTTTTTAAATATTACATAGGACTTCTAATCCTTTTTTTATTATTTAAAATCCACCCAGATTTTTAATTCCAAAAAAACCCATCTCTTCAAATTTTATCTATAGTTTGGTTTTTCACTTGTTTGCTTACTCTCAAGTCTTAAGCCAGAAATTAGGAAATTACTACTATATGTCTATACTCTTAACTTGAGTTATTTATCATTCTTGTGGGTCCATAGAGATCCAACGTAGGGTTTTGTGACCCTGGGTTGCATTAAGATCTCCCTGTCTTCCTCTCAGCCTCTCTGATCTCTCTGCCTCTCCCCCCCCCCCATTCTCTGATCGCGCCTTCCCTCTCCCCCTCTCTAATATCTCCATCTCCCTCTTACCCTCTCTGATCTCTCTGCCTCCCTCTCTCTCCCTCTTTCTCTGATCTCTCCTTCACTCTCCCTCTCACCCTCAATGATCTCTCCGTCTCCCTCTTTCTTTGATCTCTCCTTCCCTCTCCCTCTCACCCTCTTTGAGCTCTCTGTCTCCCTCACTCTCCCTCTCTCTGATATCTCCTTCCTTTTCCTCCTCTGATCTCTCCTTCTGTCTCTCTTTGGGATGTGTCCAGGATGTCCAGGACATTGTGATGTAGATCGAAATATGAAGAAAGAAAAGACCAAACACTGTTCACAGTACTGTTCACGTGAACAGTGTCACAGCCCATGTTTGCCTTGTGAGGGGATACTTTTTAGAAGATTTGTTGGGCCCATCAAGTGGAGAAAGATTCTATCCTAATGCTGCCATAGTTTAGTTTCTATTTTCAGTATAAGAAAGTTTATTTTATTTCATTTAGGTAGCTTCTAATTTTAGTTGGTTTCTATTTTTGTTTCCTTGTTTGTTTAGAAGGCTGGATCCTATAAAGCCTTAGTAGTTTCTATTTTCCTACTTTCTATTTTATTTTAGGAAGTTTCTATTTTCTTACTTTCTATTTTGTAAGCTTGCCCAAGATATAAAATTGGCACCCATTGTAAGAAAGAGTCACCAATTGATCATAGTTGTCAAGGCGTCGCCTAGGCGGCGCTTAGGCGTCCTGGCGGTATTTTATGGGCTAGGCAGTGCTACACTTTCCATGAGTCATGGATGGCGGTCGCTCTGACCATATAGGCGTCGCCAAGGCGGTCAAAGCGACGCCTTGGTGCGCCATATGGGCTGAGCGACCGCCATCCATGACTCTGGTTATTTTATTTTTATTTTTTCATGTTCTGTTTTTTTATTCTTTTTGCTTGCTTTTTATTGGTTTGTGTATAAAGAGTCTAATGTACGCTACATGGGATTATTTAGTTTTAAAATGTTAAATACTTAAAAGTTAAAAATCTATCTAAAAGTATAAACAAAAAAGTGAAAACCTAAATTTACTCTAAAGCCTTCGTCTCCTTCGTCTCCTTCAACTCTTCGTCTCCTGCAACTCTTCGAGTCTTCATCTCCTCCAGTTCCGGCAAGCGGCAACATCAACTCGAGTCTTCATCTCCTCCAGTTCCGGCAAGCGGCAACAAAGACTCGACTCATCTTCTCTTCTAGTTCCGGTAAGTCTCTAGTCTCTACTCCCCTAATCTTCTTCTTCTTCTACTACTTCTCTAATCTCTGTAACTCTGTTTTCCCTTTTTTGTTTTTTTTATTTTTTATTTTAACAACCGCTGGCTGCTACTGCTTCCCCCAACACAGCATCTCTACTCTTCCGGTTCCACTTCCGCCAACTGAAACGTGACTCTTCTGGCAAGGTAAGCCCCTAGTTCCCTACTCTTCTTCTCTGTTTGAGTGTTTTGCCTGCTGCTTCTCTCTCTCTTTTTTTTTAACTTTTTATGTTAACACATGTTACAGGCCCTGCTTCTCTGTTCTTTTATTTTATTTTGATGCCTGCTAGTCTGCTACAGCTTGCTGCTTCTCTCTCACTGTTTTTTTTTTTTTTTTTTTTTAATGTTAACTCCATTGTTACAGCCTGCTTCTCTGTTATTTTTTATTTTATTTTAACGCCTGCTAGTCTGCTACAGCCTGCTGCTTCTCTCTCTTCGATGCTTCAATTAATCAATTCTGCTTCTTAGTTCTTAGTTCTTACCTTCTTCTTCTCTGTACTCTGTAGTTTGTAGTGGCTTAAATTTCATTTTTAATGATATAAGATATGATATGTATTGAGTGTTTGGGGGGGGGGGGGGGGGGGGAGGGGGGAAAACTAACACTAGAGTGACTAGACCGCCTTTACTGCTTAAGCTCCGCTTAGGCGGCCGCTTTACCACTTAAGCGCTTAGACAGGCCTCAACCACCTTGGACCCCCATGCCGCTGTGACAACTATGCAATTGATTAATGAAATTTACAAGCAATGCTTGCCTCCAGTTCTGAGAAAATTTTTGCCTTTCAACAGCTGAGATAGCTGTGGTGAGAGATCCAAGGCTGAGATAGCCTACCCACCCTCCTATCCCTATCCCCTTTTCTATCTATCATTCTATTTTCCTTTTTTGTTCTTCCAATCGATCCCTACTGTTGCTGCTATCTTGTGACTGCAATAAACTGCTGCTGGAGAACTCTTTGAAGACTTAAACCAATCCACAATCATCACCAAGTACTGCCGCTGCTGTTTACACAATCAAGTGAAGGACTGCTGCACCTGCGATCTCAGTTCTGCCCAGAATCTGATGCAAACTTCAGACTTGAATAACTTCACAACCAGCCATTAGAATTGGCTGATATTTGAAGCACAAACCACCCTTGCCTAGGTCTTCACTCGATCCTACTTTGGAGCCATTTCTGCTGCTTGTTTGGTCCTCCTTATTCACAAAGTTACTAATTCCGATTTAGTTTCTAGAACTGTCTTCTACATTACATTGGAATGCCTGGCGGTTCCCTAGACAATCCCGATATCAAAGCCACTATAAAAACATTGTAAAAAGGGCATCACCACAGGTCAACCAAATTATTTAACTTGGAATCTTTACCATAGAAGCTTCAACAGCCACCACCTTCTGGCAGTAAAGATTGGATGCCAAATAATTCTATTGAACCTCCCTTTTGAACACTGGAAGCCAAGAAGCCAAAATATACCCAAAGTAGGAAAACATGATTCATTTGGCTGACACAAAATATGTGGGACAAGGCTATGGATAATGGTGGAACCGGAGTTTATTGCATAATCCTTATTATTGGGCATTTTACCTCATCAAAAGACCAATTCATTCAGGGTAGTTCAGTGAACTGATTCATTTTCTTACAATATTTACTTCACAAACAACCTTTTAATATGAAGAAATACCCCCAACTTTCAATTCCATTACAATTGAACCATGGCGAAACCCTTCAGGACATTGACTGATTGACTCGGAGAATGTTGAGTTCTCTTTTAAGATAGAAGAAAAAAGACTGCTAGCAATGGAGCCACAAGGATAGGGAAAAAAACCGAATCGCAAAGCTGAGGGGAAGAGAGAGGCAACAAACTCAATACTAACTAAATCAAACTAATATTGCATTCCAAATTTCTATAAATTTGTGTTGAATTACAACCTATTTATAAAGATCAAATAAACTGACTTTAGGATTTCTAAACTAAATAAACAACTATCCCTTCAAGTTACCTAAACCAAAAACTAATTCAAACTGATCAAATACTTATAGAAGACTCCAAACAACATAAACTACTGACAAACAATAAAATATAAAATGCTTAACTAAAAAGGACTCTTTCTAGACTAAAGTAACCTACTTAACAGCAAATGGGACCAATACAATGTTATCTATCTACTTAACTTGTGTACAGAATTAAGACCCCAAATATGAGCTTATGAAAGAGCAGCAACAACAACAACAACAGCCTTTTCCCAACTAAACATGGATCCTAGCAAAGACAAAAGGTTAAAAGTAGTAAGAAGAAAGGAGCACAACAACATCGACAGAAGCTCAGAAAAAACAACCTAAAAGGAGTTGGCTACAAGGATCTTAGCCCTCCAATCAGCTCTATTCGAGGCCATACTTGAGACAAAGCCCAAACTATGCAGATCTTTCCTTAAAACTTCTCCTAGGGTCATTTTAGGCCTGCCTCTAGCTCTTTTAGATCCACCAATTTGAGGCAAGGTCTTCATTTTACATGACCATGCCAACTCAAACGACTCTCTCGTAGCTTCTCATGTATAGGGGCAACTCCCACCTCCGCTCTAATATGAAATTATAAAAGAGCCTCATCAATAAATCCAAAAATAAAATCCAAAGGCCCATAGAACCCATCCATCAGCCAAATAAAGTCTTTTGACGCCCAATTGAACAATCGTAATTGCATTAATTCCTCCTCAGTTCAAAAAACTCTTCCTTGAGTTTTGCAGAAGTTTAGGAATAAGAACACATTTTAAAAGGTGCTTGCAACTCCTTGTCTGCAACTTGAGCAAAATCCAAATATGAAACTTCGATGCTGCATCTGTATCTTGAAACTTGTGGGGAAGAACAAACTCATGATGTGGAATGGTTTTCACTAACGCACATCATTACTTGAACTGTAGGCTCGCTTTTGGCTTGAAGGGACCGACTTTCTACTGTAGCCAATGAAGTTTCAATGTAATCAACAACACTCTACTATTTTTTTTTTCTGCCTTGGTAGCCTAAGGAATTTCTTCAATGTCTTCCTCGTTCAACTCCTCCTATGGCAACACTCTGAGAGTGGATTCAATCGGCTTTAAGGAGCTATCACACTGCAATCCTTTCAAGACAATAGTTTGTTGAATATGAGAGAGCTTTAATGTACATGAGTTCCCTTCATGATCGAATACAATTTTCTGGTCTTCCATTAATGATTAACCAACAATGGTGACATGTTTGGAAGAAGGAAATACATGACATCAAGTACCATCAGAGTAGGATACAATTGAAAATATCACCATCAGATCTCTACCATGGATTGTGAAACGAAATTCTCACTTTTCTCTTCGTCAATGAATAGAACAATCAGTAGAGAGTGGCTAAATGTTGGCCTAGAAGTCTTAGCTAAATGTTGGTCTAGAAGTTGAAGAATTCTTCCCTTCAGTAGAGAGTGGCTTTGGATTGACATGACTTTTGCTGGTTCTTCTATTTGCCACACTGTTGGAAAGTTAGCTTTTTGTGCAACCATCAACCACATCTGGATGGAGCGTAACCTAAGTAAATGGACCCCCAAATCGCGAACTCATCAGCAGATTTGGGACTCCATTTCCTTTGAGATCAATACTAGGCTTTCTTCGATTCCCCCCTCATTTTGTAATGACTCCCCAAGGAACAGGCTTATTGTTGTCTGCTGGGGTCTCCCTTCCACCTCCCTCCAATCATCCTCCTCTTGAAGATTTGGCTCTTCTTTTCTGTTCCTCTTTGCTCCCTAAGGGAGCTGCTGTATTTTTCTCTCTTTGGTAATGAATTTTTTTATTCACCCAAAAAAAAATGAATAGAACAATCCCACATGCAACACATTGCAAACTGAATATCTGAGCCATCAAACAAGGGCCTCAATATCCATTCTCTACATATAACCTAAAATTTTCTATACTAAATTCTCACTCATAAATACTCATTTCTATACAGTTGTTATGTTGGTGTTTACTAAGTTATTTGTATTGCATTTACATATTATATACAGTCTAGGATGGTTTATATTTTCTTTTTTGTTTTTTCTATTGGAACCAAGAAAAATGATTTAAGTAAAAAAGTAAACATATCCAGTATATACAGAGCAAGGCTATACAAAAAAAAATTGTCCATCTCTGCAAATATTACTATAAAGACTATAGAACAAAGCTCAAGTTATATGTATATGTTTGTCTTAGTAGTTGGGAATGTATATAGGCATGTCCGTACATAGATATATTTAGTAATTACAAGAAAGTACGTGCCATGTTAATGTTGGAATTTGTGTCCACACATGTCAGACATGGATGTGGCTTTTAATTTGAAGTGTCCAGTTAACATAACATTAATGAATACTGAAGAATGGGAAATGACAACCAGACAACAAGATAATCCATAAACTTGATCTTTGTATTAGGTGAAAAAGTTTCTCTCTACCTGATACCGTAGATTTGCTGACGTTCCAAGAAAGCCCCCGTAAACAATTGCAGTCTTGAATATTGGAGATCTTTTATTCTTTTGACTAATTTCCAAAGCTGGATTCATAGCTCTCCTTATTGCATACAGAAGATTAGAGAATGCCACAGCACCAATACTGGAAACAAAACCAACACCAGAAAGTTTCAGCCCACCAATAAGCACTGACGCAACCCTATGACTTAGATTCCAGTCCTTCCCAGCAGTATTCATTTGAAATGCATTATCGGGGACGGATCCAAGAAGACTCTTCAGCACATCCATGGTCTCAGGCCCCGCCTCCTCATCAGCATATGAAAGGAATGAGAGAGTTGGTGCTGGAAGCCACACAGTGAAGAAATCAACAACAGAACCCCGTACTGTATCTGTGATAACATAGTCAAGCTCTTCAAAGAAATTTTCCTTCCGCTTTTCATACTGTGCTAAAAGAGTTGTTGTTATTGATATAGCTTCTTCTATAGCAAGCCTATGTAAGAATTTGGGGTCTGCCAACAATCTTTCCCGGAAGCCCTGCATCAAAACCAATCAAGCATCAAATACCAATAACTCTGTGAATGATATAGCTAATTTATTATTGTTGTAGCACATAAGAACCATTTCGTATGCAAGATGTTTGAATAAGCCAATCTTTTCTGAGCTCTTCTTGAACTCATTAGACTTGGTTGGGCTGCTCAGTGAAAACTAATCAAGGATTTTGCTTCACTGAAGCTAGGCGCAACTACTATTGCTCAATCCCATGATAAAGTACCAAATTTGCAAGTCCACAAGGCCCCAAGGCCTGTAAGCCAAAGCCAATAACTAAAAATCCTAACTAAGATTCTCACATGGACTTTCCAGTACTTAATTCATTTTTGGCTTGATTGAAATCTGCCTTTCTCTATCCCAGATTTTGGAATTTAGCAATGAAAGCAATCCCTTTCCTAAATAATTCCACAATCTCGATCTCATGATCCCAATCTTGGACTGGATACCAAACATACATAATTGAGCCTGGATTGAAATCCCAGTCGGGACTGTAATCCCGGATTGCATACCGAATGCTTCCAGGATAGGTCCCAGTCCAGGCCCAACTTTCTTCTGTCGATCCTTGAAACCCCATCATTGAGATTTAATCTCTAAATGAAGGCCTGAAGCCTCAGAAAAAGAATAGTGATGCATCAGGTTCATGAAAGAGAAGAACAGCAAACGAGCTTTTGTGCAGCTGAAGTCAAATAGATGGGATGAAGCTTCATTGATATGAGTTAAGTTGATAGCACATTTACGTTGTCGAGCACATGTGACTGGAGTGTGGATTTCTGAGTGTGCTCAAAAAGTACTGTTTTTCCTAGAGCACCTAGAAGCAAGGAATCTTTTGTTCATATTAAAATGAATCTTTTTGTTGTTTCTGATATTTATTAAAAAAAAAACCTAATTCATACATGATGATTTACCTTCAACAACATAAAAAGACGAGTACTGGCTCCAAAGAACAAAAGAGAAGCCAAACATAGAATTAATGCTTGGGAACAGAGTATACCTGAAAGCGATGAGTGAGTTCTGAAATAAGAGGATATTGCTCCAGATCAAAGAAGTTTTGTAGAACTTCTGGTGATACCAGACCAAGATCAAGCCCCTTCTGAAGGTCCTGATTTGCATGACACATGAATAGATCAGAAGTGTTCAGCATAATGTTACCTAAATGGCAACAAGGAGATATTGCACATGATGAATAAAGCTGATTCATTTAGAACAGATATGAAGATAACTGCCTGCCCAAAAAAAATATTATATGCCATACTCATATAAGTAAATGCATAAAAGAGTCAGAACTATTAGCATCATCAGACTAATATATCAGGTGTGTAGGACATTCTGCATCTGCATTCTCTTTTTGAGTTTCTTTCCTTGTTAAGCAAGAAGTTTACTGCTTCTAAATTTCAGAGATGATATGGGTTTTAACTTTGAACCAGATATGTAATATCAGCACTCAAAAAACTTTAGAAGCCTAGAAAGCTAGTTTCTTCAACTTTATTGCAGTGGTTTTAAAAATGGACCGGACCAGATAGTTCAACCATTTTAACAATGAGTCTGGTTTTTATGATTCTAATAATCCCCCATCATAGTGCAGCACAACAACTCAGCCTTATCCCAACTAAATGGGGTCAGCTTCATGGATCCTTGCCCTCCAAATCAGCTCTATTAGAGGTCATACTTGATACAAGACCTAAGCTATGCATGTCTTTCCTCACCGCTTCTTTTAAGGTCACTTTAGGTCTGCCCCTGGCTCTTTTAGTTCCTTCAATCTGGATCAAATCACTCCTCCGTACTGGGGCACCCAAAGGCCTCCGTTGAACATGGCCATGCCACCTCAAACGAATTTCTCGTTTGGTGGTACTGCATACCCTATGTGCAATTGCTATTTGCTAACCCCAATGTTTGTATTATTATCTTTTCATTTATTAAAAAAAAATCTTTTTATTCCTGCTATCTGCTTGGACTACCAGGGTCTGTTAATGGTGCCAACAGATGCTAAACCGCTAATGGTCTGGTCCTGGGAGTAGGATTCACTACATTCTGAATAATGTGAGCCTAGGTCTGGACCTGATTTTGGCTGAGACACATTTGTACTCCTAACTTATGCACCTTCTGGTTTGGAGCATATGGGATCAGATGAGTTTATCTTTAGTGATTCTGTTCACTACATCAACATGATCTCTCCTTCCTGATGGCACATAGGGATAGGGGCCTCGTTTCAGATGAGATATTCACTAGATTTTGACACTGCTCCCAGCCTATAATATGGTGATAATGGAGGTCAGGTGATGTCCAGATGAGAAGTCACACTAGAGGTCCAAAGTGCCCAGTATAAATTTCAATCATCTTTCATTTCTATCCTTTCATGTTTCTGTAATCTCACTTTGACCTACTTAACATACTTAACATGTGGAACTAACCTTGGGCACCTTGGCTACCCTTAGTCATAGCCTAGGCATCAGGGCAGCTGAAGTCTGCTAATTCTTTTCATGGCACCTATGTTTTCTAAGTATCTGGCATCTGACTGAAATATCTTATCTTATTCCACTGGGTTCTTAGGCTTCCAATGATATATCAGATTGCCTTGCTAGGGCAGAGATTACCAGAATACAATCTTGTTAGTATGGATTTTATTTCTTAACAAAGCGGGTGAACTCTCTATAATTATAAAACTACTAAATAATTGGTTGTGAAAGCACTGACAATTAAAAATTCACCCAAGTAGATAGAAGGATCTCAGAGGCTGTAGATATCTTAGATATAGATGTAAATAAGGGTTTTTCCCCCCTCCTGTCCCTGCCCTTCTCCCCATCTTTTAATGTGGGTTATTTCTTTCCTCTTCCAAATAAAACCACACAAAAGGGATTTTAGTTAATTTTAATTTCTATGAAAATGCTAATAAATCAAGGAGAAGCACAAAGCTGGTGGTTAAAATATATTTTAGTTCTGCTGTTCAGCATACTTAATTGCATTTCTCTAGTTCCTCCATTCACAAGGTAATTTTTTTTTTGGGTGAATAAATATTCATTACCAAAGAGAGAGAAACAAGAAAACCCCTAAAATTAGGAGGGAAAGAAAGAAAACATCCTAAAATACGTAGGACTAGCAAACCCTCCTGGGGGGGCGGGGGAGCAAAGAAGAGGGGAGACCCCAGGATACAACAATATGCCTGTACTTCGGGGAATAAACACAAGAAGAGGAGGGGAAAGAGGATTTGGAACAAGCTCTACAGGAGATGGAATCCCAAATCTGACAAAAGGATCTTGAGTTGGTAGTCCATCTTCTAAGATTGCGCTCCATCCAAATATGAAATATGCGAAATAGTGGCTCCGAAAGCCAGCTTGCCAATTCTATCACAAAGAGATTTTCCCCCAAATGTCATGTCAACCCACATCCACTCTCTTTGGAAAGGCAGAATACTTCTTCTAGGCCAACATTTACTCAATACCCAGACCAAATAGAGGAGGAGAACAAGCATTCAAAAAATAAGGGATCAACACTTTCGGTGCCGTTCCAACAAAGACAGCAAGCTGAAGAGACGTTGATCTGGCATTGGATGAAGAAAGCCTGCATTGGAAGACAGTATGTTAGAGCATGCCAAAGTGCCAAACACAGAAGCTATGACAAGGGATGCGCCCCTTGAATCAAACGATCTTGCGCCAAGGAGCGTTAGGCCTCCTAGAACTGATGAGGTTCCACACAGATTTGGAGCTGAAAGTGCTTGAGGAAGAGGGAATCCAAGTAACCAAATCACCCGAACCAGCAGGTCTTTTAACAATGGAAGAGAGGGCACTCCAAATGAATGCAAGCTGAGGGGGTGGAGGGGGAGCCCAGCCATCAAGGAGGATGATGTAAGTGACTGAAGAAAGCCTATGAAGGCCAGCACTTAGATAGATCTGGAGCTCACTAAAGGAAGAAGAATGCCCATAGGGTGCCAATGGTTGAGCCAAAGCCTGGTGGAGGAGCCATCAATGATCTTGGTAGTAGCAGCCCCAAGAGCTAAGGGGCTTAGCTTGAGAATGTTTTTCGACACCCAAGAAGCATCAGGGGAGCTAGAGACGGTCCAGATTGAGTCCCTTTGGAGAAGCCTAGAATAGATCCAGGCCACCCAAATACTCTTCTGTTTAGAAGCTAGCTTCCATATAAGTTTATGGATACCTGCCTTGTTAACTTCTTTGTTTCTTCTCAGCCCAAGGCCCCCTTCATCTCTAGGGAGACGCTGAGGCGCAACTGAAAGGACGAAGAAACCTTGCAGTCTCAGCACCTTTCCAAAGGAAGCCGTACATTAAGGATTCAAGATCCTTGATAATAGACTGGGGGAGGGCAAACATACCTGACCAATAAATGTAGGATGATTGCATGACCGACCGGACCAATTCCAAGCTCCCGGCATAAGAGAGAAGCTTTCCTTTCCAATGCTGGAGTTTTTTGCGAAGAAGGTCGAGGATAGGAGTACAGTGGTGAGCGGAGAGCCTGGCAAGGATAAGAGGCAGACCCAAGTTTTTCAGTGGAAGCCGACCGAAAGGAAACCCTGATTTCTCTTGTAATAGCTCTTTGGCAGGCTCCGAAAGACCAGCCACAAACAAAAGGGACTTGAGGGGATTAATCCCGAGACCCGACACTCTTTCAAAGAGAGAGAAGCACTCCATAATGGACTCAATCAAAACCACATTAGCTTTGGAGAAAATCATAAGATCATCAACGAAGGCCAAGTGAGAGATCTTGAGGTGCTTGCATTTGGGCATGGGGGAAATGAGGAGCTGGTTTGTCTTGCTTTGAATTTCCTTAGAAAGCACTTCCAAGGAAAGGGTGAAGATGAGAGGAGACAAGGGGCAGCCTTGCCCAATGCCAACAGTAGAGGAGAAGAAGCCAGCTGGACTACCATTGACTAATACCCAGAACTGAGGGGTAGATATGCAATGATAGACCCAATTAACAAACACTGGAGGAAATCCCATCTTGTTCATGACACTGACAATATAATCCCATCTCAATGAGTCAAAGGCTTTGTGCAAGTCGATCTTCATAAGAGCAGCAGGGGGATGACCTTTCCTATCAAACCCGCGGACCAACTCATTGCAAAGGAGGATGTTGTCGGATGTGCTCCTACCGCCGATGAATGCTGATTGGTTGATGCTGACAATAGAGTCTATGACTAACTTGACCAATGTTGGAACCGCTTCCTCTAAAAGGCCGACCTTGTAGGAAAGGGAGGAAACAATATGTATATCAAACAGGAGCTCTAACACGGTGGACTATCCAAAGGGGGACACGGGTGGATAAATAATTTAACACCTGCCCGCTCCTAGGGGGACTTGATACCGTGACCCTTGCCTGCTCTGATACTATGTTAGAACCGCTTCCTCTAAAAGACCGACCTTGTAGGAAAGGGAGGAAACAATATGTCTATCACACAGGAGCTTTTAACACGGCGGACTATCCAAAGGGGGACACGGGTGGATAAATAATTTTTAACACCTGCCCGCTCCCAGGGGGACTCGATACCGTGATCCCTGCCTGCTCTGATACCATGTAGAAACCGCTTCCTCTAAAAGGCCGACCCATTCCTTTGGCATATACCCATAACCCCTTTGGAAGTTAATGGTATTCTCTAATTTGCCATTTCTTCCTTTTCCATTACCCTTAGCACCTCTTGGAAAATTCTGGAATATTATGTTTTTGCCCTATCTCTTGCACCATCTCTGTTATGTCCACATGTACTACACGTGAGGGGGGGATTATGTACAGTACACCTGCAAACATTGTAGAAGCAGAGACTTGCAGGAACACTTGGTGCAAAACATAAAAGATCAGAGTTTTCACCATTGCCAATGGGTATCTACTTTGTTATTGGGTTGAGTTTGCCGTAAGGGGGAGATTGAAGTATTAAAGTATTGAAGATGTTTGGTTATTGCCTGCTGTTGGAATATGTAATCCAGAATACCGTGGGGGTATTCTGCTCCTTTTGGGGTAGTTTAATTCCTATGTTATTAGGTTTAAGTCACTGCTCTTATAGAAACAATTAGTTAGGGGTAATTATGTCTACAGTCGGCTATGTGCGTTTTAGTCCCACATCGCCTATTTCAGTCCCTTTGTATTTTCCCCTCTATTATAAATAAAGGGGCTTACCTATCAATGAAAATAAGTTATTCCATTCTCTCATTCTCCCTTTCTAACCCACAATTCTATCAACATGGTATCAGAGCAAGTTTGATCTAGGTTAGAAAAAGAAAAAAAACCCTACTCCATCTCTTCAATCGATCTCTCCCTTCTTCTCTCTTTCTCGGCTTCTCCTTCTTCTGTTTTTTTTCTTCTCATCCTTGTAAAGGGGCAGCACTAATGAGATAAATACAATATCCAATGATTTAGTTGTTGCCCTCCTCCATTATATCTATTTTTTTTCTATTAAAAACTGCTGGAACCATCTCTGCAATTTGGAGTTTCCCAGAATTCTTTGGAGATCAGAACCTTATCATCATAGAAGGCTGACCTTCCACCATTGGAGCTCCCCTTGCTATCTTTTCCAGCACCTTACTACCTTATTCCAATGTCCTACTTCCCTTTTTTTCTTTTTCTCCATCTCGCATTAACCATTCCAGCCCCTACCCTAATCGATCTCAACTTGTCAGGGTTTTGTAAAACCCTGACTCCAATCGATTTTAGGGTTTCCCTTTTCCGATGCTGCTGAATTTTTGGGGGTGATTCCCTACTACTACAAGTTCTACTCGACCTAAGTTTGGACCCTTTCTGATGGCTGGATTTGTTTCTACAGCAAAACTTCCTTAACCTGCTAATTTGGTTACCTACTAAAAACCCTGACTTTCAGGTTTCAGTTTTTGCTAATTTTTGGAGGGCTAATTACTCCAACTACAAGGACCACTCGACCTTAGTATTAGCCTCTTTCCAAGTGTTTGAAGACCCCTAACCCCAATCAATCCTCCTTTTCAGGGTTTTACAAAACCCTGACACATCGATTTTAGGGTTAGGGTTGCTTGCTGCTGCTGGAGTTTTTTGGAGGTGTTTCTATCATCAAGAGGGACATTCTACTTCAACGATTCATGGCTTGAAGAAGTTTTATTACACAAGATAGCTGCTGCCCTATTTTTTTCTGCAATTTTTGATGTTTTTCCCTCTTGAAGATCAAGTCTCAAACACAAATACAGATTGGTTATTCGTATTGGAGATCCATTCAAGCCGCAAAGGACAGCATCTATTCAAATACATCATCAATCTTTGACAAGTCATTATCAATTTTTTTTTAAGCCCCCTTCCTACAATCGATCTCAACTTTCAAGGTGTTTTACAAATCCCTGACTTTAATCGATCTTAGGAGAAGGGATGTCCTATCTTGCTGATTGTTTGAGGGGACTTTTATCACCATCAGAGGAGTATTCGACCCAAGTTTCAGATCAATCATGGATTTATTATTGAAAAAAGTTCAGGTTCATCTTATGGCTCGATTTTTCCAATTATCAACCTATTTTACTGATTCCTATGTGGCTGGCTGCTTTAACTACCTATTGGATCTGCTGAGTTATTATCTTATATTTGTTGGTTCTATTGATTGACTTCTGTAAGCATGACTGGTTGACATGATATTGCTACCTTTATGTGGACTACTGCTGCCCTATTATTGCGACTGAGTATCCTTCTATTGGAGATTGAATTTCTTTCATTGTCGAAGAGATCAGCTTATTTGGGATTACAACAGTGTGTTCCAAGGTTATTGGTCGCAACTACGAACCTATTCAGTTGTGTGAAGCTCTTCTTTTGGTTCATATCCAGCTTACTTTTGGAGCTTGATCCTAGCATTATTCACTAATTCAGATCTGATCCAAGTTTTTGTTGAAGCTTATTACATCAATTCTGTTCAGATATCTTCGTCAGTTCTATTTAACATGTGAGAGTTTATAAATTGGAGTTTTGCACACTTGTTCTTCCTTGTTTGAAGATTGATCATGCCTTGAAGATTGGAGCCTTTCCTTACTCCAAATCAGATCTGTATACTTATCAGATTTGACTACTGGAGTTAGGTGTTTCTCCCCTGCAGGAGTTTCCATCAAAAGTGTTTGTTTGATCGTTTGAAGATGGTAGACAATTTCTATGTTGCATTGTTTTTCTTCATAATTCATTATCCCACTGCTTCTTTTCACTTCACCACCTCCCATATAATACCTTTGGCATATACCCATAACCACCTTGGAAGTTTATGGTATTTTCTAAATTGCCATTTCTTCTCTTTCCATTACCTTTAGCACCTTTTGGAAAATTCTGGAATATTATACTTTTGCACTGTTTCTTACATCATATCCATTTTCTGTCCACGTGTACTACTACACTTGAGGGGGGATTATGTATAGTATACCTGCAGCCATTGCAGAAAGCAGAACTTGCAGGAACACTTGGTGCAAAACATAGAAGATCAGTGTTTCCACTATTGCTATTGGGTATCCTTCATTATTGGGTTGAGTTTGCCGTAAGGGGGAGATTGGTATTAAAGTATTGAAGATGTTTGGTTATTGCCTGCCTATATGAGGTTCTACAGTTTGGCTGATTTTTTCCGCTGCTTGATCTTTTCTACTGCTTGATTCATCTGCTCGCTACCCTAGTTACTTATCTTCAAGATTATCATTCAGAGATTCATCACTGGACAGCAATAGAAGATTGGTGAAAGCTGCCTTTTTTGGAAGACATTCCAGTCCCGGTTTGCTGATCAAGTCTGCCCAAGTTTTGAAGATCTATTTTTTCAAGTTCTTGAAGGTTTATTTGGGAGCTGCATTCATATGTCAAGCTGGATTCTATTGCAACTTAATTTTTTCCCATTTTGTTCAAGTTGGGCATTAGTACTTTGTATGCGCCAACTTGAGGGGGAGTGTTAGGATTATTAGGAATTCTTTTTTCTTTAGTTCAAGCTGGATCTTCTTTCTTTACTTATTTGTATAATCCAGCTTGAGGGGGAGTGTTGGAATATGTAATCCAAAATACCGTGGGGGTATTCTGGTCCTTTTGAGGTAGTTTAATTCCTATATTATTAGGTTTAAGTCACTGCTCTTATAGAGACAGTTAGTTAGGGGTAATTATGTCTACAGTCGGCTATGTGGGTTTTAGTCCCACATCGCCTATTTCAGTCTCTTTGTATTTTCCCCTCTATTATAAATAGAGGGGCTACCTATCAATGAAAATAAGTTATTCCATTCTCTTATTCTCTCATTCTAACCCACGATTCTGTCAATACCTGCCTATATGAGGTTCTACAGTTGAGTTGATTTTTTCCGCTGCTTGATATTTTCTGTTGCTTGATTCATCTGCTTACTGCCCTAGTTGCTTATCTTCAAAATTATCAGTCAGAGATTCGCCACTGGACAGCTGCATAGTTGTCATGGCATCGCCATATCGACGCCATGGCGGCGCCATGGCATCATATCGCTGGAGAAGTGGCCATATTGACCACCGAAATGGATGATGTAAGAATATCGACCGATATGGCCTCCATGTCGTCGCCATGGACGCCATACCACAATATATAGCCATATCGGGAGACATGGTTGTTTCAAATTATAAAACTTAATTTTTTAACAATAATTTTTCTTAACCATTTTTTATTTTAATGCTTTTTCCTTTAACATAAAAAAATTAAAAAAACATCAAACAGAAAACACTAATACACTATTGACTAATACACAATCACATATTCACATCAGCAATTTTTTTTTTTATTTAGATTGGTTGTTTATTAGCTTTATTCACTCAATATAAATTACGTTCTTGTAATTGTTTTTTTGTTTTGTTACTTTTGTAGTCATTTTCATATAAATCATATCTCAACTCTCATGATTTTTCAACTTTATTATCAGCAAGACTATTGCTATCAATTATTTGATAATCCATGATTTCATATACACTAATGGATATTACACTTTCATGAATTAAACCATTGTAGATTAGTAGTACACTTTTATATTAATTTTTTATGTTATAGGGTGTATATTATAGCATACTAAATGACATTAAAAATAGAGAAAATAAAAAAATAAAACATGGTCGATATGATCGCCATGGCGCAACATGTCGATATATCGACATAACACCCCTCCACCGATTTGGATCGCCGTGACGACGTGACAACTATGGACAGCTGTTAAAGATTGGTGAAAGTTTGCTGCTCAAGTCTGCCCAGGTTTTGAAGACCTATTTTTTTCAAGTTCTTGAAGATTTATTTGGGAGCTGCATTCATCTGTCAAGCTAGATTCTGCTACAACTTAGTTTTTTTCCCTTTTTTTGTTCAAGTTGGGCATTAGTACCTTGTATGCACCAGCTTGAGGGGGAGTGTTAGCATTATTAGGAGTTTTTTTTTTTTGGGTGAATTGCATTATTAGGAGTTATTTTTTCTTTAGTTCAAGCTGGATCTTCTTTCTTTACTTATTTGTATAATCCAGCTTGAGGGAGAGTGTTGGAATATGTAATCCAGAATACCGTGGGGGGTATTTTGGTCTTTTTGGGGTAGTTTTATTCTTCTTATGTTATTAAGTGTAAGTGGGCTATGTGGGTTTTAGTTCCACATCGCCTAGTTTAGTCTCTTTGTAATTCCCCTCTATTATAAATAGAGGGGCTTACCTATCAATGAAGACAACACATTATTTTCTCTATTTCTAACCCACGATTCTGCCAACAACCAGATTACAAAGCACCTTAGCAATAAACTTGTAGAGCATGTTGCATAAGGCAATTGGTCTAAAATCAGGCATGACTGAGGCCCCTTCTACCTGTCCAGCTTGCAGGCAATCCTAGAGGACCCATTCCTCCTATTGTGCCAAGTAAAGCTCAATCCAGACCATCTGAGGTCAGCCACACTGATATCCTCTAGACAGTCATTGAAGGCCTAAACAGAAGAGATTTTCAAGCTGATCTCCTCCCTGTTTCTCATGTCCGAATTGATCCACATTGAAATCTCCCCCAATGCCCCATGGAAGAGACCCCACGAGAGGAGCAAGCTGGTGGAGATCTCTCCAAAGGATGGACCTATCAGGAGGACAGTTGGAAGCGTAGATGGCTGTGAAAAAGAAGGGACTCTTGCCAAGGCTAACTGAAATCTGAAGATGGAGGAATTGGGAGGAGGAAGCCAGAAGATGAGCTTGAATTATAGAAGGGTTCCAAAGCAACCAGAGATGCCCATTGATGTGGTGTTGCTAGTTAGAGCAGACGGACCAGGAAGGGGCTATGAGAGAAGTTATTCGGGTGGAATTGGTTTCTTTTACCAGGGTTTCTATAAGGCAAAAAAACCCGCTCATAGGAACTTGATACGAGACTTCACTTCCGCTTGCTTGGCCAAGGAATTGAGCCCTCGAGTGTTCCAGAGGATTACCTGGATCATTTGGGAGGAAGAGGGGGTGCAACAATGCCCTAGGAGGGCTGAAGAAGAGATGATGGTAAAGGCGGAGGGGTCACATGGCCAGGAAGGGGAGGATTTGGCAAAATGGCAGGTGGAGGGGAAACAAACGAGTCGGGCGGAGGAGATGAAAAGGAGTGGGTCGGGTTCCCAGATGCCAAACCCGAAACCAAAGCAGAAGAGGTAAAGTCATGGGCTTTGGATAAGAAAGACCCAAAAAGATGACAGTCGATTGACGAAGAGCCCGAAAGAGAGATGGGATTCGAGTTAAAGCTGGGCTCCACCAAAAGGGGAGGATTAGGTAAAAGAGGGGCCAAAGGAGTCTCAGCTGTCCTCACTGACTGCGAAGCATTGAGAGAAGGAATCGAGGAAAGAGACGACGAAACAGAGGAAGTCACAAGAGCTGAAGAGGGAACTATCTGCAGGGAGGATGTCGCAGGAGTTGACAGGACAAGGAGACAGGATGCTGGGGCGGAAAGGTGGAAGGCATCGCTGGCAAGGACCAACAGGGGAGCAGACTGGTTGACAGAGGAAGTCAGAGGTCCTTTGTCGTTGGTCTGCAGCAAAGAGAAATGATCTGTACCGTTGGTCCCAGGGGAAGTATGGACCATCGGTAGGGAGGCAATACCACCGGAATGGCCGTTTGGCGAACCAGAGGCAAATTTCTCATGTATCCTAGGGTGGTGGTGCCTTAGACGACCACGGCTGGGAGAACGAAGGGAGCATCAGGTGAAGGGAAGTAGGGAGATGGGGATAAATGGTATGCAGAAGAGAATTCTTGATGTAGATTCTGGCCGGAGGAAGAAGCAAAAGAGCCATCGAATTTTTGGGCCAGAAATGGACCAGCTCGAGCCACCAGCCCAGCAGGACCAACTTGGGCTAGCCAAGCAGGAACCAAAGATACCCCACGATTTTGATAGGATCCCTCTTTGATCAGTCAACTAGGATTGGTGCACTTTAGTAGTTATTATATTTTGTAGTTTCATTTGTTCCTTGCATGTGGCTGATTTATAAAGCCTAGTAGTTCTAATTTAGTTACCTTCTATTTTAGTTAGGATTTAGTAGTTTCTATTTTAGATTAGTTCCTATTATAGAAGTTTCTATTTTTATTGTAAGCTTGACTAAGCTATTAATACGCCTCTCAATGTAATGAAGGAACACAATTTTGAGAATAGAATTTTCTGGCCAAGTTAGCCATTGAATTATGGGAGATCCTCCTTGTTTCAACAGCTGAGATAGCCGTGGGTGAGAGACCCAGGCTGAGCGAGCCATTCCCCTACCCCCCCCCCCCCTTCTCTTCTATCTTCTCCTCTTTATTACCCTACTCGATGTCTGTTGAACTGCTGCTGCCTGTGACTGTTGCTGCTACTGGATAATATCATTTGAAGGCTGTTGTGATGCCTCTTCACTTCTGAGTATTGCTGCTGTTGCTGAATTGACAAATCAGAGGCTGTACAACCCTGCGGATTCAAGTTCTGCCAGGGTTTTCTGCTGTTACCTTCAAGGCTGCATAACTCCTTATCCCTCCATCCAAAGTTGCAGATTTTTGGACCATCATCTCCACCATTCGAGTCCCACTTCTACCCCATTCCATTGGCTGGATTGCTCCATAACACCAAACCTTCTAATTTCATTCCACCCCCATAACTCCACTTCTGTCCATCACAATTACACCAAACTTGCAGCAAGACATCATCCCTTCAAGCCCTATACTCGATCTTACTTGGAGCCCAAGTGCAGTACTGGTTTGCAAGTTATCTCCGAACCTTCTAATTTGAGTTTATCTTCATATCTCAACTTCTAGCCATCAGAATTGGCTAATATTTGGAGTCCAGCCCCTCTTCAACCTCATCTCCACTCGACCTGAATTTGGAGAGACTTTCTACCATAGTTGTCACGGCGTCACGGCGATCCAAGTCGGTGGAGGGGTGTCACGTCGATATATCGACATGTCACCCGCCATGGCGTTGCCATGGCGAGCATGTCGACCATGTTTTATTTTTTATTTTCTCTATTTTTAATGTTTTAATGTTTTAATAGATGTATACTCAAGCCATGTTTTATTTTCTCTCTATTGTTTCTCAAGTTTTAAGAAGAAAATTCAGAAATCGAAGAAGAAATCGAAGAGGGAAAGAAGAAATCGAAAGAAATCGAAGAGGGAAAGAAGACAGGAAGAAGAAATCGAAGAGGGAAAGAGAGACAGGAAGAAGAAATCAAAGAGGGACGCCATGGCGTAGGTCGCCATGCAACCTTCTCCAGCGCCAGGACTCCATGGCGGCGCCATGGCGACACCATGACAACTATGCTTTCTACAGGCTGGTTTGGTTTCTACACATTGGTCCATACTTTCTATTTTTGTGATCTGCTGATAACTTGTGATCTGGGCACCCTATTCTGTTCCTATTTGGAGGGTTTGCTAAATACCCTTGGACCTGCACTCGACCTTGCTATCAATGTACTAAAACTCGCGAGATCTCGGTTTTTCCTAGGGTCGAGATGAGATGGCATACGAAACGAGAAAGTGCAATATCTCGTCAAGAACTCAAGATCTCGACCCAAACTCCTTTATATGAGTGTCAGATCTCGAGATCTCAGTGGGAAATCTTAGTATACAGACATCTATCTATGCAAACCTTGGAATAGACACTTATTTATGCCAGAAACCAGGACAGACACTTATTTATGTCTAATATCAAAACAAAGTTCAAGATTGCTTAAATCTGATTTATATTGAAGGAGTTATGTACCGGTCAAACTTAATTTGGCGTGCGCGAATGTTGTCAAATCGTTCTGAATGAAAATAATTTTTTGGACATCAAAACAAATGAATATTTTACCGCATTTTTGGTTTTTAGCAATGTTTTACCATATTAAGATTTATGGAGTTTTTAGATTTGAGAAAAACCCCAGCATTAGAAAGTTGAAAATTGCATCTACCGCCGAAAATCCAGTTTTTGCTCTTGAACTGGGGGGTTGACTTTTCTTCCTTTTGGAATTTGATTTTTTAATTATTTTCCTTGGATTCAAATAGGGGGTATTTGTTTATTTATGAATAATATCTTAAGTAATGAAATACAAATTAATGATATTAGGCATAAATAAGTGTTTGTCTTGTGTCTGTTCTGGTTTCCCACTAAGTGAAACTCCTATTTGGACTTTGTTTTTTGCAAAATCTGATAGGGCCATTGTGTTTAAATGGCCTAAAATAGGCTGAGTCCCAAGCTTCAGACCCAAACTACGTCTAAAACCCACCGAAACTAGGTTTCAAGTCGGAAAAAAAAAATGCACCAACTCGACTGAGATCTCGAAATATCTCGAGTCAACTTGGTTTTTCCCAGGGTCGAAACCTGGTCGAGTTCCGAGTTTTAGTTCTTTGCTTGCTATCAGCCCTATTGAGTAGTTAGATTTTGTACTACAACATAGGCATTACTTCAGAGTTTCGGCTCTGGCTTAAACCCTACTGTTAGAAGAATCATGGGTTAGAAAGAGAGAATGAGAGAATGGAATAACTTAGATTCATTGATAGGTAAGCCCCTCTATCTATAATAGAGGGAAAAGTTACAAAGGGACTAAAATAGGCGATGTGGGACTAAAACCCACATAGCCGACTTAAACTTAATAACATAAGATTAAAATTACCCCAAAAGGACCAGAATACCCCCATGGTATTCTGGATTACATATTTCAACACTCCCCCTCAAGCTGGATTATACAAATAAGTAAAGAACGAAGATCCAGCTTGAACTAAAAAGAAAAAAAGAACTCCATAATAATGCAAACACTCCCCCTCAGTTGGCGCATACAAGGTACTAATGCCCAACTTGAACAAAATGGGAAGAAACTAAGTTGCAGCAGAATCAAGATTGACAGATGAATGTAGCTCCCAAATAAACCTTCAAGAACTTGAAAAATAGATCTTCAAAACTTGGGCAGACTTGATCAGCAAACCGGGACTGGAATGCCTTTTAAAAAAGGCAGCTTTCACCAATCTTCTTTTGCTGTCCAGTGATGAATCTCTGAATGATAATCTTGAAAATAAATAACTAGGGTAGCGAGCAGATGAATCAAACAGCAGAAAAGATCAAGCAGTAGAAAAAATTAACCCAATTGTAGAACCTCATATAGGTAGGCAATAACCAAACATCTTCAATACTTTAATACCAATCTCCCCCTTACGGCAAACTCAACCCCCATAACAAAGGAGATACTTAATGGCAATGGTGGAAACTCTGACCTTCTATGTATTGCACCAAGTGTTCCTGCAAGTTCTGCTTCTACAATGTCTGCAGGTTTACTGTACATAATCTCCCCCTCACGTGTAGTACACGTGGACATAACAGAGATGATGTAAGTGACAGGGCAAAAGCATAATATTCCAGAATTTTTCAAAAAAGGTGCTAAGGGTAATGGAAAAGGAAGAAATGGCATATTAGAGAATACCATTATAGTCCAAAGTGGTTATGGGTATATGCCAAAGGCTTGTTTTGGGAGGTGGTGAAGTGAAAAGAGCAGTGGGATAATGAATTACGGAGTAAAACAATGCAACATATAAATTTTCAACCATCTTCAAACGATCAAACACACACTTTTGGAAACTCCTGCAGGGGAGAAACTCCTAACTCCAATATTCAAATCTGATAAGTATACAGATCTGATTTGAAGTAAGGAAAAGCTCCAATCCTCAAGGCTTGATCAATCTTCAAACAAGGAAGAACAAGTGTGCAAAAACTCCAATGTATAAACTCCCACATGCGAAATATGACTGACAAAGATATCTGGACAGCAATTGATGTAAGAAGCTTCAACAAAAAACTTGGATCAGATCTGAATTAGTGAACAATGCTAGGATCAAGCTCCAAAGTAAGCCGGATATGAACCAGAAAAGCTTCACATAACTGAATAGGTTCGTAGTTGCAACCAATAACCTTGGAACACACTGTAGTAATCCCAAATAAGCTGATCTCCAGGGTAGTAGATTCGAGTCTTCAATAATGAAAGAAATTCGATCTCCAATAGTAGGATACTCAGTCTCAATAATAGGACAGCAGTAGTCCACATAAAGGTAGCAGTAACATGTCAACCAATCATGCTTACAGAAGCTAATCAATAGAACCAGCAAGGTATGTAGTAAAGCTCAATAGAACCAGCAAATTTAAGATAAATAATCCGACAGATCCATAGGTAGTTGAAGCAGCCAGCCACATAGGAACCAATAAAAAATAGGTTGATAATTGAAGAAATCGAGTCATAAGTGTGAACCTGAATTTTTTTTCAAAAAAACTCCAAGAATGATGCTAAAATTTGGGTTGAATACTCCTCTGATATGTATAAGACTCTCCTCAAAAAATTAGCTTGATAGGACAAACCTAACCCTAAAATCGATTTTTGTCAGGGTTTTAGAAAACCTTGAAATTGAGATCGATTTAGGAAAAGGGGACTTCAATTGCTAATGTAGACTTGCAATAGATGCTGATTAGTACTACTTGAATGGGACCTCCAATGTAAACAATCAATCTCTAACAAGAGTGAGACTTGATCTTCAAAAGGGAGAGCCTCTAAAAAATCGCAGAAGAAGAATAGGGCAACATTACAGCATTACAGCACTACAGCAGCAAAAAACCTTCTTCAAGCTATGAATTGATGTAGGAGAGTTCTCTTTTAATGTTAGAACCACCTCCAAAACACTTCAGCAACAGCAAACATCCCTATCCCAAATCGATTTTTATCAGGGTTTTGGAAAACCCTGAAAAGCTGAGATCGATTGGGGTAGGGTCTTCAAAATAGCTTGGATAGGTGCAATATTGAGGTCAATTGGTCCTTGAAGTGGGAGTAATCAGCCCTCCAAAAATTAGCAAAAGCTGAAACCTGTAACCCTAATTTCGATTGGAGTTAGGGTTTTAGCAGGTAGCCAAATTAGCAGGTAACCAAATTAGCAGGTTAAGAAAGTTTTGTTGTAGAAACAAATCCAGCCATCAGAAAGGGTCCAAACTTAGGTCGAGTAGGGTTTCTAGTAGTAGGGAATCACCCCCAAAAAATCAGCTACTTCTGAAAAGGGAAACCCTAAAATCGATTGGAGTCCGGGTTTTTCAAAACCCTAACAAGTTGAGATCAATTAGGGTAGGGGCTGGAAAGGTTAATGAATGATGGAGAAAAAGAAAAAAGGGAAGGAGGACAATGGAATAGGGTAGAAAGGGGCTGGAAAAGGGTGCATAGGATTCTCCAACAATGGAGGATCAGCCATCTTTAGTGATAGAAATCAGATCTCCGAAAAATTCTGGAAAGCTCCAATATCGCAGGTATGGTTCCAACAGATTTCGAACAGAATTTTTAATAAAAAAAGGCAGTATGGGAGGAGGGCAGTAACTAAATCATTGGATGCTTTGATAACCTCATTAGTGTTGCCCCCTTACAAGGATGAGAAGAAGAAAAAATAGAAGAAGGAGAAGCCGAGAGAGAGAGAGAAAGGTGGGAGAAGGTGATTGAAGAGAAGAAGGTTTTTTTTTTTTTTCTCTTTTTCTAACCTAGATCAGACCTTCTCTGATACCATGTAAGCAGAATTGTGGGTTAGAAAGAGAGAATGAGAGAATGGAATGACTTAGATTCATTGATAGGTAAGCCCCTCTATTTATAATAGAGGGGAAAATTACGAAGGGACTGAAATAGGCGATGTGGGACTAAAACCCACATAGCCGACTTAAACTTAATATCATAAGAATAAAATTACCCCAAAAGAACCAGAATACCCCCACGGTATTCTGGATTACATATTTCAACACTCCCCCTCAAGCTGGATTATACAAATAAGTAAAGAAAGAAGATCCAACTTGAACTAAAAAGAACAAAAAGAATTCCATAATAATGCAAACACTCCCCCTCAAGTTGGCAGCAGAATCCAGCTTGAGGACAAGTAACGTTCAAGTGTGGGGGAATCTGATGAGCACATTTATGTGTGAAATCTTAGGGCTATAAAGCATGCATTTTTTATACTTGGAACGGAACTACTCGAGGTTTTTGTTTGTGTTTTCAGGTTTTAGGTGAATTCTTGTGAAAATGTAGCAAATGATGCTAAGAAAACGTTTTAAGTTGTTTAGTGGTGTTTGGCAGTAGCCGGAAGCGCCCAGGAGTCGAGAAAATCAAGTTTGGAATGAGCACTGAAAAAATCACGCCAATAAGTCAAATTTGAATGTGATTACAGTGGGCCCCTTAGCATAATTTTGAGGTATTAATAGCATGGATGCGTAGCCCATCGAGTCAGCTTCGCAACGGTTCAAACGGCACCTGATTTCGAGTTGAAACGAAGAAGTTACGACCATTTCCGTAACGATGCGCGAAAATGGCATGCTACTATTTTCAATTTTTATGATAGGGGTTTATTTGTAATTATCAAAAATCGGCCGAGGACAAAGTAAAGCGAAAGTTCAGATTTGAGGGGCTTTAGCACAA
This sequence comes from Telopea speciosissima, assembly GCF_018873765.1. Taxonomy (NCBI): domain Eukaryota; kingdom Viridiplantae; phylum Streptophyta; class Magnoliopsida; order Proteales; family Proteaceae; genus Telopea; species Telopea speciosissima. The sequence goes on along the minus strand of NC_057917.1, from coordinate 18,797,501 downwards.
TTATCAGAAGTTATCTTTCCTATTAGCCGAAAGATTCCATTTGGAAGGCTCTGAAGCAGTCCAACTTCAACTTGAGATATCTTGGGCTCCCGAACTCCAAATTGGACGAAATTTGGGTCTATTTTGGATGATTTTTTGCAAGGAATGCAATAGTGAGGCCTATATAAGCACCCCATGCTCCACGTTTTTTTAAGGACAGAATGAGTATTTTATTTGTTGAGTGGAAGCCTAGTCATCACTTTCTCTCTCCTCTAACTTTCCAAGGGCACTTTTGGGATTTTACTATGGATAGATTTCTTTTGAAAAATATTCTCTCATCCATGGAAGGTTGAAAAGTCAAAGATGCCTTGATCTCATTGCTTGGAGAAGACACCTACAAAGAAAAGGAAGCACAAGTTTAGAATTAGAAAGTTACATTTTGAAAAATAGAAGGTTTATGTAGCTAGGATTTTTATCTCTCTGAGTTTCTATTTTTCTTTTTTTTCTTGGGATTCAAGTAATGTAAAGAAGGAAGGAGAAGAGAATATATTCTCTTCTCTTAGGGAATATTTCTCCTACCTCTTCTCTCTTCCCTCTTCTCCTCTTCCCCTCTTCCCCCTATAAATACCCCTTGCCCTTTGGGTTGTAACCATGGTACTAAATCTCATTTCGTTTCGGTGTTTCGGTCTGACCGAAATTTCCGAGATACCGAAATTTCGTCGAAATATGGTATTTTTCTGTAGGTGTAAAATGCCAAAATGACCGAGATTTCCGAAATTTTCAAAACGAGATTACCGAAATTACCGAGATTTCCGAAATTTCCGAAACGAGGTGACCGAAATTTCCGAAATATTCGAAATATTGCATGTGACTTTTTCAATATCTCGCGATATATCGTGAGTCCACGATATTTCGTCGATATCTCACGAGATATGTCCGAAATATGGTATTTTTCCATTTTGGATTGGTATCGTATCTCGGACAGCTCGAGATATACGAAATTTGGCGAAATATCGCCGAAATTTCGCGAGATTTTGAACTATGGTTGTAACTAGTTAATTTTTAGTTAGTTATAGTTCAATTTTAGTTCAATTTTTGGTTCAATTATTAGTGAAATTTTCTCTTCTTCTCCTTCTAATTTTTGGCTTTCTAAGTTTCTAGTTTGATTTATGAGCTTAGTTGTAATATTTTAATTCTAGTTTAGTTTAGTTTTAAAGCTTTCTACTCTCAGTTCCTAAGTTGATGACAAGACTTGGAGATTTGGAAGAGGAAGCCTTGGTAGGAATATTCAAGTGTTCAAGCTTCTTCAACTGCATTCATGCAAAGCCTAATTAGTTCATGCACTTTCAACTTTGGTAGAAGGGAGTATCAATTTCTTATTTTTATTTTATGTTCTTCTTCTTCTTAACCTCTCAATTCTTCTAGTTTCTAATTTCTTCTTCTTATTCTTTACCTCTTTCTTCTTCTATTAGTTTTATTTTATTAGTATTCTCATCTCTTCTAATCCCTCCATTCTATTAGGAATTTTAATTCTCTATTATTTTTAGTTTATTCTCATTCTCTACCTCCCTAATTCAATCATGCTTTTAGGATTTTATTTTTTATTCACTATTATTATCATGTATTATGTTAGGATTTTAATTTAATTATTTTTGTTCTAATTTCAGATTTGGCCGCGCCATTTCAAGTGTGGTAGAAGCAAGTAATTTCAGTCCGGTTCAAGCACCTTCGGGTTTCAACTCTCTAATCTCTTAATCTCATTCTTCCTTTCTTTTTTTCATGTGGTTGTGATGTGTGGCTGCAATTTATTCCTTCGAATCCACGTTAGTATTGATAGGTTAGATGCTTGTGTGTTAGGACGCCAATTTAATTCGCTAAATGCTTGTGAGTTAGGATGCGCTAATTTTCGCTAGTTTAATTAGTTTAATTTAATACTTTAATTTGGTTCACTTTGCATTGCTTTAAAGTGAGTAAAATAGAGTGGCGTACATCTCCCTGAGTTTGACCCGTAGCTATGATTGATCCGTACGCTTGCGGTTAATTATTTCTTGCAAACAAGTTTTTGGCGCCGTTGTCGGGGACAAGTAACGTTCAAGTGTGGGGGTTAATTTTAGTTGACGGCTGTTATTTATTGTGGGTTTATTTGGGGCTGGGTTAACCCTAACCTAACTTTACATTAATCCTCCTTCAAAGTGGAGGAAGGGGAAGAAGATGGGAGGATGGGAGGCGGAGGGGCTTTGGGCCGACAAAGAGAAGAGTCATGGCCGAAAACCTTACAAACAAGGCACTGTGGCGGCATCCATTCGTAGACCTTCTGAAAAAAGGAGAATCCCTCTTCGTCAGTGACTGAGATGGAGGTCAGAGGAGCTTCGTCGGCAGAAATTTCCACACAGATTCTTGCAAATGCAAGTCGGTCTTGTCTCTTGGTTCAACCCACTATAGAGCCAACAATGTTGAGACCTTCTGCACTCCAGAAATGTAAGCGAAGGCCATGTAGAGTTATCCAAAGAGGAATAGTGTTGAGGCCGACTCTTTGGAGTTGCAAGTGCCTATCTCACTGACAAAGGAAGATGGGTTTTCGACCAACTTGCCAGGGGCCGCCTTCGAGGACTCCCAATTTATCATCTTCATCGGAGAACTTGAAGATGAAGAACCCATTATCAAGGTATGTGTACAGTTGTACACCGACCCATTAACTTTCCATTTCTTACTGAGGGATTGTTGACAATGGAGAATGGCGGTCGGCTGCCAACAAAATGACCAACCAAGGCAGAATGCCACTTCGACACTTCATTGTCCAGAATGTTACCTTGGTAGAGGGCATGCTTGGAAGAACCAGAGACCGCCGGAGGGACAAAATGGTGAGGTAGGCCATCACAAGAGGAGGGGAGTTGGTGGAAGAGAGAGTTCCAGGACATGTCAAGAGGCGGAGGGGTAGGGGGGAGGGGAGGCGGAGGAGGGATCAGGAGTAGAGGTGGACTTGCCGATGGGAAGGCCGGCCATGGCATCAGGCAGGCAAGGGGGAGCACCAATCACAGAGGGGAAGGGGAAGAAGGGAAATTTGCATGAGGTAATCTTATACATGCTGGACTCTGCTCTTTTTTACCGGTTCCACTTTTCAACATAGTGCAGCACAACATACCCTAATAAGTTCCAAACATAATTTTGGAATTACCTAGGACACTCATGAACATTAAAGAAAAAATTATTCTATATGAAAGCTCAAAATTATGTGCATCCATACATATATAAAATAAAGGCATGTAACCAAAAAAAAATTTGCATAAACTAGAAGTCCTGCTAACGTATTTTTAGGGGATTGCTGATTCCAAACAACATTTATCCATGTAACAAATATTTCATGAAGGTTAGGTTTGGGTTATTCACTTTCTAATTAAAGATTTTAGTTAGCTGCTCATTTACTTGATAGTTGATATATGAATTGGCGAACAGAGTATATCTGATGCAGGAAGATTTACAAAACCTGCTGGTAATGGACACAACTAGAACTACACCCCTCCCAAAAAAAAGAAACTCCTAATATGACTAATGCAATTTAGCAACTCCAACGAGTACTTTATATCTTTCCAAATCAATAAGAATACTGATTTAATAGACTCTGAATAGAACTCCTAAAACAGAAATCCCGTCACTGAATAACACCCTACCAGTTAATTGGTCATAATTCTCCCAATATAATTTAAAATCACAAATCTCAGTCTTGAAAGGGAATTGAATTAGCTTTCAAACAAACCAAAATCAAACTAAACAGACTAGTTAGAACCGATCAAAAGTAACCCAAAGAAGTGATAAAATTAATCCATATAACCCAGTGTACATCAATACAACATTAATTAGCCTGTGAAAGAAAACCAAGTCATGTGATTAGGCCTCTTGGAAGCTCCCATCAGTATTACAGTAATTGTAAGAAAGACGAGTTTATAGCTAATCAATGATAGTGAACGAGAATTAGAGTTCTCAACATCCCTACTTTATTTTGGACAACTTTGAGTGCCAAAGCTTTCTGATCAAGCTGTTTTATTTCAAAAGGCAAAGTGATTTTCATCCAGTGTTTATGACCAATATCTAAAACCGACAGATATTTTGACATTTGTAATAGAGAAATAAAATCCAGTAAACATTATCTTCATGTCTAAATCCAGGAAATCAAGCAACTGACATTGATTGGTCCAGGCTCATCCCACTTCAGAACTACTTAATACCCTCAAGTTCTAGGCTTGAGTTACCTAACCAATCCACTAACCACAGTACAGCATGGAAAAAAGCCTACAGATGAGAACTAATATAAACTAAGAGAAAAGTGAAAAGGACCTAAAAGATGAACAGTACTCATAAGAATGTGCAACTAACCTGGGGTAGAGCATTTCGCCTTCTACCAGCAGCATTCATTACTCGAGCAATTTCAGCACGATCAAAACAGTTTCTAGTACAAGGTCTAGCTGCAGAATACCACAAGAAATCAGCAACAGGAACTTCTCCCTCTCTTCTTATGAGTTGCCTCTCCGGATCAAGTAAGATAACTGCTTGATTCTTCTTTTGCAACTTTGGTGAAATTCTAGCAGGCAACCTTGTCCCCCTTGATCCATATATGACATGGCTTGCACCTGTTACAACAATTAGCATACCTGTGGAACCTGCATCTACCAATGCCTGTATGATAACCTGGGACATTGTATAATCCTCAACAACCCTTGCTTGTGCTGATAGATATGAACTTGGCCCATAAGGAAGAGATTGATTCAGAGAATTCATATCTATAGATGACCTACGAGAGATGGAAGTAAAGCCAGCAATGAAGCCTGATCCAGCTGGAGGAGAATAAATCTTACGATCTGCCTTAGAAAGCCCCCGAATACCTTCAGCTTGAACAGTCCTAAGAACCTAGTCAAGTCAAAAGAGCTTGGATAATTTCGTAAGTTCTAGACACAACCATGTATTGAGAGAGAGACAATAAGAAATTGCCAATAAACAGGAGAAAATTATAAAAAATAGCATGAGTTCTTTCATTGATAATGAAGATACTTCTTCCAATAAATACAGAAAAGCAACAGCTCTTCTTCACCAAAGGGTCCCATGTATTTTACATGTAGGGTTTTTCCAATTTTCAACTTAAAGTACCCTTTTTCATTCAAGTGTTCCCAAACCTTTTACATTCTAAAAATAGGAAATGGGGACTATAAGTTGCGAACACTTGCACACAAAAAATTGTCAAACTTTACTAAGTTTCGGGGTAAATGACTAAAATATTCCTGCAGGTTCAAACAGTTTTTTAGTTGGACGAGTGGTAAGGAATTTGTTCATTGCAGGCCATTAATATGTAGTGGTAGAATTATAGTTCTTAAAAATGGAGTAGCAGTTGGACTGTTCTGTCCCAGTGGTTGGTGGTCCAATGCTCTGACCTTCTGATCCAACAGCCTGAAGAGTCTGCTGTGACTGAGTTAGCAACTAAGCATAACTTGGTGTTTTATTATTAATAAACCTGAAGTAATGATGCAGCCAGCCAACTGTAATCCTAGAATGGGAATAAACAATTCGATTGGCTGCAACATAGGCGCAGGTTTAGGCTATTAATATGACTACCCAAGGGCTGAGATACTTGTTGGTTTGTATGTTCCAGCAGCCTGTGATGGGAGAAAGAAAAAGAGAATAAATAAGAGAACAAAGAAAAGAGGTAGGAGGGTTGTTTTGGGACTGTCAATAGTACCCATTAATAGTAACTTGGAAGAAAAGAGGAGCGAGAAGAGAGGGGAAGTGGAGAAGAGCTCTCACCACCTCGCACAATTTCTAATAAAAATCAATAATCAATAAAAACAAATAAAATCCTCCTAATATCTAGTTTTCTAAAAAATAAACTTAGAAATACTATTAGGACTTTAACTTGTTAAACTACTAAAACCTCCAAAACAACAATAAAAACAACTCGGCCTTGGGCCATTGCACGAAACTCGGCTTCAGCACTGGACCTTGCCACAACATTCTGCTTTTTGCTGCGCCATGTAACAAGGTTCCCACCCACAAAGGAGCAATAGCCAGAGATGGACTTTCTGTCAGAAGAACCAGCCCAGTCGGCATCAGTATAAGCTTCAATCTTGAGATGACCATTGGGAGATAAGAGAATTCCCTTTCCTGGAGCAGACTTCAAATACCTCAAAATACGACGGACTGCATCCATATGAGAGGAATAGGGATCATGCATGAACTGGCTCACCATACTTACAGCAACCGCTATGTCAGGTCTGGTGTGGGAAAGGTAGATTAGTTTGCCTACTAACCGTTGATAACCACCTTTGTCAACAGGTTCACCTTATTTCTCCCTAAATTTTGCAGTAGCATCCATAGGAGTATCTAAAGGATGACAACCTAGCAGCTCTCAGTCAATAGATCAAGGATATATTTTCTTTGAGAGAGAAAGATGCCCTTTGAAGAGCGAGCAACTTCTATCCCTAGAAAATATTTTAGAGAACCTAGATCTTTGACCTCAAACTCACGGCCAAGGAGAAGCTTTAAATCCTGGATAGCAGCATCATCATTACCAGCCACCACGATATCATCCACATAGACTATGAGAAGAGTAACCTTGTCACCAACTCGTCTGATAAACAAGGTGTGATCAGCATTGCTCTGCTTATAACCTGCTATAATCATAGCCTTATGAAACCTGCCGAACCAAGCCCTAGGTGACTGCTTCAACCCATAGAGAGCATGTTTCAACCTGCAAACTCTGCCCCTAGTCCTGTCATCAAAGAAGCCTGGTGGAATGTCCATATATACCTCCTCCTAAAGCTCCCCATGGAGGAAGGCATTTTTCACATCTAGCTGCTAAAGATCCCACCCAAGATTTGCAGCACAAGATAACAACACCCTGACAGTGTTGAGCTTTGCCACTGGTGCAAAGGTCTCCTGATAGTCAACTCCATAAGTCTGAGTGAACCCCTTTGCAACCAGACGTGCCTTATACCGATCCACTGAACCATCAGCCTTCTGTTTGACCATGAAGATCCATTTACATCCCACTGGTTTTTTCCCTGGAGGAAGAGTCACAAGATCCCACTTGTTATTTTTGTGTAGTGCTCTCATTTCTTCCAACATTGCAGCCTTCCACTTTCCATCTGTATATGCTTCCTACCAAGTTTTAGGAATAGAGACAGAAGACAGAGAGGATACAAAAGCACGGAAAGAAGGAGAAAGAGAACTATACAAAACAAAGCGAGATATGGGATGTAAGGTGCAAGTCCTAGTACCTTTGCGATGAGCAATAGGTAGGTCAGAAGGAGAGAGATTACCAGGAGATGAAGGATCCAGGTCTGTAGCAGGCAATTGGATGGGTACTGGTGCTACAGTGGGTTGCAGCTGCCCTCTGTTGGATCTGCCCCTCGTATAGGTGATGATGTTGGAGTTGTCAATTCTCTTATGAAATTCACCAATAGTTCTCTGGACTGGAGTCAGCTCCCCCTGTATAGGAGTATTAACAACACTATTTTCTATGGTCTCCCCCTGTACAGGATTCCCATTGGGTGAGGGAGGAACAGCCAAAGGAAGTGGGGTATCCAAAGTAGGCTGGGCAGCAGCCGTGGGTGGTGGTAAAGTAGGCTGGAAAGCAGCCGTAGGTGGTGGTAAAGTATCCAAAGTAGGCTGGACAGCAGCCTAAGGAACCTCTGGTAGAGGAATCTCAAAAGGCACATCTTCACCAGAACTCTCCCCCTGAAGAGGTGGCGAAGAATAGTAAGAAAGGGATTCATGGAAAATAACATCCATACTAACCATGGTACGACGGGAAGAGGGATGGTAACACTTGTAACCTTTCTGGGTCGGAGAATAACCCAAAAAAATACAGCGAAGGCCCCTAGGTTCAAGTTTGCCAGGAGATCTAGTATCCCTAGCATAACACACACAACCAAACACCTTGGGGGGCACAATAAAGGAGGAATTTCCTAACAAAATATCAGAGGGGCTATGAGAGTTAAGAACTCGAGAAGGCAGCCGATTGATGAGATAGGCTGCAGTGAGTACCGCATCCCCCCAATATTGAGAAGGGACATTCCTCGCAAACATCAAAGCCCTGGCCATCTCTAACAAGTGGCGATTCTTGCGTTCCGCCACACCATTTTGGGCAGGGGTATCAACACAACTAGTTTGATGAAGGATGCCATGGTCAGCAAGATATTTTTTAAATTGGGATTTTGTATACTCCGTTCCATTATCACTTCTCAATACTTTAAGAGTAGCCTGGAACTGAGTTTGAATCATCTTATGAAAATGCTGAAAACACGAAAAAACTTGATTTTTTGTGTGTAAAGGATACACCCATGTATTCCTAGAATGACAATCTATGAAAGAGACAAACCAACGATGGCCAGAAATAGACGGTTTACGACTAGGACCCCAAACATCAGAATGTACCAAATTAAAACAAGAAGAACTCCTTTTATTAGAAATTGGATAATTTGAACGTGTCTGTTTGGCCAGAACACAAGCCTCACAAAAAAAGTCATCCTTAGTACGAAGGGTGACCAAGATCGGAAATAAATGAGTTAAAATTCCTAAAGGGGGGTGACCTAACCTAGAGTGCCACTGGTAGAGTTCAGAAGAGACCATGGACTTCTGGTGTGGCGGAGAAGGCAATGGTGGTGGAGAGAACCGACCATCATCAAGCAGGTACAGCCCACCATGCAATTTACCCAATCCAATCGTCTTCCCAGATTCCAGATCCTGAAACACACAATGAAATGGAAAAAAAGTGACTTTGCAGTTAAGATCACGAGTAATACTACTAATAGAAAGAAGGTTAGTAGTAAAGTTAAGAACGTGTAAAACAGAAGACAAGGAAAGAGAAGAAGTGCAGTTGATGATTCCTTTTCCAGAAATGGCAGAAAGGGAACCATTAGCCACCTTGACCTTGTCCTTCCCAGAAGTGGGGGAATATCTGTGAAACAAGCTACAAGAACCGGTCATATGATCTGTAGCTCCAGAATCGATGATCCAAGGATGGGAAGCTACAGAAGCACAATGACCCCCAAATGTAATACCTAGCCAGGCAAAGTGTGAACCTGAAGGAGCAGAAGAACTGGCAGGAGCTGATGTAGTAGAGGCAGCAGCAGCGGAAGACCTGAGCATATGTAGGAGGGCCTGTAGATCATCCTGGGATAGACCAGTGTCAGTAGCAGGGGCTGCAGTAATACTTTCAGACTGATGGGCCTTGGTCTTTTGTTTTATCTTTGTCTTAGCAGCCCTTTTTGCTTCAAAGTCAGCCGGTTTTCCATGAAGTTTCCAGCACTTCTCCTTGGTGTGATAAGGTTTGTGACAGTGCTCACAAACGACAGTCCCTGTGGTAGAATCACCAAGAGAAGCAGTGCTATTAGGTGCAGGAATAGCAAGGGCAGCAGCCTGGAGAGCTGATCTGTCAGTAACAGGAGGATGCAACATGGCAGCCCGACGGTTCTCCTCAGAGGACACCAAGGCATAAGATTGTTCAAGTGTGGGAAAAGGCTGATGGCCCAACACTTGAACACGAATCTGATCATACTCCACATTTAAGCCAGCCAGAAAATCGTAGACCCTAATCTTGTCCACATGCTTCTTATAGGAGGCAATATCAGCAGCTGTACTCGAGTGAAAGTCAGAAAAATGGTCCAGTTGCTGCCAAAGGCTGCGCAAGGTAGCATAATATTTGGAGACTGTCAATTCTCCCTGAGTAGTGTGAAGGACCTTCTTCCTGATTTCATATATCTGGGCATCATTGCCAAGCTGTCCATAAGTCTCCTTGCAAGTAGCCCAAATTTCCGCGGCTGTGTCAAGGAGAATAAAATTGTTCTGTAGCTCTGTAGTCATAGAACCGATCAGGTAGGACATAAGAACTCCATTGTGGGCAAGCCACTTGTCCTGAGCAGCTCCAACCTCAGTAGGCATAGCAGTGGTTCCCCTAATATGACCAGTAAGGCCACGGCCTACAATGGCAAAGGAGGCAGACCTAGACCAAAGCAGATAATTTGTGCCATCCAACTTGATTGGATTTGGGGAAAAATTAAGATAATCTGGTTTGCTGTTTCCATCACCAACAGAAGTAGCAGTCGAATCCACAGAGTCACCCATGAAGATAGGAGAGAACCCCAAATCGCAGAATGGGGCTGTAGTGAAGAGAAACCCAACAAAACCTTCAAGTTAAGGGCTGAAAAAAGGATGAGAACCTTCTAGTAATGAAGGAATGAATGCCTCCAAAAATCAGCACCAATAGATAAGTAGAACCTCGAGATCGATTTTTTCAGGGTTTTGAACAAAACCCTAAAAGTGCTGAAATCGATAAGAGGAGAAGATGCCCAAACAGTGAGTAGAAGAGGCTGAAGTTGATGTCGAAGATGCCTTGAATAGGGGAGAATCACTCCTCAAAAAATCAGAATCAACTATCAGGTGGAACCTCAAGATCGATTATTGTCAGGGTTTTGAAAAACCCTGAGATTGTGAAAAAATAATCGAACTTGAGGGGTCTTCAACTTGATGTAGATGCTGGAATACCAATCTGCTGCAGTTCCTGAGCTTCAAAAAGGTGAACAAATCCCTTATAGTAGAGATGGAATCTGTCCAAGGAAGGCTGAAGTCTTCAAATGTCGCAGCAAAGAGCCAAAAACCCTATCGATCAGGTCTGAATATCATGGGATGAGGTAAGAAAAAGGAGGGCAGCAACTGGATCAACAGATCACCTCATCAGTGCTGCCCTATGGACAAAAAGAAAAGCAAAACAAAGGGAAGAAGAGAAGAGAAGAGAAGAGAAGAGGAGAGAAGAGGAGAGAAGAGAAGGGAGATCGAGAATTAGAGAGAGGAGGGGGGTCGAGAATGGTAAAAAGTTCTAATTCCCAACCAGCTCTGATACCATGTTGAGAGGATCAGAATTAGAATTTAATGTTTGGATGTCTAAGGCAGACCCCAAGCCATATATTTATAATGAATAGAAAATAATCAAATCTGTACATAGGCGATGTGGGACTAAACCACACACATAAAACAATGAAATAACAAGGAAAAATGTCCAGAATACCCCCACGGTATTTTGGCCCATATATCAACAATTTCCTTAGCACTAGAAATCCTGCCCTGTCTTCTCGGAGTATCCGCTGTAGATCCACAGGCAGCTGGTTGCCAACGTGGTAACTGATGGAAGAACCAGTATCACAGGCTAGGTTGGCCATCCAATCCGCCGCCTTGTTACTCTCTCTATAAGCAAAGGTAACCATAGCCCGAGTAGAGTTAATTAAGGCCAAGACCTCCTGAAAGTAATACCATCCCCTCCAGAGAGTACACCTCTTACGGTAACCATTCTAACGGTGGAAGCAGAGTCAGAGTTAACCACAACATCAGTAAGTCCCAACCCAAGGCACAACTTCAACCCATCTCTCAAAGCCCTCAATTCAGCCAATGAATTAGTGCACTCACCATAGAGGGAAGAGAATGCTGCCAAGGCAACACCCTCCTTATCCCTGATGACCCCTCCTCCCCCATCCACCCCAGGGTTGCCTCTACAAGCACCATCCACATTAAGCTTTACCGAGACGTACAGTGGGCACCAATAAACAGGAATAGGCCGCTGCATCCTGGCCGGAAGAGCCGATAGGCCCAAAACCTGCAGAATTAAGCCATCTCTATGGGAAGTTGCGCGCCCCAACTTGGAGGGGTACCGAAGGCCTCTCACCCACAGCTTTAAGCACTCAATTATAGCACCTGCAGGCCACCTGCATTCCCATGTCTTCTATTATTCCTGTCTTTCCAGTTTCCACAGCTCCCAAACAATTAAAGAAGGCAGAAGGCCCGTAATGTAAGCCCTTAGGCTGCTACAAGCCTACAACTAGCCAACCCCTGCCAAAGAAGAATACGACTTCTGACGTCCTGTAAAGGCAGGAGATCAATGTCAAGGACACGTGAAAAGAAACACCAGACCTTCGCTGCAATGCCTCCAGCAACGAGGCAATGATCAGTGGTTTCCCTCTTAGGCCTCCCGCAACAATTACATTTCGAAGCCAAAGGAATGCTTACCGCCATTAAAGAGTCATCTGTGGGGATTTTCCCATTGATGAGCTGCCATGTAAAAAAGGCTACCTTTGTGGGCAGAGACTGATTCCAGATCCATTTAGCGTAGGCAACAGGCGACCCGCTCCAGACTTCATTCCAGATTAATTTAGCAGTGATGGCACCATCACTAGAGCCAGTCCATACCAATGCATCAGCCTTATCAGAAAGGACAAAGTTACCCTGCCAGATGCTTTGCCCGACCCCAACTGAGTCAATTTAGTTCAACAATTCCTGTCTCCAGGACCATCCTCATTCACAGCATCCTTAACGCACAAAGTCATGTCAACCTGAAGGCCGTTGTCCACCACATCAATCAAAGGACCGGTCCCCACCCAGTTATCCAGCCAGAACAAGATGTTCCCATCGCCAACTAAGCAAGAAATCTTTATAAGCCAAGGCATTCCTCCATGATCTCGACTTTAGCCCACATGACCCTGCCAAAGCAACATAAAGACCCCTAAAGGCTTTAGCTTTAAAGAAGGAACCCCAAAGCGAAGTACCAGCAAGAATCCTCCACAACCCCCTGAGTCTTAGTGAGAGCCTAAAGTCCTCCAACAGCCTAACCCCCAACCCCCCTAGTGCACAAGGCTCCCGCGTTTAGCAGGGTCTGGGGAGGGTCAAATGTATGCAGCCTTACCCCTGTTTCCAAGACTTGAACCCATGACCAAGCATTCAGCAAGTGAGCACTTGACCAAAGCACCAAGGAACCTCATCTTAAATGTCTCTGGTTAAATCATCTACGATAAGCGTAAAAGAATAAAGGCTTAAAGCTGATCCTTGATGTAACCCAATTGAAATTGGGAATTCACTACCTTGATGATGTAGTCATGAAAATACATTTAACACCCATTCCATGCACTCTTTCCAAGATGTTTTCAATGGCTATACTCCATCGGCTATATTCTAATGGCTCTATATTTTATATCTCAATAGCTAGTTCCTCCTCCTATATATATTAATATTGTGAAGTGTAGAAGGAGAAAACAATAATTTGAGTCCAATGTAACCTCTTGTGATGAGTGAGTCCTCATTTAAGTTTGAGGCCAGAGGTCCTCTTGTGGTTGAGTAAGTCTCACACTTGAATTGAGTGAGCCCTCAAGCGATCCTAGAGTTAAGTGGTCCTCTCTGACCCTTGTTATCTTGTACTTGGTCACTTGTTTTGGCAATAAAACTCTTCTACATTGTTTAGTTTATATTTTAACTGTATCAACTTGATATCAGAGCAAGTTCCAATCTTAAGCACCATGCTAGAGATAGAGCATAAGCTGAAGATGCTTTGATCATGACATTTGGATGATGAACATGATTGCATCAAACTCGAGGACGAGTTCTTTCAAAGCGGGGGAGAACGATGTAGTCATGACTCATGATCATACATTTAATACCTACTCCACATTCTCTTATGGACTCTTTCTAAGATGTTTTCACTGGCTATAATCCAATGGCTATATTTCAGCGGCTCTATTCCAATGGCTATATTTCAACGGCTCTTTTCCGACGGTTATATTTCAAAGCCTCTTTTCCAAAGGTTAGTTCTCCCTTCCCTACATATATTTGAATTGTGAAGTGTAGAAGGGAAAAAAATTTGAATCCAATGTAAACTCTTATTGTGAGTGAGTCCCACTCTTGGGTTGAGTGAATTCCCATTTGAGTTTGAGGTCCTTTAGTGGTTGAGTGATTCCCGTACTTGAGTTTAGTGAGCTCCCAAGCAACCCTAGAGTTAAGTGGTGCTCTTTGACCCTTGAGTTAAACAGTCCTCTCTAACCTTGTCTTGTACTTGGTTTCTTATTTTAGCATTCTATATTTTTTGAGCTACATCACTTGATCCCCACAGTTCTTACACTAGTCACCACACTATTATACTAAAACCTCCAAAACTGAAACTAAATCTAATAGGACTCCACTCAAGACAAAACTCTAACAGCTAAGGAATGGGCCCCACAAGAACCCTATAATAACTATTATTAGATAAATCCTAAATTAATCTCTAAAGGACACCACCAATGATTAAAGCCCCCCCCCCCCCCGGTTTTTAGACCCTTCCTTTCGGACTATATAATTCAACCCATTACATATAAAACCTATATCCAATAGATATGTGTTAGCTGAACAGAGAATGGGAGAATGGCTTGAGTGTGTTTTCTTCACTCACAGCCCTTTCATTTATATGTTTTACTACTGAGCAGAATTACAATATTGCCCCTGTATAGCCAGCATGCTTATATCAGGGGAATAAACAAAGAAAGAAAAAACACCCAAAAATACCCTTATCGGGTTACATAACTCAACACTCCCCCTCAAGTTGGTGCATAAATATCACACATGCCCAACTTGACTAGACTAGGGTGAAATAACTTTCCACTTAACCCTTTAGTAAATACATCCGCAAGTTGATCATCGGATTTCACAAAGGGTATACCAATCTACCCACTTTCTAACTTCTCCTTGATGAAGTGTCTGTCGATCCCCCCACATGCTTGGTACGGTCATGTTGTACTGGATTGTGAGCAATGTTGATTGCTGCTTTGTTGTCACAGTACAACATCATTGGACTATGAACAAAACAACCAATATCCTGAAGTAAACTCTGAAGCCACAATAGTTCACATATGCCCTAGGCCATGGCACAGAATTCCGCTTCAACACCAGACCTAGCCACCACATTTTACTTTTTACTTCCCCATGTGACAAGGTTACCTCCTACAAAGGTACAATAACCTAAAGTGGATTTTCTGTCTGGGTTACCACCCCAGTCAGCATCTGTGTACACCTCAATGCGAAGGTGATCATGTGGAGACAGGAGAATCCCTTTCCCTGGAGTTGACTTCAAATAGTGAAGAATATGAAGAACAACAACCATATGGGTGGAGTAGGAATCATACATAAACTGACTGACCAAACTAGCAGCAAATACAATATCTGGTCTGGTGTGGGAGAGATAGATTAGTTTTCCCACCAACCTTTGATAACGCCCCTTATCAACAGGATCACCGTCCTTCTCTTGCAGACAAGTAGTAGCCTCCAAAGGGGTGTCACATGGGTGACATCTAAACAAACTAGCCTCTGAAAGTAAATCTAGAATATATTTCCTTTGGGAGAGAAAGATGCCTTTGGGAGAACGAGCAACTTCAATCCCAAGAAAATACCTGAGCTGTCCTAGATCGTTTATTTCAAATTCTCGTCCCAAAAAAGTCTTTAGGTGAGAGACTTCATCTGCATCATTGCCAGTCACCACTATGTCGTCGACATAGACTATAAGAAGAGTAACTTTATCTCCATTCCGCTTGATGAAAAAGGTGTGATCAGCATTGTTCTGTTTGTACCCCACAGAGATCATTACCTTATGGAACCTGCCAAACCAAGCCCAAGGAGATTGCTTCAGCCCATATAACGCCCTCTTCAGTCTGCAAACCTTTCCATGAGTCTTGTCACAAGAAAAACCTGGAGGGATCTCCATATAGACTTCCTCCTCCAGCTCTCCATGAAGGAAAGCATTTTTAACATCCAATTGCTGCAAATCCTAGCCAAGATTGACAGCATATGATAACAAGACCCGAACAGTGTTCAACTTTGCCACTGGAGCAAATGTTTCCTGATAATCAATCCCATAGGTCTGGGTAAATCCCTTGGCCACCAATCTAGCCTTATATCTATCCACTATTCCATCAGGCTTCTGCTTGACAACAAACACCCATTTGCAGCCCACTATTTTCTTGCCTGAAGGAAGAGCCACCAGCTCCCATGTCTCTTTCTTAGATAAGGCCATCATTTCTTCCAACATGGCTGCTTTCCACTTTGGACCTTCCATTGTCTCCTGCCATTTCTGAGGAATAGAAGCAGAGGAAAGAGAGGGCACAAATGTATGGTAGGAAGGAGACAAAGCAGCATAGGAAACAAATTTAGTGATGGGATGTTGGGTGCAAGATCTAACGCCTTTACGGACAGCAATAGGTCAATCAAGAGAGGGATCCTTACCAGGTAATGCAGCGAAATCTGGATCTGGATCTGGATCAAGTGCTGACGGTTGAAGAGGTGGTACAGTAATGGCAGTCTCAACCTACTCATTGTGCTTCCTGTTGTATGTTTGATCAACAGGAATTTGACTCTCCCCCTGATTAGGACGAGACTGAGAGGCTAAAGTTGGCTTATCATGAATAGGAGCCATAAGAGTAGAAGAAGGATCCCCCTGAATAGAGGTTGGTAAAAAATCAGGCAAAAGATCAGGCACATCTTCAAATACTAAGTCATGCTCCCCCTGAAGAGGTGGCTGAGAGTAGTATGCCAGGGATTCATGGAAGACAACATCCATGGCAACAAATGTATGCCGAGAAGGTGGATGATAACATTTGTATCCTTTCTGGGTAGGAGAGTAGCCCAAAAAGATACAGCGAATGCTCCGAGGATCAAGCTTACCATGACGATGATGCTTACGAGCATAGCATACACAACCAAAGATTTTTGGAGGAACCACAAAAGAGGAGGAACCTTGAAGGAGGTCAACAAAAGTACGACCATCAAGGATCAGGGTAGGCATACGGTTGATGAGGTAGGCAGCGGTGAGAATAGCATCACTCCAATATTGAGAAGAAACCTGTCATGCAAACATTATGGCCCGAGCCACTTCTAAAAGGTGCCGATTTTTCCTTTCGGCGACTCCATTCTGGGCAGGGGTGTCTACACAGCTGGTCTAATGGAGGATGCCATTCTCAGCCAAATAGGATTGGAACTGATCCTCCATGTATTCTTTTCCATTATCACTCCGCAGAATTTTTAATGTGGCATTGAATTGGGTCTGAATCATACGATGGAAGAGCTAGAAACATCGAAAAACCTCACTTTTGTGTTACATCATATACACCCAAGTGGTTCGAGTAAAGCAATCAATGAATGAAACAAACCATCTATTGCTAGAAATAGAAACACAACGGGCAGGGCCCCACACATCAGTATGAACTAAAGCAAAAGGAAAAGTACTTCTTTTATTAATTGAAGAGTAAGTAGAACGAGTCTGCTTAGCCAAGACACAGGCTAAAAACTCATCCTTGTTACAACTTTGAACTAACTGAGGAAACAAGAAAGCTAAAGTTCGAAGAGGAGGGTGACCAAGCCGACAATGCCATAGATGAAGATCCGAGGAGGTAGCTGAATGTAACTGATAAGTCGGAGAAGAAGCTGATGGTGGAGTGGACAGACCCGTGTCTAGAAGAAAGAGACCACCATGTACCTTACCACCCCCAATCGTGTTGCCTTTCACCAGATCATGTATGACACAATGAGAGGGAAAGAAAGTTATTTTACAGTTCAAATCTCGGGTTAAACTACTAATGGAAAGAAGATAAGTAGGAAATGAAGGAACATGCAAAACAGAATTTAGGGTAAGGGTAGGAGAGCAATGAATGGAACCCTTTCCATGAATGGGAGAAAGAGAACCATTGGCTGCTCGAACAGTATCTTTTCCAGAACAAGGGAAATAATAACGAAATGCATGAGAAGAACCAGTCATGTGGTCAATGGCACCGGAGTCGATTATCTAAGGACTGGAGACAACCGATGCACACTGACGACTGACCGGAATACCTGAGGCAAAGTAAGAACCAGATGGGGTAGTAGGCGCAGGTGCAATGGAAGGTGTAGCGGAAGATGGCTAGAGCATGCGACGGAGGGCTAGTAGCTCGTCCGGAGTAAAACAAGTGTCAGCATTGGGGACTGTAGCAGTAGGAAGAGCAGCTTCAGTCAAATTTGCCTTCGGTTTGGGCTTCCCCCGGCCTCGTTTAGCCTCAAAATCAGCAGGTTTCCCATGTAACTTCTAACACTGGGCCTTGGTGTGATAGGGCCTGTGACAGTGCTCACACTTGACAAGCTCTCTGGAGGCAGCATAACCACTGTCTGTAGTGGCAATAGGAAAGGGGCTGGAAGTAGTCTGTAGGGCAGACCTAGTAATAGTAGGGGCATGCAGCATCTCAGCCTGACGAGTCTCTTCAGTATGAATCATAGCAAAGGCCTGCTCCACTGTAGGAAAGGGGGACTGGTTCAACACTTGCATCTGAATAGGGTCATACTCTACAATCAAACCAGCCAGGAAATCGTACACACGGTTACTCTTGAGATGTTTATGGTAGGCAGCAACATTAGTAGGTGTAGAGGGCTGATAAGTGGAGTAATGATCCAATTTCTGCCACAAGCTTTTGAGGGCAGCATAGTATGTAGAAACAGACAACTCCTTCTGAGTGAGATCATGAGCCTTCTTGTGAATCTCATACACTTGGGCAGCATTCCCAACATGCCCATAAGTCTCCTTGGCGGCACTCCAGATCTGATTGGCTGTGTCCAGAAGCATGATTGTCGGACAGATTTGGTTGTATTGATTGCAACAAGTAAGACATGACCATGGCATCATTGGACAGCCACTTCTCTTGCTGAGGCCCAGCTGTAGGCATGGGAATAGTCCCAAGTATGTGACCAGTCAGTCCTCGACCAACAATGGTCAAATAGGTGGTCTGAGACCACTTAAGATAGTTGGAGCCATCTAACTTGATTGGAGCTGAAAGTGGAAGAAGATCTGTCCGGGGCTGTCCATCTTGCACAGAGGGTGCAGAAGATGCATCTGAGTCTGCCATTGAAGCAGCCCAACAAGGAAGGAAGACCCTATGTAATCAGCCAAGAGAAACCAGGAACCTTGATCGATAAGGATATCAAGTCGGTGGAGGGGTGTCACGTCGATATATCGACATGTCGCCCGCCATGGCATTGCCATGGCGAGCATGTCGACCATGTTTTATTTTTTATTTTCTCTATTTTTAATGTGTTAATAGATGTATACTCAAGCCATGTTTTATTTTTTCTCTATTGTTTCTCAAGTTTTAAGAAGAAAATTCAGAAATCGAAGAAGAAATCGAAGAGGGAAAGAAGAAATCAAAAGAAATCGAAGAGGGAAAGAAGACAGGAAGAAGAAATCGAAGAGGGAAAGAAGACAGGGAAGAAGAAATCGAAGAAGAAATCGAAAGAAATTGAAGAGGGAAAGAAGAAATCGAAGAGGGAAGAAGAAATCGAAGACGAGGAAGAAGAAATCGAAGAGGAAAGAGAGTCGGAAGAAGAAATCAAAGAGGGTCGCCATGGCGTAGGTCGCCATGCAGCCCTCTCCGCGCCAGACGCCATGGCGACGCCATGACAACTATGATAAGGATGTTGGCGAGAGAATGTGGGTTAGAAAGAGAGAATTAGAGAATGGAATGTGTTATTCATTGATAGGTAAGCCCCTCTATTTATAATAGAGAGGATAGTTACAAAGGAACTAAAATAGACATAATTACCCCTAACTAACTGACTCTATAAGAGCAATAACTTAACCTAATGACATTAGAATTAAACTACCCCAAAAGAACCAGAATACCCCCACAGTATTCTGGAATACATATTCCAACTCTCCCCCTCAAGCTGGATTATACATATAAGTAAAAAGAAGCTCCAACTTGAACTAATAAGAAAAAACTCCATAATAATGCTGATACTTCCCCTCAAGTTGGCGCATACAAGGAACTAATGCCCAACTTGAACAAAACGAGAAGAAACAAAGTTGCAGCAGAGTCCAGCTTGACAGATGAATGTAGCTCCCAAATAAACCTTGAAGAACTTAAAAAATAGATCTTCAAAACTTGGACAAATATGATCAGCAAACCGGGACTGGAATTTCTTCCAAAAAAGGCAGCTTTCAACGATCTTCAATAGCTATCCAGTGATGAATCTCAGATTGTCATAGTGACATAAAATCTTGAAGTGAAAGACCAGGGCAGCAAGCAGCGGAATAAACTGAATCAGGCAGCGAAAACAACTGAATCAACCCAACTGTAAACCCTCATATAGACTGGCAACAGCCAAATATCTTCAATACTTTAATACTTCAATCTCCCCCTTACGGCAAACTCAACCCAATAACAAAGGATACCCAATGGCAATGGTGGAAACACTGATCTTCTATGTTTTGCACCAAGTGTTCCTGCAAGTTCTGCTTCTGCAATATCTGCAGGTGTATTGTACGTAATCTCCCCCTCACGTGTAATAGTACATGTGCACATAACAGAGATGATGTAAAAGATAGAGCAAAAGTATAATCTTCCAGAATTTCCAAAGGTGCTATGGGAATGGAAAAAGAAGAAATGGCAGAGTAGAGTAAACCATTAATTTCCAAGGTGGTGATTGGAAAGTGCCAAAGGTATGGTATGGGAGATGGGTATTGTAAGAAGCAGTGGGATAAAGAATCATGGAGAAAAAACAATGCAACATATAAATTGTCAACCATCTTCAAACGATCAAACAAACTCCTTAGATGGAAACTCCTGCAAAGGAGAAACACCTAACTCCAATATTCAAATCTGATAAGTAAACAGATCTGATTTGAAGTAAGGAAAGACTCCAATCTTCAAGGCTTGATCAATCTTCAAACACGGAAGAACCAGTGTGCAAAACTCCAATTTGTAAACTCCCACATGCTAAATAGAATTGACGAAGATATCTGGGCAGAATTGATGTAATAAACTTCAAAAAAAACTTGGTTCAGATCTGAATTAGTGAACAATGCTAGGATCAAGCTCCCAAAGTAAGCTGGACATGAACCAGTAGAAAAGCTTCACACAACTGAATAGGTTCGTAGTTGCAACCAATAAGTATGGAACACGCTGTTGTAATCCCAAATAAACTGATCTCCAGGGTAGTAGATTCGAGTCTTCAACAATGAAAGAAATTCGATCTCTAATAGTAGAATACTCAGTCTCAAGAATAGGGCAACAGTATTCCACATAAAGGCAGCAGTAACAGGTTAACCAGTCATGCTTACAGAAGCCAATCAATAGAACCAGCAAGGTATGTAGTAAAGCTCAATAGAACCAGCAAGTATAAGATAATAACTCAGCAGATCCAATAGTAAGTGATGCAGCCAGCCACATAGGAACTAGAAAATAAATAGGTTAATTGATGTAGAAGGTGACCATAAGGATGAAACCTGAGTTTTGTTAAAAAAACTCCATGAATGATGCTGAAACTTGGGTCGAGTACTCATCTGATGGTGATAAAACACTCCTCAAAAAATTAGCAAGAGAGGACTGCCCTAACCCTTAGATCGATTATAGTCAGGGTTTTGTAAAAAACCCTGAAACTTGAGATCGATTGGAGGGTAGGGGGCTTCAAAAAACTGATGATGACTTGTCAAAGTGTGATGATTTCAGGTAATAGATGCTATCCTCATCTGCTTGAATGGATCTCCAATACGAACAACCAATCTCTCGTGGTGTTTGAGACTTGATCTTGAAGAGGGAGAAACACCCAAAAGTGCAGAAAAAAAATAGGGCAGCAGCTATCTTAGGTAAAATTCTTCTTCAAGCCATGAATAATTGAAGTAGATTGACTCTCTTGATGGTTGAAACACCTTCAAAAAAACTCCAGAAGTAGCAGGTAACCCTAACCCAAAAAATCGATTAATGTCAAGGTTTTGGAAAACCCTGAAAGATAGAAATCGATTGGGGTAGGGGTCTTCTAGAAAACTTGGATAGATGCAAGATTGAGGTCGAGTGGTCCTAGTAATGGAAGTAATCAGCCCTCCAAAAATCAACAAAAGCTAAAACCTGTAACCCTAAATTCAATTGGAGTCAGGGTTTTTAGCAGGTAACCAAATTAGATGGTTAAGGAAGCTTTGCTGTAAAAACTAATCCAACCATCAGAAAAGGTCCAAACTTAGGTCGAGTGGGGCTTATAGTAGTAGAGAATCATCCCCTAAAAATCAGTTGCAATTGAAAGGAGAAACCCAAAAATCGATTGGAGTCAGGGTTTTTTGGAGTCAGGGTTTTGAAAAAAACCCTGACTAGTTGAGATCGATTGGGTATGGGGTCTGGAATGGTTAATGAAAGCTAGAGAAAGAAAATAAGGGGAACGAGGACAGTGGAATAGGGTAAAAAGGTACTGGAAAAGGGTGCATGGAAGGCTCCATGATTGGAGGATCAGCCTTCTTTAGTGATAGAAATCTATCTTCAAGAAAAATTGGAGACCTTCAAATCGTAGAGATTGTTCCAACAGAATTTTAATGGAAAAAAATAGATAGGATGGAGGAGGGCAGCAACTAAATCATTGGTTTAGGTTTTTACCTCATTAGTACCATGGTACAAGATTTCGCGATATATCGACGATATATCGGAAAATTTCGGGAATTTCAAGTGGGCCGAGACGAAATGTATAGGCGAAATGGAAAAGTAACAAAACTCGACGAAATTTCGTGACATTTTGGCATATTTCAACCTATGGCCGAAATATCGCCGAAATGTTACAAAAGTCACTAAAAGCTCGAGTGACCCTGGGACTTAAATACAAAATCTCGCAAGTCTCGGTCAATATTTTGACCGAGACCTGCAAAGGCTCTCATTTCTTCTTCTCTTTGGTTTTCTTCCCCTCTCCAAGCATTGTTCTTCATCGTTTTCGACAGATTATCGCCGGAAACAAGTCGGAGCCTCATCCAAACACATCCTCCAAGCATTTTTCATTATTTAAGGTAATTCATTTTTCTCTAAAACTAATTTTTTTGAAAATAGTATGCTCAATACATGTTGGATGATGATGAAATATTTATATGTTAGACACCGGAGGCCGATCTACAACCTCACGGTGTCGAAATTTTTTTTACATATGTATTTTATATTTTATATTTTCTGGTTTTAAAAATTGATTTTGTTACAACTAAAATAGGAAAAAATTAGGGGTTCTATAACTTAGATGGAGATCAATTAAATATATGTTAGACACCAATGGCCGATCTATGGCTTCACGGTGCCGAAATTATTTTTCTACCCATAAATAATTATTTCTATTTCCGAAAATTAAGAAAATATTTTTTTTTAAAATAAAATAAAATAAATTAGGAAAAAATGAGTTTTAGATTTGAAAAATCATGAAAAAATATGAAAGTAATTTCTACATGTTTTGAAATGCATTAGATATATATTATGTTTAATCATTTTCGATTTTGTTGTGTTAGGTCAATATTTATATTAAAATTATATATAAAAAATTATTTTTAATTATGAGAAAAATAAGGGTTAGAAGAAAAATATTAAATAGCTATACAATTGTTTAAGTAGTCTCAAAGTATCAATTGAAGTGCTTCTACATTAAGTTTTTAATTATTTGTTTTACTTGCATTGCAGTAAACAAGTATTATTATGGCGGATATTGAAAGATAACGGGCGAAGGGCAAGCAAAAGGTAGGGGAAAGTAGTCAACAAAAGGAGCAGAGGGAGCAGAGAGAACAGAGGCCAGCCAGGCAGCATAGGGGTGACATTGCATGGTTACATGGCACTCCAATTGATGGGGATAAGAGAAAATCCCAATGTAATTATTGTCACATGCAATTTTTGGGAGGTGGGTCTAGTAGACTTAAACAACATCTGACTTGAGGATCTAAAGATGTTGTAGGCTGCCATATGGCACCTGTGCAAGTAGCTAGGGTGATTGGTGAGAGTTTGAGGGGAAAGAAGAAGAGGCAGGCTGACAAGCAGAGAATAAGTGAACAACTTAAGGATGCAGTGAGGAGTTCAATAGGAGGAGGACAATACCATAATGATGATGACTCCTCTGATAATGATTATGATGAGGACATTGCAGTATCTGATGATATACAAATAGCAGAGGAGGCTAGGGACTTTCGACGGTCTGTTTCAAGGAGTAGAGTTAGTTTTCAAGATGATCAGCAGAGACAGAGAGTAGGGGGTAGTGAAGGAGGTGGCACATCTGGAGCTAGATCTTTCAATCTTTTTAAAAGATCACAAAGTGTGAAGGCAGCCCCAACACCTCTATCAGTACCAGTACCACCATCAGCATCAGATCCTAAACTACATAGGAAGAAAGGAAGCAGTCAACCAAGAATCAAAGGAGCATGGAAGGGGATGAAGGGGTTATAGTTAAAGAGTCAATAGCTAAGTGGATGTTATACCATATCATCCCAGCAAACACTGCACAAGGCCCCCATTATGATACCATGATTGATACAATTGCAGAGGCTGGCCCAGGGTTCAAGGGTCTCACCCCATATGAGGTAATGAATGTTTATTTACCTCAACAGAAGTCTGAGATTGATGAGTACATTGGGGAGATGAGGAGTATGTGGGAGACATATGGGGTGACTGTAATGGCAGATGGTTGGACTGGGCCTACAAGAAATTCCATCAATTTTATGGTCTATTGTGATGGAAGGACAATTTTCCTCAAATCTATGGATGCATCCAAAGAGATAAAGGATGCAAAATACATTTATAGATTGTTAAAGGAAGTGGTTGAAAAAGATGTGGGAATTGAGAACGTTGTCCAGATTGTAACGATAACGGAAGCAACTTCAAGCTGGCCGGTGAGAAGATGATGAACAACAGTAAGTACCGGCTCTTCTGGACTCCTTGTGCAGACCATTGCATAGATCTAATGCTAAAGGATACGGGGCAGTTAAAGTTGGTGAAGACTGTGGTTGAAAGTAAAAGACAAGTCACCAACTTTGTATACAACCACTCCTTTGCACTCAATCTATTGAGGGAAAACTGTGGGGGTGACTTGGTGAGGCTGGGCATCACAAGATTTGCCACCAACTACATTGCCCTAAAAAGCATTCAGACAGAAGGCCGGGCTGAGAAGTATGTTTGCTTCTGAGGAGTGATTTGGATGGAAGGGTTCCAATACTGCAAGTGGAAGGGAAGCACAAGCAACCATGTCATCTGAGGACTTCTGGACAAAACTAGGCAAAATGGTGAAAGTTTTGGAGCCAGTAGTTAAAGTTCTACATATAGCTAACTCCGCTCTCAAGGGCCCTACCATGCCAGTCCTATATGCTGCAATGGACTTGATGAAAGATAGTGTCTACAGTATGGCTCCTCGCAGTAGCAAGCACTTCTTGGATATCATCAATGCTCACTGGGAGAATCAATTTATGCATCTACTGCATAAGGCTAGTGAGTAAATTTGTTTATGTAACTAATTCATAGTATTACTATTTACTAACTACCTATGCATTTGACAATATCTCTTTTCTATATGTCAAATTTCAGCATACTACTTGAACCCCAATTATCAATATAATACTAGACTTGAGTTGGAAACTCAACTTCTAAATGTTGTGAAACAAGTAGTGAAGAAGTTGGAGCCAGATGGTCAACTACAAGCTATTTGCAACAATGAGGTGAGTCTTAGAATTCATTTGGAATATAATTAGTAAGTAGTAATTACTAATTAGTAATAAGTAATTACTAATTTTCCACATGGGTGCAAATGAAGATGTTTAGGGATGCATTAGGAAGTTTTGGAACTGATGCTGCAATACAAGGCAGAGCACGCAGTGATGCTGGTACTCAATTCAATATCTAATTCTTTTGAATTACATATGTATTGAAAGTTGAAACTTGAAACAACATTTGACACGTCTTTTTTTATTGTAAACTTGTAATGCAACTGAATGGTGGGTGTTGTATGGGGAATCGGCTGAGAATTTAAGGAGAATAGCAATCAAGGTTCTTACCCAAACATGTTCCGCATCTGGCTGTGAGAGGAACTAGAGTACGTTTGTGCTCATCCACTCCAAGAGGCACAACAGATTGGGGTCCGAACGTCTATTTGACATGGTCTATGTGCACTACAACTTGAGGCTGAAACTGTAACAAATACGCATGGGACATGAGGGACAAAGGGGCACTATTGACCTCGCCGACATCTTTCAAGTTGACTCAGACGATGAGGACCCTATTGTGGATTGGGT
Organism: Telopea speciosissima; assembly: GCF_018873765.1. Classification (NCBI taxonomy): domain Eukaryota; kingdom Viridiplantae; phylum Streptophyta; class Magnoliopsida; order Proteales; family Proteaceae; genus Telopea; species Telopea speciosissima. Next base: position 18,771,673 of record NC_057917.1, on the reverse strand, counting down.
GAGGGATAAAGGTGAGTCGGTGTTGGATCAGGAGGGAGGTAGGCCAGACCCCGTGATAGTTTCCAAGATTGGTGCTGATGTGGATGATTATATGGCTAACCAGGGTCAGATACATGCATGAGAAGCATCACCCATACCATTCCAGCCCACTGGTGGCAATGTTGTTGATGATGATGACTGGTCTAGGTCCTCAAGTGGTACTGGTAGGACTCAAACTCAGACACATACTCAGACTGGAACTGATGGAGGTGACTCTGATGATGGTGGTGAAGCATCTGCTGGAATGCGAGAGCGTTATGTGGTAGGCGAGGATACGGTGCCTGTAGAGCCAGTCTGATTCACTGGAGAGACACAATTTGATCATACCACACAGGATACGGACTACGGTGCACGTGACTCCGCACCCGCACCCTCACAAGCCCCCATACAACCATACAACAGGAAGCGTAGGGGTCGACAAACACAGTTACAAGCTGATTATATGGACATTGATGACTTATCTAGCTCTGTTGGCTGTTTGAGTATGGGTGATAGGGAGGGAGGATCGACTGGGCATTGGCGTGCCCCATCTTTTGAGGCACATATCATTCCATTGTCATCGGGTTATAGTGCATCACAACCTCACGGTGGATATGGATATGGATATGGATATGGTTGGTGATTATTCCTTTTATTCTTACTCGGCTTCCGTTGCTAGCATTATTCATTCCACCATGATCATTGTAGCTTTACTTTGCTTTGTTGTAGTTTTATTTTGCTTGTGTGCGACTTACCAATATAGTCAGGAGAATATCAACTTTCTTTTGTGGTGCAAATCACCACTATGATGAAATTCACCATTATGGTTGGGAGATCTCCATGTGATTTTTGTTGAGTCCCCTGAATACCTGTTTGTAATTTCCAACGCAATATATTTAATATCTTGGCCCATATGACACTTCGTTTACTGCATTATTATTGGAATTCAAACAGAAGCTGAACTGTCGTATCTCTTTAAAATCTTTTTATAGGCTTTGAAACCGTAATACGTTTAATATCTAGGCCTATATGACACCTCGTTTACTGCGTTATTAATGGAATTCAAATAGAAGCTGAACTGTCGCATCTCTTCAAAATCTTTTCACAGGCTTTGAAAAACGTAAGAGCAATAGGGACCTACCAGTGGCCCCTGGCAGTTACTTCCTTTAACTTCAGAATATCGTCTTTTGGGATTACGTTTTGATCTAGACTGTCCGTTCCTTCATAAATAACGGTTTTCCCTTTTCTCCCTTTACCATACTCTGCTTCTTCTTTTCGAAGCAAAGCCATGGATCTTCATTGTGGCTTTCTTTCTTGCACTTATCTTAATGCCCTCCTGTTTCTTTGGTGTTGCGATTGTCGCTGCTTCTATGGCTATAGCGGATGCCACTTCTTGGGTGTTAACTCTCCAGTTTTATGGCACTACTTTCAGCTTCGATCTTTAAATGACATTTGCCCTCATAGCTTCGATCTTCAATCGACACACTGTGTCTTTTGTACTTCCAAACTGGGGGCTACCTCTTTGTGTTGTGTGCCCGCGTCAATGCTTGGCACAGTCATGCTACTACAAAGAGGTGGAGAGTCTAGAGGTGGTTGTTTCCTGCCTCCCCTAACCTCCTCAGAATTTGAGGGTAGGAAGATTTGCACAAGCAGTGCACCTGGAGGATCAGAGCTGGTGTTCTTCTTGTCGTCTTCAACACCCTCATCTCTCACAAGGGCAGGAATCCATCACTAGGAACCGTTCTGTCATCAGAGGAGCTCAAAGGCGTCCGTATGGAGATTCCCAGTTGGCGAACAGTCTCTTCAAGGCTTCTCGGGATCGCTGAGGGCTACAGGAGGGCATGCCATGTAAGTCTGGGTTGATCATAGCCTGTTCGACATCCTCTTTATGGCTACTCATGTCTCGCACTTCTGGGCCCCGGTTTCTATTATCCTCCACGTTTGTTGTCTGGCGAACCAAGATGATGCTCTACGTGCTTGTGGTCTAGGCGCACCTTGTTTCTGTTTCGCTCGTTGCCAGGAGGAGGCGTTTGTTGGAAGCCGAACAAATCCACTTCTCTTTCTCTGGACTATGTATTGCTCTAAGTTCTTGTTTCAATGTTGTAAGACGATGATGTATCTGTTGTTTTCTGATAACCCATTTTATGTTGTAAGAAGTTCCCTTTGAACAAATGATAAATCTTCTCAATTTCCTTCTGTTATCCACGATACTTTGGCTCGTGTATTTTTCTTTTCATACTACCATTTTCATCATTATATGTCTACATTAGAACTCACTGAAAATCGATCATTCAAGTCAGAAGCAACTTTATGGTCTGGAGACCACGGATTCTTTTATGGAATGCTACTATGGCCCCATCTCGCCATTATGGTCCGATGGTCATTAATTTTATTGGGGATCGTCATTATGGTGTAACTCACCATTATGGTCGGAAGAGCATTAATTTTTATTGTGGAACGCCACCACCGACCTCACTAACCATACATGCTGTCAGTGCCAACGCCGCTTCCGCCGACATCATATCATACTGGATCATCTTCTTCCCAGGCTGGACCGATTGGTAACCCTAACCCATATCCTAGGATAGGTTACCTACAGTATGTTGATGACTCCATTTACATGACAGTTGTGGATGACTACACTCGTTTCTTCTCCGAAACTATACTGTTGTCCACATATGTCCTTCAAACAGAGAGCAATGGACGTCGACTCCAGCGGAGCATGAGTGGGGTTGATCCAGGAAGGCACAACAATTATTATTAGCACTTGTGACTTGTGAGTCTTGTGAGTCTTGCACTCTTGTAAGTTGTAAGTTGTGATTTGTGAACTTGTGACTTTGTGTATTGCCTATTAAAGTATTGAGCTATTGCATATTGAGTCAGTGGCTATTTTGGAGTTTATGAGAATATGATTTATGAATTATGTCTTATGAGTTTTAATTAGTTTGTTTAAATTTCTTTTATGTCTTTGACTGCCTAATCAATGTGTATTTAACTATTTATACATTAGGGTCGGCGACCGTCTACTGTCAATCAAGGGTGCAAGCCCAAAACACCACTTTGAGTTCATTTTTTTGCAATATAAAGGTTTACATGTGTTTATTTAGCTTAAATAAGGGTGTCCATGAAGTATCAGGCCTAGATATGGCCAAAAACCCACCAAGATGGACTGCCGAAATATTGCAGAAAAAATGCAATATTTCGGCGAAATTTTGGAATATTTCGGATATCTCGGGCTTGATATATCGCGAAATCTTAAACCTTGATTAGTACTGCCCCCTTACAAGGATGAGAAGAAGAAAACCAGAAGAAGGTGAAACCGAGAAAGAGTGGAAGAAGGGAGAAGTCGATTGACGAAAAAAAGGGGTTTTTTTTCTTTCTAACCTAGATCAAACCTACTCTGATACCATGTTGGCAAAATCGTGGGTTAGAAAGAGAGAATTAGAGAATGGAATGTGTTATTCATTGATAGGTAAGCCTCTCTATTTATAATAGAGGGGAAAGTTACAAAGGGACTGAAATAGACATAATTACCCCTAACTAACTGACTCTATAGGAGCAGTAACTTAACCTAATGACATAAGAATTAAACTACCTCCAAAAGTACCAGAATACCCCCACGGTATTCTAGATTACATAGTCCAACAAAGGAAGACAATCGATCTCGAGAGAGGGAAAAGAGAATCTCCAAGAAAAAACTCAGAAGTTGAGGCTGAAGCTATGGACGAAGGAGGCCTTTGATGATAGAAATCAACTCTGAAAAAATCAACCTCAATCTAAGAAGGAGAGCTGAAAGAGGCAATTTATCAAACACTTGGTAGGCACTCTTGAAAAAGCACAAAATCTGAGGCTGAAATTAAGGTCGAAGATGGCTCTTGATGGTAGTAAGCAACTCCGAAAGAATCAGCACCAACAAAAAGTCCAGCAGCTCCAATCAAGAAAAGTCGATTAGAGTTGAGGTTTTGAAAAAAAAAACTGAAAAAGAGGCTGAAAAGGGAAGATCGATTAGGGTAGGATCTTCAAGGAACTAATCAGAAAGGTTTTAAGGATGGATAGATGCTGCAAAGGAGTTGCAGGTGAAGTTCCAATAAAGGGAAGAGAAGCCTATAAGGGAAGGAAGGCTAAATCTTCAAGAATATGGAAGTTTTCAATACTGCAGGAAGGAGCAGCATCTATTGAGCAAAAAAAAGGTTCAAATCATTAGAAAGAAGGGAGGTAAGATTGAGGGCAGCAACTAGATCGAAAGATCACCTCATTAGTGCTGCCCTAAGGTAAAGAAGCGAAACCAGGACAAGAAGGAGAGATGAGATCGAAGCTAGAAGGAGAAAGGAGAAGAGATGTAGGCTGTGGAAGCTAGGATCAGAATAGGGTTAGCTCTGATACCATGTTAGCTGAACAGAGAATAGGAGAATGGCTTGAGTGTGTTTTCTTCACTCACAGCCCTTTCATTTATATCTTTTACTAATGAGCAGAATTACAATACTGCCCCTGTATAGCCAACATGCTTATATCAGGGGAATAAACAAAGAAAGAAAAAACACCCTTAATACCCTTATCGGGTTACATAACTCAACAATATGGAAAAATAGGACCAGCTTTTGGACCACGCCTGCATTATTCCTGCTTAGCTAAAAAAAAAAACCCCGCCCTCTAGGTTTGTAGGATGAGAAGATCTTCAACACATGATCAGCAACAACCATCCTCCTCAATCTAGTGAAGCCTATGAATAGTCCCCCGATCTAATGGTACAAAATCAGCGACAACAAGATATTGTTGAAGACAAAACTTGGAAGGAAGAATTCGATTGGTTCAACAATCAAAAGATCAACCAGTTTATGCTCCTCCATGGGTTGCTCTTCTACGTCCACATGTGCCACTACTTCCCTGTAGTGAACAACAAACTTTTCTTCTTCTATTGCCATCACTTGTTCCTCCTCTATAGGCTTAGGAATTTCATCATGGACAGAAAGTTCTACTGTAGGAACTGTTTCCTTTGGCTTTGAAGTTTCTTCTAAATTCATCCAAGAACTTTTAAGTTCCCTTTGCATACTCTGAATTCAATTTAAAGAGTTTGAACCCCCTCTTTGGAGCTCAACTAAAAGATTAAGAATTTTGAGATCCATGACTGTAGAACGGTAAGCTAAGTAAACTCTGATACCACAATTGATGCAGGCAGCCAACTGTAATCCTAGAATAGGAATCAATGATTTGAATGGCTGTAACAGGCCTAGGTTTAGGCTATTATCATAACTAACCAGGGGCTGAGAATTGCTGGTTTGTGTGTTCTGGCAACCTGTGATGTGAGAAAGAAACGGAGAATAAAGAGGAGAAAAAAGAGAAGAGACAGGAGGGTTGTTTTAGGACTCTGAATAGCCTCCGTGAATAGTAACTTAGAAGAAAAGAGGGATAAGAGGAAGAGTTCTTACAAGTTACAACTCATACAATTTCTAATAAAAAAATATCTTCTTCACAAATTATCGATTGGGAGAGTGGCAGGATTTAAAGATTCAAAAATAATGAAAAAATTGAATCCTCCCAATATCTAGTTTCTAAAAAAAAAAGTAAACTTACAAAAATACTATTATGACTCTTAACTTGCTAAACTTTTAAACCCGCCTCCCCCCCCCCCCCCCAACACAAAAAAAATTAAATCTAATAGGACGCCACTAAAGACAAAACTCTAACAGCTAAGGAATAGGCACCACAAGATCCCTACAATAACTATTATTAGATAAATCCTAAACTAATCTCTAAGGCCCCATTTGTTTGACGGATAAAAAGGGTGGGAAACTTGTGAGGGTGGGTCCCACATGTTGTGGGTTGGGTTGAAAGGAAAAGGAAAGGAAATAATGGAATATACATTTTGTAGTGGGGTGGGATTTAGTTGGAGAGAGAAGAAATGGACATGGGATAGGATTCCATGGGAAAGAAAGGAAATAGGAAGAGGAGGGAGATAGACTCAAAAGTAACTTTTCCATGAATACTGCCAAAGTCCTACCAATTTTGGTAGGACTTAAAAGTGAATGGGGTGGGAAAAAGAGGGGTGCCACCTCACCAGACAATAATAAATGCATTTAATGAGCTTGTCTGGAAGATTCCCACCCCATGTATCCAAACACACACATCGTTGGTATTTTGTGGGGAAATAGTACACTTTTCCCACCCCTTTTTTCCTATCCCACTTTTATCCGGCAAACAAACGGGCCCTAATGGACCACACCACTAATTAAAATATTTATTTCCGTGCACCCCTTTAGACCCTCACTTTTGGGCCTTATAATTCAATCCATTACAAATAAAACCCAAAGAATTAACAGCCCACACCCTATAGCTATGAAAATAGGACCGATTTTTGGACCGGTCCTGCATTATTCCTCCTCAACTCAAAAGAAGCCATCCTCGAGTTTTGTAGAACGAGAGGATCTTCAATGCATAATTAGCAACAACCACCCTCCTCAATCTAATGAAGCCTTTGAACAATCCATGATCCAACTGTACAAAATCACCGACAAGAGGTTCGTTGTTGAAGACAACACTTGGAAGCAAGAATTCAATTGGTTCAACAATCAAAAGATCAGTCAGTTAATGCTCCTCCACAGGCTGCTCTTCCACATTCACATGCGTCACTACTTCCTCATAGTGAACATCAAACTTTTCTACTACTTTTGCCATCCCTTGTTATTCCTCCTCCATAGGCTTAGGAATTTCAATTTGGACAGCAAGCTCTTCTGGAGCAACTGTTTCTTTTGGCTTTGAAGTTTCTTTTAAATTCATCCAAAAACTTTGAAATTCCCTTTGCATACTCTGATCCCTAATTTGAAGAGTTTGAACCCCTCTTTGGAGCTCAAATAAAGAATTTCGAGATCCATGACTAAAGAATGGTAGGTTAGGGTAGGCCTTACTAGGCTGTGATACCAAAATTGATGCAGCCATCCAATTGTAATCCTAGAATAGGAATCAACAATTTGATTGGCTGCAACACAGGCCTAGGTTTAGGCAATTATCATGACTAACCGTGGACCGAGAAGCTTGCTGGTTTGTATATTCCAGCAGCCTGCGATGGGAGAAAGAAAGAGAGAAGAAAGAGAAGAAATAGGAGGGTTGTTTGGGACTGAACAATACCCAAGAATAGTAACTTAGAGAAAAGAAAAGAGAGTAGTAAGGGAGAAGACTCGCACACTTTCCAATAAAAAATACCTTCTTCACTAACTCTCGATTGCAGGTGTTACTTGTGTTTAAAGATCTAAAACTAATGAAAAAAATTAGAAACCTCTAAATATCTTGTTTCCCAAAATAGGTAAATTAACTTAAGAAAATAATATTACGAATCTTAACTTGCTAAACCACTAAAACCTAAAAAAGGAAACTAAATCTAATTGGACTCCACTCAAGAAAAATTTATAACAGCCAAAGAATGGGTCACACAAGATCCCTATAACAACTACTATTAGATAAATCTTAAACTAATCTCTATTGGACCCCCACTAATTAAAATATTTATTTTTGGCACCCCTTTAAACCCTCACTTTTGAGCCTTATAATTCAGCCAATTACAAATAAAGCCCATACCTAATCGATATGAAAATAGGACTGATTTTTGGAAGGGTCCTGCATTAAGTAGGTTTCACAATAAAGGATATGCATGAAGTATATAGCACTAGGAAATGCCCTTGCCAAGTGGATATGGCATCGATTCTCTTCACTTTTTTATTCAGAGCTAGATCCACTCTCACATATGGATTCTCAACATAACTAAGCCTTTTCCCAACAAAATTGGGTTGCCTACAGGAATTCTGTCTCACCATTCAATTTAATTTAAAGTTTATCCTTTCATACATGGGTTAAGCCATAATTATTTTAAATGTAGTACATCTACAAATCTATTAGTTGGATTGCACAGTTCAAATAATCTGGAAAATTCAATCATCTCAACCAGATAGTTTGTCAACGAGTCAACAGTCCCAAGAGGACCTACTGTCACGAGGGTGATACAGACCTATTGGCCTGTCCACTGACAGTCAATGAAAACACTGGACCCAACCAACTGCTTCAAGCATTCAACATTCCCAGCTAACAAACCACCAAACCCTAGCCAATTGTTGTTCTCTGCCTCCAAAGTCACCACTCATTATAGGAAACAAAAACCAGCTCTAAACCTCAGCAAATAAACCTACAAGAAAAAGTGATCTTATAGATCTATATTTCCAAGAAAAAGAAAATGATTACAAGTTATAAGTAATACCTCAAGTGGAGTACCACAAGCAACAAGCCGAACTCCATTATCACAACAGTAACTCAAAAGAGGCTCATACTCCTGCCAGCGCTGAGGTGGCCAATGTGAGGCGTACGACTTCAAGGTTTCACCATCAATCCTGCCACCATGTATTGACTTCAAAATAAAAGAAAGAAAAGTAAAGAGGTAGAAGAAACATATAACCATGCACAGGTCTTGGCCAAGAAAAGAAATGGACACGTGAAAGAAGCGCCAAATATTATTTTTAAGCTCTGCATCGTTTCAGATAGGATCTATCCATTGGCACAACAAAGAGGATCTTCAAAAAACTTAAGAAGCTTTCCATACAACCACGGATTATATAGGAGGGTTATTAAATACGACTCCCACAATGCCAGGAGACAGTTAAAGAGTAAAGCAGTTACATGCGAGAAGAAATTAGAACAAGATTAACAGAAAATTCAATTTTCTAAGCTAAGGGTGGGTTCAGTTCTGCTGTAAACTCAAACTAATTGAGTGAAATCACTAGGGAATATGATCTTGGACTGAAACAACTTAAGACAGAAAATAGGAGCCTTAGGATTCTTGAACTAGCAAATAAGGACTGAGAATCTAGCTATGCACGATCCAGAGCATACCTAAACTAACATAATCTAGTAAGAAATTTGTAGAGAGATTTAAAATTAGGGAAAGGCTTGGATGATTTAGTCACCCCAAGCACCTCTTTATTTATAAGAGTAATAAAAGAATAAACATATGTACATGAGCAATGTGGGACTAAACCACATACAAACAAATAAATAAATAAAGGAGAAAAAGTCCAGAATACCCCCCACGATATTCTGGCCCATATAGCTAACACTCCCCCTCAAGTTGGAGCATATATATCATGCATGCCCAACTTGACTAAGATAGGATGAAACAGCTTGCTACTCAGTCCTTTAGTGAACACATCAGCAAGTTGATTAGTAGTCTTCACAAAGGGAATACAAATGAGGCCGGCTTCAAGCTTTTCTTTGATGAAATGTCGATCAACCTCAACATGCTTAGTGCGATCATGCTGGACAGGGTTATGAGCAATGCTAATGGCAGCTTTATTGTCACAATAAAGCATCATGGGAAGATGGACAGCAACACCAATATCCTGCAATAATCCTCTAAGCCATAGAAGTTCACAAATGCCTTGGGCCATTGCACGAAACTCGGCTTCAGCACTGGACCTTGCCACAACATTTTGCTTTTTGCTACGCCACGTGACAAGGTTCCCACCCACAAAGGAACAATAGCCAGAGATAGATTTTCTGTCAGTAGAATCAGCCCAATCGGCATCAGTATAAGCTTCAATCTTAAGGTGACCATTGGGAGATAAGAGGATTCCCTTTCCTAAAGCAGACTTCAAATACCTCAAAATACGACGGACTGCATCCATATGAGAGGAATAGGGATCATGCATGAACTGGCTCACCATACTTACAGCAACTGCTATGTCAGGTCTTGTGTGTGACAGGTAGATTAGATTGCCCACTAACCGCTGATAATCACCCTTGTCAACAGGTCCACCCTCTTTCTCCCTAAGTTTTGTAGTAGCATCCATAGGGGTATCTGAAGGATGACATCCTAGCAGCCCTGTCTCAGTAAATAGATCAAGGACATATTTTCTTTGAGAAAGAAAGATGCCCTTTGAAGAGCGAGCAACTTCTATCCCTAGAAAATATTTTAGAGGGCCTAGATCTTTGAGCTCAAACTCACGGCCAAGGAGAGTCTTTAAATCCCTGATAGCAACATCATCATTACCAGTCACCACGATATCATCCACATAGACTATGAGAAGAGTAACCTTGTCACCAACTCGTCTGATGAACAAAGTGTGATCAGCATTGCTCTACTTATAACCTGCTGAAATCATAGCCTTATGAAATCTGTCAAACCAGGCCCTAGGTGACTGCTTCAGCCCATAGAGAGCACGTTTCAACTTACAGACCCTGCCCCTAGTCCGGTCATCAGAGAAGCTTGGTGGAATGTCCATATATACCTCCTCCTCAAGCTCCCCATGGAGGATGGCATTCTTTACATCTAACTGCAGAAGATCCCACCCAAGATTTGTAGCACAAGATAATAACACCCTGATGGTGTTGAGTTTTGCCACTGGTGCAAAGGTCTCCTGATAGTCAACTCCATAAGTCTGAGTGAACCCCTTTGCAACCAGACGTGCCTTATACCGATCCACTGAACCATCAGCCTTCTGTTTGACCACGAAGACCCATTTACATCCCACTGGTTTTTTCCCTGGAGGAAGAGCCACAAGATCCCATGTATTATTTTTATGTAGTGCTCTCATTTCTTCCAACATTGTAGCCTTCCACTTTCCATCTGTATATGCTTCCTGCCAATTCTTAGGAATAGAGACGGAAGAAAGAGAAGATACAAAAGCACGAAAAGAAGGAGAAAGAGAGCTATAAGAAACAAAGGGAGATATGGGATGTAAAGTGCAAGTCCTAGTACCTTTGCGATGAGCAATAGGTAGGTCGGAAGAAGAGGGATTACCAGGAGATGAAGGGTCCGGGTCTGGAGCCGGCAATTGGATGGGTACTGGTACTAAAGTGGGTTGCAGCTGCCCTCTATTGGATCTGCCCCTCGTATAGGTGATGATGTTGGAGTTGTCAATTCTCTTCTGAAATTCACCGATAGTTCTCTGGACTGGAGTCAGCTCCCCCTGGATAGGAACATTAACAACACTATTTTCTATGGTCTCCCCCTGTAAAGGATTCCCATCAGGTGAGGGAGGAACAGCCAGAGGAAGTTGGACATCCAAAGTAGGCTGGGCAGCAGCCGTGGGTGGTAAAGAAGGCTGGACAGCAGCCTAAGGAACCTCCGGTAAAGGAATCTCAAAAGGCACATCTTCACTAGAGCTCTCCCCCTGAAGAGGTGGCGAAGAATAGTAAGAAAGGGACTCATGGAAAATAACATCCATACTAACCATGGTACGGCGGGAAGGGGGATGGTAACACTTATAACCTTTCTGGGTCAGAGAATAACCCAAGAAAATACAGCGGAGTCCCTAAGGTTCAAGTTTGCCAGGAGATCTAGTATCCCTAGCATAACAGACACAACCAAACACCTTGGGAGGCACAACAAATGAGGAATTTCCCATTAAAACATCAGAGGGGCTACGAGAGTTAAGAACCCTAGAAGGTAGCCTATTGATGAGATAGGCCGCAGTGAGAACCGCATCCCCCCAATATTGAGATGGGACATTCCTCGCAAACATTAAAGCCCTGGCCATCTCTAACAAGTGGCGATTTTTCCTTTCCGCCACACCATTCTGGGCAGGGGTATCCACACAACTAGTTTGATGAAGGATGCCATAATCAGCCAAATAGTTTTGAAATTGTGATTCTGTATACTCTGTTCCATTATCACTTCTCAATACTTTGAGAGTAGCCTGGAACTGAGTTTGTATCATTTTATGAAAATGCTGAAAACATGAAAAAACTTGATTTTTTGTGTGCAAAAGATACACCCAGGTATGCCTAGAATGACAATCAATGAAAGAGACAAACCAACGATGGCCAAAAATAGAGGGTTTACGATTAGGGCCCCAAACATCAAAATGTACCAAATTAAAACAAAAAGAACTCCTTTTATTGGAAATTGGATAATTTGAACGTGGTTGTTTGGCCAGAACACAAGCCTCACAAAAAAAATCATCCTTAGTATGAAGGGTGACCAGACTAGGAAATAAATGAGCTAAGATACCTAAAGGGGGGTGACCTAACCTAGAGTGCCATTGGTAGAGTTCAGAAGAGACCATGGAGTTCTGGTGTGGAGGAGAATGTAATGATGGTGGAGAGAAGCGACCATCATCAAGCAGGTACAGCCCACTGTGCACTTTACCCAATCCAATCGTCTTCCCAGATTCCAGATCCTTAAACACACAATGAGAAGGAAAGAAAGTGACTTTGCAGTTAAGATCACGAGTAATACTACTAATGGAAAGAAGGTTAGTAGTAAAGTTAGGAATGTGCAAAACAGAAGACAAGGGAAGAGAGGAAGTGCAGTTGATGATTCCCTTTCCAGATTTGGAAGAAAGAAAACCATCAGCCACCTTGACCTTGTCTTTCCCAGAAGTGGGAGAATATCTATGAAACAAACTAGAGGAACCGGTCATATGATCTGTAGCTCCAGAATCTATGATCCAAGGATGGGAAGCTACAGAAACACAATGACCCCCAAATGGAATACCTGACCGGGCAAAGTATGAACCTGAAGGAGCAGAAGAATTGGCAGTAGCTGATGTAGTAGAGGCAGCAACAGCGGAAGACCTTAGCATACGTAGGAGTGCCTGTAGATCATCCTGGGATAGACCAGTGTCAGTAGCAGGGGCTGCAGTAACAGTCTCAGTTTGATGGGCCTTAGTCTTTGTCTTGGTCTTTGTCATGGCAGCCCTTTTAGCTTCAAAATCAGCCGGTTTCCCATGAAGTTTCCAGCACTTCTCCTTGGTGTGATAGGGTTTGTGACAGTGCTCACAAACAACAGTCCCTGTAGTAGAATCACCAAGAGAAGTAGTGCCACTAGGTGCAGGAGTGGCAGGGGCAACAGCCTTGAGAGCTGATCGGTCAGTAATAGGAGGGTGCAACATGGCAGCCCTACGGTTCTCCTCAGAGGACACCAATGCATAAGATTGTTCAAGTGTGGGAAAAGGCTTATGGCCCAACACCTGAACACGGATCTGATCATACTCTACATTTAAGCCAGCCAAAAAATCATATACTCTGATCTTGTCCATGTGCTTTTTATAGGAAGCAATATCAGCCACTGTAGTAGGGTGGAAGTCAGAGAAATGGTCCAACTGTTGCCACAGACTGCGAAGAGTAGCATAGTATTTCGAAACTGAAAGGTCTCCCTGACTGGTGTGAAGGACCTTCTTCCGAAGTTCATATACTTGGGCATCATTGCCAAGCTGCCCATAGGTTTCCTTGCACGAAGCCCAAATCTGGGAGGCAGTGTCCAGAAGAAGAAAGTTATGCTGTAAATCTGAAGTCATAGAGCCTATCAGATAAGACATAAAAACACCATTATTGGCAAGCCACTTTTCCTGAGCAGGTCCTTGTTAAGTGGGCATAACACAAGTGCCATTAATATGGCTGCTGAGACCACGGCCGGCAATTGCAAAGGAGGCAGATCTGAACCATAGGAGGTAATTCGAGCCATCAAGTTTAATAGGATTTGGTGGGAAGCTGTGGTAGTCTGTCTTGCTGTGACCATCATTAAGTGACTGATCTGAAGTAGCTGAAGAATTGATAGAATCACTCATACTGGCAGCAAATAAGTCCATTACTAACTTCAAATTACGGGCTGAATCACCTCTCCAAAAATCAGAACCAACAGCACATGAAGAGCCCTATATCGATATTGTTAGGGTTTTGGAAAAAAACCCTGAATTGTGGAAATCGATAAAGGGAAAAGAGAGGGACAAAACTGCAGATAAATGGCTTCAACTGAAGTCGATTGACCCTTTATAATGGAGAAAATAACCTGCAAAAAATCAGGTCCAATAGGCAGCAGTAACCCTAAGATCGATAGGTGTCAGGGTTTTGAAAAAAACCCTGTAATGGTGGAATCGATCTTAAGGAAGTCTTCAAATCTGTGGGATAAAGAACTGAACCAATAAAAAAATCCTGCAGCAGGTTGTGGTCTTCAAAGATAGGAGGTGATTCCTTTGTTGTAGAAGCAATCTCCAAAAAAAGGCTGAAGAACCAATATTGCAGGCAATTCTGGCTTGTTCCTATCGAGCAGCAGAATTATGGAGCATAAATGAGGTAATGGGGGCAGCAACTGGATCGCATGATCACCTCATCAGTGCTGCCCTATATGGGGATGGAGAACAAGGGAGAAAGAGAGAAAAAAAGAGAGGGGAAAGAGACCGAGAGAAAGAGAGAGGAAGGAGATCGAGAGAGAGGGAGAAAAGGACTGAAATCGAAGGTTGTTAGTCCCTAATTCGAAATCTGCTCTGATACCATGTAGAGAGATTTAAAATTAGGGAAAAGCTTGGATGATTTAGTCACCCCAAGCACCTCTTTATTTATAAGAGTAATAAAAGAATAAACATATGTACATGAGCAATGTAGGACTAAACCACATACAAACAAATAAATAAATAAAGGGAAAAAAGTCCAGAATACCCCCCACGGTATTCTGGCCCATATAGCTAACAAAATTATATTAACTACGATAACTAACAAAAAACTTCCAACCAAAGAAAAAAAAATTAAAACTCTTAAACAAGAACGAGGAAACCCTAAACTTAGAATCACTGACCTGTGACAGAACTCCACAAGCAAGAACAATGGATAGAAGCAATATAGTAGCAGTAATTGGCACCATAGCAATTAACAGAAACAAATAAATCAATCTGGACATGACCTAGGGAATACCATCCCAATTCTCCACTCAATTACCAACAGAGTCCAAAAGTTAACAATTTCCCAGTCATCCATAATCCACACCTATATTTACAAAACTTTCTCCTGCTCCTACTAAGATTAGGAATCTAGTCACTTGGACTAAGACTCTGATGCTTCAATTGACTCCTACTTGAACAACTAACTTTTGACCTCTAATTATTAGCAAACATTAGGGAAGAAAAGGACTTAAAACAGAAATTAATAAATTCCTGTTGACACTTTGACTTATGCAGTGGGCTTTGTTATTCAATCCGTTACAAGTAAACCATAAAAGAAAAAAAAAAGACCAACACCTAAACAAATCAAATGTGGGCTCAGAAAAAAGCCATTATATGCTTGTTTTGAAAGCTGGACCAAGGACTAATGAGGAGGAGTTATGACCCAATGTGGACTCCAATCCCTACTAGGATTTCTTCATCTTGGTCAATTTGGCGTACAGGACAAAGGGCTTGCAGCCTTAGTTATATGAATCTGAGACTGGATCGAATGTTCATCACAATAGGGTAAGGAGCAGGGTGTCCAACGCTTAAAATTCCACCACATTAACATGATCATAATTTGTAATCATCTTCAGAATGCATTAATGATCACAGCTGAAAATGAACAAGAGGTGGAATTGAGGTGCATGAGCATTGATCTTTTTATTTGTATTTATTTAAATATTTTTAGTATTCAAATCATATTGCCTTATGACTAATGAGTGCAAGAGCTATAAAAATTTCTGCTTCTTGTTATAAGAATAAAGTAAAGGGGCTTAAATTGAAAGCTAGAGTCTTAGGGCGAGTTCAGTCCAAGAAAGTCTGAAAAGGGGTACTTGGGATATCCAAAGAATTAATGGTTGTTCAATGCTGAGCAATGGCTTCTTACCCTTGAAGATTTCTCCCTTTCAAAGTCTGAAAAGGTGTACTTGGGATATCCAAAAAATTCCTTGCTATTTGATGCCAGTTACCGCTGTAACAGTTGTTAACTAAAGAAACCAAACACCAGAGAATAAGAGAAGAGAAAGAAGGGAAAGAAGAGAAGAAGGGGGACAATCCAGAGAAGAATCGAACACAACTGGAAGTCCCCTCCCCCCAATGGCTAACATAACAGAACTAGGACTCGATATTATGCTCAACCCTAGGACTTGATAGAGGGAAAACTCCCCCTATCGAGTGTAGATTATTTAACAACCTCTACAGTTCACTATCGCTGGTTTTTTTCACACAGTTATTGCTGTATGATCTGTATCTTCCTAATTTCTCTTCCTTTCAGCTTTAAAGTGGTAGAAATTAAGTTGCATTACTTGGCAGTGGAATCAAAAACTTTGATTGATTTTTAGTGATACTTAAAGCCTAGAGGAGTTCTATTCAGTTGGATGGTCTAGACTGTGGTGTCTGCAGGGATTGGAAAATTTCCAATCGCAGCTCACAGGTACCCCGGCAAACAAAATCCAAATCTATTGAGCTTTGGAGTTGTTATTATTATCAGTCTTCTATCAAACCTAAGATCTACCCAACTGGAGTTGATTTTCTTCTTCACTCTTCTGGTCAAATTTGCTGGTCTGGGTAAGCCACAACCATCTGATCAAGTCTGGGCAACCCACCCCCACACACCCCCCTCCCCCTTTTTTTTTGGGTGCAAGAGTAAGCCTCCACATGAGTGAAATCCTTGGAATGTCATGGTTTACATAATTTCAAGTACGACTTGTATCCATTAATAACTGCTACAACCTTAGCAAAGAACAACAAACTATTTCTCTTTGTGTCCTGTAATTTAAAATAAATAAATAAATAAGTAGATGATGAATGACGAATTACTATATTCAAATTAGTTATCTCGACTACCCCAAAAAAAAAATTAGTTATCTCGGGAACAGTGTCGAGCTGAAAAGAAGTGAGAGAATTTTGCTCGAGAGAACAGACCTTTTATCCATGTATTGATTAAGTTGCTCCTGTAAATTGCATGGGAAAGCTTCTAGAGCCAGAGAGATAGGTCTGTCCTCCTCGAGACACTTGTTCCGTAAGTTTTTTACTATTTCAAGCTCAAGATCCTTATCGTCACGAATTGGGACTTGTTCAGCTTCCCCTAAATAAACAATACGAGCCTTCAAAAGCTTTTCCCAAACCCTACTACCATCCTTCCCGATAGCCAGAGGCTCTCCCATAACGGTTGCATCATAAACCCTAGATATTATCACCTCCTCCTTCTTCTTCTCATCAACCGTCGTAACTGGCACCGTTGATGCACTCTCCGGTGCCTTCTCTTCTGCTCTCGCAACGACAGAATGCAGAAAACACGCTCCGATAGCGAGAAATGGCGTGACCAATACATCTCGCCTCCTTCCATAGGAAATGCGTGTATTTATGATCAAATTTTCACCATTTTCTGAAGGATTCCGGCAATAACAGACAGGAGGAACTCTCTGGGAGAGTTTCTCCACTGAATTCGGACGAAAATCTAGGTTTACACAGAAGAATTCCCGGGAAACGCGATTGTTTCGAACGGACCCACCACGACTATGGCGAATTGAACAGGGGATTACTTGTTCCGAACCGAAGGCTTTGTGAGTGTGTAGCGTCATCGCTGGACCGCGTGGAGGTATTACATGGCGTACACTGCTCTCCGGAGTAGACAAGACGATCAAATACAGAGAGTGAGAAGGAGATGACGAGCGACAGCCACAGGCCCACCCACAGTGACTTGTTCGAATTTCCGTTTCGTTAGTTATGGTTAATTAAATTAAACGACATCGGATAAGGCTTTCTAAACTTTCAGACGTGGCTGGAACCTGGAATTGGATGTGGACGAATTGAAACCTCAAGCAGCCACATAAACTAGAGGTTCGAATCTTTCTAGCTAGTGTAAGGGTGTCTATCGGTCCGGTTCCTTGACAGTTCCAGTCCTGAAGGTTAGAATCTGAACCGGATCAATAAACTAATCGATTTCAAACCTGAGATTCAAGACCATTACCTAATGGGTGGGCTGATTTCGATTCCTAATTGGTCTATCGATTCTGGAACCGTTGGGAGATCAATAACTTAATCGGTAGATCCATAATTGAACCAATAAATTATCGGTAGATCACCCACCCAACAAGCTATTGGGTGGGTTGGTTCCAGTGTTTTGCAGTCCGGTTTTCGGTTCTAGTGCCCAATTGACACTCTTATGGGTAGGCAATGCGCCAAGCATCCTCCCGCCTCCTCCTAGTTTTAAAGACCATTCCACCATAGCGCGTGTGCATCAGCGCATACACGCAGAGAGAGAGAGAAGCATTTTAACTAGTATGAGGATTTATAAATTCAAGCAAAATTCTCCATCTTGTGACCTACTTGATCATCTTCATAAGACCAAGTTTCCCTCCACTCACACGAGAAAGAACCTTTTAGACTATTACATTTGATCCTTC
Organism: Telopea speciosissima; assembly: GCF_018873765.1. Classification (NCBI taxonomy): domain Eukaryota; kingdom Viridiplantae; phylum Streptophyta; class Magnoliopsida; order Proteales; family Proteaceae; genus Telopea; species Telopea speciosissima. Next base: position 18,753,570 of record NC_057917.1, on the reverse strand, counting down.
GATTAGATTTGGGAAAAGGTAGTTTGGACAACGTACAAGGGAAAGTAAGAATTTAATCATGGAATTCACTATCGAGGAGTCCAATCAAAAGGGGCCACATCATGGTGGATGAAGAAATTCTCTCCATTGCAATGATAAACTTTCTCCATTTCATATGCCAAAAATGGCAAACATGGTTAGATCCTTAATGACAAGATAAATCACATCATCTTACCAGTCAAATTTTAAAAGATACTCAAAAGTGAAAATTAAATCCAAAGGAATGAACAGTTAAAAACATTCTACCAATACCAAATGGCATCGATCCTTGTAATTAGGGAGAGTGTTAAGTGTTTCGCCAACTTTCAATAAGCTAGCAGCATATATCAATCACAGGGTGGAACATAGGAGGGCAAGGGGGTCTTTTCCAAAATAGGAGGGAGGATGACACATGCTGAGCACCCTCTCAGTGTGCCCTTGTAATCATATGAGGCTTTACATTACACTTTTAACTATTGCTCTCTCTTGTCTAGAGTTGCAATGTGACCATTGAAAGGGCTTAAGGTCCTCCAGAAAAATGGACCTTCCCATGTTATACAATCGCTAAGACTTACTTGACCAGTTCAATCAGTGAATGACTGATCTCAAATGGATAAGCTTTGTGATAGAGTTTGAGACTCGTTTGATTTTGAATTCTCTTCACTTCACCGTATTTGGTGTTTATGAGGATTTGTATGTATAATCAAAGGGTTACAAGATAATGATGTTTACACGTAACTTAGTCGTTACATAGGATAATAGATAAACATAGAGGTTGTTATCTACAATTTAGGAGATAGCTCTGGAGAGGTTTTCTCAGTTGAGGACTCCTTGTTGAAGTGTTCTTGTAACGGCTGAGATGATACACTTTCACACCCCCTCAAGCAAAACGGTAACTCTCGAACCGTGAGCTTGTCCCTTAGAAGCTTAAACCTGGAGTGTGACAATGGTGTCGTTATCACATCAGCCATCTGATCTTCACTACAAAGAAACAGAACATCGAGAACCTTCTTTGTGACCTGATCACAAACGAAATGATAGTCAATTTCGACGTGTTTGGTCCTAGCATGAAGAATAGGATTGGTGACCTATGTTGCACCAATATTATCGCACCAGATTAATGGGGGATGTCGCAAATTGCACCCTAAATCTCGTAGCAGAGATTTTAGCCATAGTAATTCCAACGATGTATTGGCAATGCCCTTGTATTCTGCTTCCGTGCTGGACCTTGCAACAATTGATTGCTTCTTCGAACTCCATGAAATAAGTTGGGTCCAAAATAAATGCAAAATCCATTGGTTGATTTGCAATCATCAGGGCACCCAGCCCAGTCAGCATCTGTGAATGCAGTGAGTTCAAATCTCTCAAGAGGCTTAATTGAGATGCCATAATGAGTGGTGCCCTTTATATAGCGAAGTATGCGCTTGACAACCATCCAATGATCTAACGTCGGACTGTGCATAAACTGACATACCTTATTCACACAAAAAGAGAGAACAGGTTTAGTCAGGGTTCGGTATTGAAGAGCACCCACCGTGCTTCTATACAATGTAGCATCCGAAAATGGTGGTCATGTGTCCTTTGTAAGCTTAGACCTAGTGGTAGCCATTGGTGTTGAACACGGTTTGGAGTTGACCATATCAGTTCGGTTTAATAAATCCAGGGCATACTTGGACTGTGTTAGGAAAAGGCCATTGGCCGAGTGATGAGCCTCAATACCAAGGAAATAGCTCAAGTTCCCCAATTCTCATATTGCAAATTCAATTCCCAAGTTGGAAATTAGGGAAGAAACGACATCAGTTGAACTACCTGTTATAATAATATCATCAACATAGACGAGAACCAAAATTACTGTGCTAGCAGTCCTCCTAACAAATAAAGAGGAGTCAGATTGTGACGTATGAAATCCAATGGACAACAGATAGGAGCTTAGACAATGATACCAGGCCCTTGGTGCCTGTTTTAGACCATATAACGCCTTTCGTAGATAGCAAACATGATGCGGATGTCTTTGATCAACGAAACCCTGGGGTTAAACCATGTATACATCTTCAATAAGAGTACCATTTAAGAATGCATTTTGGACATCTAGCTGTTGAATGGTCCAACCAAAGGTAACAATAATAGAGAGCACCATGCGTATAGTTGTAGGCTTAACCACTAGACTTAATGTCTCATCATAATCAAAATCGGGTTCTTGGGTAAACCCTTTGGCAACAAGACGTGCCTTATATCGATCAACTGTGCCATCAGACTTGGTTTTTATTTTGTATACCCATTTGCACCCAACTACATTCATCTTGGGTTTATATGGAACCAATTCCCATGTCCCATTCCTGACCAAAGCATTGAACTCGATGGCATGGCTTTCTACCATTGAGAGATTTTATTAACAGATGTGAAGCATATAGGTTCAGCAGGAATAGGCACTACAAGAAATTGGTGCAACGGCGGCACTTTGGGTTGAGCTATTGCGGCATTTTTTACAAATGTCGTCATATATGAAGATATATCGACATTTTCTTAAAAATGCCGTGATATATAAAGGTCTAACGGCGTATAGATGCAAACGTCGTCATATATGAGTATATAGCGGCGTTTGTGTACAATTGCCGTTAAACAAATTAGTTTCCGCGGCGTTTTCTTTAACAAGTGCCACCGTAGCTCACCGTTTAAGGGTGATTTAATATTCTTATTAACGGCATTTTCAAAGAAATGTCGTTGTATGTTGCAATACAACGGCGTTTTTAAACAAACGCCGTATAAAATAATAGATTTCCAAACCCAAAACTGTTTTCACTTCCCCGCTTCCCGTCTCTTTCTCTAAAACCTTTTTGTTTCCCGCTCTCTACATCTCTCTCTCAAAGTTTTCTAAAAATCTTTTCAAACTCCAGAGCAGCGCTCTTTTTCCTCTATCAAGCGACGAGACAGCGTCAACTCTCTCACTATTCCAGACTTCTCGCGCTGCGATCTCCTCTTTGCCTACGGCCTGCACTGTGGTGTGATCTCGTCTCTCACGCTCCCGACAAATACGGAGGTGGGAGTGAGATTTAGGGCAAATATAAAGTGGGAAAGAAGGTAAATCGAGCGGTGGGAGAGAAAAGAAGAGAGAAAGAGGAAATGGAGAGAGAACGTGAGTGACAGAGAAAGAAAAGGATAGAGAACGTGAGAGAGTAGAAAGAAAAGGAGTTTGAGGCTTTCTTCTTCAAGGTTTTTTGATTGGAATGATCGAGGTTTTGCTCGATTCAAACCAGATCTGGGAACCGACTCGCGAAATGCTTAAGTCGTTGATTCAATAGAGATTCACCGCGGGATGCCCTTGGAGCTTCGATTCACGAGTGTTTGGTGGCGAATTATCTTTTAGTGAACATCCAACCTATTTTCCCTTGATTTTCTTCATTCAAGTAAGATTCTTCCTCAAATTACATTTTAGTTGATTAAATTCTTGGGCCTTCTCCCTATTTGATTATGAGATTCATTGGAGAAAATTTTGGAAATTCATGTTTAGGGTATTAGCTATGGGAGACGATTCATGTGTTTTTACCTAGTTCTCCATTTTCTTCTCATCTAATTGAATTTTTGTGGACAATGGAACTGAATTTGGTCCGGCATGGCAAATGCGCGAGACCATCGAATGGCTATTCTGTTGAAGGAATTCGACTTGTTGATTCATAGTTACTTTTGTTGAATGTATAATCTCAAGTCTTCATTTCTCATGCAATTACGAGTTCATTTTGACCAATATTTTACGATTGATATGAGCAATATGATTCATGCTCTCTTTTCTTTTTCCATTTTATTTCCATAATGAACCTCTGAAATGATTGAACCGAGACCGAATTCTAGTCATTCTGAAGTAACAAGTGGCCTTTCTTGTGGTCCATCTACCTTTGCCACAGTGTCGTATTCTTTTGGAAACCTCGACTATAAAACCTCATGGTAATATGCTTCGAATCAAAGGGCTATAATCAGCCCTGGTTAAATTCCTAGATCGTGGGGTGAGGAGCTTGGCCAGCACACGAGAGAGACGATATGCGTGTGTGGGTTGTGTAAGTCCAGGTGCATGTGTGTTGCTGCCCAAGTGGTTGCGAGAGTGTGTGTGTCTTTGGGTGTTTATGTGGCTGCCCATTAGGCTGTATGTATGAGTGTGTGAGTGTGTGTGTTTGTGGTGTTTGGGTGCTTGGTTGAGGTTCAAGTGGCCTCAGCCACAGCTACTAAGCGAAAAGAAAAGTAAGAAAGAAGAGAAAAGAAGAAAAAAGAAGAGAAAAGAATGAAAATAATAAGGAGAAGAGGAGGCGATCCTATTACTTGTGTTTATGTTTGCATGTGTGTGCATGTGTGTTCTTGTGTGTATGTGTGTGGTTGCCATGTCCTAGTAAGTTGTGAGTGTGGTTGTGTGCATGTTTGGGATCTCAACCATGGTATTGGAAAGAAAAGAAAAGAAAGGAAAAAGAAGAAAGAGAGAAAAGAAAGGAAGAAGATGAACCATTAAGGTGAGATCTGCATCTTACTTTGGAAAACCTCTTGTAAGAGCTAAAATATTAGTTTATTCTTAATAGTTTAACCCTTGAGATTTAATCTAGGAGGGTAATTTTTATAATCCATGAACAGTGCTTGGGTTTTGGAATTGGTCATTCAACTTGTACATTGGGGAGTTCATAAAAATATTAGTTAATAAGTCAATACTTGGAAATCTTTTCCATGTTGTGGAATTTGTTTAAATCAAAATCTCTATTATAGTGTAGTATGCATGTCCTTGAATTCATTTTTAGCCACTCTTTGAATATAATAATAATGTTGCATTCCACCCCTAGATATTTCGTTTTAGTCTGTGTCTTCTCTAGAATTTGTTACGTGTCTTAGGCTCCACTTATTCCAATGGCAAATATTTTGTGGGAATTGCTTGAAATGCAACACCAGTAGGACTCTACAAAGTAAAAAAGATATACAAAATAATATTGCAATATTTCTTTCGACCTTATTAGTAGCAAAGTCCTATCAAATAGGAGACATGTATTAGAAAATGTCTGCAATAGAAAGATTTTTAGATACTTTAAGAGATTCTTCTTTAAGCTAGACAAATGCAGAAAACCTTCTTCAAATGCTTAGGCATCTTGAGCCACCAACTCTTCTTATCCCCGCATTCAATGAGCACAACAGTGACCCAAGCAAATATCGGCAATGTTTCACATGCTAATCAAATTCAACTAAAGGAAACTCTGTACATCCTTAGTCCTCCCAAAAGGTTTAAACACAAACGCCAATATTGGCACAGTGCTTTCAACCCGGAATATTTATCATTCAGATATCGATCCCTTTCACCGTATTCCTTGTATGTCGGGTTACTTTTGAGGTAGAGAAATAGCATATCAGTATTCCCTGTATGTCAGGGTTTTGTTTTGAGGTAGAGAAATAGCATATCATGTTTCTTCTATGGCTTTCGAATGAAGAAAAATGTTTCGATTTTGGATGAGTTGAGAAAACCACAACCAACAAGTGATGGACTCTCAAAGGTCAATCCCTATTATTGTAGGCTAGGTTCTTTCAATGTTGAGAGCTTTGTAAGAAAGGTAAAGAAGTGAAAGACTTGAGTAGATACTAGAGGGGTTAAGGAGTTTATTTGTCTTGAAAATTAAGCATGCCATATAATGCGGTGATCCACATTGAAACGGTGCTTTCACGATCCTATAATGGGTGGTCATTTTTATCGTATTATTTATGTTCGAACATTCCTTGTGATAAGTTAGACCATAAAATTAAAGACATATTTGGCAAGGTTTTAGTTTGATATTTTCTAGCATTCTTCTTGGAATGTGACATTAAACTTCATTATTATTGAGTGATATTTTGCAGAGTACTCATCTTTTTCTGTGTAGCAATTAAGTTTGGTGTAGAATGTTATACACTCATCTTGCTGTTCCTAGAGTGTTGTCCTACAACACATTTATTGGCATTGGATGCTCCTATTGGTGGGTGTTATGCAACCTTTGATCGGATTGTGATAAGGAGTTCTCTGCTAATAGCTAAGCGGTGGAAGGGTATCCGATGCCGATGTTATGATAGATTGATAGTTAATGGTTCTTAATGTTATATTACAAAGTATAAATTATTGAAAGGTAGAGTATGCACTTCAAATTTTAGAAGCAAGCAAATAAGAGATATGAAGAGAGAAGATGCTCTCAAAATTTATATGAGCTAATGTGTATATCTAATATTATATTCTACATACATGTATTCCTTTTCCATGTACAAAGTGAAATCCTAAGGCAATTCCCTAGAATAAAAAAAATGTGGGTGCTTATGGAAGACAAAGTGTATTCTTGGTTGAGGATATTGAGGAGGGTGACTCTAGTATTGATCAAACTTCAATGATAGTGATGGGTCATCCCTCATTTAGAGCGAGCATGACATGAAGCTTTAGGATGGAAAGGAGAGGTATGCTAAAGCCAAGGTAGACAAGGACGATGCATCGAGGCGGCAGCGCGGCAAGGAAGAAAGCGAAAACCGCGCAAGGAAAGTAAGAATTGAGGCACTAAGGCGCACATGGCAGGGAAGCATAGCTACGCTTCTCAAAAATGCCTTGCAAGAGCATAGAACTTGGTTACGTGTGAAGGATCCCACTACAACGGAGATGTTTATGCATGGCAAGAGCGTTGATGGTCTCTATTAGCTAGATTATCTATGCCTCCAAATAAAGTGGCTTTTCTTAGTGAGCGTGATTCTCGGGATTATTGGCATGGTCGTCTTGGGCATCCGTCTACATGAAGCACCCACTATATTATTCTTCATAATCGACTTCTTATGTCCTAGAAAGCCTTGTCTCCAGATTTGTGTTGCAAGTCAACAGGGCAAAGTCACAAGTTCCCCTTTTATCCTACATTATCCGTCTCTCACGCTCCACTGGAGCTTGTTCACTCGGATCTCTAGGGTCCCGTCCCCATTTTGTCTTATGGTGGTTCTTGTTATTATGTTTCTTTTATTGTTGATCTTTGTAAATTCACTTGGCTTTATCTATTATCATCAAATGATGATGCTCTTCAGGCTTTTCTTCAATTCAAGACTCATGTTGAACAATTGTTTAATCGTAAAATAAAGGCCTTCTAGTCTGATTGGGGTGGTGAATATCACACTATATCCACTGAGTTATCAAAATTGGGTATTGCTCATTGCTTATCATGCCCTCACATGCATGAACAAAATGGGGCCGCTAATGGAAACACATGAGCGTGGTTGAAACGGGCTTAACTCTTTTAGCCCACAACTATCTTCCTCTTCGGTACTAGGATATGGCTTTTAAATCTGCTTATTTTCTTATCAATCATCTACCAAGCCCTGTGATAGGGAATCTTACTCCACTAGAAAAATTATTTGGCACCAAACCGAACTACACTTTTTTGAAGGCATATGATTATATTTAATCTAACTATGATATCTGCTTGTTCGCGGCTTGAACACCACGATGGTGCGAGATCCTACTAGAGTGCAGTGTTTAAGAAAACCCACCAAAGGAGAGATGGCGATTACATAAATCAAGCGACAAGAGATATCATAGTAAGTATTTGTCAAGGTTAATAATGTTTATAAAATTTATGCATATTCTTGGGTATCTATTGGAATGTCCGTTGTTAACTTTGTTATACATTGGTTTATAGGATAAGTTTGAAGAGAAATTGGAAGAACTACCCCCATAAATGAGAGAGACAGTGTTGTCCAAAACGATCTTTTGTGGAAGCATTTGGCGTTGATCCTCCAGGCCGAGTGCGCGGTGCGAGGCCTAGGCGTAAGCCAGTACTCTTGGCCTTACACAAAGAAATATTGAGGAGAGACGGGAGAAAGAAGAAAGACAAAGAGAATTTGCAATGATGAAGGAAGAAATTGCTGATTTGAAACGTGTTGTAGCTGATCTATCTCAAATACTTGGGGTAGAAGTAGTTCGGAAAGTTCAACTCACTTATGTAAGTAATAAAATTACGAAATTTTGTTGGTTTTTTATTTTAATTTTTATACGAAGTACTATATATATTGATTTTACTTACCCATTCATTTGAGCAGTGATAATTGAGGCCATTGCATTAGTTGGCTTTTTTTGTCCGTCTATCTGTACAGGTATGCTTTCGTACTTTCAAGATTTGAGTTTCATTTGAACTGTTGCATGGATTAGTTTTGAGTTTGATTTGGGTTCTTTTGACAGATCTTCTTCCTACTCTTTAATCTGCTTCCTACTCTTTAACAAACCCCAACTTTGAACAACAAGCGCATGTGAAAACAAACCCCAAACCCGGCACCGGCTTAAGCCAATTTGCCTAAATAGTGAGCTAAATATGTTTTCACCTTGCATTCATTTTTCTCTTGTATGTTATACCTCAACACTTTCCACAATTTAAATCCTTGATAACATAGTATCCAAAGATCAATTCTTCCAAGAAACCTTAGACTAATGGCAATTCGATATTCATATTCCTGCAACCATAAGTAATTGTATTGTAGTGAAAGCTCTATTTGATGATAGATTAGGTCTTTAATTTGGAACATATCTTAGAAATAGTCAAACTTGCATTTGTTATTCTTTTTCTTACATATAAAAATAGACAGTCTTGAAGTTCAATGGTGTGTGTTTGAGGGGAGGTCAATCTTGCTTCTAATAGAAAAAAATTAGAAGTAAAAATAAAATGAAACTTCAATCGATATTAACTAGAGCTCCTAAAAGCATAACATACCCGTGTTCTTATCTTTTTGCCGGTGGAGGCGAGGAAAGAGGAGGAGGAGTTGAAGGAGGTGATGGAGGTGTTGGAGCGACTATTGATTCATAGAAAGGATCATTGAGCTCAAACCTCAAATTACAGATTGGGCATGAGAACTCTCCCACATTGCTTTGCATTGCAACAATTTGGGATATGAGCAACAACTTCAACTAAGCATCTATTGCGGTCATCTCGAGATATATCGGAGTACAGAATTAACCCATGAGTCTTCTCAAAGTCATTTGTATAATTCACATGCCCGTACGCAAACATTGAGTGGAAGAACCAAAGACAGCTTGGTTCACAAGGTCATTCATTAAATTTGCCAAAGTCGATTAAATTGAACTGGGTTTGACACATTATTCACATTCCACAAATACCAAGTTGGATTTTCTTGCATAGTTGAGAAGATGAACTGATCGGAGTACCTTAACATGCATAAATCATACCATACTATTGCACTGTTTGATTGGGACAACGTTGTGTGATATCTTTACTTGCTATGTTAACACAATTTTGACATTCTTGGGAAGTAATATCGCTCGCACGATGAAGAGACCATAGAGCGTATGTTGGAATTCAGGTAATTGTTGTGTTGTAAAATCCAGATCTTGTTGATAGCATTAGAGGATCGAGAAGATAGAAAATGGTTGAAATTGTATGATCTGTGTTAGATTTGTTTTTTTGGACCTCCGGTTCAGCTTTCTCTGTGTATTTCAGTATTTGTGTGCATGTGTGTGCATGTGTATGTAAATGCATTTATTTCCTTGATTTTCATTGAATCTAAAATCGCTAGGCATTTGGGTATTCTCAGCATTTTCCGATTGAAGCATGATTCTTGTCTCTATGTAAGCAATTCCAAGGTTTCAGAGGGAAGTAATGCTACTTTTAATGCTTACTTCTCCTTGAGACAAGCTTTAATTATCCAGATTAAGAACATCTAGGAAAGTTGCACAATTCAAGGCTTTGAGTGTGGGCTTGAGTGTGAAGATCTCGTGAAGAGGTTTTATTTATACAAGCCGGTGAAGGATGGTTGATTGGATTGTTTATCTGTCCCTATAATTTTTGTTTACTTTGTTATTGGTACTTGTGCATACCTCTTGTCACCTTCAGTCTTACTAATTAGTTTATATTGCTATTTGATGGTTTTGTGTAGGATGGAGATGGTGTTCAGGTCTTGGAATTTCACTTTTGGGCTTGGTTTCCTCAAGGAGTATAACTTTGGTGGCTTCGGAGATCCATGAACTAATATTATTTTACTTGCTAATTGGGTTATGAATTTTTTATAGAAGGGGTCTCTTTGTGGTCTTTTTGCAGATGGAACCTTAGTACTATGGATTTTGTGTAGGAGGGGATCTTTTATCTTTTGTAGTATTGGAACCTTAGAACTATGGATTACGTGTAGGAGGGGATCTTGTCTTTTTGCGATATCGGAACCTTAGTACTTTAGACTGCTTTTTTATTTTATGTTTAATGGATATTTTACATAGTTCAATATATCTTGGCATTAGTAAAATCATTATTTTGTGGGATTTATGTGTTCTATATGAAACAAGTGGTCGAAAAGATTAATATGGATGAATGCATTATATATGAAATAGGTGGCGAATGAATCTATTATATTTGAAACAGGTTAATGGAATAGATACAGAAGCTATTCTTAAATTTTAAAAAAAAATAGCACCTATAGCGGCGTTTTTAAAAGCGTCGGCAAAAACAAAAAGCCAGGCCTCATTTACAGCGTTTATTAACAAATGCCTCAATATTATTGCCTACAGCGGCGCTTTTATAAACGTCGTTTTAGTGTACTAAGCCCCGGCATTTGCTACAAACGTCGCAACAATTAGGAATTCAATGCCTACCTCGGCACTTTTAAAAGCGTCGTTGTAGGACATTTTCCACGGCGTTTATTAGAAAACGCCGCGGTAAAGGCACTTACGATCACTCTCAAAAAACGCCGTTGTACAAAAACGGCGGTACCTTCGCCGACGTTTCTACGGCACAAAGTAGAAACGTCGTTGAATGATACAGCGGCGTTTTTGGGATCTATAGCGGCGTTTAAAAACGCCGTCGTAGACCCAATTTCTTGTAGTGAGGGGATTTAAATGGTGAATGCAATTTGGTGAAGTAGACTTTGGGTTTGTGAATGTTACGCTTTGACCGAGTTTGCATGGGGTGGGTGGTTCTAGAAGGTTGAGTTGGAGGTTGTATTGGTAAATCTGGTGGGGAAGGAATTGGTGACGGTTGAGGCCTAGTAGAAGGTGGTGATTGTCGTTGATCCAAAGGAGGCGTGGGAATTGGTGCTGGTGGAGTTTGAACATGGTGAGGCACCCCCTGGCTTGTATGAGACAATGCCGATGGGGCTGAATATTTAAACGAAAAAATCCTCTTATTAAACACGACATGTCGTGAAGTGTATAATCTGCCAGTGGGAACATGGAGGCATTGGTACCTTTTGTGTTGAATAGAATAGCCCAAAAATACACACTGCAATGACCGAGCATCCAGTTTGTGTTGTTGATAAGGTCGTAACCATGGGTAACATGCATCATATAGTAGTTTGGGGCTTTCTTAAATAGCACCTCATATGGGGATTTATGTTGCAGTTTCGGTGTAGGCATCCGATTGAGTAAAAATACTGTCATCCGAAAAGCATGATCCCAATATGACTTGGGTAGACCGGCTCTATTTAGAAGTGCAAGGCCAAAGTCAACCACGTGCCTGTGCTTCCGTTCCACAATTCCATTTTGTTCCCGTGTATGAGGACAGGAAAAATGATGGAGAATCCCATGTGCAATAAAATATGCTTTAAATTTTTGGAATTCCCCACCACCATCAGATTGAAACATTTTTATATTAGTACAAAAATATTTTTCCACCTGTGTTTTGAAGGAAATAAAGGTTCAGAGAGCCTCTGATTTATGTGATAGAGGGAATAGCCATGTATATCGGCTATAATCATCTACAAAGGAAATGTAATATTTAAAACCATGAACAGTAGGCAACGGAGATGGACCCCATAAATCAGAATGAATTAATTCCAATGGTGCAGTACAACGAGTAAAAGAAGAAGTAAAGGGCAAACGATGGGATTTATTTAAGATGCAAGGTTCACAAAAAATAGAAGAGGAAGACGATGCTATAGGTAAGGCACTAATGCATTTTTTTGAATTATTGATTTCACCACTCGTTGAGCTGGATGACCAAACCGGTCATGCCATACCATAGCAGGAACTCTTTCACCAACACATGCAGTTGGATAGCCGGACATACTGGACGAACTGGAGAAGACTATAGAAGACAATGATTTATTTGAAGCAGAAGCACCATTGAGGACATAGAGACCATTCTTACTCTGGCCGCACAGAAGGATGTTCCCCGAGAATGGATCCTTAACACAACAAAAGGTAGGATGAAATTCAAACACATAGTTGTTATCTTTTGTAAATTGGGAAACAGAAAGAAGATTCTTTTGAATATGTGGAACATGAAAAATATTATTGAGCTTAAAAGAAGACACAAGTGTACTCAAAACAGATGTACCAATGTTAGAAATTTTCAAACCTGATCTATTGGCTACCCAAACCTGATCAGTACCATGATAAGCAGTTGGAATGGATAGATTGGCCATATCCGTCGTAAGGTGATGTGTTGCACCAGAATCCGGATACCAGGCATCATCGGTAGTGGTGGTGGAAGGAGCAGCATACATAGCAGTGGGAACATGCTGTTGCTTGGTAATGTTGGGATTGAACCGCTGGTAACATTGAAGTGCCGAGTGCCCTGGTGTAGAACATACCTGACAAATAACTTTGGAACGATTTCCATTGAACTCATTGGATCGGCCACGACCCCTGCCACGGCCACGGTCGCGACCTCTATAAGAAGAATTAGATGCAGTATTAGTTTCCTTCACAGCAACGTTAGCACTTGGAGTATTGGGAACAACCTCAGTTGTGCGACTTTGCAAAACGACTTCCTGATTATTGTGAATGCCCAGAAAAATGTCTAAAGTAATAGGTTTAAGTCTAGAGGTTATAGAAGTGACAAATCCATCATACTCTGGCCCAAGGCCATGCAAGAGACTAAGGACCATCTGGCTATCTGTGACAGGTTGGGCAGCAACGGCAAGGTGAGCAACCATAGTCTTAGCTTTCTGAACGTATTCAAAAATAGAAAGAGTTCCCTTCTTCAATGACCGAAGCTGAAATTCGAGTTGTATAACTCGAGCTTGAGAGTGAGAAGCAAAGTGCTTGGCTAGTGCTGTCCACACCTCATGAGAAGTATTGAGTCCAACGACAAGAGAAAAGACTGACTCTGTGAGTGTAGAAAGAAGATAACATAGTAGCATATGATCTTGTTGTTGCCAGGTTGCATACTCGAGATTGGAAGTAGGTTGAGGAGTAGCAGCAAGAAGAGTGGGGGATGGGGAAGGAAAGGAGCCATCCACGTATTTTAAGTAACCGTGAAGGTGAAACAATGGCAAAAACTGGGCTCGCCACAAAAGATAATTATTCTGATGAAGTTTGATTTGGAGGATATGAGAGATATTTCCACCAAAACCAAATGGTGTAGAAGGAGAAATAGCAGCAGGCATAGTCAGCATGGAGGAAGAAGACACCATAGACATGGCTGGAGTGAATGACGAAGATTAAAAGACCAGGATCGATGAATTACTATGAAATTAGCAGGCGACGGATACCATGATAGAGTTTGAGACTCGTTTGATTTTGAATTCTCTTCACTTCACCGTATTTGGTGTTTGTGAGGATTTGTATATAAAATCAAAGTGTTACAAGATAATATTGTTTACATGTAAGTAATAGTACTATATCTCGTGATATATCGATATCTCGGGCCTACCGAGATATCCAAAATATCCGAAATTTGGCGAAATTTCGCCGAAATATTGCATTTTTTCTGTAATATTTCGGGAGTCCATCTCGGTGGGTATTTGGTCATATCTAGGCCTAATACTTCATGGACACCTTTATTTAAGCTAAATAAACACATTTAAACCTTCATATTGCAAAAAAAATGAACTCAAAATGGTGTTTTGGGTTTGCACCCTTGATTGACTGTATACAGTCGGACCCTGTTGTATAAAATAGTTAAATACATATTGTTTAAGTTCTAAAAGACATAATAAGAAATTTAAACAAAGTAATAAAACAAAAATAAAGTCAAATGTAGCCTTTAGTTTAAAGTTTAAACTCATAAAGTCATAAGCGCATAAGTCATAACTCATAAACTTCATAATAGTCAATAGTTCAATACTCAATACACAAAGTATTTCTACGAAATTTACCGAAATATATCGAAATGTACCAAAATTTACCAAAATATACTGCTCAATACACAGTATTTCTACGAAATATACCAAAATTTTGCCGAAATTTGAATTTTTTTCATTTCTGAAGCCCATCTCGTCTCGGCCCTATCAAAATTACCGAAATTTCATGATATATCGCGAAATTTTGTACCATGCATGTAACTTAGTTGTTACATAGGATAATAGATAAACATAGAGGCTGTTATCTACAATTTAGGAGATAGCTCTGGAGAGGTTTTCTCGGTTGAGGACTCCTTGTTGAAGTGTTATTATAACGGTTGAGATGATACACTTTCACTTTGATCCATTAAATTTCAATACACTGAAAGAAAGTGAAATATCTTGTTTAGACGAGAGATCATATAGCTTGAGCTTGGAAGCTTAATAGTAAATTCCATTTAAAATTTCACCAAAATTACAATTTGGACCAGAATTGTTTCTAGCACAATTGCCGTGACTGAGGTACTAATTGGGGCCAACCCAGTTCTCTCTAAAGCCCAATAAGATCTGTATCCATACTCGACCCTCTTTATAAGTATATTTAAGAACTTTGTATGTAGAGTGACTCAAGTCCAATCCTCGGATTGGACTCCTCTCCTTGGAGGGCATCGCCCAATGAGTGCCCAATGAGTGCCCAATGAGGCATCCAACGGTTGGGCGGTGCCGCACACATCTCGACGTGTGCCCAGTCAGCCATCGGGATGTGTGTGACACAGTCAGCTATCAGATGCCTCATTGGGCGATGCTCTCCATGGAGAGGAGCCACTGACGAACTAATGTGAAACTATTAACCGAACAACGTTCAGTTAAGTAAGAACATCTAAATTTATATACATAATTTTTTTTGGGAAAATATCCTGTGGGGAAGGGGGGCACAAACCACACTCAGACACAGTGGGGTGAAATGACCTCCCTGCCCCCCATAAAAGGTAGAACTTCCACTCCCGAGATGCTAGTGTGCACACTCGCATTAGTTGTCATGTGCGCATGGTTCCTGTGCTCCCCCACAGAGAATGGTTTCCCTTTTAGGGTAAGCATTTATATACATAATTCATAAAATTGGTTTGTCTTGATGGGCATGGCTACACAAATATGTGGAAGATCGCCTATTTTCTATCACATGGCAGGTTGGATGGGCTGAAATTTTGTGAACTAAGATAGACCACAAAAAAAAATCTTGAGCTCAAAAAGTAGTGTTTGGAATAATTAATGACTGTCTGATGGTTGTAACCTTTCAAGAGTTGTTGATCTGATTGATCAACCAAATAGAGTTTGGAGCAAGGAGCTCCTATTTTCGACTCTTTATCCATCGGATGCCCATGTTGTCATAGAAATTCAATTGAGCTTATTTCCTTATGAGGATGCTTTACTCTGGGGTGCAAGTTAAAAATGGGCAATTCTCCACAAAGTCGGCTTACCATCTCTTGTCCAATGAGATGCAAGAATCTGCAACCAATAGAGCTTCATCATCGCACAACGCCTCTTGGAATGAAGTTTCGACCTGTGTTTGGAAGAGAATATGGACCTGTCAAACCCTCCCAAAAATCAAGAATTTCTTATGGGGGGTGTGTGCTCAAGGTCTAGCACCAGGAGAGGCTTTATGGAGGAGACAAATCCCAATCGACCCTTCGTGTCATTGCTGCAAGGAAGGCTCTAAATCGATAGACCATATCCTTCTCGAATGCCCTTTTGCTTGTGCTCTTTGGTTTGGAAGCTCGTTGTCCTTTGCTACTCCACAATCTGAGCGGCCCAAAGTTCACAAATAGATTAAATCGTGGGATTCCATTCAGACAAGCTCTAAAGCATAGAATAGGGAAGTTTTGGGGTTGATTTCATTTATAGCATGGTACATATGGATCGCAAGAAATGATTTCACAGTTAATGGGCGATTATGGAGCCCGATGGATGTGATTTCCTTAGCTCAAGCAGCCCACAGTGAGTTCCTTATAGCCAAAGGCTCAAAACAAAATGCAACATCCATAACAGAGGCAGACATGGGGACAGAAACTCAGTAACCATCCAGGGAATCCTCAACATCAACTGTGATGCCTCCAAAATTAAAGACTAATCAATTGGTGAACTCGCCTTCTTGGTTAGAAATCACACAAGTGAATGCATTCTTGTTGTCTCTAAATTAGCATGTGGAGAAGCCTTAGCAATCCGTTTGGCTCTTCTCTATGCTATTGCAGAAGGATTTGACTACAGCTTGGTTGAATCAGATTCGTTGGAGGTGGTGAACTGTCTCATGGACCCATCAAAGCCTATGCCTTTGGAAGCCTCCCCTATCATCCAGGATATCCTTCACCTAGTTCCCCATCTTGTTGAATGTTCTTTCCAACATATTTATAGGAACAACAACTACATTGCTGACTCCCTAGCAAAGAGGGCATTGTCTTCGCTGGACAAGACAAGTTGACCCATTTCCACTCCTTGGCTCCAAGAGCTTTGTAATTTGGATGCCTCGGCTTTTTCTCGGCCTTCTTTTCAATATATATCTTTTCTACCAAAAATAATAATAATAATAATTAAGGACTATCAAAAGGATCTACATGAATGCCTGAATAACTAAGGGTTGCATGGACATACACAGGAGGGCAACTAATTAAATTTGTGATTGAAATTTCCAATCAAGATCATTCCTTACACATGGTATTTGAAACTATTAGTAGATTTGTATGTCAATTTTTGAATGATATGTATATATCAATGTATGTACGTATGTAAGTATAAATAAAAGCATTGGAGAAAGAACATTTGCCTGGCTGTGTAGCATACACTTTATCTCTCTCACAGTAAGGGGTACTAGATATGTTATTTCATAGGAGGGGGGAGAGAGGTAGACACAGGCAGGCATCAATATACGCTATGCAGCAGAATAACGTTCTTTCTCCCATAAAACGTTTTGGGAAAAAGAACATTGTCTGGCAGTGTGGCTTCGACGTCCAGACATAGCCTAGGGCAAAATGATCGTTGTGTCTCTTGTGAAATGCATAAATCCCATCCTTATTGATGCTCTTGTGTGCATTGTGATTGACCCTACACTTGTACAGGGCCCACGCTGCCAGACAGAGAACCTCTCCCAAACATTTTATAAATATTGTATTGGGGACAATTTTCATAAATGGCTGCGCAAGCCGTGCATGTGAGAGGGTGGGAGTTTCGAGGTTTTAATAGGGGTGGAAGGTTTATGACTTTTCCAACTCCATGTGAGAGGGGTCATGACCGTGCATGCCGTGTATGAAATCTTTGGCCTATTGTATTAGTATTATGAATTTTTACTAAAAAAAAAAGTATTATGTATAATTTTTCCTTTCTCTCGTGGAAAAGGGTTCACGCACTCATCTAGGGTCAACAGTTTAGGTTGGCTCGTGACTATACCATTAGGCTCAAACTCAGTCAAATTGAGCCTGAACCCAGTCCAAAATTTTCCTGAGCATAGCAAATTAGGGTTAATCTAGGCCTAGGTTAGCTGGAGGCGTCAAACTTGCCTGGGCCCTAACCATATACATTACATATCGACACCCTAGGTTTTTATTTTTAGGGAAAAAGAACATTAACTGGTCACGTGGTTCCTACATCTAGACACAAATACATGCAAAAAGACTGTTCAACCCCCAATGAAATGGAAAATTCCATTCAAACCAATGTCTTTTTATGTACTCTCATCTCCCTGTGCTGGTGTAGGGGCTACACAACCGTATAGCGTTTTATTGGCTTGTTTTTTCAAGAGGAAAACTAGAAAAGGTACTAGTGTACTACTGTTAGTGTAGTGGACCCTAGAGAACTAGACTAATAGTAATCAGGTGTGGCTCGCTCAGAAATATATTATCTACATGGGCCACTTCCTATTTTTTTTAATTGTACGTGGGCCACACAATCCTAACGGCCCAGATGTCATTTGGAGTGAAACTTACCACACGACTAGATGTGATATGAATTACATGTTGACAAAAATTGTGGCTGTCATGTGACAGATTCTTGATCCAACTTTTTTGAGAAACTTCTCCAAGTGACCCCCACCTATAGAACCAGATTACCTACTTGAAAATTGAAGCACAGGGAAAACTGAATTAGCTCATTCTGACCACAGGATCGATAGAGGACCCACTAGATTGACTGTTATATTGACCATCCAGCCTTTAATTTTATTTAGAGCACGAAGCAGGGGATCAGGAATCTAGATTCTCCATTAGATCCAGTCAAACCTGATTACTTAAATTCCATTGTTCTTTTAAAGTGGTGGGACACTTTCTTTGACGGAAAGAGGAAGAAGAAACAGAAAAACGTATAAAGTGTTAGTAGAAAACAGGGTTAAAGCTGCAGGATGGTGGTTAGCTGAGGCTAATGTGGATTTGCAATTCAATTAGTGAAGGCAAATGGCTAATGAGAAAAAAGATTATCAGACCATAATCATTGTGTTGGAGCATGCTTATGGGCCCACCGTTATTATAATCTAAGATTTGCGTAAATTAAGGAAGGAAGGAAGCTTCGCTTTATTTCGCTGCGCTGTGTGTGTCATGTGTGCATGTTGTTAAAGTTAGATTATGGTTTATGCATAAAGTATCATTTATTTGCTGATTAGACAGATGGATTAAAGATTCATAATTGTACTTAGACAATAAAACACTAGGAAAGGCCCACATAGGAGGAAATTTTTTGTTGCCTTCGAAACAAGAGTCACATTCCTATGGTTGACACCGGGGAAGCTACAGTCAAGGTGCACGGGGTTATCCAGCTGTTAGTTTAAAAATTGGGATTAGTTAAGATCAGAGAGAATCCTAGAAAATCTGTATGGAGAAAGCTGATTGAAGCGGTCGATTTCGATTCAAACTAATCGTTGATCAGCAAAAAGAATATACAGCTCTACGAGGATGTGTCACTTTGAGAATTCCAACGATTTGTTTAATCAATACCAATTGTGATATGCTAATGTGTCTTCATGACACTCGGTGATGGAGGTCAAATGCATCATTTTTGTAGGAGGGAGGCACGAATACAGTCAAATATAATAGACAATGGAAATCCATTCTCACTTTCAAGTTCCAGCCATTTAATTTTTTAATTATACAACTATCGCCGAAATTCGTTTACGGAATCATCTTGCATCGTGGAGGCTATCACCACTATGGTAGTACAGAGTCTATGGAGCCAAGTATAGACTAAGGGTGTCAATTTGGGACCAGAATGGGGAACCACCCAAGAACCGTCCCGCTAAAACTTTGTATCGGACAGTCCCTCCATTAATAAACATGACGATATTGGGAACTAATTTTAGTATCGAATACTAAATGGGATGGAATGATTCTGGGACGAGTTTCCAATGGTACCAATACTGTAATACCGATTAGGCAACGGAACTATGACTGCCCTAGTCAAGGACCTACTAGTTTAGGTAACTATTTCATATGTTTCCCAAGTCATTTTTTTTTATTTGAGGAGAAAAAATGCACTTTTCAAAAATGGTTGGAAGAAATGTATCTAATTTTAATTCGATTTACGACTAGCTGGTCTTGACCCAATCTGTCTTCTCTAGCCTCCCCAACACACTCTTTGGAAAAGAAAAAACTTCCCTTGCTTGATTAGAAGAGTACCTAGTTGAATGGGAACACATATGCTTGACAATAAATAGGTTTCATCTCTTTTTCAAAGCCTATAATTCGAGGGGAGGATACCTCCCCCCTAAACCACCGACATCTCCACAAACCAAAGTAGGAATTGATCAATAGCTATCAGTGCAAAGAGGCAGATCAAGATTCATAGGAATGAGAACCTTTTTTCCGAGAAGAATTAAAATGGTATATTTCATGTTCTTCTGTTGAAGTTTTATGGTTGTAGTTTGATGTATTTTAGTGGTATTTTCTCTTATAGAGGTTTTAGCTAATGGACATTTAGTTCTATTTCTATAATTTGTGATATATGTGCTTGTTTATTTCGTCCTCATTAATTCTTAGACGTTGTTTTGAGAAGCTTTCATATGATCTTAGGGAAGAGTTTGAACAAATAAATCCATGAAATTTATGTTCGGTTCGTATCTGTCTTAGTATAGACCAGTGTTTTGCATATCGGTATTGTTCGAGTTGGAAATGGTAAAAATTTAATTTTTAGGACTATTCACGAGTGTGACTCTTATGTCTAGACATATACTGCAACATTTTTTTTTATAGTGATCACACAAACTATACACCAATCTCAAAAGGTTTACAGTCTTATGACCGTGGAATGGTGTATATAGACAATACACATCACAGTCACACACCCGATGTAGGACTAAACCCACACACCCACTGCCAAATTTTTTTTTTTTTATAATGGATAACACAGGCCACACACCAATCCCAAAAGGTTAAGAGACTATTAATGAACCATATCCCATGCTACTATTGTTTAATACCCCACGCTAGCTGCTCATAGAACCTTCTCCCTTGAGACACTTTGCAAGGGAAGCACCGTAACAGTGAATTCTCCCTCTTTTACCCCCGGGGCCCTCCATCTGTATTTAAAATGTCTCAAACTGAAGAAAGAAGCGCCACACATGATTCACATTTCATCAGAATGTAAAAGAGGTCACCTGTGAGACAGACATGAACGGAAAACTGCTACTAACAAGCAAGGTTTGAAGACAGAAGTAGAGGACACCCCACCCATCCCCTACTTAGTTGTCGCCTATTCTCTTTCTACTTTAGCTACTTTAGCTGCTGGCCATGAGTCCATATAGAGCCATGTCTTGGGACTGGGTCCGTGAGGGAGTGGGGACACCCTAAAGTTTAAGGGTCCACGTCCGAACAAAAGTCCAACTAGATTCCTTGTAAAAGGCTGCACCTGATTTCGCTTCTTCCCTAGTCCCCCAAAGGCCCCAACCCCCAAACCCCCACACCTCTTTTTCTTCTACTCTGCTCTTAGTCCAGTTCCAGTCCATCCCTTCCCAGTTCCCTCCCTCCCTAGTCCCTCAGCTGCAAGAGTACTTTTTGTTCTTTTTATATTTCCCAAACTAGTCCCCAACTTTTTCCAACGTGACGACAGACCTCCTCAAAGCAAATGGTACTATTGCCTCTTCGAATGGAGCCTGAGAGCCCCAAAGTCCAAAAGCAATTTCAATTCGGTGATACGTCTCCATCAACCCCAATTATGAATCCAACATGAAATCCTCTGGGCTACCAGATAACCAACCATTATTAAGACTCAAATCACAAAGCTTACGAGTTGCTGGCTTGCAGCAGAGTGGCAGAGAGAGAGAGAGAGAATGAGTCAAAATGGCATTCACAAGAATCGACAACTCAATTTGCACCACCGCTCACGCTAACAGCCGTGACCACACGCTCTCTACCCAAGAAGTTATTTATTTTCCCATGATCTACCACCTGCAATTCCAAATTTCCAAATTCCAACCCAACAAAAAAGAGGGAAACCAAATTACAAAAGTAAACAGCTTCTTCTATACTTACTAGTTACTACTAATCAAAACAAAGACCCAGTTTCTTCTTCACCCATCTAATCATCTATACATATAGAAATTAGCAATACCGTGGAAACATAGCCATAGGCCCAAAGGTGTTTGATTAATTGCCTGATCCAAATGTTCTCTCACCCTCACAATTAAGGCAGAAATCAAACTTCAAGCCAACTCCTAAACACGGGATTGGAACCTTCTCTCTTAGTAATATTATTGGATTTAGATTTTTTTAAACTTAAACCACCACAATGCAGCTGGGTTTGCGAACAAAGTATCGGTAAGCGGCCACCTTCTTCCTCCGAGAAGAAGTGTTATCTATGGAGAGCACCATTTTCCCAGGTTCCTTGGGTGTGAAAGAACAGTTCACAGGTTCTTCTGTTGCTGCAATCTTCCTGGGCTTCTGGATGGCGATGGTGTAGCTTCCTTCCTCACTCGGCACAAATTCTGCACTGTACTCCAAATCCCATCCTCCCACCACTATCTCCCAGGTTATGGTCGCACCACCCTACCAACGAAATTCATTTTAATTACAACAATTAATTACAAAACACAAAACAGAGAAATCTATAAAAGCAGAACTCTGATGAAACAAAAGTTCCAGGAGAAAAGGAAATCAAAACGTCAAAATCCAATACAGTTAAACAAAAACATAATAAACTCAAACAGTTGGAAGTATACCTCAATCCCCTCTATCTCCAAGTTCACTTTCTCTCCTCCCTTCACAGTAAATTCAGAAGCTGGTTTGGGAGGGCCGTTCTGTGAATCTCCAGGTCGACTCAGCCCACCATACTGAACTGGCACGTTCTCAGGCCTTATAAACCTATGTGAAACAAGATCCAAGGTATTAATTTTAAAGACAGTTCCACCCACATTAGTAAGATCGGGTGGAGAAGAACCAAGGATGAAAATGAAACCCCGTCAGGGCACTTAAAT
Source organism: Telopea speciosissima (assembly GCF_018873765.1). Lineage (NCBI taxonomy): Eukaryota > Viridiplantae > Streptophyta > Magnoliopsida > Proteales > Proteaceae > Telopea > Telopea speciosissima. The sequence continues at coordinate 18,731,096 of NC_057917.1, read as the reverse complement.
GTCATTTAAGCCAAAAAGGATAAAATGGAACATGATGGAAAGAGACCTGAGATTTTTAACAAAATATGGACAGATACTAAAGATGTTCGATGTAATGTAGAGACGAAAAAAAACCCCATTATCATATTTTCTATACTGACCAACCAAAACAGTAAAAAGTACAGCCAACCACTTAAGATTATTGATCAAGATGCAGGGTATACTTCAGAATCTAGTCCATGATACTGTGACGAAGAAGAAGATTTGGTGGAATAGTTAGATATTTAGACTTACTTGAAGAGGGTTTCTGCAACATTCCCTTCTTTAGCGATCACAAACTTGCTCTTAGTTCGTTGGGTAAGGAACGGACTAAACATCGAGTACAACATACTGAAGTACCAAGGAACATTGATAAAAATCTGAAGCATCATCATCAACATCCACACTTAGAAATCAAAAGAAGGAAACAGAGCACAGAAAGAGAAATGAAAAATCAAAATCGGCTAAGATTACCTTCCGAGCCACCATTTCAGGATAATTATCTTGAAACAGAGAGAGAATCTGGTTTGAGGCGACCCTGAGCTCCCTCTTGGGCATGTCTTTGAGGTCCGTCACCTGGATCAAAGAATTAACACCACCAGGCTTGAAATGGAGAAGGTTTATACCTCTTTCAAGAACTTGAACTCTCCACCTAAGAAACCTTTTCAGCTTCTCTTCGTCCCCAAAGATCCTCTCGTACATCTCCTTGTCTTTAAAGACTCCATAAGCATTGAAGCAGACCGGATGACCGTCTCTGTCGTAAGCGTTCATGTAAGCAACAACTCCTTCGAGCTCCTTGAAACCCAAGTCTTCCTCAACAATGTCTTCAGCACCGAACTCTTTTCTCCAAGCCAAACACTTCTCTAGCATGGCAAATGAGTCTGAGACTCTGAAATCTCTCGCCCTGAGAAACTTCAACAGAATCACATCGGCCCTGTCGTCGCCACCCAACAATGGAATACCCCACATGGATTCAGACGAATGAGACAAAGAGAGCTTGTCTTTGAACTCTTGTAAGGCCTTCTTCTCTGAAGACTTAAGGTAAGAAATGAAATATGTGTCTTCCTTGAAAGAGGGAGATCGAAGGGTAGCGGCTTCCATTAATGAAGCAACGATGCTTTTCTTGAAGGGTTGTGGTGAGGCTTCTGGTTTTTCTTGAAGGGTTTGTTGGATCGATAGAGGGGATTGATCTTCCATTGTGGGTTCGAAACAAAACTAGGAAGATGGTATCTGTAGAAGAAAAATGTAGACAATGAGAGAGAGCCAAAGAGGATAAGTAGGGTGTTCGTTTTCTATCTCTTCATCTAAAACAAACGCAACTTAGAAGTTCAAATTTCGATTCTTTGGAGTCTGAACACAGAGGTTTCTTTTCTTTGGTTGCAGTGAAAGGGAAACCGAGAAAGGGATGGGGTGTGGGGACAGGGAAGACAGGGGATGGGGCAAATACCCAGAGAGAGAGAGAGAGAGAGAGAGACTGTAATACTTATAAATTATTGCGGTAGGCTGTAATTATTATAAGCATGTCGAACCGCGCTTTAATTTTGAGTTTTTGAAACAAAAGGGTTTTAAAGAAAATTCTAATAATTACAGCATAGAAGCTCCTCACGGCTCACTGGCTCACCGTACACTCCTCAGCAAGACATCCGTGCTAAGGAGCTCTTTGGTGAAAATTATTCGGATATCATGATATCATCTACCTCCTCTTGTATCATATTCTTGGGTTTTTTCTATGCCCCTCTCACAGGACACCATGAAATGTCGTCTCTGCTCTATTAGATAGATACCTTGGCTTGCTCTCCTATTAACCCAGACGTTTGTGTAGAGACCATGTGATCAAGTAGAGATCTCTTGCCCTTTTTTTTCAACAATCATGAATAAATTTCATTAAAAGTTTCTATATGTGGGCACACAAAAAAGAATCTCTACAAAAGCACTACTATTTTCCACCATGATCCATGTGTACAATCGCGTTAATAAATCTCACCGTTAAATAAGGGACCATATTATTTTTGGGTAAATTACATAACACCTACTAAAAATTGAATGATATTCAGCTCACCTCCTCTTATTTGAAAATACTCATTTGTCCCCCTCTAGAGTAACGGTGTACACTTAAAACAATCCAAGAACTGAAAAGGCAATTTTAACATCAATCAAAATAAGATAAACAATGACAATTGAGGTACCCAACGTTGATAGAAAATGCATTTTAGATACCCAAACCTTGTAAATTATATTTAGGATACCAATTTGATATTTCCAATTATACCCTAAGTCACCACCACCACTACAACCACCATTGCCGCAACCACTACCAACGCCACCCAGCATTACAACCACCATTGCCGCAACCATTACCAACGCCACCCAGCATTATCGTCGTGCAGCCTCATCCCACACCATCCTCTTCTCTGCGCAACCATCACTACCCCTTCCCCTTTTTGTCCATCCTTTCCTCTCTACTTTTGCTGCTCTTCTTCTCCTTCTTCCTGTTGCCACCTCCACAGCCATGATCGAACCATGGTTGCAACCCCCATCCGAGGCAAATCAGCCACCACACGGAGGTTGGACCGCTGATGGAGCTTCACTGGAGCTCCATGACTGTTCACCAGTCGTTTTCATGGCTAGAATCAACTCTCAAAACCTGCAAAATGTTTTGAAATTGATTTTTTTTGGGGCCTACCACTGAGTTTTACCCGCACCTGAGACTGAAGTCGTGGTCGTCGGAGGAGGATTGTAGTTCGCCAATATTTTTCCAGGCCATCAGCCCTCTCATTCAACTGCCGCAAGAGGCGGCAGTGTGATCTTTAAACCCTAGGCTTTCTTCACCGAACAGGGAAAAAGGGGTTTTGGGGTTTTTTTGGATTTCACCAGCATCTGAGGTCGGGGTAATGGCCGTCGGACCTTGACGGTCGTTCGTCGTGTCTAAGCTTGGTCGCTGACCTCTGGTTTGGTCACCGCAAGAGACCGCGATGGTGGTTGTTAAAACCCTAAATGGATTTTCTCCATTCTCAGTTTAGTGATTTGGGGAAGAAGGAAAGGGAATATTCCCTCTTTGATTCCTTATTTAAATTTTTTTTTTTAAGTAAGACCTAACATATCGTACATGTTGCAGGTCATGTGAGGAAGATGATCGATTTTGGAGTTTTAGATCCAAGGATAAAAAAGTGATTCTACATTGGTCAAGGGTAGTTCAAGGATTTAAAATATTTAAATTGCTGACTTCATAACTTAACCGCATAAAACTAACGGTGGGGACTAAGTTGTAATATAGTGCTCTAATACAGGGGGACGTGTGAGTACTTTCAAATAAGAGGGGGTGAGTTGAGTATCATTCGATTTTCAGGGGGGTTTTTGTACCATAAAAGAAAAAACAAAAAAGAGGGGAGGGGATAGTGTTATGTGCCTAATGGGGCACACTCTAGTGTATGGGCGCTAGGAGGATAATGTTAAAGGACTTGATTTAATGCGTTCCATCAGTTCTTGAGCTTTTAACATATCGATCAAATATGTAACATTTGGTATCAAAGTCAGTCACCACGTCACGGGTTCGAGTCATTAAATGCTACTTAGGAGAAGGGCTACCTAATGCCACTCTAGTGCATGGACTTTGGCAAATTGGTTAAGTACCTAACAGATGGGCACACCAGCTCTATGCGATAAACTGGTGGGTGGCACCAATAGGGGTGTGGGATGGGTTATCATACAGAGGGGCTAGGTCATTCTAAGGGGTAAAGAGAAAGATAGACACAGTAGATGTCAGTTTACGATACACCAACTACATGCCCAACCTTTTCTAAAAATAAACAAGTTTAAATAATCCATTGTATTATGGAAAGATACTTTACTACAATGACATAAAGGTTATCTCTGTATCAACATCTAAATTTTTGCAAATTGAAAGCATGGATTTAGGAATCAGTATTGACCATTGATATTGTAGGGGTGGGATCCAATCGAGTAAACAGGCCCAAACCGAGCCAAAGTCTTATTGGGCTGTTTTCGGTTTGGGGGATTACAATCCCAAAACGAACCAAACCAAAAACCGAAAGAACCCAAAACCAAACTGAAACCGAATCAAACCCCGGATCGAAATCAAAACCAAACCGATCTACCCCGATAAGACTTATAACAATCTGAAACCCATTAAAAATCATATTATTTCTATAATTTTTATATAAATGTGTATGGTAAGCCGAACCCAAATCGAACCGAAACCAAAACCAATGTAAACCTGAAACCAAACCGAGCCGAAATTGAACTTTCCTTATTGGTTTGATTTCAGTTTCACCATTCCCACACCGAAACCAACTCAAACCGAACTGAAACCGGCCCGAACCGACTGATTGACACCCCAAATATTGGATCGGTGATACAAAAAAATAAAGAGATAAAAAGGTACCCAAATTTGGGGACAAAATTATTTGAACCGGCCTAATACGACGAATCTGTATCAATTTCAGTTCAATATAATATCAATCTGATTTGTGAATTAAATCCCTGATTGGAAAATTATGTGACAATTTCAACTGTATATATCAAAATAATAGTATATTCATAACACATCAATTTTCAGAGGATTCAATCTTATTCCCTCCAATGTAATGGCATGACATATCCACCCATGTATGTCTATGCTACCTCTTGATATATAAGTAGAGACCTTGGCAGCTACACTGTGTTGTATGGTGGAGAGGATTCAAACAGGAGACCAAAGACCAGAGCCTGTTTCAACCAGATAAGGTGCAAACTAACTGAGCAACTTAGTTGTCAAGGTATGCCACCTAATTAATCAGGTGTTTGACATAAATTGAGAGCGTGTACGGGTGCCAATTTGGCAAAATATGCCATTTTCAAAATGCCATACCTATAGGCTATAACCACTTTTTTTTAAGAAAGAAATTCTATTCAGATAGAAGACATGTGTTACACAAGGTTTCGAAAACATCAAGGTCTAACAACCCAAGGAGTGGAATATACTATATCGTAAAACTCATGATGTATTGAATCAGTTTCAAATTTCAACCATGCAAATGTTATCTAAAATCTGATTCATTAATTATATCGTGGTATAATTGCAAGGGATTTTAATCCTTTCCAATTCCCTAAAAGTGTGCAATGTGGCAGTTTGGGGTGGAGATGTCGACACCTGGCAGCTCAGACATCCAATGGTCCAACTTCATTGACTTCAGTTTTTTTTTTTTTTCTTTCTTCTCGAGCTCGTCACCGTTGGATGTCTGAGCTACCAGGTGTCGACATCTCCACCCCGAACTATCCTACTACACACTTTTAGGGAATTGGAGAGGATTATTTTCCTAATTGCAAGCAGCATACCCATAAAATTTGGACACCCCTTGATGTCTTGATCTACCACACCTTACCCTAGATCATTAATAAGGAATGCATAATTTAATCATTTATCACTTATGGTCTCGTAATCTTCATCTTAATGGATGGAAGTGTAGGAAATATACCTGATAAACCCAAATTCACACCAACCAATTGGAGGCTGCCACGTGTTTGGTCCAAGGACGTGGACTATAACGGGACCAAAGGAGGAACTAGCCCAAGCGCGGACCACCCACACCCCTTGGGGTACGCTTCCCTTGGGCACCAGCCTCTTGGGGTGCGGACTTCCATGCACACGCAGACCGTGGACCTCAGACACACATGGGTACAAGCACAGACGTAGATCCTGATAGGAGACCAACACCATCGTCACTATCGTTGTCAACTGGACATACGCCGCCTCAAGGACTCTAGAACACCGCTTATCAACTGTACAGTCCCAGATGGACATAAACACTAAGCACCATATCTGACAACGTATCAACATCTATCCGCTAAGAACGACAACCCAACTGGGACACTACATCCCATGGGAAGACAACCAATCGAGGAGGAACCTTGCTACCCAGGGGACTCTATCAACTACGAAGGCCACTCTACATCAACTGGGACTCTCTACACCACCATACTCTACTATAAAAGGGAAGATACTCTACCCCATCAACCCATCTTGAATACTATTATTCATCTGTTTGCTCAGGAGATCTGACTTTGGCATTGGAGAGTCCTAGCCCGGAACCACACCGGTTCTCCTTTGTCACCCCTTGGTCCTTTTGCAGGTTACGGCACTCGAAGGACTGTCTGAACGATTTCTTGACACAACAATACCAACCAATAAGACATGAAGATACATGTAAACATGGGTTTAGATTACTTATCTGATTTGTAGACAAACTAAGGTTGATGTCGGCAATTCAAGCACCAAATATGACGTCAAAAACCTGAAATTATGTTAAGAAATTTAATGGGCTGAGTCGTATCAATAGACACTGTCCTAAAGACTGTAGACATCCCCTATGGTGTAAGTCGGGTTCTTACGAATCAGCCTCCAAGATAAAACAACCATTGGCCCCTCTAGTGGCCGTTGTACTCGCACATTGGCCGGGCCCTATCGAGTCACATTCGGGTTGTGCTCATTCAATAACAGGGCCTCTCAAAACAATAAAAACTAGAAAGAAGACCTTGAGAGAAATTAAATACAAGATAGAGTGTGTAACAACACTTGTAATTCACTTACAAAGTATTTTGAAACTTGATTTTATAAAAATACAACAATCCCCCACAAGTTACGAAATACCGATAAAACAGAAAAACAGAATGACTGAGCACATTAGAACACTAGGATGCCTCGTTGTAGATGTCTTTTGGACTTGAATCTACACTAGGTATAATAAGTCACGCTACAGAGTACGGGTGAAGTCAAACTTCTTGAAACTTTCCTCATTGGTGTAGCTGACTGTATTGTCATCCACATCCTAGCATTCGACGCTATTAGTGATCCTTTCGATAAATGGACATTTATAACTGGCCTTGTCCTCATTTTAGAATCATGGATGTTTAGAGAATTCGCCTTTAGAATTCTCATCGGTAGGCAGCTTCACCTCCTACATCCAATTAGGTTAGCCCATAGTGCGCACCATGGTTAACACACACCCACAATTTATGGGTTTCGCTAATTTAGATTTCTAACTCATCCTCCGTTCATCACGGTGAGTACTACTTTCCCATCTAAACCAGAATGAGCAAAATATATTAGTACTGGTCAAGTCAGCCAGTGACTTCATTTTTACCCTTTAAACCTAATTCTAGGGATCTCCTCTCACATAGGTTGGGTGTCCATCACCTTGACTCATGAAACACAGGCCTTTAAAGCTCATTCCTTTAGATGTATACTACAATAGTGGTCAGAGGCTTATATAAATAGTTAGTCATTTTCATCTTTAATTTTATCAAATTGATAGCACTACCTTCCTTAGCCTTACCAAATATATGTAACCAAGACATATAAGTTTTTATTTCTCTATTGATCATGCCATTTGTATATCGTGTCACCACTTATACTAATTTGGCTTTGGTCATCACCATATAGCTATCAATTATATTCTTAGTCTTATGGCTTCAGATTCAGCATTCTTACAAAGCCATAAAATAAAACCATCAGCACATGTTTGTGTATTTAAATTAAAGTAATATTATTTATACTTCAATAACCGAATCTCGGTGTAAGAACTAGATTCTCTTCCAAGTAGAGATGAGTCATTCTACTTGACTTCTCTTAAGAAGTAATTTCCATATACAAGCATTTGTGTTCTCACAATAACTTTCACACAAAGATTGCCACATGCATACATATATGCATCAAAATAACATGAGTGAGTATGCTTCTTGTGGGAAAACTATAACCCCCACACATCCATTCTAATTTATCTATTCAATAATACTTGTAAATAAAAACCAGCATGTCACTCAATAAATATTCATGTTCCCATGATACTTTATATGCACAAATACTGATGGATTGGCATGTGTATCCGACTAATAAACATTATACAATACCTTCTCAAAGGGCATTCAACTAGGTTAGCCAATATGGTCACACAACTTTATTAGCCAATTCTCGGATTTATTGTAATCCAGTTGCATAAATTCACCCAATAAATTTTATCACTCAAGCATTCAATCACAACATATGATGGATATAGAAATACCTTACACCTTACATCATAACTATTAAGCCAATAATGTGATACGGAAAGACTAATTTGAATTTGAATAGTTGGATATATTTCTATTGATATGAGTAGAGATATATATACACAAAGATACAAGGGTCAATCACCCAAAGTTAGTGATTAATTGACTAAATTAGCTCCTAAGATTAGATAAGGAATCAATTATCCTAGTCATTATGAAAACTCATATGGTAACACTCCCCCTCAAGTTGGAGCGTGAAGGTCACAAACGCCCAACTTGGAATTGAGATGATGGAATTGTTCATTGCCAAGTAACTTAGTGAACAGATCGGCCAACTGATCAGTGGTCAAGATCTTTGTCGGTCGGAGTAGACCTTGCTGTAGTATTTCACGAACAACATGGCAATCGATCTCGATGTGCTTTGTTCGTACGTGGAAAACTGGGTTTGATGCTATATGTATGGCAGCCTGATTATCACAGAATAGTGGGACTGGGGTTGGTAGCTGTATGCCCAGATCTCTAAAGAGATAGGATAACCAGGTGATTTCACATGTAGCAACTGCCATAGCCCTATATTCGGCCTCAGTTGATGAGCGTGATACAGTAGTTTGTTTCTTCGTCTTCCATGAGATTGGACTAGAGCCAAGCAGAATGCAGTAACCTGTCATGGAACGCCGTGTGCTTAAACAGGTGGCCCAATTAGAGTCACAGTAACCACGGAGTTGTAGTGGTGATGTAGCAGAGTAGGTAATACCCTTCCCTGGTGTGGCCTTCAAGAACCGAAGTAGCCTATGTGCAGCATCCATATGAGGCTGACGTGGTTGATGCATGAATTGGCTTAGAATGTTGACCGTATGCGCGATGTCAGGGCGGGTAGCTGTGAGATATATCAGCCGGCCAATGAGACGACGATACAATGATGGATCGGGTAGTAAATCTCCCGTTGTATCCGTTAAGTGCAAATTTTGCTCCATTGGTGTCATGGCCGGTGTAGTACCAGTGATCCTAGAATCACTGAGGATATCCAAGACATACTTTCGCTGTGAGAGATATATCCCCTTGGGTGAGCAGGCTACTTCAATGCCCAAGAAGTACTTCAAAGGGCCAAGGTCTTTGATCCGAAAATTTTGAAATAGGAATGCTTTCACCTCATCGACCAAAGATACCTTAGTGCCGGTGATGATGATATCATCCACATAGACTATATATACCATTGAATCCCGCCGCTGGAGAACAAATAGAGAGTGATCGGCCTGAGATTGGAGAAAGCCAAATTGTAGCAGGGCACTTGAAAATTTCAAAAACCATTGACGTGAGGCTTATTTCAAACCATATAAGGACTTGTAAAGTTTGCAAACAAGGTTCTCCCCCTTTTGTCGATAACCAGGTGGTGGTGTCATGTAGACATCTTCATTTAAATCACCATGCAAGAATGCATTGTGCACGTCCATTTGATGTAGTGACCATCCTTGTATGGCAGCTAGGGCAATCAGAGTGCGTACTGTAACAAGTTTTGGCACAGGGGCAAATGTGTCATGATAGTCAATGCCCTCCACCTGATTATAGCCTTTTGCTACAAGACGAGCCTTGTACCGCTCGATTGAGCCATTGGAATGGCGTTTAATCTTGAACACCCATTTGGATCCAATTGGCTTTTTTCCATGTGGTAAAGGGACAAGTGACCATGTATTGTTTTCTGCTAAGGCACCAATTTCTGCTTGCATAGCATCTCTCCATTGTTGGAATTTCATTGCCTCAGCAAAAGTTGTAGGCTCGGTATTACTAGCCAAAGATGTTAGGAAAGCCAAATGATTGGAAGAAAAATGATTATATTGTAAAAAATGATGGAATGGGTGAGAAATACCTTGGGCCGTCGCTAAAGAGGGAAATTGAGATTGGGAAAATGTGCATTGGTAGTCTTGAAGATACTTGGGCGGTCCTCGAGTACGTGTAGAACGTTTAGGTTGAGGAACCGAATTTTCTTCTGCAATTGGTGGAGTAGGGATGTCCAAGGGTTCGATGGTGGGTGTAGGGGCTGCCGGGGTAGGAGATGGAGCAATGGCTTCGAATGGTATTTCAAAGTCATCTTCGGTTTGGACTGGTAACAAGGGGCGAACAAAAGCTTGGGAGTTGTCCTTAAATGTTTGGAAGGGGAAAATATTTTCATGAAAAACTACATCCCTGAACACCAAAATTTTGCCACTAAATCATAAATCCGGTACCCTTTTGCCCATAGGGGTAACCCAGGAAAACACCCGGAGAGGCTCTTTTGTCAAATTTGTGTTGGATGTTGGTATTCCTAGCAAAGCAAAGGCATCCAAAAACACGCAAGTGTGAAAAAGTTGGAGTTTTTCCATATAGCATTTCAAATGGTGTCTTTCCATGTAACACAGGTGTAGGCAAACGGTTGATAAGGTGTGTGGCGATGAGAACACAATCTCCCCAAAATTTTAATGGTAGGTTGGCTTGAAAACGCAGGGCGCGGGCCACATTCAAGAGGTGTCTATGTTAGTGTTCCACCACTCCATTTTGTTGAGGGGTGGAAACACAACTGGATTGATGGACAACTCCAAGCTTTTGTAAAAAATAGAAATTTTGAGTGTTAAAAATCCGGTTCCTTGATCAAATCTAATAACCTTGATTTGGACCCCAAATTGAGTATTTATCATAGCAAAAAAGGATTGAAGGAGGTGAGGAACCTCATCCTTTGTTTGCATTAGATAAAGCCATGTGCTTCTTGTAAAGTCATCAACAATGGTTAGAAAGTATCTAGCACCAAATAAAGATGGTGTTCGATAGGGTTCCCAAACATCAAGATGAATCATATCAAAGGAAGAATGTGTAGAAATAGTACTATGAGAAAATGATAAACGATGTTGTTTTGCCAAAGGGCAAATAGTACAAGGACAAATGTTCTTAAAAGAAATAGTAGAGTCCAAAAGTTTTAATGAAGAAATAACAGAAGAACCCGGGTGGCCTAGGCGGCAATGCCATAGGTCCAAAGAAAAGCAATCGGTAGTAGCAACAGATGGATTTGGGACGTCCAAGTAATAAAGATTCTTATGTCGTTTACCCTTCGCAATAATCCTCTTCGATCGAGGGTCCTGAAAAAGACAGGAAGTATTAATAAAAACAACTTCACAAGGGACGGTGGAAGTGATTTTTGGAATGGATAACAAATTAAAACGAAAACTGGGAACATGTAGGACATTTTCTAGTGTCAAAGAGGATGATAAACAAATGTTTCTAGTATGCATAACAGGAGTTTGGTCACCATTAGGCAAAGTAATGGGAAGTGCATGGGTGGGTTTGGAAATATTAGAAAAATATGACAAATCGCAAGATATGTGATCGGTTGCCCCGGAATCAATGATCCAAGGGGCCGAACCAAAAGCAGAAGCTAGACATAATTTACCTGCAAGGTTTGCAAGAGGGTGGGGATTACCAACAGGGAGCAGAGCCAAAAGTTGAGAAATCTGATCAGCAGTCAAGGTTGGAGCTGTGGCAGGGATCAGTCCTGATGCTGCTGCTGCAGACAAATGGGAACCACGTTGGAAGGTGGTGCCACGATTGTTGGTGCCCTTGGAGGGTGGCTTAGGATTTCGACCATCAGGGAAGCCGTGTTTCTTGAAACACCAAATCTTGTAGTGGCCATCTTTGCCACAAAAATCACAATGATAGTTCGGCCTAGGGCGTTGAGAGGTACCCTTAGACAAACCAGTAGCCATGGCAACGTGTTCAACAGTCGTAGCAGGGACCGAATGGATCGATCTTTGGCGTTCTTCTTGCAGCAACAAAGAGTATGCTTTGGCAATAGTGGGTAGTGGATCCATTAAAAGTATTTGACTACGGACAGCAGCATAGGAGTCATTAAGACCCTGTAAAAATCCATCAAACCATCGGACTCAAAGAGGCCAAGAATCGTAGTTGCAGTGCCACAAGTGCATGTTGGCATAGATCGATATGATGAGAGTTCATCACACAAGCTTTTCAACTTAGTGTAATAGGCTGAAATGGAGTCATGGCCTTGACTCAATGTAGAGATTGAACGACGGATTTCATATATCCGAGGAGCGTTCTTTTGGGAGAATCGATCATGTAGGTTCAGCCATGCATCCCTAGCAGAATCGATCCACAGAATGTTGTGGGCAATGGTAGGGACAATGGAGTGGACAATCCACGAGCGCACCATACTGTTGCAACGAATCCAGTGAGGATGATCAGGATCAGTTGGTGCAGGCTTTGGCAGAGTGCCATCGAGAAACTGTAATTTGTTTTTGGCTTCAAGTGCCATGAGCATGGCTCTATGCCATGTTGGAAAATTATAACCATCAAGGACCGGGGTTACAAGTGGAGTACGCGGCTGATCGGATGAATGGAGGTAGTATGGAGAGTGGACTGAAATCGGAGTGGTGGAGAGTGGTGGAGCTTGAGTTGATTCGGCCATGGTGGTGAGAGAGGTGAGAGATGTGGGAGAAGGAGAAGGAAGATTGGGAATATTGAGAAACCAAGATCGTGGTTAGGCTTTGATACCATATTAAGCCAATCATGTGATATGGAAAGACTAATTTGAATTTTAATACTTGGATATATTTCTATTGATATGAGTAGAGATATATATACACAAAGATACAAGGGTCAATCACCCAAAGTTAGTGATTAATTGACTAAATTAGTTCCTAAGATTAGATAAAGAATCAATTATCCTAGTCAGCCAATTATCCTAGTCATTATGAAAACTCATATGGTAAGAATAACCATGTGCCTAAAACATGTTACACCATCCATATAAAATATGGAAAAACATGATGTGAATAATTTCATTAAATAGTCTACAAACAAAATCATCAAAGCATCTGAAAACAAATAAAGCCCTTATTCAACCCAAACCATAGGACTTCCAAACACCTTTCACCGGTTGAGGATTGGAATTAACCATGGGGCTCCACTCACCCTTCGTTACAAAATCAGGAAAAATCAGGAAGTGGTAGTGGTTAGCCATTTTTTTTTTTTGGAAACTGTTTAGCCATTTGTTAGAGTGAAGACAAGAGGCATGTAAGAAATAAAATTCTGTCTATATATGGTTTTGAAAAATGGTATCAGGATCGGTATCAATGTCGGCTAATATCGATATCGATATATTTTTTTTGGTTAATATCGATATTGATATAAATATCGATACGATTTGGTCATATGAGACAGTTTTGTCCTCAATTTTGTTTAAAATTTATTTTTAAAAGGTTTATTTTCAGTTAGAAATGTTCCATCCGATACCCTTTAATTTATAAAAACACGAGTCCATATTTTCAATAATATATAATATTTTATATATTTTCTTTCTTTTTTTCTTTTCTTTTGGGAGTGGGGTGCTATATAAATTTACACTGCTCTTCCCTAACAGTTCAAGCTATTAGGTGAAGGTGGTAACTAACACAAAAGTATAAAATACATCATGAACAACACTATTCTTTTTTGAACAAAATTTCTCTTCACCTTGGGTGTTTTGAGATAGGCATTCTTGAGAATAGTGGCGAGAGCATTATCGACTTTGTACAATAGGGAACAGGGTAATTATGACCCCTTGGATGGTGGATGATCCCTACTCCATAGATGGTGGAAAAGTTTCGCCTTCTTTTCTCTAGTACTGAAAAGATCTATTATATTTAACTCCCACCCTTTAACCTTCAACCCAACTTAATTAGCGATGTAAATGGATCAGATTCGGCTCGGATTTACTACTATCCGAATCTGAATCCGTTTATCTAATGACATATTCATATCCGATGTGATTTCCGACGGAATTTTAAAAACTAACATTATATCCGAATTCAGGAGTTTATTGGGTATCCGGATATTATCCGATCCGATTAGTAAGCGAATCTGACTTCTATCGATTACGAATTTTTGACTCTGATTACCAAAATATCCTTATAAAGTGTTTATAATATGAGTAATATAGTAATATATCATATGTTTTTATAGAAATATTAAACTAATCGTATTTTACAATCAGATAGTAAATTATGTGAATATTATCCAATTCGAAATGAAACTATCTGAATCCGATTATCTTTTGGACGGATTTAGATATTTTTTCGGAAACCAAAATTTTGGATTCGAAAACCCCTAAAAGGATTCGAACACTGATCAGATACGGATTTTCGGCTATACATTTACATCCCTAACCCTACTCCTTGTGTAATAGAGAGTGGATCCCATGGCATCTAACACCAACTGTGGTTGTCTTCACTATTATTAGGACAAAAGTTTTCCTCCACCCATGGAGAACGGTTTACCACCATCCTAGGGTTCACAAACCCCTCCTAGGGTTTTTGTTTGTTCCAAAATACCTTCTCGATACCCATTCCCTCCCTCTCCCTCGCTTGTGGAGGGAAACTCGATCATTATTATGTGAAGTTGTTTTTTGTTCATGAGCCTATCTCTCTCTCCTCCTCAAAACAAGGGGCAGAGGTGTCTTTTCATATGGAGAGGAGAGAGACAGACTCATGGGAGTGCTGGTGTAGCCCACACTCCTGGACAAAGTTATTTTTCATTATTATTATTATTGTTATTATGGGCAGGAGATCGCTACTTGGTCGCATGGTATCTACACCAATGTCTGGGTCAATGGGGGAGCACGCTTGGATATCTACCCACGAGGCAGGGACATCATTTCACAATGTCTTGTGAGAGGGCGTAGGAGCGCCACCAAGCAGGGATCTTTTTACCTACTATTATTATTCTAAAACTGTGGTTTTTAATTACTTGAAGTATACAAGCTTGTGGATCTTGAGGCCATTCCACTGTAGGCATAAAAGAAGGCTGTCTGGCATGAGGCTGGCTCAGGTTCTTGTAAGGGACTGAACCACACAAATGAAATACAAGATTGGGACTCACCTCCCTTGGATTCCAAATGTGCGGCTCTAGTCGTATGAGAATAGTTCTCGTAAGAGAACCTGAGCTGCACTGTCTCCGTTCAAACACAAAAAAAGCGAAATAACTACTTTAAACTTTATAAAATGAAAAATCTCACCCTTGATGAATACGGAAATGGATTTCCTCCGATCGTGGCAGGAGCTGGAGGGTCCAACCCCCGTGAAATAACTACTTTAAACTTTACAAAATGAAAAATCTCACCCTTGATGAATACGGAAATGGATTTCCTCCAGCCGTGGCGGGAGCTGGAGGGTCCAACCCTCATAAAATGACAGCAAACCCCCCCCCCCCAGGGTTTTTGAGATGATTTTCAAACGTTGAACCCTCCAGCTCCTGCCACGACTGAAGGAGAGCCAGATCCGTAATACTCCTACACATTTTCTCCCTGATCCCAAACTCGTGTAGAGCCAGGGCACCGATCCCCTTTCCAGAAGAAATCCCACCGCATGTCTTTCGATGACTACAAAGGATCTATGGATGATAAAAAGAAACCTGGAACGGCAATTGAAGGGGGAGAAAAGAGGAGAAACCCCACTTTTTGAGGGAAACGAGGCCATTTTTTATCTTTGGATTAAAAAAATCCAAAGACCTATTTCTATGGACTACTAGGACAAAAAAAAGGGTGTGGGTAAAGACATTTGATATGACATAAAGAAACAACATTTTGGGATCCATTCTAGAGGGAGATTGGTGGGTGTCCTTCTTTAAGCCTTTAATTTTGAGCTTAGTAAATAAAATTTTACTCGGTACCCTAAGCCTAAGGGCCTTATCTTCATTCAAATTCAAAAGGTCGGTCTAAAGGATACGACAAAAAAGAAGCTCTCCTTGGACTTTTGTTCACTCAAATTCAAAAGGTAGGTCTAAAAGAGAATAAGGACACTAAAGAACTCTAACCCTTTCTCGTGGCAAGATAAGTATCTATTGCTTCTTTGTAATGCGTCAATGGTCTACTCAAAGTCTACTTTCTTCTTTCCAGTTGTAACTTGAAGTTTGTGAGTTTGAATTAAGAAGGATGATCCCCTTTGCTTTAACATGAAAGATAAAGGGCTGAGTTTTCCTCCACCCACGGTGAATGCGATCTCATTCACTAAGGGGCGGAAGAGGACGGGAATGGATTTCACACAGGAGGATATTTTGGAATATACAAAAACTTTAGGAGGGGTTTGTGAACCCTACGATAGTGGGTGAACTAACCTTTATGGGTGGAGGAAAACTTGTCAAAAGATAAATATTTCATTGAATTTTTTTGAAAAATCACTTGCTGTTACTTTTTGAATTGAATTTCCCTTCATCCATGGTGAGAGGAATCTATATCATCAAATTAGTATGTGAGGGATAGTTTCAATCTTGTACAATAGAGGGTAGAGTTAATGATGCCACATGAATCCAATCACATGGTCACATCCCCAATGAAAAAGAAAAATGGGTGAAGGAAAACTTATAATCTTTAATTTTTAATTAGAGGAAGGGTTTTGTGCATGATCATGCATGGTGCACGACCATGCACAAAGCCGTTGGATGGAGGATGATGTTTTATGGTGCATCCTCTTCAACTCAATGCAGGACCATGCACATTGTGATCTTCTATGGAGCCCTGCTCGTAGCGGCTTGTGCGGCCTAGACAGAGCGCCGCACGCATTGTTCGCCTTACCCCTGCTTGAGCACCTTGCCAGAGAAGGGGTAAGGCGGACATTGTGCGTGGCACTCTGTCTAGGCCGCACAGGACGCTATGGGCAGGGCGCCGTAGAAGATCTGTATTGACAACCTTTTGTCTTTTAATTATAAAACTTCAAATTATATTTCATTATGGACCAAGTTTTCCTTAAGCTACGGTGAAGGAGGAACTCCTTCATTGATGGCCATCATCGGCCTTGGATGGGTGTCATGAACAATGAAAAAAATTTCAGACCTCCAATAAATAAAGGGAGTAATAATGACCTTTGATTTTTGAGTGTTTCCTTCAACGTGGGTGACTGAAAACTTTCTCCATTCACTATTTCTCATTTTCATTTGCTATTTGTTGTTATATGAGAAAGGATCATATTTAGATGTCATTACTAAGTTAAAGAGTTGTGATACCATTGGGGTGATATGCTAGAAGAGTGGTTGTTCTATCATTGCTCAATCTAGTAGCATTTTTATTCCATAAAACCACATTTAAAAAGAATCAAGAAAAGAGGGATTTAGCTGCATTTGGCTAGAATAGGTCTAGTACATTCTACAAAAGGGTAGAGGTTTCCTACACAGTCCACTTAAGAAAGCTTTACCTAAATGACCTTAAAATCAGCCATGATACACATCAGATGGGGCCAAATTTTGTAGATAGATAGTCTCTAGATCCCCTACTCACATATCAAGTTTCAACTATATAGATATTAGTAAAAATTTATAATCTATCATGTGGACGATTATGTTAATCAACCCCATTGTTGATATGTGGGGGAGTGGACCTCATCTTGGGCAGTGTTTTCAGGCAGGGGATAGAGTGATTATTTTCACCCTCATGTGAGGAATTGAAAAGGGCAACGAATTGAAGGGGATAATGATTCCTAGATAAAATATTAACTATTGAGCTTGAGAAGGATGTTGTTTGACCATTAAACACCATTCTAGGCTTCTATGTAAGTTGTACACGGTTTCCAAAAGTGAAGTTTAGATGTTTAAAGAAATTAAACCTAAGTTTTTAAAATCGGACCGGACATTACACTTTTTAGGCAAAAGGGTCGGTGGTCTAGCGATCCGACCGTCTAATAAATTTCGTAAGCATTAAACACAAGATATGCATTGTTGCAGTATTGTTTTTTGTTTTGTGCTGATGGCCTAATGGTGATTGAAAATAGGATTCGGCTCCTCTCTAGAAAGCTCAGCGCCCAAGGAGTGCCCAGGGGGGAATCCAAGGGTTGGGCAATGCCGCACACATCTCGATGCATGCTCAGTCAGCCATCAGGATGTGTGTGACACAATCCAACGGCTAGATGCTCCCCTGGGCACTTCTTGGGCGATGGGCTCCCTGGAGAGGAGCTCAATCCTTGAAAAATATTGGTTTAAAGTTGTTGTATTTGAAAGGCTTTTTAAATGAATTTAAGATTCAAAACACCTCATTACATATTTTGATTCAAAAAGGATTTGATTCTCCACAAAATACATATATGTATTGATTAAGAGCTTTCTTACTCTTCATAGTTATTACAAATCAATTGTGGGAGCAATTAAGACAAATCCTATATCTCAATCTAGTGGTCATATAACATATTTACAACAAAACTTTAAACAGTTGCCTCAATTCAAGGTATTTGATATTTAATAGCGTGAATTAATAGTTTTGTTCAAGAGTAGAGATGCAGAGGAAAAAAGGAACAATCGGGATCCTCTACGGCCGGGCAGCTGAGCGGACAGGTTGCGGCTTCACATAGGCCGGCGGTTGATCGGTCACCTGTTGCCCTACCCAACGTAAAATCCTCTCAAATTCCTTAATCATCGAGCGGTATGCAGCTCGGGGTTGAGAGGTTGATACTTGGTAGACACGAAATCCAACGGTCCAAGGTTGATTGAGTCAGTTTTTTTTTTCTTTCTTTCTTTTCAAGTCCGGTACCGTTGGATGTCGCGCTTGCCAGGTGTCTAGCTCTCAACATCGAACCGTACCACATTACACTTTTAAGGAATTGAAGAAGATTTTTTTTTCACCCAGCGTAAAGTCGTAAAGCCAAAAGGAAAATTATCTCCTCCAGTTCCCTGCCCAGCCAAGTTCTCCAGTGCCTGTAATAAAGGGGGTGGACCCATCCAAGCAGAGTGTTCGGACAGGGGTAGGGTGGTCATTGCTGCCCTCATTAATTATAGGCACTGGGGGGGATCTTTATCCCCTCAATTTGCTTGTCTGTCAATTTCTTCAATTCCATCTAATAGGGGGCAAAAATGACCACTCTACCCCTGTTTGAACACACTACTCGAGTGGGATCCACCTCCCTCTATTAGATGGAATTGAAGAAATTAACGAACAAACAAATTGAGGTGATAATTTCCCCACCTGTGGAATTAAGGTGGGCAGGGAACTGGAGAAAGATAAAGATCCAAACCCAAACACCCCAAAATCCCCCACTTGATCATGGAGTAAAAATTAGGAGAGAAATAGGGACCAGAAATGAGAAAGAAATTGGGATGGGCTCTCGCAACTCGAGGGAGAATTCCCGTGTGAAAGCGAACACCGAAAAAGATGGAGCGTGGAAAATGAGATTATGAGAAGACAAAAGTGTGAACTGTGAAGAGTGAGGTAATGGCTTTTATCGGGGGTTTCAGTAGTATTGGGAATCGAGAAAGGGCGGAGAGCAAATGGTTGGGTGAGAACAGAACAAAGGCCAGGTTTGCCATGGATTTTTATCGTCTCAATTACATCTTCGTCAATTATATTTCAAGTGCACACCTAAGATGAGGACACGTGGCTTAATAGAATCTCACGGACGAAATTGAATTGAACGATTTCACTTTCATTTCACACATTGCTATTTTTCCCTCCATTCTCTCTCTCTCTCTCTCTCTCTCCTCTCTCATGACGGCCTGACCAGACGACGGTGGAGGTGGTTTCCGTCACCGTAATCTGCATCCTCACACCGGCGCGGCAACCTCACGTCGATGGAGCACCCTCACAAACCTCTTTCTTTTTAAATCCCTAACTCCCTCTCTGCGTAGCTCAGTTCGAATCGTTCTTCTTCTTCCTCGCACAAACGAAGCTATTGCCCCCTGCAACTTCAGGTATGGGACTATTTCGATCACAGAATCATGGTTTTCCCTATACCAAACCCGACTTTGTTCTGATTTTGCGTTTATTTTGCAGACCAAACCCTATCTCCTCTCCTCCAAGCGCGGCGTCGACGACTACGGCGACTCCTCTTCACACTCAGGTATCCCCATGACTCCTTTCCTTCGATCTCTGTTACCTTTACATTGCCTCTTTGTTTGTGTTTTTTTTGTTTGTTTGTTTGTTTGTTTGTTTGTTGTCATTGTGTCGATTTGGAACCTAATCAATCAGTGATTATTTAGTGGATTCTGAGTGGTACTTCTGTGGATACAGAAGTGAAGACCTGGTGGATTCCTGTTCTGTTTTTTTTTTTTTGTTTTTGTGTTCTTTCGTTTTTTATGTATCCCTTTCTATCATTCAAGCAAGGTTCAGGTTAGATTTGTTAGTTTCTAAACCCGATGGCTATAGTGTTTTGCCTGAAATTACGATTTGATTTGCTTCCATCCTTGATTCTAGCTTCGATTTGGTTATTGATTGTTTCTTGCCATACCTGAATGCGCTTTATCTCTGCTTCGATCTCTTTTCGATTTAAAACTTTCCATCAATTTCTGGTTTTTCTGGTTCATGTCAAATTTTTGTGTCGATTTGGTAGAAGATAGAACGTACACTTGACAATTAATCAATTTCTGGACCTGTTATTGGTTCTGTTTTGCATTGTAAGTCAGTCACTTAGATGTGCTTAGTTGATGACAGGAGTTTGGGTATGAATGCCCCTAAAATACTAACAGCTATGTTGTGAGTTTACACTATGGTACTCTTACATTTTGTGGTTTAAAATAAAACCCTCCTTCTGTTAGATCATGGACCTCATTTTTCAGTGACTAGAACTCTTACATTTTTTGGGGTTTAAAATAAAACCCTCCATTCAATATGCTTTGCCATATTGCTTTTGATATTGATTGTAGCTGTTTGTGTCCAATAAATTACCTTCACTCTAGCTTGATTTGAAGAGTATTTGCATCCTAAAAAATACATGCTATTGCTGCCCTACATCCATGCTCTTAAAAATTGACTTGACTTCTAGCTTTCCCTACATCCATGCTCTTAAAAATTGACTTTACTTCTAGCTTTTCCTACATTCATGCTCTTAAAACTTGACTTTTATTCACCTTGATTTTGTACTGTAGGTTTCGATGCTTCAAGTCACATGCTCAGACTCCAATAACTGGGGTGGTGTTGTAGATAATGAAAGAAAAAAGAAAGTGATGCTGCAGCCTCTAAGAAAAAGGGAGGAAGGCTTTAGCCTGAGCCATGGGTTATTAGCCTCAATTGCAGCTACCAGCCTCCTTTTGAGTCTCTATTTTGTTTATTTGGACTAGTTATAGCAAGTTTTTTTTTTTTTTTTTAGATTTTAGAAAATTTATTGCTTGTAATTGAAGCCAAGGCTGATCCCTTAGCATACATGTAGGGATTGACCCCTTGTAAGCACAAGGTTTTTTGAATGTCTTCTCTTTGAATGAAAGTTTGCAAGCACAGCTAACAAATTTATTAAGTGCATATTAGAAATTTCATGTATGGTCATGTTCCCAACTTTGGGTGGTAATAGCAGTGTATCAACTCTTGGAGTATGGATCGAGTGAGTCATGAATCAGTCAATTACTACAGCAAGTCTGTCACTTAGATGTGCTTAGTTGATGACATGAGTTTGGACAGATATGAGGTTCTTGATTTTAAAGCTCATTTAGTGTGGAGTAATAATGATCATCTATATCTAATTTCTTGTTTTTTAAGGTGGTATTCTTTTTAGAAGGGATCATCTTTCCACCACTAACATGAGTGGGTGAAGCAGTCTTTTGTCATCATACCAGAAATTGGAATTTTTCTAGCTACCCAAAACGGATGATTCTCAATGAGGGGTCTCTCGTTCCATAATCCCCACTACTTTCCCCTGCTAGTATAGCAAGGATATATATGTGATCACTTGAATTTCCTAGCCACACAAACTAGACAAAAAAGGAACTCAATCCTCACATATCAACCATTTATAAAAGATTTTACAAGATGAAGAACATATAATAGTTCATCAATTGACTGAATTGGTCTGCCCATATTAAGAATTATGAAACCCGAAAATAAGCTTCAAGCCACTTGAAGTACTCTTCTTCATAGGACGCTTGTAATAATTCTCCCTAAGAACTATGTCATCCACATAAGACCAAGTGGCCCTCTTGGAGTGCTCTCTGCCCATAAGAACCTCTTTGAGTATGGGTTCGCAAGACTTTCAGGGAATTCCTCAACAGTTTCACAGAGCAATCCTGCAAACAAACAAAATAAAATCACAGTTAATATGAGATAAGAACAAATTCTCCAAGACTCCACATTTAATAGACACTTTATTACCATGTCTAGTTTTTATATGAGGTGTCTATCAGTGTACATTTTTTTTTTTTTTTGGTTAGATGGGGGTTATATGGAGAGAGAGAGAGAGAGAGAGAGGACAAAGGTGGGTTTAATGCAGGGAACTTGGACTGGTCCTAGCTCTTATGGATCCCAATCAAATGGAATGAGAAATGGTGTTCAGAACCCAAAATAAAACTCAAGTTGTTAAAGAGATATCTTCATGAATATTATTGCACTGGTTCGACTCATATTGATCCACCCCTGTACATTACTAAAATTCTAACAAGGAAACACCATCATGAGGAAACAGTGAGGAAGTGTAGTTTGTAAGCACCGAGCAGAGATAGCCGGGTTCAGTCTGTGTTTATAGTTCTTGAGAATTTGATCCATCATCTTCAATTACTATAATGTTAGGTATTGAAAATGATTCAGGTGATAAATCATAAAGAAAGAAAGATAAGGCAGTCCATATAAGTAACTTGCCTAAAGCATCCAGTCCTTTTTTTTTTCTTGTACAGCCTCGTGAATCTGGCATTTTCTAAGGAAGTTTCAAAATGCATGGACATGGAAGCGAGTTAGCAATAGCAAGTCAAACTGAAACTGCTACTGATGATGATGCCAAAATACACAGGTTTCCAAATCTATTATGTGCTTTTTCACAATGACATAAAGACCTCCAAACTAGAGAATTGCTGTCCCACTTTAAATCAATTTTCCTTCTTAACTTGACAAAAGTTGAACTTTGTCTTAAAGGTTTAACATTTCTAGCAAGTTTACGTCCTATCTTCTACCAAATCGACACAAAAATTTGACATGAACCAGGAAAACCAGAAATTGATGGAAAGTTTTAAATCGAAAAGAGACCGAAAACAGAGAAAGAGATCAAGCGCATTCGGTATGGCAAGAAACAATCAATAACCAAATCGAAGCTAGAATCAAGGATGGAAGCAAATCAAACTGTAATTTCGGGTAAAACACTATAGCCATCGGTTTAGAAACTAACAAATCTAACCTGAACCTTGCTTGAATGATAGAAAGGGATACATAAAAAGAAAGAACACAAAAAAAAAAAAAAAAACGAGAATCCACCGGTCTTCATCAATCACGAAGTACCACTCGAGAATCCACTAAATAATCACTGATTGATTAGGTTCCAAATCGACACAATGTCAACAAACAAACAAACAAACAAAAAAAAAAAAACACAAACAAAGAGGCAATGTAAAGGTAACAGAGATCGAAGGAAAGGAGTCATGGGGATACCGGTGTGAAGAGGAGTCGCCGTAGTCGTCGGCGCCGCCTTGGAGGAGAGGAGATAGGGTTTGGTCTGCAAAATAAACGCAAAATCAGAACAAAGCTGGGTTTGGTATAGGGAAAACCATGATTCTTTGGTGATATAGTCCCATACACGAAGTTGCGGGGGCAATAGCCGTTTGTGCGAGGAAGAAGAAGAACGATTCGAACTGGAGCTAAGGCGAGAGGAGTTAGGGATTTAAAAAGAAAGAGGTTTGTGAGGGTGCTCCATCGACGTGAGGTTGCCGCGCCGGTGTGAGGATGCAGTTACGGTGACGGAAACCACCTCCACCGTCGTCTGGTCAGGCCGTCATGAGAGAGGAGAGAGAGAGAGAGAGAGAATGGAGGGAAAAATAGCAATGTGTGAAATGAAAGTGAAATCGTTCAATTCAATTTCGACCGTGGGATTCTATTAAGCCACGTGTCCTCATCTTAGGTGTGCACTTGAAATGTAATTGACGAAGATGTAATTGAGACGATAAACATCCGGTTTGCCATACTACTACTGGTGAATGAGTGGACAGACTGGGGTTAAGTGAAGGTCGCAGAACCATCACTTGTCTTCTCTTTGGTTTTTTGATACTAACAATCACTTGTCTTCTCTACTGTGTTATGATTGTAAATGTAGTGTCTTCTTGGATTCGTATCGTACCAGGCAGGCAATAATAATTCCAAAGGTTGCCTGCCTGCCTTGGCAAGGGTTTTGCTTGACTGCACGGGTAGCGTCAGGGATAAGTAGAGTAATCCCAAAAGTTTATCCTTATCAAGAACATTAGGGGTCAGGATCTGCTTTTGATTTGACTTTTTTTCATTAACTTCCACTCTTAGCCCTGCATTTTTAAGTGTCCTACCGCACGGCTGGATCCTTTTTATTTTGTGAGTGTGAGTCCCTAGTAGGGATGTAAATAGATAACTGAAATCTGAATTCGATCTACATATGTATTTGTTTAGAGATATTTGGAAAAAATTCTGCATATTTTGAAAAAAATTTGTTTGAAAAAAATTTGAATACTTAATAATAAAAAAATTAAGTAAATAATCATTTGAGGATTTTTGAAGATTCAACAGAGTTTAGAATATAAGGAAAAGAGAATCATGATCTAAGAGATATGGATTGAGAGTGAATTCTATCCCCTAGGAGAGGAAGGTCCAGGTTACACAAGACAGAGATGTAAACTGATGGTCAAAAATCCGAATTCGATCCACATCCAAATCCATCACATCCGATCCGTATCTAAGCCGAATTCGATCCATTTACATCCCTATTCCCTAGTCCCTCTAATAAGGGGTTGGTGGACCCCACCTGGGCAGGGGTAGGGTGGTCATCGCCCAACACCCCTTGTTAGGGAGACTGGGGAATGGGTCAGGGTAGAGAACAGGAGGGGATAAAGATCCATAAAAAACTGCTTTATTTCTTACACCCTCCATTTTCCCAATTTCCCCCTTCAGATCATCGACAAGTGTTCAAAGGAGATCCAACGACCAATCTTAAATTTTGAAATATTTCCCCCCAAACCCTAACATATCATCTTCTCTCTCCTCTTTCCCGCACTTCTCTCCCCTCTCTCTACTCCTCTCACTCTCAGAGCAATCCACGAACCTCTCACTCACTGTGAATCTCTTTTCCGGAGTAGCCAAACGGCAACCTGTGCCACCACCACTCCTCCCACTCTCAAAAAGAATCTCCCTCTCTCACTCCTCTCGCTTTGTTGTAGTACGTACCCATCAGAGACATCTCCTAGTGCCGTTGTGACCATCACACTACGATCGAGGACTCTGTAGTGCTTCTCACTCCTCTTGCTTAGAGTAGCTACTCAATAGAAAAGGCTTCACTCCTCTATCTTTTCTCTCGCTGCAACGATTTGGGAAAGTAAGGGTTCTTCCGATCCCAACTCTCTCTCTCTCTCTCTCTCTCTATTAACCAATGAAAAATCCCTAATTTCTCTCTAGATCCGTGCTGCGAAGAAGAGGATCCCTACTGCGAAGAACACCTGAAATCCAAGAGGAACCTTGCTACGAAGAAGCTCCACCTCCCCTCTTGTTAGTTCATCGAAGAGGACCCCTGGTAAATTTTAATTTCTCTCCACCTCTCCTCTTTTTATTCGTTGTTAGTTTAATCCATAACTCATACATGTCTGCATTTACATCTCCTTTTTTTTATCATGATGCATGACCCGATCCCCATTGTAGGTTTCTGTGATCTCCTTTTAGAACTCTTCTATGTGATAGAATTAACATCTATTTTATTTGTCTAAACATGATCCTCATCCTTCATTCCCAATCAAAAAATCAGAAATGCTTTGATTCAAAAATTTGTGGTTCCTTGATCTGGTTGCTTCGAAATTTGTGGTTCCTTAATTCATGACATTTATTGTTTTGTCTATATCCCAAGTTGAAATGTATTTTCTTTCACTCGATACAAAGTGTTATTCCAAGTTGAAGTATTTTTCTTGCTCAATACAAAGAGCTCAGTAGTGAGTTTGGCAGAAAATTCTCAGAAAAAAGGACGAGCGACTGCTGATTTGACTTTGCTTGGTTACCTATACAATGAGGGATTTCTAGGAAGTGACAACTTACATTATTTTAACTTAATAAATTAAGATAAAAAAGTGTTTCCTTGGACCTTAAAAGGATAGTAAATGCGAGATACAACATTAAGAACAATTTACAAGGAAATAAGGTGATTTAAAGAACATGTAAAACTACTAGATCGTTTGCATCATAAATAGAAATAGTAAATTACTTAATGATTTTATAATGCAGTTTGTATCCAAGTCACAGGATGGGATTTGAGTCCTACTTTGGACACAACCTCTAAATGGGATGGCTCTACATGTTTTGAAGTTGTCCTTCTCTAAATTAACTATTAATACATAGTTCCTAATAGGACATTAAAGTTGGCGTCATGAACATGGCTTTTGCTATAACCACTGTCTCGGTGCCAACCTATCCTATATTCCTACTCTCTTAGTTTTTATGTCAATATCTTAGGATTTCCGTGTGTTTATGATCTTTATTTTGTGGATCAACATGTTTTTTCTATATTTTGCTATTCTTCAAGTGGATTATAGATAATCCAATAGCAACACTGGATATTGACATAAGTCAATTTTTTTTTTTTTTTTAAAATATTGGATTAAACTAACATTGGTTTTTAATTGATGTAGGTGAGTCTTTAACTCAAAAAGGAAGAGCAACTGGTTTTTTTATCAGGAGATGATGATGGTTCAAGTCTATCAAGACTCTCATGTTGACTAATTTAATGATTTTTCTTTCAAATTTTGGTATTGGAATTACTGTTTTCCTTCTAGAGTTAAGTTTAATTTTTTTTAAACTGTGGGTATTAAAGTATTATCAGTGCTTGTGGAGGAGGAAGATGAGGAGCATGAGGACTAGCAAAGAATGGTGCAAGACCATTGACCTTCTATTATTCTGTGTTTTGAGATCTGATAGCAAACGGCCAAATCTCGCCAAATTCCAAAGCCCTATGCATCGAAACCCCAACCAAATAAGAGTTATCTTTGCAGCGAGAGTTTTAGGCTTTGTTGAATTAATCGAGCTTCGAGGAAGATGAAGAGCGGAACTTTGCGTTTTGAGTTTTTGGTCCATTGAGGAAAAATTTTACCTAACATTTTGGCGTAAAATCTATCATGGGCCTTTCCAAAAGATATGGGATATTTGTAAAATGTTACCTTTTATCTCTAGAAAAATTCTCCAACGTACAAACAACCAAATTAGAATTTTTACCTCAGGAATATTTTTCAACATACAAACAAACAATGAAAATTAGAATTTTAACGTAAAATTTGTTTTATTGTCTATTTTATGCTGAAACAAACGAAGTCATATTGTATGGTGGATCTAAAAAATAGCACATACATTCAAAGTTTTTAACTAAATTTGGATGGGATTTTTTACCCCAAAAAAAATAAAAAAATTGGATGGAATAATTACATTGTATCATTGACCTCTATGGTAGAAATCAGTCGGAGACAAATGAGGTTATTGTTTGCCCTGTGATTCAACAATTCCAAATTGTTTTTCAATTTCCAAAAAATATTTAGGAAAAACATGTCTATACTCTATAGGGTTGATCGATTTATGAAAAGAAAAAAACTTTAGGCTCAAACAATGATTTTTTCACAAATCTGTTATTATTTAAGAGTTTTTATTTTTTTATTCAAAAGACTTGTAGAGCTATCTTCCTACAAGAGGTAAATTTCATTGATTTTTTATTTGTTTTATAATTCTACTGATTAAAAATAAAAGGAAAAAAGTTCTTTGTAGATGGAGTGTACTACCCAAGCTCAGACACAAAGGAGGGTAAAATGACCACCCCACCTCCGTGAAAGGCAGAAATTACATCTTCCAATGTGTCAATAGGGGTGTAAATGAACAGTCGAAATCCGTTTCCCTATATGTTTAGCACTATCCGAATCCGTCCGAAAGCTAAGCCATGGAATCTAAATTCGGTCGAAACATGTCGAAACAGCCGAGACAACTCGGTTTCGACAGGTTCCGAGACGAGTTGGACCTAAACTTTGAAAAATCCCTGGTTTCGCACTGGTTTTATGGTTTCAGTCGAAACCAGTACGAAACCGTCGAAACAAAGGCTGTCATTTACATTTTTCAATGGTTTTTGAAGAATAATAGTACCAAGGCTGTCATTTACTTTTTTCAATGCTTGGAGCCCTTCTTCAAGAAGGAAGAGATACCATTTCCTCACTCACGCCCACAAAGACCATTGCACTGGAATTTCTCTCTACTCTTCATACCCTATTTACGCTACCCACCTTACGAAAACACTGATCCTTCAATTATTCCCGTAGGTTTTATGGTTTCCTTTTGGTTCGCCCCTCCCCTCTTTTTTCTCGCATTCTCCTCTTTTGTTCCCGCTTCAGTAGAGATACCCATTTCGTTTCTATGTTTCTTTGCAGGTAGAGGATTTGTTATTTGTCGGAATTGAGGTCGGCAAGTCGGTTGTTATTGACGACCCTGATGAACCTTTCACTGTTATGGCTTTCAATGCCAATCACTGCCCGAGTACCTCTCTTTTTATTTTCAAAATTTCCATCTCATGGGGGTTTGGTCTAAATTATTATGACAACGGTGATTTCTTGAATGGCTTTGTATTCCTATATGTGCTGGCTTCTTGTTAGATTTTGATGGGTTTTGTTGGCACGAGTTGTTTTGTTCTTGATTAATTGTTGTTCTCTTGAGAGCATTTAATATTATTGTCATGGGATACGTATGTTGTGTATTCGAAGGAACGGTTTTGCAATCTTTAGTAGTACACTACTCGTGGATTAGATCCACCAAGAAACTCTGCATAGAATTGAAGATGAGCATTTTAATGTTTTATTTGGATTCAATGTATTATTTAAGGTTCAAGTACTTTATAATTATGTGAACTAATTATAAATTTATAATACCATTTTAGTATCTGTATCGTATCAGCGTGTATGTTAGTAAACTTGGGTCAATAACCACAAATACTATTTTCAGTGATTTTTTTGTCAATGTAATTCATGGATTGTGTTTAAAATGTTAAAAAATAGGCAACTTGCAAAAAATCAGGCCTAAAAAACCTTGTTTTAGGATCGAAACCTTGGTTTCCTCATCAATGGGAAAAAATCCCAGGTTTTGACCGAGATATGGTCGAAACTGAGACAAACTTAATTTCTGGCTGATCGAAACCTTGTCGAACCCGAGTTTTAAAACCTTGAGCTAAGTGGATGCGAATACAAATTGGCTATAACTATTCAAAAAGCTATATTTACATGTAAATGGATAAAATATCTGATCCGTATCCATGTTCGTATCCATTTAACACTATCCAAATCCATCCGATAACTAATCAGATGCGGATGTGGATATAACACTATCCAAACCGAATCCGATTTATTTACAATCCTATGTTCCAACTCGCACGCTTTCATTGCCCCCGACACGCGCAAAGGGCCACACTCACAGAGAGAACGTCGACCCAAATAAAAAAGCAACTAATAAATTCACTGACTGATTAAAAAAGGAAATCTGTTTTTTTTTGGGTAGAAATTGAAAAAGGAAATCATGAATCAGGCGTACAAGGACAACTGATTCCGCATAATCCAATTCGATTTCTGAAACTATGATTTCATTTCTCCAACCTCCCTGTGTTTTTCAGCATTAGGCAGGAAGGATTGGCTGATCCCCATGTTATAATCCACATGGTTAACAACGGTGTCCAATCGTACCTTAGTCCTTGGGTCCTTGAAAGTAAGGTAAAAGACAAAAACATAAGCGTATCCTTATTGGTACATTCTCTTTCCAAAAATAAAACACCAAGGCTCCCACAAATGGCCACCTAAAGGGTGGGCCAGTGTAACACATGGCTGAGATTTATCAGAACAATGGCATCATGGTTCTATGTATCGGTATTGTATCGCCCATATCGGGCGATACATACCGGTTTTGCTAGTCATTGATATTGATATGTATTGGTAGCACGGTACAGATAAGGGGTAAAATGGCTAGAAAACTTATTTTTTAAGGAAATTAAGGTGTAATTTTGTCCGATACAATCGATCCAGGCTGATACCATATTGGTATCGTATCGGTTTTGCATGTTGCCGATACCCGTTCTGATACCGTGCACTAAAACCATGATTTATGGCATCCAACCATGGTTTTAAAAATTGGGACACAGATCCCGATTTCCACCTCTCCAAATCGGTGTTTCTTGAATTGAAATTGGATCGACAGATTCCTAGTCATTTTCTTTATAACTCATCTTGAATCGGAAAAACTCACGATTCCTGAACCGATTCGATTTTCACCATAAAATAACTTAGATACCCAATTCCTGATCTGATTCAGGCCTATTCGGATCGGAATCCTCTCTGACCGATTCCGTTCCCGATTCCAAGTTTTGAAACCTTTCACCCAACCCAGCAACCCTCTATCGGTTTAGGCCCCGCTCTTTAGGTGGAACTTTTTGACTATTGGGCCCCAATGGATGTGTTTCGTGAAATAGCAAAGCTTCAGATGTTGGATCACTTGCATACCCATGGGCCGCCCCATGGGCGCCCATAGTAGCTTATGGGTCATCGTTAGGTTGAGCTGGGAAAAATTGCTTCGGTCCTTGTTTCTTATTAGGAAAAAAGAACAATGTCAGGCTGTGCACTAATGCCTTGTTGTATCTATCCCTCCTCCCTCCTTTAAAATGACACATCTGTCTTGTACTGTGGAGGAAGAGAGATAGACACATGGAAGTGCTAAAGTACGTTACGCAGCTAGACAGGGAACTCAATCCCTTCTTATTATGTTTAATTGAGATATATCATGTCTTGAAGAAAACAACTCTAGCTCGCCGGTTTCCGACAAGGCAGTGTCGAAATATTAAGAAAGAAAGAGAAATAAAAAACAAGGGAGAAAGAACGCTACTTGTTTGTGTGAGATGCGTGGCCCTTTTCATGGAG
Source organism: Telopea speciosissima (assembly GCF_018873765.1). Taxonomy (NCBI): domain Eukaryota; kingdom Viridiplantae; phylum Streptophyta; class Magnoliopsida; order Proteales; family Proteaceae; genus Telopea; species Telopea speciosissima. Next base: position 18,700,214 of record NC_057917.1, on the reverse strand, counting down.
ACACAACGGTCATTTCACGCAACCCTATGTTTGGATGCAGGGCCACACACCACACACAATCGGGTAGCATTTGTTTCCTCCAAATTTCTTCATTTGTCTAGAGACTGTTACAGACTGAGGAAACTATTATAGTTGCGTTTCAAGCGAAGATGGATTCTACCAATGCCTTGGTAATCCAAGGACTTATAACAATGTGAAAATTGCAATGAAGAAGAAGAGGAAGATAGAAGGATAATGATATTGATTTAAAAATAATAAAACTAAAAGATAATGGTAGATCAACATTCCATTCATGGCCTGCTAATGTTGATAATAGGGTGCTAATGACCTATTGATATTGAACATGATGCCCTTGTATCAAATCTACTGATGTTGATAACATGATGCCCCTGGCCTACAGATGTTGGTAGATCACATGGTTGCCATCACCTACTGATGCTATAACATGATGTCTTTGTTTCTAGCCTACAAATGTCAATATGATGTCAAGTAACCTACTGATGTTAAGAACATGATGCCTCTTCCGAATGTTCAATCCCCCCTAATTTGATGTTGGGCTTCCTCTTTTATAGGCAAACTGATAGTTAGAGCAGTTCTTGTCAGTAATTACTCCTATTCAAATTTGAAATTTGAATAATTCTCTGGGAACGGTTTGCATCCTTATTTGTTTAACCCGATTGTACGGCTTAGTGAGACAGAAATAGGGTGTAAAAGTATTTTGGTCAGATGACCGAAATAGGGGTGTAAATAGCATTCTCTTTCTCAAAAAACAATAAGAGCCCTTTTAAAAAAAGGTTTCCAACTGGGTTAAAGCGAGCGGCTTTTTATTTCCTATTGGAAAATGAAGTTTCAAAGGAGAGTGCTAAAAGCCTAAGGTCTTGTTTGTTTAACAAAGAAAAGAAGAAAGGTAAAAGAGGTTCTTACAAACTACCACAAATGTGATGTTTGGTTAGATGGAATGAGAAACTTACGACAAGTTCATTAAATGTATTTATTAACTTATTTGGTGAGTAGACCCTCTTTTTCCCCACCCCACCCCACCCCCTTCACTTTGTAGGGTTTGGCACTATTCCATACTTTTGAGTGCATCTCTCGCCTCTTTCTATTTCCTTTCTTTCCCATGGTATCTCACCCAATGCCCTTTCCTCTCTTTCTCACTAAATCTCACCCCACTATAAAATGCATATTCCATTATTTTCTTTTCTTTCCTTTCCTTTATTTGTCAACCCAACTCACAACATGTGGGATCCACACTCACAAGTTCCTCATCCCTTTTTATCCGTCAAACAAATCGGCCTAAAACAACCAAAATATTCTTTCTAAAATTAGGTCAAAACTTGGACCGGAGATACATTGATTTTTTAGAAATAGTAAAGCTAAAAGAGACAGAAACTTATGCAATTAAAGGAGTAACCGTGGATTTTTATCTGCTTCATTTCTGACATCCTCCATTTCTCCAATTTCTCCCCTTAGATCATCGACACGTATCCAAGAAGATCCAATGGCCAGTTTTAAATTTTGAAACATTTCCCCCAAAACCCTAATAACCCCTCTCTCCCTCTCCCTCCTCTTTCCCGCTCCTCTCTCTCGCCTTTCCACCGTTTCCTCTCCAGCTGAGATACTCATCAGGATTTTTTTTTCTCAGTCGTCTCTCTCTTGCTACCGGAGTACCCAACAGAAAAGGCAACCATTGCCATCCTACTGCTACTGTTCCCTTCTGCTCCAAGAAGAAACCTGTTGTCCCCTTCTGCGACAAAAAGAACCTTGCTCCAAGAAAAATCATATTGTTCCCTCGTTGCCGGAGAACTCATCAGAGACGGAAACTAATGTCGTCCTGCTGATGCTGCTCCCTTCTATGAAAAAAGAACCTTCTTGTTCCCTTTTGCGACAAAAAGAACCCTGCTCTTCCGTTGAGCGATTGACTGTTCTCTTCTCCTTAGAGGATTTGACTCGGTTGCCGTTTCTCTATCTCATCTTACCAACACATTAGACACTGCTCTGTAGGTAAGTTTCTTCCCCGATTGATTTGTATTTCAGTATCCTTTCTCTTTCTTCTTTGTCTCCCTTAAAATCAATTTAGGGAAACGGGAACAAAGACAATGGAAAGGGAGGGGGGGATTAGGAATTTGATGCCTCAGGTCAATTTGTTGTAGCTGGCTAGCTGCATCCCTTCTCATATGTGCAAATGTATTTGAGTATAATGTTGTCACTTCGTACTCCCAATCTGATAGTAATTCATTGGTTTCTGTGTTGATATAAGTACCCCTATTCCATCAGCCTCAAGGACTTTATTATGTCCCACTCAGCCAAATCCTTGTTTGCAGCTTCAATGCCTCTGTTCAAGAATCAAGGCGTGTGGACATAACTACAACTTGATTGCTCCTTTGCAAGACATGGATTTGATGTTGCATACATCATAGTTCAGCCACACCAGTAAAAATAAAAGAGAAAAATATAAAAATGTCCAACTCAGCCAAATCATTGTTTGTAGCTTTATTATGTGCTGTGGCTTTGTATCAAACTGTAGTTCTTTAATGAAATTTTGTTCGCCTACTTCTTTCTATAATTTACATGAATTATTTTGAATAGAAACCAATAAGAGTATGGTGACCAAGAGTTGAATTATTTTTTCTATTGGATATGTGTGTCCATCAAATTCGGTTTGGTCCGTTTCAACCCGGTTTACTTTTATATTGAACTTTTATATATTTTAGTTTAATATCATCACATGTGATATAAACTTTTTGAGCATTATGTGTCCGTAAGATATACTTAAAATGGTAGTCACGACTAGGGTTTGGGCTGGGCATCCTTATCATATGATAGTCGCATTGGGTATGTCTAGACATGTGATGTCAGGGTACGAATGTGCGTTCGTACTCACATGTTGATGTGTGTATTGGCGAAGAATCTGCTTTGTCGATTCCCTCATGTATTACTGCCAGATGTAGGAAATGATAGACATGTGTCACCGACACCCTTTTGCCTGAGGGAACCCTGTCACTGCAAAGTATGACCGTATTCTTTGGTTCATCTATGACTGAGACTCAAGCGAGTCAAAGCCGGTATTCTGAGAATGAGTGAACGCTTTGTGAGTGAAGGAGTTACTCAACATGGTTACCACTACTTGATTGGAGAACACCAAGATAGAGATTGTCTGTGTTTGGTCGGATCGAAATCTGGATCCAGTGTCGTTTTGAAAATGGTTTTGCAAAAATCTATTTTACATAAAATAATAGATTATTTATAATTATTTGAACAAAGTGTTTTATCGAGTTTTACGGGACCCGATCAGATGCACAGACGCTCTTATATGGACATGTACTATTGATTGGGGTTTGGCAGTACATGTGTACATGCCCTAGATTCCATAATGATGGTGTTGATTAGTGGGGGAGGGTTGTATATGATAAATTATTATCATATAGGGAGTTATTTGGAATTTACTATTTTAATTGGTTCTTTATTTAATTATTGAATATGATGTTAATTGTAATTATCCATAAATATTAAATAAAGTAACTGATTAATACTTTCCCTATTAGATTCTGCTTCTTCACCAAGTAAAGGACTTTGAGATAAACAGATAAAGTCTATCTCAAATAAACAGATAAAGCCAATCAGGAGAGAGAGTGTTAGACTTTCACAGGGATTCTTCCCATCAAGGTTTTGGAAACTCATCTATAAATAAAAGCCAAAACGCAGGAGGAGGGGGCAGGCTTCCACGTTTTTCACAGCCACCCCCTCCCATTGTTTTGGCTCTCCCTCTCTCTCTCTCTCTCTTGTTATCTCTTCTTCTTGCTCTCTAGTTTTGAGAGCTAGGGTTTTAGAAACCCAGGTCTAGTTGGAGATACATTCGGATTGACTTAGAGAACCTTGGTAGCATCATTGAAGGTTCAGATCTGTTTGCTTGGAGTGCTTCTTGGAGGAAGAACCACTGTCTATTGGAGGAGCAACACTTGAGGCTCACCAGGTTAGCAACATTCTGTTAATTTCTTTTGATTATTATTAATTTTTAATATTCATGGGATGCAAAAGAAACCCGAATCGATTTATTTTCGCTGCGCATTTGGGCATGGGATGGATCCCTCCCTCCATGTGATAGAACGGAGATGTTTGTTTTATTTCTGTTCAGATCCCATAATTATGGGGAACATGAAATAATGAATTTAGGGTGCACCAGGATTTCATGGGCAACCATGTAAAACCCTAAAAATTTTAATAGGGGCACCCATGGCTTCCCATGGATTAGCCCCAGGGTACAAAAGCCTAATTTTTAGTATATTGATTTTTCAGGTGGTGTAAAACCCTAATTGGTTTATAATCGGTTTGCCTAGGTGAACCGTCCTGATCCCATGGTTTGTAGTTTTGGCCTACATTTTCTTGACTTCCCAATGTATAACTGAATTGTTTTTTTCCCAATGAATCCTTAAGTTCTTTAGTATTTGAAATTTTGAATTGTTTTTTCTTTTAATTGTTCTTTACATCATTTCATATTGTGTGATTCGTTAAATTTTATTATAAACCTTAACTAACATGTTTTATGGAGGTAGGTGAGTCTTTAACTCAAAAAAAGAAGAGCACCTGGGTTCAAACTCATCGAGACTTGTATCGTCTTTTCCATTTGGTTCCACCTAGGTAAGGATGTAAATGGATAAATGAAAATCTGAATTCGATCCGCATCCGTATCCGTTTAGGGACATTCATATAAGTTTAGAGATATCCGGAAAAAAATACATAATTTTTTTCGGGACAGATTTTTATTGGAGTATTTGGATTGTATTTTTTTCCTGATATCTCTAAACGAATACAGATGTCCCTAAACAGATACAGATGCAGATGCAGATCGAATTCTGATTTTCGGTTATCCTTTTACAACCCTAATTGAAACCCTCCTTTGTCTCTCGCGCAAACGACAAACTTGAAACCCTACTCTCTTCCTGGTTCTCCTACAATTTGCCTATATCATCCTAATAAGCAAACGAATGTACTCTCTCTTTCTCTCCCTCTTGATACTTCCATTTTGGTTGTAGGGTTCAAAGACATCTTCTCGGTTGGTTTTAGCCTTTTAGGATTCAAGGAAAGCATCTTCCATTGGGTTGAGCTCGACAGGTGAGGTATGGTTCTCTCTCTCTACATTTCCATTTTGTTTTTAGGGTTCAAAGAAAGCATATCTCCTGGGTTGGTTTCAAGCTTCAAGGAAAACATCTTCCAATCTGACGAATTGATGTATGCTTTGTTCCTTTTATGCTTCTCTGCTCTTTAATATTTTGTACTTCTCTTTCCAGGGTTGAATCAAAATCTTGTATTTTTTTCATTGTTGTGCTTATGGGATTTTTTTTTTGTTTTTTTTAAACTACAGCCATTGTTTTGCCTTTCAAAGATCTTTCTCCCATAATATTTATGGACATAAGCATATCAAACTTATTTCTAATTATATAATATATTGTATAAAGAGTAGGGGTGAAACAGGGTTGGGTTTTTTAAAATCCTAGCCCAACCCTGACCCGGCCTTAGATCGGGTTGAGATATCTCAGCCTAGGCCCAACCCTGTCGGGCTCAGCCCAGCCCAATCAGACCCTGATTGACCCTAGCTGATCAGGATGATTTAGGCCGGGTTGGCCCTGATTGTCCCAAATTTTTGCCATGGGTTGGGTTGACCCTGATTTTTTCTAGGGCCTAGTTTGCCCTAACTTGCCTTGCTTTTGTGCCATTTATGTTGTCATATGCATTAAGAAAAATGAGACACATGTGATTGGGTATTGGTTTGTTTCATACTCAATTAACTATTAGAATTTTCTTTGGGTTAAAAAAATTACCCCAAACTTGAAAATGTAAATATTTTCGTTCAATAGATAATTAGCCTTTTTTTGATAAACCAATAGATAATTAGATGCTAAGGCTATGTTTGTTTTGACGTAAAATCAAATGAATTTAACGCTCTTTTGGTTTTTAACAATGTTTTACCATTTAAGATTTATAGACTTTTTAGATTTGAGAAAAACCCTAGCAAATGAAAGTTGAAAATTCACCTACTGTCAAAAATCCAGTTTTTGTTCTTGAACTGGAAGAGTTGACTTTTTATCCTTTTGAAAAAAAAAATTTATTACAAATTTTTTTGTTGGATTCAAATAGAGGGTATTTGCCTATTTATGAATAATATCTTAAATAATGAAGATCATTTATTTAAATGATGTTTGGCATAAATAAGTATCAGAACCGAATTTGATACCAATAAACCTAGTGCAAGGCCTCATGCACTAAGGTGACAGCCGCCTAGAGCCTAACCAAATTTCTTGGACGCCAAGGCGGTGCCTAGGCGATGTCTTGACAACTATGTTATATACTAGTCTACATTGACGATATTCTGGTGACTAGTAGTCAATCCAACCACATGAAATCTATATTGTCACAGTTGGGCAACCAGTTTTCAATCAAAGACTTAGGGCCCCTCAACTTCTTTCTTGGCATTGAGGTTATACCGCACTCCAAAGAGCTAATATTATCTCAACAACGGTATATTGGTGATCTTTTACACAGGGTTGGAATGGACGATTGAAACCAGTCACTACCCCCATCTCTACAAATTTGAAGCTATCTAACACAAGGGGTGTACCATTGTATAATGGTATACAATATTGTTCCATTGTGGATGTTCTGCAATATATAACTCTCGCACGACCTGATATTGCATTTGCTGTAAACCAGGAGTGTCAATAGATGCATGCGTTTTCTATTGATGCTAGTACTAGTCCTAGTCATAATACCTTCCTTTCCATTGAGGATTACGATGGGTTATCACATGGGATTAAGGCATCTTTTGAGCCTTCGTATAGCAATGAAGGTTGGGCATCAATCTTGATTTGTAACTCTCAGTTTGTTGTGGCTTCAATAAATCATGGTTTTTTGTAGGGATTCCGTAGGAATTGGAGATACATGGATTGTTTCAAGGGTTGCAACAAGCAAAGGAACAAAACTGGGCTGTCAATAGGTAGTAGAATGGATCACACAAGAAACAGAGGAACTCACAGGAAGGGAGGCCATGTGATTAATTATTTTGTTGGACACTTCAATGTTGATTAAGTCTTTTGATGTTGTTAATTTTCAGAAATAGAGTAGGAATGTTAATGTTATTTCTTTTGCCCATTAATGAGTTGCTATGCCAAAAGTAAAACAGTTGGGGGGTACCAGTACTAAATGATGTTTGTAAATTTCTATTTCTGCTAAGCTATTCTCTATTTCTAAAATGGAAAAAATAAAATTAAACATCATTATAGTAGATGGACAACCACTACTTGAACGCTTTGACCCATCATGTCCTTAGTTTCGAACTTCCGGCCATTAAATAGCATCAAATAATAGTGTTTTGGATTGGTTTTAGATTAGGGTATGACGGGGCCGATTGGAAACCGGATTGCACCAAATCGATTGATATTCAAATCGAAACGGATAAAACCTAATTACGTATAAGGTTATGAATAGGTGAATTGATTATCCATTGATTTCAATATTAGTAAGAAAATTTCTGGTTTTAAGGGGAATTTTTACAAATCAATGAGTATGAGGTTATAAATAGAGAAATTGATTTGTAACAACAGTTCCATTGATTTCCTCGTTCACTATATTAGTTGGAAGTAATTGAATGATTGATAGTAGGGTTCATTTTGTGATTTCAATAGTAGTTACCTTTCTTTTACAATTAATGATAAATAATGACATAATTTGTAACAATGATTTCGCTATAAACTCTATTTATCCATTGATTTCAATAGTATTAGTTATCTTCTCTTTATAATTTATTCCTTTTTGTTCAGATTACAACTTGAACACATCAACTCAGTTTTTCTATTTATAATTTGTTTTCTTGTTTCACTTGGGGTAGGTGAATTAAAGTGTTTTTCTCGAATGTTTCCTCATTATAAGTTATGAATGTAAGATTTCATTGTGGTTCAAATTAAAAAACAAATCGATCTAAATTGATAGTAACCAGATACTGAAAAATCAAAATAAATCGAAATCACACTGAAAATCAAAGTTTCTTAATGGTTTGATTTTGATCTCAATCATTCCGAGACCGAAACCAATTCAGCCCGATTGAAACTGAGCTGAACCAACCGTTTGACCCTCCTAATTGAGTGTAACCTTATTCACTTAAACTTCTTGGGCAAGTGTTATCCTTTTTCAACAATGTGGATGAGCAACCATTAAAAGTGGTACACTTTTTTGTTTGCTTTGCTTTTATTTATTGGGTGGATGTGGATCTGTATATATATTTGAGTTGTATCTCCACCTCTTATTTTGTTATGCGAAAAAGATTGCTATATTGCTCTTGTATAGATTCATTTATATACTCCTCACCTAATAAATAATGGATCTATATTGACATTCATCTCTCTTATTCTGACCATGTGGGCCTCATGTGAGTTCTAGGGTTCTATGATTTATATAGATGATGTCTACCACAAAAAAAAAAAGACTTATATACATGATATCATTTCCAACCCCTCACTGGTTATAATATACAGTTCCTTCTTACACTATCCTTCCAGGAAATCCTCTCTCATCAGTCCATGAGATCCAAATCCATCTACTTTCATTAGTACCCACTCTTTAATTATTATTATTATTATGTGTGAAGGCAACCAAGAGAAGACGTATTCACTATTGTACATGTTGTAAACATCAAAATCCATGTAGGCACAATAGTGAATCCATTGACTGGGGTTTTGCCCTAAATAGGAGAAAAGTTCTCTATGGGGGAGTGTATCAACCATGCCTAGACACAAATTGGGTGAAATAACTGTCCTCCCCTCCATGGAAGGCAGGAATCCTACCCCCATGATGCTAATGTGCGTGCTCTCATTGGCCCCCGTGTGTGCGCATGGACCATGCTGCCCCACAGAGAACGCTGACCCTTATAAATTACCGAAGTTACAAAAAGCTTATGGAAAATGTGTTTAATGGATCATTAATGCCCTGTTTGTTTAACGGACAATAGTGAGATGGGAATAAAGTGCTGAAATAATTGTAGGGTTTTCCATAAAATTTCAAAAATAAAAAAAACACATGTCAATGAATTAAAGAAATTTGTTTGTCTACATAGCAAACCACCCATCTCTCTAAACCCATCGTTTTAGGTAGGATTTTTAGAGAAGGAAAAACAAACGGAATGATTTTAGGGTAATTTATACATACAACCCCTGAGGTTTGACGAAAGGATAATTATACCCCCAATTTTGAAAAATTCTGTGTACCCCCCTGAGGTTTGCAAATAGTAATAAATAAGCCCATTCCGTCAGTTCATGACTAACAGTGTTAAAAATAAGAGGTGAACTGACCAAATTACCCTTGCAAGAAAAGGGGGGAAAAAAAAAAAAAACCTACAACTCATCTTCCCCAAATCAATTGGGGAAGATGAGTTGCAGCTATCCTGAAAGTCTTCTCTCTTTGTTGGATATTATTGATTTCTGAAGAGGAAGGAAAAACAGGTATGAACTCGACCCATCATCTAACCTATCTTTGAGAGGGAGAAAGAGGAGAAAAATCAAAACATTTGGGTCTCAGTTGCTCTCGAAAGACACAGAGACATAAACACATTCTCTGCTCTTATCTTATCAGATCAAATCACTTCTCCACTCAGCTTTCGATTGTCTTTTTTTCCATGTTTAGTGATTATCTACTTATTATATAGATCAAATGGTTGCTAACAAATACGACTTCTCATGTGCGGTACTGGAGATGGCTTGGATCATGCTTAGAATCTATCGAGATTTACTGCATTTTATCCATTCTGTGTCCCTCCAGAACATCAAAGGCCACCTGAACAACAGCCTTAGACCACTAGCGGAGCTGCCAATCAAGCAGGTCCTTTTGTTTACCCCAACCCTGTGCAAACCCCATCTGCAATGATGCCTTCATATAGAACACTGCGTCCTGCAATGTTGAAGATGCAAAAGATCCAGCCTCTTGTTGGACGAAGAGATCGATTTCAAGAAATGAAATTTTATAAAGCACGAGTTGCAGAACATGTTGGTGGAGCTATGGCAGACTCTGGCTATGTTGAAACCGATCCAACCGGCCGATATGGACGTGTAAGTTCTTTCATCCTCACTGATTGCTTCTCCAGATTGAATTCTGGGTATCCGGTGGCAGTAGGAGGAGGTTTAGTTGAATTAGGGTTATTGAGAGAGTCCAGATTAGGGTAATAAAGAGGCGAGCTATTAGAGAGTGGTTAGGTATTGGGGTTAAGGTTTGTTGGAAAGAAAGAAGAGGCTAATGGGGAAGAAGAAGATGGAAGAGGAGGATTTTGGTGCCATTAATTGATCGATTAGGGTTGTGTGATTAGAAAAGTTGTTGAGGAAGGAAGATGGAAGAAGAGGGAAATTCTTCATCCACTGTTTTTCCCAACTTATTTCAGGAAGATTAACTTATTTATTCATGAAATAAAAGATCTTTTTAAAGTTATTTTGCATAAAACCTGTAACTCATCTTCCCCAATCGATTTGGGGAAGATGAATTGCAGGTTTTTTTTGTTCTTTTCTTTTCTTGCAAGGGTAATTTTGTCAGTTCACCTTTTATTTTTAACACTATTAGTTATGAACTGACGGAATAGGCTTATTTGTTACTGTTTGCAAACCTCGGGGGTATGCAGATTTTTTCAAAACTGGGGGGTAAAATTATTCTTTCGTCAAACCTCAGGGGTGGTATGTGTAAATTACCCATGATTTTATTACTATGTGGGGATAGATCTTTACTACACAAAATAAAAAATGGGAAAAGACACCTCTACCACCTTGTGTTAAGAAGGAGAGAGATAGACTCATGAGAGTTCTGGCGTAGGCCACACTCCCGTACAGAAAACTGCTTCCCATAAAAAAATTATGAAATTCCATTGTTTCCTTTCCTTCTTTTAATAGGATTTTTCTACTCCTTTTTTATATTCCACCAAACAAACGGGGTTCTAGGAAATTGCTATTAATACTTGTAAACGTTAAACATCAATTTAATTATGCCAAAGTTTGTATGTACGGCATTTAGTGTAATCACATGGGCAATGTCGTTGGGAGAATTGGATCGGGCTCCTCTCCTGCGAACCCAGCACCCATCGGGTGTCCACTGAGACATCCAACTGCTGGGTGTACACCGGGCCCATGCAGACACACATCCCTATGTGCACCCAGCAGCCCAGCCGTTGGATGCCTCACTGGCACCCATTGGGCACTGGCCGGGCTCGCAGGAGAGGAGCCAAATCTGAGAGAATCTCCCGTGCATGAACACCACTCAACCCTTGATCCATTATTAATACTAAAAACACTAATTTTGTACTAATAGAAATTTGGAGTAGAGTGTTGGCTTGGTTTAACAAGTTAAATAGTTAAAGCAACTTGACTTATGTTGATCAGAACTCAAAAGTGAAAGAAAACCAAAAATCCACATCCCAACTTTTCAACATTATTGGTGAACTTCCAAGAAGACAAAATTCCTTTTAAGTCATCCAAATGAAGGGAAAAAAAAAACTGCTTTCAGTTACACTTACACATCATTGTTTTTTGGGTAAATTACATGTCACCCCTTAGATTTTAAATAAAACACAAATGACCCCCTGATTTTTGAGAAAACTCATCCGTCCCCTTCTACCGTAACGGTGTTAGTCTGCTGTTAATTATTGGTGTAAAAGGACTATTTTACCTTTGTACTAAAACATTAGAATTAAATTTACGATACTACCTTTCAAAATCTATGTTTAAATGTCTAGGGTAGTTTAGAGATTATAATTCATTTAACTGACTGACATCATCACTTAACCGTAAAAACCTAACGATAGGGACTAATTTATCATTTTTGGATCTAATACAAAGGATGATTTAAGTATTTTCAAAAAACCAGGGGATGAGGTGTAATTTATCCTTGTTGTTTCCAACCTTCACTAATAATCACTATTTATATATTACCAATAAATTGTTGCTTAGCTACGTTACAATTAATTGTAAAAAAACCCTTATTTCATCACCTCTCAAATTGATAATAGCTCAATCCTCTAAACCATGGCTTCCCCCTTCTCTTTTTTTATTCTTCTTCTTCTTCTTCTTCTTCTTCTTCTGCACAGCTGCCTCAGCCCTGCCAAAATTCCCAGCTATTTTGGTTTTTGGAGATTCAACTGTGGATACTGGGAATAACAACTACATTCAAACACCATTTAAGGGAAATCACTACCCTTATGGTAGAGATTTCCCTGGTCATATTCCAACTGGGAGGTTTTCTAATGGAAAACTTGTTCCAGATCTACTAGCTTCTGCTTTGGGAATCAAAGAGTTTGTACCACCCTTCTTAGATCCATCTCTATCTGAGAAGGAACTCCTCACAGGAGTCAGTTTTGCTTCAGCAGGAACAGGTTTTGATGAATTAACATCAATGGAATCAAGGGTGATACCAATGAAACAGCAATTACTGTACTTTGTGGAGTATATCAAGAGGCTTAATAAGGTTGTAGGAGAACAAGAAGCTAATAAAATAGTTAATGGCTCCTTGGTTTTGATTAGTGCAGGATCTAATGACTTCCTTTTCAACTTCTATGATTTACCAACGAGAAGGCTTCAGTTTAACATTTCTGGGTATCAAGATTTTATACTACAAAGGTTACAAGACTTTGTTGAGGTAATTAAATCTCTCTCTCTCTCTCTCTCTCTCTCTCTCTCTCTGTTCATGCTTACGTTCCTTCTCCAAAATAATTAAAAAAAGGGAAAATTTCATGTACCTCCCCTGGAACTAGCCCAGAACGGATCCAGATCTCCTATGGCGCGGGCTGCCCGGCCTATCGTGCTGCGCAGACACAGGGCGGTGCACATTGACCGCCTTACCCCTTCCCGAGTGCCTTGTCCGAGCGGGGGTAAGACAGTCATTGCGCAAGGCTCTGTGTCTACGTAGCACAGACAAGACAGGGCAGCGCACCGTAGAAGATATGGATTGGCCCAAAACTCTCAATTTGACTCTCTCCTCAACCGTGGAGGGAACTGGAGGGTCTAGCACAACAAAACAAGGGGTTTTTGGATCATTTCACAGGTGGGACCCAAGTGGCCCCCCAGTGAAATGACCATACCCCCCATGTTTTTGCTAGGCTGGACCATCTAGCTCCCGCTGAAGGAGAGCCAAAACAGGGGGTTTGGTCATTTCATAGGGGGGCCCACCTATGAAATGATTTAAACACCCCTCTTTTGGCTGGGCTGAATCCTCAACGGCTGAGCAGATAGCGGCCATTGTGTTACCTACACCCAGACTCCAGACAGGGACATGGACCCCACCTGGGTACGGTGTTCAGGCAGTGGGTAGGGCGGTCATTTTGCCCCTGTTTGGGTGTAGGCAGCACAATGCCCGCTACCTACCTGGCCGTCGAAGATCAGAATCCGAATCTAGAACTCATGTCACCCCCATGATTTGAAAAAATATCAACCGCAACCCCAATTTTTACGCACTAATATCAGAGTGGTCCACTCCGTTATAGGAACTGTTGGATATGGGAATTCGGAACTTCTTGGTAGCTGGAAATCCTCCATTCGGGTGTTTGCCTTTGCAGATCACAGCAAATTTATTAAATGGATCAGATGGTGTTCGAGAGTGTATTGAAGAAGAGAATGGAGATGCTCGGCTTTATAATTCTAAGCTTATAGGAATATTGAAACAACTACAAGAATCCAGACAAGGAAGCAAAGTGGTGTACCTTAACATCTATGACCCTACGGTGAACATGATTAACTACCCTCAAAATTACGGTAAGACTCTTAACTCCTTTTTTTGATACAGTAGTACTCTAAGGCCTATGCCCTTCCAGGAAATAAGATGGAAATTGGTCAAGCCGGTCCGGTTTTGGCCTGCTCGATAAGGAAGGTTCCATTTCGGTTGTTTCAGTTTTGGTCTGAAATGGATTCGGTTTATTTCATTATCTTCGGTGCAAGTTTCTTTAGCTAAAATTAAAACCAAACCGTTTAATAAATGGTTTTACATGTTGAAACCGAAACCATTTATAAACAGTTTCGGTTTAAACGGTTTTATATGTTTTTTTTTATTTTCTTTTTATTCAAACCGTTACTTTTCATTACATGGCTTTTATTTATTTTTATTAAAATAGAAGTATGAATTGAATTCTTATATATTTTCTTTAAATAATTGTTTAGTTGTACCATTACATATTTACTAATTATTTATTATTACTATTAATGCTTAATTGTTGTCATTATATATTACCAATATTCGTTTCGATTTAAACGGTTTGATTCGGATTAAATTGTTTAATTAAACGGTCCCAATTTAAAAAAACAAAACCGAACCATTTATTAAATGGTTTCACGGTTTCAGTGTAAAGGTCTTGGTTTGGTTTCGGTTTGCTTTTAACACCCTTAAGTTTACTATTGGGCTTGATTCGGTTCGGTTTCGATTTACCATATATATATAGATGAAAACATATATTTTTATATAGTCTTCGGATTAGTGTCGGTTTTATTTCGTTTTGGTCCAAGTTTGGTACAGTTTTCGATCAATTTGATGTGGTCCAATTTTCAACTGGTTCCATAATACCCAAACCGGTTAGGTTTAGGGTTTGACACCCAAAGATTTTTTTTGGGTAGATGACACCCCTAGACGGAAAGTACCAAAATCTGAGATCCACGCCAGCAAAATCCTTTGTCAAGATTTGGATTTTAATATGACATCTGCTTGAAAACAGGGCAAACATCAAAATCTTGGTTAGGTTTTGATCCTAATTCTTTATTTATTTAGAGTGAAGGTTTGACACGTCGACGCTCTGTCCAGCCTGAGTTTGTCTCTCTCTCACCCCGAATGAACCTCCTACCCTTCCCATCCCATCCTTTTCATTTGGCATAATCGCTAACTCCAGGAAAATCAATGGTGTGCTCAACCTTCTACGATATATTTATTAATTTATTTAATATTGGCCGCTATGAGTGATTGGTAATGTCGATGTGAATTGAATTCAAGTCTATTATATTAAAAAAAAAAAAAAAAAAACCCCTCCCTAGATTAAGTATAAATATCCAATTTGTATGAGTATAATTTGTTTATAAGATGTGATTCTACTATAATTGATCTGATTCATGTCCTACCCATTCCGTGCCCTACCTGTATGTCTGCTTCTCTATATCAGCATGCCTTATTTTAGTTTATGTTTTTTGTATATGAAAAGATGATCTAAAAATTCGGACTGTTAGATGTTTAGGAAATGATGTGGATTGGTCATATGTCAAATTTCAACTTGAGATTTAAGTTGTGTTTGGTATGCATTCTTGGAATACATTCTAGGTTGATTTTGCATTCACGGATGATAAAAATAGCTTGATCTGATTCAGGTCCTAACACAGCCTTAATGTTTAATTCCTTTAATTTCCATGTTTTCTCTCTAGGCAAACTTAGATTGGGCTGTAACTTAAGTGAATAGATTTTCTAAAGCCTCAGATCCAAAGCAAACCTTTATGTATTATTTATTACTAACCCAAAGTCCTCTTGGAAATTAAGGATAACCAGCCAAAAGATTTCACAAATAATTACAAAATTTGCCCAAAATTACTATTCAAGGAACAGTAACATCACACTGAGAAACCAGATTTTTAATCCAAACTGTTGTTTTTAACTTCTAAATCATCTTTGAAAGAGGATTCAACCATTAAATAGTTTAGTTTAACTTCCTAACCAACTGGGAAGTGCCTCTTGGTGTGGTGTTGGCTGCCAATGCAGTAAGACACTGGCCTAAGTCTAAGGAAGAGGTTGTTGGTTCGACTCTCCCCCCATCGGATGTTTAGAGATCTTTATTTTCTCTTGGCCGCCTTCTTGGGCTGTCACCCCTAGTGGCTTATGGGCCTTAGGATGGTTAGATATCTTTATTCCTCCCTGGCTGTCCTCTTGGACTGTCATTCCTAGTGGTTTATGGGCCCTCGATAGTATCTGATAAAAAATTAATACTTATAACACTTTCTAATCAACCCACCAACCCAAATATAATCCAACAGCTTAAAAAACAGCAATATATAGAAAGAAAACAAAAAGGGAAAGGAGTTCGTGCACGGTAGATTTCATGCATCATTCATTCAATAGGGGGGGGGGGGGTGTGGGGGCTTTATGGTCAATTTGAATGAGCATAAATGCCCATCTAACAATAATTAATGCAACACGTGCATGTGCTCGGCCATGCATAAAAACTTCTGTCAAACAAAAATTAGAAGTTTTCTAAAATCCCTAAACTCATCTTAAGTAAGACTCTTGCTAAAAAAGTTATCTTACAGATTGGGCTTAACTTTACAAAACCTGAAGTGCATCTAAAATATAATCCGAACCTATTACTTATAATAAAGGGATTTTCTTATTGATAGTCCTCAAGGTGTTAAATAATTTATGATCTTATTTTGTTACCCTTTTAGTATTACATATAATTTTTTTTTTAATAATAATAAATATTGTCATTTCACAAATGTAGTTATGTATTTGACATATATGTATGGCTTTTTTTTTTTGTGGAACTTGAAATATGTGTATGGCGATGACACCTTTTGATAATGAAATAATGATGTCATTTTTATATTATTATTGAAAACCCTTTTATACCCTTAACTTAAACAATTTTTTAGAATAAGACAAAGGACAATTAAAAGAACATATCAAGTTTTAAATACTCTTGTAAACATGTCAGACATTCCCATTAATAAAAGAAAAAAGGATAAACTTGTAATTGGTTTACTCTCATGTCATTTTTACATTATTTTTGAAAACCCTTTTATACCCTTAACTTAAATAACTTTTTAGAATAAGACAAAGGAAAATCAAAAGAAGATATCAAGTCATAAATACACCTGTAGACGTGTCAAACATTCCCATTAATAAAAGAAAGAAGGATAAACCTCCTATGTAATTGGTCTACTGTATCATAGCCCACCCTAGAGATCACCTCTCATGTCATTTTTATATTATTTTTGAAAACCCTTTCATACTCTTAACTTAAACAACTCTTTAGAATAAGACAAAGGAAAATTAAAAGAAGATATCAAGATCTGAATACACCAGTAACCGTATCAGACATTCCCATTAATAAAAGAAAGAATGGATACACGTCCTATGTAAT
This sequence comes from Telopea speciosissima, assembly GCF_018873765.1. NCBI lineage: Eukaryota > Viridiplantae > Streptophyta > Magnoliopsida > Proteales > Proteaceae > Telopea > Telopea speciosissima. The sequence goes on along the minus strand of NC_057917.1, from coordinate 18,683,095 downwards.
TGGTTTACTACATCTTAGTTCACCCTAGAGACCACCTCTCATATTAGCTCTTTTATCTTTTGGGTATAAGTCTCTCAATTTTTTGTAGCCAATACTCTATTGGAGGCAGTTTCCCTTCACTGACGGTGAAGGAAAATTCCTTCGTGGATGGGTCTAATTGTATAAAGATAAGCATCATGAATAGTGGGGAGAGCATTATCAACTTCTTGCAATAGGATAGGCAAAGTAATTATGATTAGATGGGTATATTTTAGGGATACTCTGGCATCACCATTACTCCCAGACATTTGAAAGATGATGAGTGTAGAGTAAATACTTTTAAAAAGGTTTAAAAGTAAAGAGAGGTAGAAACTAAAAAGAAATTGTAGGTAGAACAGTAAATTGATTATATACATTGCAACAAATTGATTATATACATTGCAACAAATTGAAGTTCTAGGATTTCAAAAAAAATATTGAGAGTTCTGATGTACTAAATGAAACTATAAGAAAGTTCTACGAGACCTAAAGGATATTAAATAGAATGTATAATCAATTTTATGTGGTGGAGATTTATCATGTAAGGAAAACAGTGATTTTTCTTTTTTTCAGAAAAACAAAAGGGTTGGGTTCAGCTAGTCAACTCAACTTTTCTTTCAAATGGCAAATAAAGATTAAAAGACTTAAAGTGGGACTAGGGGACAAGTTTAATTATTAAATACCCTAGAAACTTCTTTGAGTCTTTCCCCTCTTATTCATGGAATTGTTCAAGCAAAGCAATTAGTGGGTGACACAATGATGATCCAAAATACGAAAAATATAATTAGCACTATAGGATTGTTTGCCTATGGGATTGTTTGATTATTGATTATCTTGAATTTTCAAATATTTATTTATCCAAAAAAAAAAATCAAATATCTATTTTTACCACCTAGGTTAAAAAAAAAACTGAAATTTTACATGTGAACAATAAATTTTACAATCTATTTGTTCATAAAAATTAAGTCCATCTGATTTATCACATGGTAAATACTTAAGATACCTTAATATTTACGATATTTGTATTGTTTTAAGTAGTTTTACAAAAAGAAATTATGAGTTTCATGTTTAATGTAAAAGATTACAACCTTGCCACTAAATGGTCGAAGCAGAGTAATTGTCAATTGAAATATCAGCGTGTGATGTGTGTCATCATTCATTGATATTATTACCACCTAGGTTAAAACACAAAAAGAAAACCTAAAATTTTATATGTGAACAAGAAACTTTATAGTCTACTTGTTCATAAAATTTAGGCTCATCTAATTTATCACGTTGTAAATATTTTGGATGCCTTAATATTTAGGATATTTGGATTGTTTTAGGAGTAGTTTTAAAAAAAGCAAACGTGAGTTTCATGTGTAATGTAAAAGATTGCAACCTTATCATAAGGGTCCAAGCAAAGTAATTGTCAATTGAAATGTCTTTTTTTTGTAACACTTGTGGGATCATTCATTGATAATTTTTACCACTTAGGTTAAAAAAACAATAAAAAAAAGGGAGAAAGAAGGCTAATTGGTGTTATGCCTCGACGTGTACCTGCACCTAGACACAACCCAATGCGAAAAGATCAACACACCCTTGATCCTTTCCGCTTTTCCAAGGGTGCGTCGATTTTTCGAACTGGGCTGTGTTTGGACGCAGGTACATGCCGTGACCCACGACCCGTTAGTGTTTCTTTTCTCAAGAAAAAAAAAACCTAAAATTTTAAATGTGAATAAAAAACTTTACAATTTACTTAATCACAAAATTTAGGCCCATCTGATTTATTACGTGGTAATATTTCAGCTGCCCTAATATTTAGGATGTTTTAATTGTTTTAAGAAGTTTTACAAGAAAAAAATGTTACTTTCATGTTTAATGTAAAAGATTATCACGTGGTAATATTTCGGCTGCCTTAATATTTAGGATGTTTTGATAGTTTTAAGAAGTTTTACAAAAAAAAAAAAAAGTGACTTTTATGTTTAATGTAAAAGATCACAATCTTACCGGTAAATGGTCCAAGCTGAGTAATTGTCAATTGAAATATCAACGTGTGACATGTAGGATCATTCATTGATATTTCCATGTAGGATCATTCATTGATATTTCTACCACCTAGTTATAAAAAACAAAAAAAAAAAAAAATTTAATAAATATTTAAAGTCTACTTGTTCACAAAATTTAGGCTCATCTAATTTATCACGTGGTAAATATTTCGACTGTCTTAATATTTAGGATATTTGGATTGTTTTCAAAAGTTTTACAAATAGAAAACGTGAATTTCACGTTTAATGTAAAACATTACAACCTTATCACTAAATAGTCCAAGCTAACTAGTTGTGAAATGGAATATAAGAGTGTGACTTAGGATTATTCATGATATGACCGATATTGATATCTGATTGATACGGATCGGCCAACACAATACGGATCTGATTGTTTTTTTTTTTTAAGTGTTTTTTATTGTGTATCGCTCCAATACATATCAATATCAATATTGATGGTGACCAATACCGTCTCCATGATTTAAATCCATGTTAACCACTTAACTCGATATAATTGATATCTATTGGTATCGATATCGGATTTGATTGAGGGTATGAATGTTCTATGGCAGGATTCGTGGAAACAAAGAAAGGGTGCTGTGGCAGTGGATTGCTAGAAGCAGGACCTCTTTGTAACATATTCACACCACCATGTGCCAATGCATTTGGGACTCTATTCATCCTGGAGAAGTCACCAATCGATACATTACCCAATTCACAGTCGACGATGTTAATTAAAACTCACTTCTTCTCGTGTTTTACTTCTCTAAATTAATACAAACTCGAGCTACAAAATAGTATTAGGCTTTATAGGAAAATTGGAGGCCTAGCTAAGTTTCTTGTGTTAATATTGGATTCAATGTTGTATTCCTTTTTCAGGAAGGATAGTGGTCCATTATTATACAATAAATCTCTCTTTTGCTCATTTGTTTTTAACCATCTTAAAAATATTGGGATTGAATTCTCAGTCTGGCTGTGTAAGTGTCCGCTAACATCTTTCTATGTCTATCTCTCTTCTCTCACAATAAGGGGCAAATATGTCATTTCATAGGAAAAGAGAGAGATAGACACAGCCAAGTGCTAGCGTATGCTACGTAGCCTAGTAATGTTTCTTTCTCCCAGAAAAATATGGGGGAATGAATGCTACCTGGTCGTGTGGCCCCTGCGCCTAGAAACAAGTGGGCGCCATACCCTCATGGAAATGTGGAAATCTCACCACCTGTGATGCTTGCGATGCTTTTATTGGCCCCGTGGTGGTGTAGGGGCCACACGACCAGGTAGCATTCTTTTTCTCAACAAATATATACAATCATTTTTAAGGATCTTTACCCCAAAAAAAAAAAAAAAAAAAAATTAAGGGTGCATCTTTTGTTGTCAACAAAATGGTGAAGCAAGAAGCTGTAACATTCTTTTGATTGGCTCTTTTTTTTTTTTTTCTTTTTCTCAAAAGTTATTTATAATGTAAGGGTAAAAAAGGGATTTTAAAGGAATAATCATTATATGTATTAAAAACTACACATTTTCAAGTAAGCATGTGAAACCATAGGATTTACCCTCATTAAAAAAACGGAAAATCTTTTGTAATCAAGATTGGTAAAGTCAGTGTTTGAGTTTGAAATTAACTCTCCTTATCATCGTGTGTGATGAGAGAAGTGTGTATATATAATCTGAGTATAACGTTACAATCTGATTTTACAGTTACATGGATAGAGTTTTAGTCGATCACAACTCTTCCTACTATTTAGGATTTTGAAATTCCTTAGATGATGGAACTAACCCAACGGGTATTGACTCTATCAAATTATTTGAAATTTGAACTTCTGAATTATCGTTTACAGATAAAAACAAAAATAGTAACCCTACTTTTTTTACCCATGTAATATATATCATTTCATATGTCTATTCAAAAAAATATGCAGTTTTAATAATTTTTTAGTAAATGACATCTAGGGTATCAAACGTTTAGTGAAATTACACATTAGGTATCCAAGGTTTGGAATCTTATCATATGGGGTCCCTCATGTCACATAACAGGATGTTGGAAGTACCTTACGTTTCACCATATTAAGATTGAGGTTCCTTATATTTTCAGAATCCCAATTTTACCCCTGCCCTACCACTCCTGTATACCTCCTTCCCCTGAAACGTCACTACTGATGAGAACCCAAAAACTGAATTGCTCATAAATTAGCTAGGGAATGATCCGTTTTACAACAATTACATCCCACTGAGGAAGATTCTGAGCATTACATTCCAACAAGGTGCGGTGGGGGTGGTGTTGCGTGTGAAAACCTCCGGTAGTTGGTTCGCCCGTGGATGAACCTGCAAAAACCAAACAATGAGCGCAAGAGGGCCGGTGTGGCTCCGGCCTAGGACTCTCCGATGCTCAAGTCAGGTCTTCAACGCGACAGCGTAACTGCCTATTAAAAAGCAAGATCCCGAATAGAGCTCCATACCTGGGTATTTATAGAGTAAGGAGGAGATGAGACGGCTGGGAGAGTCCTAGTATGGCAGGAGTCCTTCTTTCGGAAGGTTCTCTCGCGTAGAGCGGAGTGGAGAGTTATTTTCGGGGTCGGACTCTTATTAAGGTAAGAGTCCATGTAGAGTGTGATTCCGTGTTGCGCTGGGATCGTGGCTCGGTCCTTATCCCGTGATTCTCGGGATGTGCTGACGTGGCCCGGAGATCCCCGGTGGGGTGCTATGAGTGCCTCCATGGAGGAGGGCTCGGCCTACGAGGTCGGCCCGTGGGGTCGGCAATGGAGGTCGGCCGGGAGGAGGTCGATCTCGGCCATGAGGTCGGCTAGGAGTCAGGCGACTCTTATAATCTCGGCCTCGGCTACCGCCAGCTCGCTCAAACCAGGCTTTGTCGGGTGACTTATCGGATATGGGTCGGCCCCATATCCTGCTCGGCCCACTCGGTTCTCGGGTGAGGTCGGGTCGGCCACGTGGCAGCCTCGATAGGTGGGGTGTTTTATGCCTCATCACGAGCCCCCCACTCATCGGTGTCGGCTCGGCGTTGATGAGTGAAATTTCCTGGGCCCTTGTCGGGAAGATTCTTGCGGTTGGGCGAGATTATTTATTGTCGCGGATTTGACGTTGCACGATCGACGGTTGGGTGTCCGTGCCACGCTCGCAGAGTCATTATGGCGGGCTCGGGAATTCGAACGTCCTTCGATGCAGGCCGTTGGATCATGAGCTCACAGTCGCGGCCGTTGGATCGATGAAACCCAAGGATTATAAATAGGCGACTCCTAACTATTCATTCTTCATGCTCTAAGTTATTGACTTCTCGGCAAGTTTGGAACCGTCCAACTCGGCGAGATCTCGTCGTTTGCACTGCTCGTGATCGACTCTAAGCTTCGTTCGTGCTCGACTCGCCGTCGTTTCGTTCGGCTCACGACTCTTCTTCAACCAGGTAAGTCTTCTCCGCCCGAGATATGTCGATTGGTAGTAGTCCTATGGGCGAACCTGCTCGCCGGGCGCAGCGAGGGCGCGAGTCCGAGCCGAGAACTCCCCGTCCGCTCTCCCACCATAGACTGTTGGGCTCGACCTCGGACGAGCCCGATGTAGTGGAGCTTCGTCGGGCCGAGGTGGCCGAGCCCCGTTACCCATGGAGTTTGACCACGCGGCCCAATCCACGATCGCGGTCGGGCCGAGAACTCCGGTCGTCCTCATCGAGATGAGGAATCAAGCGAGGAGATTCGTCCGAGATGGGGGTTGGCTCGGTAAGCTCGTCCACCGACGCCCCTGAGCCCGAGGAAGGCAGTGTCGGCACCGTTCCGAGCACAATCACGGAGGCCGACCTCGACTATCTGAGGACGACCTACGCCATCCCCGAGGACATTCAGCTCCGAGTTCCTAATCCTGGGAGATGGCACGCTTCATCAGGCCCGCCAGGTGGCTCTGTGCGAGACGCCCTTCAAGTATGCGTTTCGGCTCCCCGTTCTCTGCCTGGTGGACCAGATCTTGGACCACTTCCACCTGTCTCCTGGTCAGCTGGTGCCGAACTCCTGGCTGGCCGTCTATGGCTTCTACGCCCTGTTTTGCGAGATGGGCCGAGGTGCGAGCGTGGCGCTTTTCTCTCGGCTCTTCTTCCTGAAGAAGTCTCCCGAGAAGGGGTGGTATTATTTCTGCCGCCGATCAGGGAAGAGTGCGGCTCTAGGCGGTCACAAGTTTTTGGTCGGCACGCCAACCTTCAACAAGTATTGGAAGCCCCGTTTTTTCTTCGCTTCCATTCCCAACAGCCCTCTCCAAACCGAGTAGAAGGAGATGAATCTGAACTATGTAAATAGAGTACTACCCCTGACCGAGAACGAGATGACCTCGCTCGACTGATCCCCGGCGTCCGCCCTTCGATGTTCTCCAGGCCGGGACGAGGGGTTTCTTCGAGTTGGCATATGACCCCTGGTAGGAACCCTTGCCGAGCTTATCTCAGTTATCCGAGCCGACCCCTTAACTTAGTTTTCTTTTCCTTTTCTGACTTGTTTCCTATGTTTTCGGTTTCTCTTGCAGTGGTCGGCCACATTCCTCCAATGGACACAGCTCGGCTGAGGGCCGAGATTATCGCGGATAGGAAGAAGAAGAATGCCGAGAAGAGACCCCGGGGCTAGTCCTCCAAGGCCTCCAAGGGAAAGGGGGTGATGCTGGGACCATCGGACGCGGTGGTCGGTCTGGAGGCCGAGAAGAACACGGGTCAAGCCGGGTCTCCGAGGAAGGGGAAAGGCCGAAAAGGCGAGAGGAGCCCGCCAAGAGACATCAAACGCCAAAAGCTCTCGGTTAACCTGACGAGTGGCGGCCTTCCGCCCGTGGCCTCTCCCACCAACATCTCCCGATACGTCCTGGGGAGGGCTTCGGCCAACAACGTCCCTGTGAGGCCGACCTGGCGCCTCTTCCCGGGGGACTCGGCCTTGACGTCGGCCGCTCACGCCAAGGAATGGCTGGATGCAGGTCGGCTCCCAGTCGACAAGGAGAAGCTGGAGGCGCTGTCCGACCCTGAGCTTCTCTCCACCCTATTTCAAGACTTCAACATGGTAAGTTTCCTTGTCGGCTCTTGCCTATGATCTGATATGTGTAGTTTATCCTGATTTTTTGTTCTCATGCTTTTTTGTAGGGGTTCGCCAAAGCAGTGGAGAGCATGCTCCGCTTCGAGCGGCTCCTGACCGAGAACTATTCCTTGGACGTCCAGTGCAAGAAGGCTTATCAGGACGCCCAGGATGCCGTTCAGAGGCGTCGGGAGACCCAAGAGAAGCTCACCGCTGCTGAGGCCTAAGTGGAGAGCTCTCGGCCGAGGTGGCGAGCAGAGAGAGAAGGTCCGGCTCTGCAGCTCGGCTCGCCGAGGTGAAGGAGAAGGCCAAGGAAGATCTGGCCACGGCTCGGAGCGCGGCGATTAGCGACTATCTCCAATCGGAGGAGTGCGCCGATATCCGCCACGAGATCGGGAAGCCTCCCTTCGTCGAAGGTTTTGAAGCAGGCCGAGTGAGCTTTTGGCCGAGATCAAGGCAGCGTATCTCGATCTCAATCTCTCCCGCTTTGACGATGATGCGACTACTTTTGCGGGGAGATGGGAGATGAGGAGGGAGCCGAGGTCACCCAAGCTCAGCCCGGAGGCACCTGCTTCAGCCGACGTCGTCCCTCGGGAGCTGGACCTCAAGACCTGCTGCCGAGCCCAACACCGTGGACGCCTCAGGGTGCCTCCAAGTCCCACGCCGAGGAGGCGGAGATGTAAATTTTTTTTTTTTTTTTTTGGGTGTGTGTGTGGGGTCGAGCTGCCCTTTTTGTAACCGTGCCGATCAGTCGGCTTACAATGAATAAAACAACTTATTTTTGTCAAAATTTGACTAAGTATTTGAACTCGGCGCCCTCAGCATTCTTTTCCTTGCGTATACTGTTTTGTTTGTGGCCAAGCTGCCGAGTCGTTTCACTAACCGAGCCTAGGAACTCGTCTCTTTTTATCCATGCCCAACGTTGTCGGCGGTCAATGCGATCTTCGCTTTGGTTGTTAATTCGCCTTTCCCTTGATCCGATTGGAGAGGCTATCATATAAGCGCACGCGTGGCCAAATATCCTTCTTGGCCGAGCCTAATGCCTTAGCGTGGTTTAGTACTTCGTTAGGCTCGGCCAAATAGGAATGTCGGCCCTTGAGAGGTCGGCCATGTCTATTTGGACAGGTCTTACGACTTGGCTGACGAGCTACGAGTATCGGTTTTTGATGTCGGCCTGGTCTATGAGGACCGATCTTATGACTTGGCTGCCGACCTATGAGGGTCGGTCTTGGATGTCGGCCTGGTCTATGAGGACCGGTCTTATGACTTCGTTGCCGACCTAGGAGGGTCGGTCTTTGATGTCGGCCTGGTCTATGAGGACCGGTCTTATGACTTGGCTGCCGACCTATGAGGGTCGGTCTTTGATGTCGGCCTGGTCTATGAGGACCGGTCTTATGACTTGGCTGCCGACCTATGAGGGTCGGTCTTTGATGTCGGCCTGGTCCATGAGGACCGGTCTTATGACTTCGGTTGCCCGACCTAGGAGGGTCGGTCTTTGATGTCGGCTTTGGTCTATGAGGACCGGTCTTATGACTTGGCTGCCGGACCTATGAGGGTCGGTCTTTGATGTCGGCCTGGTCTATGAGGACCGGTCTTATGACTTCGACTTGGGAGCTTGCCAATACATTGAGTGTTGGAGAAAAGACTTTATTGAATCAAATGTCGGAACTGAAACCGAATACAAACATGTTCAATTATTGAAAAAACTTTTTCAAATTTTCCAAGTTCCAAGGTCTCGGTACCTTCTTGCCCCCCGGAGTCTGCAAGCGATATGTGCCAGGGCGAATTTGCTTGGAGACTATGTACGGGCCTTCCCAGTTTGGTGCTAATTTTCCTTGTTGCCTCGGCTGGGATGCGCTGAGTTTTCTGAGAACAAGGTCCCCTTGACGAAAATGCCTCTCTTTGACTCTTGAATCATAGTAGCTTGCCGTCTTCTGTTGGTACGCCGCGTTTCGGAGTAGGGCATTTTCTCGGACTTCATCGAGGAAGTCCAGATTGGCTCGCAGCCCATCTTCATAGGTCTTCTCATCGAAGTTGAGCACTCGGTATGATGAAGCCACAACTTCAACCGGTGCGAGGGCTTCGGTCCCATAAGCGAGGCGAAATGGACTCTCCCCGGTTGGAGTTCTTACAGTCGTCCGATATGCCCATAGGACGCTTGGGAGTTCTTCCACCCATCTCCCCTTGGCCTCATCCAACCTCCTCTTAATGCCGGCAAGTAATGTTCGGTTGGACACTTCTACTTGTCCATTTGCTTGTGGATGAGCTACCGAGATGGGTCGGAAGTCAATGTGGAAGTGCTCGCAAAATTCTCGGAAGGCCGGGTTGTTGAATTGCGCGCCATTATCGGTGATGAGAACTTTCAGTAGCCCGAACCGGTAGATGACCTTATCTCGGAAAAATTTTTCCATGTTCTTCTCAGTGATGGTGGCAAGAGGCTCGGCCTCGACCCACTTGGTGAAGTAATCGATCGCTACTACTACGTATTTTCTGTTTCCCGATGCCGGGGTGAAATCTCCAAGAATGTCCATTCCCCACATAGCGAATGGGATTGGGCTCAGCATTGAGGTTAATTTTGTTGCTGGTCGGCTTGGGATTGGGGCGAACAGTTGGCACTTCTCACACGTCTTCACGTATTTCATGGCCTCTTCTTGCATTCTTGGCCAATAGAATCCTTGCCGAAGTATCTTGTATGCAAGAGCTCGGCCGCCCATGTGACTCCCGCATATTCCCTCATGCACCTCGGCTAAAGCATACTCGGCCCCCTTCGGTCCCAGACATCGGAGAAGAGGGGCCGAGATTGCCCTTTTGTAGAGTACTCAGTCGATCATTGAGTACTTGGAAGATCGGATCTTGACCTTCCTTGCTTCTTCTCGATTCCCCGGGAGCAGGTCATTTTCCAAGTAGTTGACAATGGGGTCCAACCAGGTCGGCCCATCCTGTTCAATGTGCTTTATGCTTTCTTCTTGTAAGGATGGTTTCTCCAATATTTCTATGTATACTGACCGGCTCAGATATTGGAGGTCAGCCTCGGCCAACCTAGATAAGGAGTCCACCGCGGCATTCTCTTGTCTCGGTATTCGAGTCATCTCGAAGTGTTCGAGCTCGGAGATCAGATCTCGGGCTCGACCCAGGTATGCTATCATCCTTTCGTCTTTTGCCTCGTAGTCTCCGTTGACCTGGTTGACCACGAGTTGGGAGTCTCCTCGCACCTTCAACCGCTTTATGCCCATAGCTTTGCTGACTCGAAGTCCAGCTAGAAGGGCTTCATACTCAGCCTCATTGTTTGAGGCGGAAAACTTGAACCTTAGGGCATATTGGACCAGAAAGCCTTCGGGGCTTACAAGTATTAGGCCGGCCCCGCTTCCTCCGGAGTTGCTTGAGCCGTCAACATTCATGGTCCAAGTCGGGTCGGCCGTAGCCCCGACCTCCTCGACTGTCTTTTCTTCTCCAACCTCATGCTCGGGCCCCGTGCATTCGGCGATGAAGTCGGCCAGGGCTTGTCCTTTTATTGCCGTCCTCGGTCGATAGCTTATATCGTATTCACTTAGCTCAACTGCCCAGGAAATCAGCCGTCCCGAAACGTCGGGTTTGTGTAATATCTTTTTGAGTGGCTGGTCGGCCAGTACCACGATCGGATGGGCTTGGAAGTACGGCCTTAGTTTCCTTGCAGCCGTGATTAGGGCGAATGCTACTTTCTCGAACCCGGAATACCTTGTCTCGGCATCAACAAGAATGTGGCTGATATAGTATATCGGCCTTTGAGTTCGACTCTCTTCCCTGATCAACACCGCACTGACCGCTACGGGAGTGGCGGCTAAGTAGACTTGAAGTTCCTCTTTTGGTTCAGGTCGGCTGAGAAGAGGCGGGTTCTCCAAATATTTCTTGGGCTCTTCAAAAGCTTCTTGGCATTCGGATGACCAGATAAAATCTTTTGGGTTCCGGATATTCTTTAGGGCCTTAAAGAACGGTAGGCACTTGTCGCCCGATCTCGACATGAATCGCGCCAACGCCGCCACACGTCCGTTTAGCCTTTGTACTTCTCGGATTGTCCTTGGAGGACTCATCTCTTGGATGGCTCTGATTTTTGCCGGATTGGCTTCGATGCCTCTGACAGAGACCATGAAGCCGAGGAACTTTCCCGAGGTTACGCCGAATGCACACTTGGCGGGATTCAGCTTCATCTGGTTCTTCCTCAATACGCCGAAGGCTTCTTCCAGGTCGGCCAAGTGGTGCTCGGCCTTCAAACTTTTCACCAACATGTCGTCCACGTAGACTTCCATGTTCTTTCCGATCTGCTCGCGGAATATATAGTTCACGAGGCGCTGGTATGTCGCTCCGGCATTCTTCAATCCGAACGGCATGACCTTGTAGCAGAAATTCTCTTGGTCAGTTCGGAAGGCCGTGTACGACTCGTCCTCCTCATGCATCATGATTTGGTTGTAGCCGGAGTACACATCCATGAAACTCAGCATCTCATGACCTGCCGTGGCGTCGATCAAGAGGTCGATCCGAGGTAGTGGGTACTCATCTTTTGGGCAGGCCTTGTTGAGGTCGGTGTAGTCGACACACATTCTCCACTTCCCGTTCGGTTTAGGGACCATGACGACGTTAGCCAACCAGGTCGGGAATTTCTCTTCTCGGATGAATCCTGATCGGCGAAGCTTCTCCACCTCTTCTTTGATTGCGGTTTGCCGATCAAGTGCGTAGTTCCTTCTCTTACTGGATTGGTTTCCGACCGGATCCACATGGAGTCGGTGCTCGGCTATATGTCCGGTATGCCCGACATGTCGGGGCCGACCAGGCGAAGACATCGGCATTCGCTTTTAAGAAAACTCCGAGCCGCCTTCTTTGATCTTTATTTAGTAGTGATCCGAGTTGGACCACCTTGGCTGGGTCATCTTAGCTGAGATGAAGTGGGGTCAGGTCTTCCACGGGTCGCCCTCTTCTCTCGATAAGCTCATCCCGCTGATCCTCGGGGAGATGTTCGACGCACATGGCCATTCCTCGAATATTACCCTTGTTTTGCTTGACGAAGGTAGCGTAGCACTCTCGTGCCTTCTTTTGGTCGCCTCGGACCTCGCCGACACCGTTCTCGGTGGGGAACTTCATCTTTAAGTGAGTCGGGGAGATGATGGCTTGGAGGGCGGTCAATGACGGACGGCCGAGTATGGCGTTGAAAGCCATTACCGACTGTACCACCATGAATTTGACTTGGATCGTCGCCTGGCAGGGAGCTTGCCCAATTGTGACTAGTAGATCGATCGAGCCCTTGATAGTCGCGGCCGCTCCCGAGAACCCGTGAAGCAAGGTTCCTTCGGGCTTAAGCGCTTCGTCGCGAAGCCAAATTGTCGATGCGCTTCCAATGACATAAGGTCCACGGATGCGCCGGTATCGACCAATACACGGTGTATGCGGGTGCATTCGCAATTTCTACCGCACCACTAAAGCATCGTCATGAGGTAAACTTATACCTTCGAGGTCGGCTTAGTGAAGGAGATCGTCACCGCCGGCTTGAGTTTCTTGGCGGGCATCTCGGCTACTCCGACGAGCGGCGTTTGCCTTAGCCTTTCTAGTACTCTCTTGCCCGGGCCCCCCGAGGATAGTGTATATGGGGGCTCCCTTGTCATTGCTCGGCCCGGATCCGTCCTCCTTCTTCTCGGCTCGGACCTTGTCATCGTCTCTTTCAACTCGCCTATTTTCGGCCTTAGGCTCGGCTCTTTTTTGATCTCGGTCATCAGGCCGCCGACCTCCACGATCTTCTCAGCCTCCTTTGACATATCGCTTCAAGTGGCCCGCTTTTATCAGCTCTTCGATTTCTCTTTTCAACTGATAACAATCTTCGGTGTCGTGACCGATGTCCTTGTGGAATTGGCAATATTTGTTGGGATTCCGAGATGACCCCGCTTGCATCGGTCAGGGTCGGCGGATGTACCCCCCATCTTGTATTTGCATCAGGATCTCCTTGCGAGATGCATTCAATGGCGTGTAGTCGGGGCTCAGAGCTCGATCCGACACAGCCAGCTCGGCGATCCGTCCTTGGCCTTTTGTCTTCTCTTCGGTCGTCATTTGTCGGCCTTTTCTTGTCGATACGACCTTCGTTGCCCTTCCGGGCTTGGAGGACCTCGGCCATATTTGCGAACTCGTTGCACCTCTCCAAGAGCTCGGCCAGGTTTCTTGTCGGCTTCCGGGCCAAGTCCTTGATAAGGTCCATGTCGGCCAATCCGTTGCTCATAGCCGTATGGGCCGTGGCCTCATCCAAATCCTTGATATCTAAGGATTCCTTGTTGAAGCGGGAGACGAATGCTCGGATCGACTCGTCGGGCCTTTGCTTCACTCTGAGGAGGTTGACCGTGGTTTTCTTATGTTTCATACTACTCTGGAAGCGCGTGATAAAGGCTCGACAGAGTTGAGCGAAGCTTTTTATGGAATTCGGCGGCAACCAGGAAAACCATGAGGTCGCCGCGCCCTTGAGGGATGCAGGGAAGGCTCGGCAAGAAACGATCTCGGTACCCCCGTACATGGTCATCATCGCATTAAAGTAGTTGATGTGATCTGTTGGGTCGGTCGTCCCGTCATACCTGTCGAACGGGGGAGGTTTGAAACCGTGTGGTAGCGGCGCGGTCATGATCTCGGGAGGATAAGGGTGACGCCCGACCAAAGAGTAGGCATCCGGGGTCGCTTGTTTCTTCAACCCCTCCACTTGCTCGGCCAAATCTCGTAGCCGCTTCTCCAGCTCGGTTTCAGGTGCTCGGCCAACCGGCTCCTCGGCCCGGGATTGATATGGTCGGTCGTCCAGCTGTAGTCGGCCATTCTGGTCAGCTCGGTCCTCACCATCCTTCCTTGTTCTTTTTCTTCTTGGAAGTTGGACCCTCGGGGCTCCCCGTTGTTCTTCTCGGGAGGTGAGCTCGGCGGCGGGAGTATGGCGCGATCCTTGTCCGTGTCTCGGTGCGCACCTTTCAACCGGGTCTTTCCTTTGTTCTCGGAATATCCTCTGCGGTTCGTCCTCCCCGATCCGTCCAGAAAATACCGACCTCCTTGCTACAGAGCCGACTGGTTCAATTTCCTGCCCTGTTCGCGGGCTTTGGCGATGTTCTTGTTCACCACAGTCGAGCGCCTCTCTTGGGGCGCGGAGGTGGAAGTCTTCGGCGAGACGGGTGCGAGGCGCTGCCCGACTCGGCTCGGCCTTACGCCACCACCATTTTGCTTGCAAGTTTCTTTCGGCGCGGGCGGAGTGGAGGGACCGCGGCGGGCGGTGACCCATCGGCCCGCCTCGGGCCATCCGGTTCATGAAGGCGCGCACATCTCGTTGGTGTGGAGCATCTGCAGTGCAAATCCATAACTTTGTCGATTATTTGCCGGGGCTTCGGGTCCAAACTCTCCGGCAAGGGTGGCGGTGCGGGTAAGACATTCCCGTCCAAACTTGGCTTGGCACACTGCCGCTAGCCGCGGCCGTGGTTAGTGCACCTCCTCCATTCCCGCTTTACGGAGGTGGAATGGTGCCGTGATGGGCTGCGCACCACCGCTCTAGGGGGTCTTCTGTTTATCCCCTGCAGAGAGGCTTCGGGCGGTGATCGTCTCATCGGCACAACGGGTTGCGGCTCCTCCGTCGGGAAGTAGAGCCATGCTTGCCACTGACCTCGTATGCACCATTATTATTGTTCTAGGAATTGGCGAAACGACGATGCTTGCGATGTCGTTCCCACGACGGCGCCAAATACATTGCGTGTGAAAACCTCCCAGGTAGTTGGTTCGCTGGATGAACTGCAAAAACCAAACAATGAGCGCAAGAGGGCCGGTGTGGCTCGGCCTAGGACTCTCCGATGCTCAAGTCGGGTCTTCAACACGACAGTAATCTGCCTATTAAAAAGCAAGATCCGAATAGAGCTCCATACGGTATTTATAGAGTAAGGAGGAGATGAGACGGCAGGGAGAGTCCTAGTATGGCGGAGTCCTTCTTTCGGAAGGTTCTCTCGCGTGAGAGCGGAGTGGAGAGTTATTTTTCGGGGTCGGACTCTTATTAAGGTAAGAGTCCATGTAGAGTGTGATTCCGTGTTGCGCTGGGATCGTGGCTCGGTCCTTATCCCGTGATTCTCGGGATGTGCTGACGTGGCCCAGAGATCCCCGGTGGGGTGCTATGAGTGCCTCCATGGAGGAGGGCTCGGCCTACGAGGTCGGCCCGTGGGGTCGGCAATGGAGGTCGGCCCGGGAGGAGGTCGATCTCGGCCATGAGGTCGGCTAGGAGTCTGGCTGACTCGTATAATCTCGGCCTCAGCTACCGGCCAGCTCGCTCAAACCAGGCTTTGTCAGGTGACTTATCGGATATGGGGTCGGCCCCATTTCCTGCTCGGCCCACTCGGTTCTCGGACTGAGGTCGGGTCGGCCACGTGGCAGCCTCTGATAGGTGGGGTGTTTTATGCCTCATCAGGTGGTTGCATGGGGAAGACAAGGGTGTGGGGTGGGGTTTGAAGACAGAGGGGGTGAATTGGGTGCGGGAAAGCATGGTAGGGCGGGTTTGCAAGGGGAGAGGAGAGGGAGGGGTGGTGATAGTGGCGGCCACTGCTGCAGTGGTGATGGAGTATGTATGATTGTGGTGGGGTATAATTAGAATTCTGAATAATGGTACCTTAAATATAATTTTATCAATCGTTTGATATCCAATATACAGATTCACCAAATTGGGTATCCTAGGTGTCATTTATCTATAATTTTTTAATGATCACTTTAGATTTAAATTATTTTAAAAATCCTTTTTTATTCTTTTTTTAAATAATGAGAATAAGAAAAAGGACAATCAAGAGAAGGTTTCAACTTTTCACCATCATTGGAAAATCATGTTTTTGGACTCAATTCATTTTTTTGGAAAAAACTGCCATGTCAAATCCGATCAAGGAAAGTCAATTTTTTTAATGTTGTTATTTTTAATGCAAGAAATATGTATAAATTAGTAAAAAAAAATTCAGAAAAATTATGAGAAAACTAGAGGGGGAAATCAAGGAATCACATATCAATGTATTTTTGAATTTATACTATTGAACAAGGGAAGGGAGACGAGGACTTGAGGGTTTCTTATTGTTTTAGAATATAGATATACTATTTTACTCAACTCAGTTTGCATGTGAATCTTGGCTTTATGTTTTTTTGTTTTCAAAAACGACTAAACTCACCAAATTTGTCATGACTCGGGTAAAAATACTAAGTCTTATTTGACTCGTTTTTTATCATGACCTAATCTACACGACTCTTGATCAAGTTTTTCAAAATTTTTACTAGACTTGAGAGACCCGACCCAGTAAAAACCCAAATTTTCAACTATGCTTCTCACTTCACCATTTGATGACAACAAGATGCACGAAAAATCTTGTTGTAAGTAAAATTTGTGGGAAATTTTTTTTACTTTTTTCACCCTTTAATAATATAATAGATTATTTTTTATAGATGCATCTTGTTGTCACCAAATGAAGTAAGCATTTTTCGATTGATCCTTGTTTTTTTTCCAAATATTTTTTAATTAGAAAAAGAACGTTGCTTGGTCACATGGTTTTTGCGCTCACATACAAGAATATACAGAATTATCATTCAATTACTCGTAAAATTAAAAATAGCATCCGTATTAATACCCCTATATACTTTCATTAGCCATCGCATTGATACAGCACCTACATAACCAAACAACAATCTCTTACCCTTATTTAATATAAAAATAAAAATATTTAAACAAGACACATCAATTTTGGTGACAACAAAATGTAACCCCTTGTTTATCGTTTTCTTCATTGACAATGAGGTTGAATGCTTTTGCGTTGCCTAAGGACAAATATATTGGACAAGTAGATAGGTTCATACCATTTTTTATCCATCACCCTTTTCCATTGTGGTATCCATATTTGTACTTTATATATATGCTTATTGCTTTCCTACACATAAATATCACATGTTAGGGAACTGACCAGCTTTTACCAAAAAAAATAGGGGACTGACCAGCTGGCCCACATTACCGAAGCCTCCAAATACTCTAAGCTATGTTTGGCTGACAAATACATAGAGGTTTTTAAGGGGAAATATGACTATTTACCTAATTCTAGGTTTTTAGACCACCAAACATACACATAAGGTCTTTCTCCACAAAAACATAGTGAAGAGTGAAAATATTCCCTATATATCTCCATTGCAGTTGGATGGGACTCTTGGAACAGTGTCGACCTTTGTATAATAGGGGAAGAGTTTATATGCATGATTCGAAAGTGATAAATTGTTGCACAATGTTGACCTTTGATGCAATAGGGGAGGAGATTTATGACCCTAGCTATGGATGTAAACTCCTCTCGTATTATATTGTACAAAGGCTGACATTGCCTCGACATTACTTTTAGAGTCTATAAACTCCAAAGGCGAAGAGAATGAGTTCAGTTCCTCTGCATGTATGTTCACCTACATGTATGTTTAAGATGCTAACACTTATCCATTTTGCTTTCATAAATATCCCTCTTCATCCTATAAATGACAGTAAGTGGAATAGGTGGAGGGAGTCTGGTGAATCTTCACATAAGTTATGTGAAGTTTATTTACAACCCCTTAGGCTAACATATAGATTCTACTCATTCTCTCTCTCATTTGCAGTAACCCACTACCTACCTCTCTCTCTCTCTCTCTCTCTCTTATTTGGTAGATCTGATGGGTGCATAATGATTCCGTTTTCAAAAGGCATTCAATGAATTTCGAGATTGATGCATCCCTCTAACCATGTATCACCCAATTACTCACACTCCACCACAAGAATTATTATGGGAGCTTTCTACAATGTAATAGGTCTAATGGAGGTCTTGGGTTTATTTTTTGTCACAGACAATAGTGGCAGACAAATACATGCTACTTTTAAACCAACTATGTTTGTAACTATTCTCATTGGTGAAGCAATGACAATTCGGGCAAACATCTTTCAAGCTATTAAAAATAGTTTGGAGTTTGGATTACTTAATTGTAGAATCCGACAATAAAGTACTGATTTCACTTCTCATCGGTGACCAAACCGATCCACCAAATATGGTGATCCCTATTATCCAGAATATCATTTATTCGGCATCGAATTTGAAATAGTTTAATTGACTCCCTTGCTAAGAGGATCTGGTCTTTAACGTGTAGGACTGATTGACCAATTTCCACTCCTTGACTTCTAGAAACTTGTAATTCGGATTCCTTATGTACTATACATTCTTATAAATAAATCTTTATTTATTCAAAAAATAATAATAATAAAAAATCTCTCCCTGCCGAACAAGGGAGGGTAACATGTCAAGATCAATTTTCAAATAAGCTACAATCAATTGTCATCATTAAGGGGCTGCTTGGTCTAATCATAATTCCACAAAAACCCAAATAGGGACAGTTGGCTTAATTAATAACTTTCGAGTCCATTCAAATGAAGTTTCAACAAAAGTTCCTTGTTTCTTCTTCTTCTTCTTCTCTCCCGGGCTCCTCACCATTATTTATATATAGTATTACTTACTTCTTCTTCTTGGAGATCGATCATCGAGAAGAGCAATATTCAAAAGATGCCTTGTCTGAACCTCTCCACCAACGTGAGCCTCGATGGAGTCGACACCTCTCCTATCTTCTCTGAAGCCATTAAAGCCATCGCTAATATCATTGGAAGACCAGAGTCTGTAAGTCCTCTCTTCTTCTTAACACAGATTTACCACTTAAAAACTTTAGAAGATAAACAGCTTTTGTTTTCTTGTCTTTTTAGGTTATTATTTTAGGATAACCCCATTTCAGATTTCTAGAACTTGACCAAAATCAACCAAATCAAACCCAAACATAGAAGATGGATTCTGATCTATCTTTTTTGATCTTCTATATATCAAATATATAGAACGCAAAAAAAAAAAAAAAAAAAATTTATTCTTCTTCATAACAGTAGTAATTATTTCATATTCTAATTTATGTTTCAGAGTTATCCTTATGCTGTCAATCAATGGAACAGTTTAGATCATCTATTATAGCTTTTCTTGGTATGAAAGGTCGGTTTACTGGTGGGGGAGGGAGAAAGGAGTGAGGAGAGGTGAGGTGAGGTGAGGTGGTGGGTGTTACGCTTCTTTTGTGGTGGTGTTTGCATAGTTGTCATGGTCCACCACTCCAGCCAAGTCTTACCTCTTTTCTCCACTCCCTCCTTCATCATCATCTCTGTCACCACCGACGGATATCTCGAGAACTATCTCACCATTTCTTCTTTCTCTTCCTTGCTCAACCCGCCCCACTAGTAGGTGGAGAGTTGCAGAAGAGAGAGAGGGAGATGGAGGTGGAGGAGAAGACGACAAAAAATTTTACATCACATGGTAGCAAGCCAGCGTAAGATATGGCTAAGGGATAGGATCAGGAGGGTTGATTCGTTATCCTCTCCTGTAACTGTACGGTGCAGTACTGCATCGTGCGATGCAATAGAGGCCATGTGGCATAGCAGATCCCACATGATGCACATGGCCTCTGCAACCGCTGCACGATGCAGTACTCCACCGTGCAATAACTACATAGGATACAAATTCGATCTGGATCGGAGTGAGGGGACCTTCATTTTCTGTGTTAAGATTAAGACTGTCCGGATAAACCTATCACTTCAGGAGTTAGCTGCTCATGAATGGCTCCATGGGGGGAAAAATTATCTCCTCGGCCGGTTCCCTTCCCGGCCCAGTTCCCTAGTCCCTCTATACAGGGGATGGACCCCACCCGAATAGAGAGTTCCAGCAGGGGTAGGGTGGTTAATGCATCCTCCTTGCATCCTCCATGTTAGTGTATGGTATGGGATTGGATATTGGTCACCTGTAAAACCAAGACAATATCGACATAGATCAACTGTATCAGACAAGTTTACCCTTGATTTTTTGTTTAAAGAATGGATTCTTTTATTGATTTATCCCTTATTGTATCGTTCTCCAAGGATGCAATATCGACATGCTATTGGGATCGGTGACCCATAAAACCGATACAGGTGATAAGATACCGATATCCCAAACCATGAGTCCATGGTGCATAGTGGGTATGGGGGCGGGTGGGAATTGAACATGGCTATCATCGATTTTGTATTGAAAAAAATTGAAATATTTATGACCCTCGGTGTACTTTTCCTTCACCCCACGGTGTAGGTCATTCACCCAAAATTAACTAACTGTTACATGTCATTACAGCCAAAAATAGCTTTGAAAAGAAAATAGAGGAAACCATTTAACTTACCTCATTGGTACGCTCCTCTCTATGCCACTTGCTTAAGAACAATCTCCAAAATAAAAATATAAATCATTATTATAAATAATTCATGTGGAAAATTTTTTGGTTAGTGCCGATTCAACCATTTTGATTGACTGCCCTTGCATTCAAATCATATGGTTAGTCAAATTGAAGTGTCTCTTTCTACCCAAAAAAAATATATATTTGAAGTGTCTCACTTGCAAAGAATTGAGATTTGTATTTTTATCATTCTTTTTTCTAAAATAAAATATAGATCTCCATTCATTCAATTTTTATTCAAAAAAGAAAAAAAATATGTATGAAACTATTAGATGGATACAATATAGATCTTCATGAATCCCATCTTTTAAATCATGGTTATAGTCGGCCCAAAAATATTTACCACAAAATATTAGCATAATTAATTGATGGGTAATTTTCCATGTCACAATCATTTGTTAGGTTTCTAAAATCACAAGGTAGATATGAATCCTGACTACTTTGACCTTTTAATCCCTCAAGGGCGAAGCGGGTTGACCCTGATTGGCCTTGAACGTGACAACTATGATACTATGTTTCTTTCTTTTTTGTTTGGATATATAAGTTCACAAGTTGTTTCGCAATTTTAATGTTCGCTAGGCTGACATGTAGGATAGAGCATTTTAGCCACATACATGGTTTGAAACTATATCAATTTTAACCAAGTTACCATAGGCTATTAAGATATGATAAAAGTTCCTTCTCACTAAAGTACTATTATATATATGTTATTATACGTGAAACTACATGAAATCAATCGATTTCAGGTTGTCATAGTGGTAAATCACCTAAAATTATCTTTAGGAGATGTAGGGTTTGGGCCAAGCTAAGGAGAAGAAGAAGATTGGACCAAGCTCAGCCCGAGACCTAAACTTTGACTCGATCCAACTTTGACTCAATACTAAAAATTTTCAACCTTGACCCACCCTCAACTTAGAGCCAAAGTATCCCAACCCATGCCTTGTTCAGGCTCAAAACAGGTCATGGGACAATGCCAAACTTTCACCACTATAGATTTAGCCACATAAAAAAGATTTTGATTTGTAGTCTCTAGTGCCTTTTGATGTTTTTTTTCAGTGATGTTCTTTCTAACCGGTCAATTACTCAAACACTAAAATACCCAAACGCACACTTTCCTCCCACATTAAGAATTTTTTGGCAGGGGGTGGAGGCTGGGTTTACCAGTCTTTTTCTTGACATTGCTAAGAATCAAAAATAGACCCGGATTCCCAAAAGTCGGTTAATCTTTTGGGATTGGTGTGTGGTTTGTGTGATTATATTTTCATCTAAAAAAAAAAAATTTGGACCCGAAATTTAAAAGTTTGACATGAATAGGTGAGTGGGATGGCTGGCTGATCGAGTTACGATAATCTCAACGTATTAGGTTTTCGATCTTCATCAAATAAATCATATTGTCAATTATGGAAACAAAGTTGGTCTTCCCCACTATCTTTCTCGCCGCCATTAGAAGCACAGATGGAATACACTCACTAAGAGCATACAAGAATGATTCTCCTATAAGAACCAGCTGATCTGGACTCATAAAAGGAATGCAAGACATTGAATCCACACTGCTTTACATTGTTCTCCATCCTTTATCTTAATTTTAAAGGTTATTTATTTATTTTTTATTTTCACTTCAACTTTATATTAGTTTTTTAAGAAGAAATTTTTTTATTAGTTTATTGTATAGCATTCATTACACAGGCCGTTTTATTCTTACAATAATAATTATAATAAGAAATTCAATTCCCACATGTGACATGCCCATGGTAGGAATCTTTATTAAATGAGACGTCAGCCGGTCGGTGGCATTTCTTGTAGTGATTGCTTGAGGTTTGTGATCTCGAGTTCGAGGCAATCCACCCCTTTTCTCATCGTAGATTTTTATCCTTTTAAGTGCAGTGTATTGTCCAGTGCACCATACTTGAGAATCCAACAGTAAATCAAACACTGCCCATGTTTTAAAAGTAGAATTCTCAAGT
Source organism: Telopea speciosissima (assembly GCF_018873765.1). Taxonomy (NCBI): domain Eukaryota; kingdom Viridiplantae; phylum Streptophyta; class Magnoliopsida; order Proteales; family Proteaceae; genus Telopea; species Telopea speciosissima. The sequence goes on along the minus strand of NC_057917.1, from coordinate 18,660,763 downwards.
GTGGTGCACCTCATGTGTAAGATAAAAATCCCCCAATCGCATGGAGCAAGCCATACACTCTCCATAAATAAGTGTTGGCCACTCTTTGGGGCCCTATTTGGTACCTTGTGGGCTCTAACTTGGCCTGTTCGAAGATTCGGCCCCCTTACAGGCAATCAATCTTTGCACCCAAAAAAATAAATCTTTACTAATAAACATCCACTTTAAGTGCCCACAACTGGCACATGATAGTTCAAATGGGCCCACTATTTTGTGGACAGGTTTTTAGATTCTTCAATTGTCTGGTCACCTATCAAGTTTCAATTTTCTCAGAGTTTGCCATGTAGAAAAACAAAGATTTGAAAATTCAGCGATATCAAGAGAGTAGAATTATGATTGAAATACCATAGATATGTACTGATACTTACGAATCCAGATCCTCTCCAATGACATTTAACCATCAAAGTTGATCAAGGGTGTTGGTCCCCACACCCCATGGATGGTGTGAGATCGACTCTAATGGGTAAATGTCATTGGAAAAGATCCGGACTCGATACATAGGGATGCATGTCAATACATAGAAGGATATTTAATAGAATAGACTCTGAAATTCGACCTATGATTAATTTAAAGGGGAAGAAATTTTTCAGTGTTACCTTCTATCAATATGGTTGTCTTGTTTTCCTTTTATCCTAATGGGGTGGCGTAAGAATTGTAGCACACACACTCCCACAATTAAAGAAAATGTTTAAATTAATCTGCATTGGTTTGTGTATACATGCAGTATGTAATGGTGTTACTGAAGGGATCTATACCCATAAGCTTCAACGGGAATAATGAACCGGCGGCGTTTGGGGAGGTGATATCCATGGGAGGCATCAACTCGGAAGTAAAGAAGAAACTAATCTCAGCCATCGGCACCATCCTTGAGACAAAGTTGTCTGTTCCAAAGTCAAGATTCTTCCTTAAAGTCTTTGACACAACGGCTATGCGTTTTGACTCCAAAATCTGACATTTTCTTTTAACTTTATAGTAGGGAAAGACAGACAAGGATTCTCTTCCTCTCTCTTTGTCTCTCTCTCTTTGTCTTTATTATTTTTCCTTCCTTGTGTAAGCTAATGTTATCATCTTCTAGCGTAAGAAAACGCCAATAAAGATAAAAAGACTTGCTTGAGAATTGAGAATTTAGACTTGAAGGGAAGATAGGGTAAGACTAGTTTCCTCTACCCTAACTAGACCATTTCTTGATCGTATTGGTAAACATCATGTTAATATATTGGGGTCAAGTCAAAGGTCATATTGGTAAACATCTGGAAAAAAAAAAATCGTCTGCAGTGCTCTAATCTTGCGGTGCACTGTAGTAGGGACCTGAGAGCTTGACATGTGGAAGATGTGACATTTAACAGTGTCGAGCTCAAGAAAAAAGAAAAAAAAAAAACTGTGTTGCATTGAGATCTCAGGTCCACAAAGCAATCCACCGCAAGAAGCCCACACTGTACAGGATTTTAATCCTAAACATCTTCTCAATATATATTGGAAACTTTAGGTCAATGACTCATGTTGACCTGTACTAGATGTAAAAAATGACAAGAAAATACTTAAATTTCAAGTCTAATGAATAGACTATATTAACCTAAAAAAAAAAATTGTGTTTCATCAATGTTGTTGTATGATATATTAATAACATACACTAATATTAAAGGGGGTGCTTGGATGACACATTTATAGGTGTATTTCGAACTTGACACCTTCTTTTAATTGTCCATTGTCTTATTTCCATAAGTTCTTTAAGATAGGAGGTATAAAAAGGTTTTCAAAAATAATTTAAAAGTGATGTATCACTGTATCTTTATCAAAAGTGTCTTTGTTATATATAATTTTCAAATAGATATAATAAGGGAAAAAATTGTGTACAACGCTAGTTCAAAATTGAAATTACACACCCACTCACATATCGCTATACATGTGAGAGGGTATAAATGCCCCTCCCCTTTTTGTCAGATTTCATAGGGAGTTCCCTTATTGACTCGAAATTGCATTCGGGGTAGTGTAGGGAACCCTCTCCCATATAATAAATAACACTAATAGCCACATTGGATAAAAAAAAAAACTGTGTATCATACAAAAAGAAAAAAGTAAAGTCATGACTTAATTGACACCTTGAAGGATGTCAATAAGAAAATCCCAATATTAAAAGCTTATCGTGTAAAACGGATCAGGCGTATCACACACTCTCATCCCTAACCCAACCTATTTTATTCATTTTGTTGTGTCTATGTCTTGCCAAAAAAATTTCATGTGTCCCCTTCAATCCCCTCTAATTTTGATGTTCTTCCTTTGAAAGATTGTCTTGTTTCTTTTGTTTGAAAATTTTCCATTGGCTAGCCTTCGTGACTAATGTGTTGTTTTTGTTTTCTTTAATATAATTTCCATTAATAGGAAAAAAAAATTCATGTCAAATTTCCTTCAATCAAAATCCTATAGTTCCTGTGTAGACCCTATAATTGATATCTATCGTGTTCGGATCGCATTACAGGTAATGTTGGAAATACCACCCTTAGCAAGTATCCATATATGCAAGGGAATTAATTGATAAAATTAAGGCTGCATTTGGTATGCATTCTCGGAATGCATTATTTCCACCCACAAAAAAAATTTGGAATGCATTATAAGTCGATAATGCATTCCAAGAAATCATAAACACAGCTTTAATCTCAAGAAGTCTAATAAATTATTCTAAACGCTTTCAAAGTATAGTTGTATAGTTCATTCTCTTAAATCGTGGATTTAGAGTCAAGATCTTCATAGGATGGGATGTCGGGGACTCGCAAAATGTTGAGATTGAGAAAATGAAATGACAAATATAAGTTAAGTAAATAGTGGATCTAGATGTTTAAGATCATAGGTGGTAGAAAGCGTTTGGTACATATGATTTCTAGGAATGCATTTGGTTAGTCACCTCAAATGTCAATGAATTTGGTCCTGGACAGGGTTAGCGACAGTGGGCAAGTTGAGATCGGGATGAGCCTCTTCCACAAGAGAGAAGTTGAGATCAAGGAGCGGTCTCAAACTCGAAGAGTGGACACTGCTTCCACTACCTCCAACGGAAAGAGGCAAATTCTCCATAGACGAATTAAGAAAATAGATCCATTCTACAAAAATGCAAAAGAAAGCAGCTATCCATAGGCAAAATTGGATACCAAACTCAGTCTAAGATATCAATTTGGTGTGTAAAAACTTCCCAACATGTAATCTTGAATTTACCCAGAGATCTAGAAAGACTTTTGTCTAAATCACTTGAGTCAACTCTCTCTCTCTCTCTCTCTCTCTCTCTCTCTCTCTTAAAAGGGGGAGACTTTTATGGATAGTAGAACCTTATCTAAGTGGTGAAAAGAATCTTACAAAAGAGAATAGACAACCCACTGGTGCACAATACCCACAAATTTCATCCCTCTTTCCCGGGTAATCCCTCCCAATAAGGGAAAGTACTGTACTAACAAGCATATTAAAAAGATCTTAGCTAAAAAAAAAATAAGGCATGCAATTCCTAAGTCCACAAGTTCCAAAATGTTAGGCAACTCGTCTTCCATGACAAACCAATGTGGTCATGCAACTCTCTAGTCTAGAAATTATTACTTTGGGGGAGGAATGTGTTAAATAGTAAAGAGGATAGGGATTATGATGAGCTAAAATAAACTGTCATATGGTAGCTGCAAATTTAAAAAACAAGATGATCAAATGAAACAACCACAACAATAACAACAATAGTATAGGCGTGGGAGAGAGAGAGCATGAAAGTCAATCTATCAAAGGTTTTTTTTTTTTTTTTTTTGGCATATATCCATAAGTTAGGAGTGGGAGAAGAGTAAAAATTTGCAGATGCATGTGAATGTACATACAGATTTAAGCTTCAGTAAATGAAGGATTCAAAGCAAGTGATGAAACTCCAATGTTTGACCAGCTGGTATACATTAAAGGCTCAAAGATTTTTAATTAAACTTTGGATTTGTATACCTAAAAAGAAGCAATAACATTTGTACTACCACTAGTAGTTAAGTTTAAGATGGACAAACAAACTTTATCTTGGTTCTTTGGGGTTTTTATTATTTCTTGTTATTTTATTTGGTTTGTTCGAAACAAGGCAGTCTATGGTCATGAGAAACCGGATCCGATTTGGGTTATGAGAAATATTGATCGGTGGACAGCAGATTTGGAATTATCCCCCCCCCCCAATTGTTCACCCATGTGATGTTGTTCCCCAGCTTGAGGAGGTGCCTCATCTTTCTAAATTTTCTCATTTACCTAATTTCAAATTTCCTGTCTTAATCTGTGCAGGATTTCAAACCCTAGGTCTAAGTACAGCAGGATGGGCGTATCTTTTTTTGATAGATGGCAAGTTTAAGTTGCTTACTGCAGGTTCGATCAAATCTACTCAAAAGCTGGAACCCGATCATGCTTCCAGTTTAGGATTGAAGATGAAAGAAGTGTGGTGTGTGAATCAAGAGATCCCTGATCTTCTTCCATCACAAACTACTAATCCTTGGCCGTAGCATCTCCTTTAGGACCTTCTGTACGTATATCAACTCTGTAGGCTAGGACTTGGACTTAAAGTTTAATAGGATAGGGAACCCTTTCTGTAATGCAATTGGTTCTGATCTGGACTCTAACTCTCTTGTATTTTCTTCTTTTTAGTTTATATATTTCTTTTTTTCTCATCAAAAAAGAAAAAAAAAAAAAAAAAAAAACATTTGTACTACTTCTTGAGAGTGCACTCTCAGCCAGGCACCTCTACCCAGAAAGAATTCCATGGCAGTCTCTACCCACCATGTTGTAAGACATTGAACTTAGCTATGAAATTAGATACTGAGCAAATCCAAAGGGCCCAATATCAATCTAACCATGAAATTGCAATACATCCTCATGTCTTCTACATTTGTGAAGTGGGCAACTACATCAATTGGCCAAATTTCATACGGATATCTTGTGGTATATTTGTGCAAGTCTAGTCTAACTCTACCCTCAACACTTCTTCTTTTTTTTTTCTTTTTTTTTTTTTTTTTGGGGGGGGGGGGGTTGGTTAAAGGGTATCTTACATTCATGTCGGATACCCAACCCTTGTCCGATCTAGGGTAAACATGAGAAACCCTTAAAACCCTTAAAAGGAGGGTCTACTGATTGGTCAAGGTAGGGGTGTCAATTCTAGGCCCACATCGGTTAGCCTGACCAAATTCAACAGGGAAAACCCAAAACTGATCCAGACCAGTTGTTAAACGTGTTGAGCTCAGGCCCAGACCTAATACTATTTGGTCGTTCCGGTGTGAGGGTCATACCCTCTAAGATCCCGATTAAGCCCGACCCGCTAAGAGCCCGTTTAAGCCCGAGTATGCTGACTTGATATTGTTGTAGATAAATTTGAAGAATTTTTAGTGTAAGAAGCAAACACCTATATCCACAATGTGCAAACATAGAATCAATCTAAACCTTTATCATCAACGAGTCCTTTTGCATTAGTCAAGTATTTAATTTACACATCATTAAGCTCTATATTTGGATGATTATTTTGGTAATACAGGCTTTTGAAAATTGAAACATTTAATTAATAGCATGTTTAAGGCCTATTTAGAGCCTGTTTAGAGATAAATGGCTCATTAATCCATTTAAGGCCCGTTTAACCTCGATTAATGACTAGTATCCAACGATCATTTTTTAATAGGACCATGCCTAGTCTATGGGGACCGATTACTTAAAACAGGTCAGCCATGCCGTCGTGTGGAATCTTAAAGTGTGGGAACTAATTAAGTCTTACCAAAACCAGCCCGGACTGACCATTGACACGGTGTCACCCCTAGACTTTTTTTTATAAAGGTTGACACCCCTAGACCACAGTACCGTCCTCTACTGCTAGCTGAATCGTTATCCTCTCTTGTCCGCTGCCCGGACAGGACCGTGTTGTCCCCTCACATGGGGGCACGAAACGACGACTAGCCCTACATCCAAGAGCGTTGCTCAGATAAGCCAACCGGTCATTTTGCTATACAGGTAGGGGTATTTTCGGTTGCTAACGTAAGTACGTAACCTCGTAATAACGCATAGGGGTGTAAAGGAATAGCTGAAATCCGTTTCCGTAACCGTGTCCGTATCTGTTTAGCACTATCCGCAAGAATCCGTCCGAAAGCTAAACTGATGCGGATATGGATAGGCTATAGCTATCCGAAAAGCTATATTTACATGTAAACAGATAAAATATCCGATCCATATCTGTGTCCGTATCCATTTAGCACTATCCGAATCCGTCCGATAGCTAATCGGATGCGGATACGGATATAGCACTATCCGAGCCGAATCCGATCCGTTTACAGCCCTAATAACGCCATTCTATCTGTAATATTGTATGGTGTATATGTATTCTGTATCTTGCTTGCTTGCTATACTCTCTTAGTTTCTAGTCTCTGAAATCTGAATGGCTGGCTGACTACAAATACAGCAATAGAGGATTCACGAGAGGGGCGGAAAGCACCTGAGGGTTTGCGCGAGCTGCACAGTGGTGGAATATTTTAGTCGAGAGAGAGAGAGAGAGAGAGAGCAAGCGAGCGAGCGAGAGAAGATGCCGTGCCTGAACTTGTCGACAAATGTGAACGTGGATGAGGTGGACACCTCTTCCATCCTATCTGAAGCTACCAAGACCGTTGCTAAGATCATCGGGAAGCCAGAGGCCGTAAGTTTGTTCCCCTCCTCTTTCTATTAATCCTTTCTTCTTTTTTCCTGTTTCGCTCGATTTTGGGCATTTCATTTGCTCAAGTCCTGAAATTTAGATCCTCGTTCTATTTGATACAATACCCCCACCCCCAACAAAAAGGATTTTTCTTTTCAAGTATTTTCTTGTCGATGTGAACATCCTGTAGCCAGTCTTCTCAATTGATAGCAATCTATGGTCCAAAAAGGCGGCATTGATTTCGATATACTAGTTGTTATGCTCCTCAATCCGGTAGTAAAGTTCATTATTCCACAGCTTTCAGTTCTTTGAGTGAAGTACCTGCCTAAACTTTTTAGGGCCAATGCACCTTCTCTGTAATTCTTCCCCTGTCGTGGGTTCTGTTTCTTTTCCTCCTCTTTCTGTAGCCATGTGGAACCTATACGGGTCTCTGTCACAGTATTGTTCGTGTAAATTTCGATGTTTATGCAGATGAGAGGCAATTGGATTACGTTGCTTCAATCTGGCCCTGTTGTGACATGGGCTACATTTACAGTAGTTAAGCACATCATTGACCATATGGTTTTGCTCATTCATGCCCCTGAATAACTGCAAAAATATTTACATTATAAGAGATAAGGGCTCCACGCATGTTCAATGTGCGTTGGAGACACACAGAATAACGTGGTTCGGTTCTTTAGAACCTACGTTCACAGAAGAGAATGATTTCCACACTTTGAAAGACCGGTGATTCTCTCATCTTAAAGGAGAGGAGGATGAGAGAAATACAAGGATAAATTTGTACCGGATGATTACAAAGGATTGATACAAGGAGAAATACAAGGAAAGAATGACTGTTCAAGATAATTTACAAATCAATTAGGATAAAATCCTTATCAGCTTTCCTTGTGTGAGACGATTGTGTCTGGCCCAACCGTTAAGGTGTCTCCAGCGTACATTGAGTATGTGTGTAGCCCTTAGCTCTTATATACATGTTTTGATTCTTGATTCACGGCAGATTAATTCAACGAATGGTGCGGTTCGGGTGGATTGAGCCTTGAACCTACTTCCTTTAATTATAAGGATGCTATATCTGTCTATATTCGTGTATACTTTATGGTTTAGCTATGGATGTGTCTTTTCTTTGGAGGATGAGGTCTGTGGTCTGGCATGTTAGTGAGCTAAGGATGGGGTGGCTAGAGTGCTAAGGCTGCATTTTTATCAGGGAACCTATCTCATAATATAGTCTTTTCTTGGGGTTTTGTGGTCCGCTGAACTGCTTATTATGGTTGTCACTTTTGTTGTTGTTGTTTCTGTAATACATGTTTATGTAGCTTTGTTTTTTTTTTTTTCTCTTGATAGGTCCTACTTTATCCTATTCTATGGGGGAAGGGGAGGTGTGACCCAAGAGGCTTGAACCCAAGACCTCGTGATGGCAATGGGCTTCCACACACCACTTGCTACCAAGTGTAGCTTTGTTCTTTCTTCTATAATAAAACCTGTTATTAATCCAAAAGGTTTCATGTATTGAATACCTTATAAGGTTTATGAATGTAAAAATTAGCCAAACTTGGTTCTCTTGTTTTATGGTTAAATCAACTTTATTACAAAGAAAAGAAAAAAAAAAGAAAAATTTTCTAGATACAAGATCGGATCCCTTCAAGAGTCGCTGGGACAGACATCAGGAGAGCAAGAGGGATCACCACCAACATAACAAACCAAGGCCCAAAGCAAAAGGCACCCTACCCAGACATTAAGGAACAAAGAACCACACCCCTAAGAATTAGTGGACCAAATGGGGTGGATACCCCACTTCTCGGCAATAAACCCATTCCTAGGGGATTTAGGACCCTTAGGATGAGGTCCACAACATCTGATCTCCACATCACTACAAATGTCTCTGATGATCTGAATGTGCCGGATTTTGTTTCTAAAAATCCGATAATTTATTTCCCTCCAGTGTGGAATATGGTGCTATAGAATGTAATCTTGGTGATAGAACCAATGGTATCTCCTTTAAAGTTTTCCCCTATCCACAAAGTGTCCATCACTACACTCCTCCTTGGAATCCTGTTAGGGGAATGGAGCCTAATAATGTCGCCCCACAATCTCGATGACAAGGGGAACTCAAAGAGAAGGTAATGTAGAACTAATCTAGGCTAGATTTAGTCCCAAATAACTCAGGAATACTCAGTAGTCACAAAACTCAAAATAGGAACAGAACCAAAAATTAGAAGGTTAGGATTTTGTCAAACCAGCCAGCTGATGGACACCTCCTTTGGATTGAAGGTAGAGAATGTTAGGGAGAGGCTTTCTTCACAATTTGGTTCACTTCTGATGGCTCAATGTGAAGATATCAAGGACCCACCAAAATAGAAGGTTAAGGAAAAAACCTGCCAAATCAGGCTGTGTTGGTCTCCAGCAGCAACCAAGTGTGAAACTTGGTGTGTAGAACCTATTCTGCAACTTTGAACCAGTTTTAATGGTTGGAATGTAAGATGGAAGGTTGAAGACAAAAATAGAAAGTAATAGAAGAATGGAAGTTTCAGGCCTGGATTGGGGGTGGAAGTGTGGATTGAGTGGAGGGATGGTATAAAGGAATCTGAGTTTCAAAACCCAGCCGGGTTGGTGGATGTTGGATGAAGGTTTTGAAATTAGAAGGTTGCAACCAGATGAATTGCAGAGGCACAGCAGCAGGTCCACTCGATAGAACACCAAGCAGAAACAACAGCAGTGATTGAGGGTGTCTTCAATCTCAAACAATGAACTCCAGCAACAGCCGCAGCAGCACTCGGATGTCTTTCTGGACAGAGGAAAAGTCTTCACAGCACTTGTAATATCCTTCGATTGGCAGCAGCAGTAAAGGGGATCGAGCAGGGTAGGGAGAAAAGGGAAAAGAGAAGATAGAAGAAGAAGGGGGGGGGGGGGTAGGGGATGGCCTTCTCAGCCTGGATCTCTCATCCACAGCTATCTCAGCTGTTGAACATAGGAGGAACTCCCATAACCGATGGCTAATATGGCCTGAAATTGTTTTGTTCTAAAGCTTAACTTCTTCCATTAAGATATGATGTCTATTAATAGCTTAGGCAAACTTACAATGAAATCGAAACTTTCTAAAAATAAAAACAGAAACTTAGTAAATTGGAAACTACTAAATCTAATCTACAATAGAAAGTAACCAAACTTAAACTACTTGGCTTTATAATTCAGCCACATGCAAATAAATTAGAAACTATTAATTATAGAAACTACTTAATTGCACCAATCCTAGTTGACTGGTCAAAGGGAGAATCTGTCAAAATCGTGGGGCATCTTTGGGCAGCTTCTAGAAGCCCTGCTGTCCAATTCTAGCCTGGTCCATCTCTGGCCCAAAAAGGGACCTGGTCCGATGGGCCTTCTTGTGTCTCTTTCTCTGGCCAGATTCTACATGAGCTCTGATACCAAATAATGTAGAAGGGGTTCAGCAAAGAACCACTCTACAGTAGAATCGATGATAGGTTGCAGCAGAACATCAAAATCGTAACAAAAAATCAGAATTAGTAACTTAGAGAAATAAAACCAAATCAGCCAGCAGTTTGGATCCAGACTTGGATCGAGTGGAGGTCCTATGGGGGTGATCTTCTACTGAAAATTTGGTACAATTCTGCTGGCAGAATAGGGAGTTGCAGGGGCATTCCCAAAATAGAAGGTTGGAGTGTAACTTGCAAACCAGAGGGAATCTGGCCACCAAACCAGGGTCGAGTGTAGGACCTGGTGTGGGGTTTCTATGCTCTAAGACTCTGCAGAAACTGATGAAGAATGATGGAGTTGTGGGGCCTTGAAACTTGCAGCCAATCTGGAGCAGAAACTGGAATCCGCAGGAGATGGAATCTCTTTGTTTAATCAGCAACAGCAGCAGCACTCAGAAGATGTGAGGGGATCTCAGTGGTCTTCAGTTGAGGTTTCCAGATGCGGCAACAGTCATAGACAGCAGTAATCACCAACAGGGAATTGAGCAGGGTAGGGAAGAAGAGAAGATAGAAGAAGGGGGTAGGGGAATGGGCCTCTCACCCCCAGCTATCTCAGCTGTTGCAGCAAAGGAGAAACTCCCATACTCGATGGCTAAGTGGCCAAAATATTCTTTTCTCTAAATTCTGTCCTTTCATTAAGATGTGATGCCTTTTAAATTTTAATAGTTTAGGCAAGCTTACAATAGAATAAAAACTTTCCAAAAATAAGAACTAATCTAAAATAGAAACTTAGGAAACTAGAAACTACTAAATCCTAACTAAAATAGAAGGTAACTAAAATTAGAAACTACTAGGCTTTATAGTTCAGCCTTCTAAATAAGCAAGGAAACAAAATTAGAAACAAACTGAAATTAGAAACTACCTAATATACTTTCTACAACTGAAAATAGAACCTAAACTATGGCAGCATTTGGATAGAATCTTTCTCCACTTGATGGGCCCACAGAATCCTCTAAAAGATATCTCCACACAAGGAAAATATGGTCTGTGACACTGTACACGTGAACAGTGTTTTGGCCTCTTTTTCTTGGCCCTTCTAGAAGACCTGGCCTTCTTGTGTCTCTTTCTCTGCCCAGATTCTACATCAGAAGGTGATCTCTGCTCTCAAGACCTGCCCTACAGTAGATGCAGAAGTGAAACTTGGATAGTTTGCATTTGAAGCTGGTCTTTAGCAGGGAGGGCATCCATCAAACATCTCCAAGTCGTGAATGATTGGCACGGGATACACGTTGAAAACCATATACACGAATCCCAACCCACCCGAGGATGGGGTCTCCTTAGAATATCCCAAGCTGATCTAGAAGTGAACTGCCCAGATGGGGAGGCGGTCCATCTAATGAGATCCGGCATATATGGTCTGAGCCTCGTAATGTTGTCCAAGTGACTCCACACATGATGAAGATCAACGGACGTTGATGGGCCGGGGTCCCAATTACCATTACCAAGGATAGATTGAACCCATGCAAATTTGACTGACCCCACATCATAATGAATCCTATCTCCACATCTGAGCATGAGAATACCATCTAGATGGCAAGGATCCAATCACGACTTTGTAGAGCATCCATCACCAATAGAATGGTTTATAAAAGCCTGCGCCCGATTCCTGAGCTGGAGGACCTTATTCCACACCCAAGAGCAATTATGAGAGGGCTTTACTGTCCAAATAGACTCTCCTTTCAAGTACCTGAAGTTTACCCATTTCACTCTAAGATAATCTGTGGGAAGCAATCCACCAGATCTGCTTCAGGATGCCAGTGGAGTTCATATCCTTGATGCGCTTCACCCCCAATTCACCCTCCTACTCGGGCCTACAAATAGCATCTCAGACAATGAAATGCACTTTTCTCTCAAGGGAAGGGCCCGGCGAGAGAAAGAGAACATGGACTCTAGCTTTGCTATCACACTCCCTAGTAAACCAAAAAGCCTGGTCCAATAAATATAGCCAACCTGAAGCACCGACAAAATGAGCTGGAGCCTGCCTGCATATGACAGAAACCTTGATTTCCACCTTCCAATCGTCTTCTAACAAGGTCAAACAAGGGGGCGCAGTCATCTGCCTTCAGCTTCCCTGAAATCAGTGGGACTCCAAGGTATCTCACAGGAAGCTGGGTGTTGGAGAAACCAGACAATGCACGGGGCATATCACGAACCTGAAGCTGTACCCCACCAACAATAGGAAATGACTTGGACTGGTTCACATGGAGCCCAGATAGGGATGAGAAAGAGTCTAAAGCTCCCATAATTGCTGAGACTGAGGGGCCTTTAGCCTTCACAAATATCATCAGATCATCAGAAAACATCAAGTGAGATAACAAGAGGCCTGCATTGAGGAATAAGCTTGATGCTACGATCTTCAGCCAGCTTATTTGTAACAATAGTAAACAAATATGGGGACATGGGATCTCCTTGTCTAATACCCTTGCTTCCAACAAAGTAACCAGCTGGGCTGCCATTGACTAAGCCAAAAAACATGACATTGATTGCAACCCTTTGCTCATCCAATGACTTCCCAGGGAACCCCATGCAGTCTATAATTTTGAGAAGATGATTCCAATTCAAGGAATCACAAGCCTTATGAAGACAAATTTTCGTGATAGCAGTGGGAAAGACATGCTTTTGTGTAATCCCTTTGACTACATCATGGCACACCAGAAAGTCCAAACTTGGCTTGACCAACCAAATCAATATCGTGAATTGAGGGAATTGGTATTGAAAATCTAGGTGCTTGAACTCTTAAGCCAACCTATTAATCCCATAGTGAGAAAAAAATAAGAATCAAATTCAAAACTTTGTACATAAAATTAATGGTTTGTATTTGTTTTTTCAAGATTCTAGACAATATTTGTCTATTGTATTATCTCTATTCTGTTTTTAGTTCCCCTCTTAATGTTCTACATGTTTAACTAAAAGGTACACTGTTTTGTCATTATAAATTTCAGTATGTGATGATTGTACTGAAGGGGTCGGTTCCGATGTCATTTGGTGGGACTCAGCAACCAACAGCTTATGGTGAGCTGGTATCCATTGGTGGTCTCAACCCTGATGTCAACAAGAAGCTGAGTGCTGCAATTGCAGCAATTCTTGAGACCAAGTTGTCTGTTCCTAAGTCTCGATTCTTCCTCAAATTCTATGATTCAAAGGTAAGCTAGCTCAAATTTTCGTGTTTCTCCCATTAAAAGGTCATAACTGCCATTATAGTGCCATCTGTTCTTCTCATTGCATTTTCCCTGTTTGTTAGGGCCATCAAAGCCAAGATTATGCACAGTGTTTGCATGCTTTACATCAACACTAGATCATGTAAATAACCCTCTACTGATTTAAAACCAAGACTGAAGTTCTTATTGGTTTGCAGCTACCTAGGAATTCTGTTATCTACTTTGTTCAATCTAACTCCTATTGGTTGATATTCTGTTATATTTGGTGCTGCTATCAAGGTATTGATACTCCATCTCCTGGTATATTGCAGGGTCCTGACTTTGGATGGAATGGGGCGACCTTCTAAATTCTCTAGTACTTCGGATGTGTTGTCTTGAATCTCTCCAAACCAAATTCTATATGTAGAAGCAACTTGATATCGTTATATTGACTTTCATAACTGTGTTGGGTATGCAAGAAAAGAATATTCCGTTATGTTATTTGATAGGCATGTTTAATTGGAGCAATCTGGAGATGTTGAACACATAATGACATTGCTAGTTTCAACTCTTATAAGTGCCCCTTGTTCTTTAAGAATCATTGTAATTTTGTTTCTGGCTCACTTGGGAATTTTGAAATGTTGCTTGACTAAAGTAAAGTTGGTATCTGAAGGATAAACAATCAGGATGACCTTTCCCAGTAAATTGTGGTACCCACAGCATCTATTCAGGAAGGTTGGAGTACTGCCACCTAAATGATGTTGCATGAATACTTCACTTTATACCATTCATCTGTGTTCATATTGAAATTACCAACGGCAGATCCATGCACCTACCTTTCTGTTTTTAAAGAAAATGTTTTATTATCATGTATCTAATGTAGAAGGGGGTTCAATTAAGAACCACTCTACAATAGGATCGATGACAGGTTGCAGCAGAACATCAGAATAGCAATAAACCAGAATTAGCAACTTAGGATGTAAAAAGCAAACCCGCCAACAGATGGTTACTAAACTTAGGTTGAGTGGAGGTGATGCTGATCAGGACCTTTGTTCCAAATTACGACCGATTCTGATGGCTGGATGTTGAGTTATGAAGAGGACTTGAAATTAGAAACCGACCTTCAAAATAGAAGGTTAATGGAGAAACCAATCTGGCCAGCAGTTGGGGAAACCAAACAGATTCGATTGGTGAGCAGGTTGTACTCTCCAGATGCTTTGAATATGGCCCCAATAGGTTCAGTAGTTGAAGAGATTTAAAGCCTTGAAGTTGCAGCAGAATCAGCAGAGAAACAGAGCTGCAGGGTGCAACAGTCTTTCATTTGATTGTGTAGACAGCAGCAACAATACTTGGTGTTGATGGAGGAATCGATTTAGGTCTTCAAGGACTCTCCAGCAGCAATAGTTGCAGACACGAGACAGCAGCATGCACACTCAATTGGGAGCAGAGAAATAATAAAGAAGAGAAAATAGAATAGGAGGGAAGGATAAGGAGATTCGGCTCTCACCAGCCAGGCTCTCTTAGCCCTAGGGTTTTGGCTCTCCCAACCCTTCATGTCACAGCCATTGGACAAGAGAATCTTTTGCTTCAAAGCAATTTTTTTTCATTCAATTATTCAAATCATTGGGTATGGTTATAGCAGCCTTACAATTAATAGAGGGCTATGCTTGCACCTCAAGTTAAAAGAAAATAGAAACTAGGCTTTATAGTTTAGCAAACATGCAAGGAACAAAATTAGAAACTATAAAATAGAAACTTAAGCCCACTTTCTAAATCTAAAATTAGAAACTAAACTAAACTTCTAAATCCCCACACAGAGACAAATTTGATCCTTCTAAAAAGTCTTCACCTGATCTGGTCTTGGGCCCCATAGAATCTTCGAATAATATTCCACAAAAGCAAAATTAGGGGCTGTGGCAATGTTCATGTGAACAGTAATGTGAACAGTGTTTTGGCCTTTTTTTATTCATGTTTTGTCCTACATTAGTATCTCTTGTAATGAATAAGCGCATATAGTTATATAGTGTCAGTCTTTTCTCGTACACTCTTCTTTTTTTTTTGGTGGGGGGGGGGGGGTTACATAACTTGCTAAGCTAGTACACCTGGCCTAAATATGTTAGAAACAACTCAACTCAACTCAGCCTTATCCCAACTAAATGGGGTCGGCAACATGGGTCCTTTTTCTCCAATCAGCTCTATTCAAGCCATACTTGTTACTAGTCCAAAGCTATGCATGCCTTTCCTCACCACTTCTCCTAGAGTTATTTTAGTAAAGTTGTTAATCTTAAACGAAACCATTTATCGAAACCAAACCACATTGTTTAAACTGGAACTGATAAACCGATTAATTATTGATTCGGTTTTGGTTTTGAAATTGAAACTGATTAATAATGTATTTGATTAGGTTTTTAAACAATTAGATCACTAGTTTCAAACCGAAACGAGTAAAATTGATATACCTTAAACCGTATAAAATGAAAGACACCAATTGATGAGTTATAGAAATATCCCCCAATCAAATGGTGACACGTGGACTAGGTCAAATCCGAGGACAGAGCCAAGCGGTAACCAATGACACCAGGTTACAAGAGACGATGAGGACATGTCCCCTGGGCCACTCCGGTCACCGCCACAACTGAGCACTAAGGTCGCCGAGCACGAGCGGGCCTATGTTGTTCGGCCATATGGCCTGGGCCACCGAGAATGAATGCCTGGTCGAGCACCCGTGTGGTTTGACGCGCTACAAGGACCGTCAAGCCGAGCATGGCGCCGAGGCCTCCACAGGCGAACCCTACGGCGCAACACATCCCCACCTATGCCGACTACGAAGCCGAGCACGAAGAGCACGGCTGACCGAGGCCGAGGCCCCTCCAGAGGCGATAACTACGACTTGCCCAAAATCACGGGGCCACGTCATCGTACCCCGACAATCATGGGACACAAATCGGGCCGCAATCGGAATCAAATCACGTTCCAATAAGGACTCGTACCTTATGAAGAATCCGACTCCGAGAATAACTCTCATCTTTTGCTCCACATGGAAGAGCCCAACCAAAAAAGGACTCATACCATACGAGGACTCATCCGACTGCCTCGACTCATCCTATAAATACCCAGGTATGGAGCTCAAACGCTCATCTCACTTTTCACTAAGTTGAAACGTTGTTGCACCGGAGACCTGACTTAGGCATCAGAGAGTCTTTGGCCAGAGCCACACCGGCTCTCTTGTGCTCACTCAGTTTTTGCAGGCTCATCCTTGGGCGAACCGAGCAACGGAGGTTTCCACACACAACACCAACACACATGCAATATTTTTCCAGAGGCTTCCTATTCCCTCTCCTATCCCTTGTCTCCTGCATTGTTGGAGAAAGCACTAGTAGCAGCATCGGAGATTCGCTGGAGAAAGGAGCTAGTAGCAGCCGCTCGCTCCTTCAGTCGACGTCGTCGGTTTCATCCATCGGAGAGCTCCAAGATCTACTGTTCCTTTGAAGAGTCCCAACTTTTATACTGTTTGGTTTTCCGTGCACACTTGATGAAGTATAGTGTTGCCGACTGCAGAAGAAGGAAATTACAAGAGGAGTTAGGAGAAAATTCCAATTGAATAGGCATTTAACTCAAAGAATCGATCTTGTGCAACCCGCAAACCCCTAAACCCCTTTGTCTTTGCTTCTCTACTTGAAGCTTTGAGACTTGGGATTCTAGGGCTTCTTGCCATTTTCTTCTCAACCTGCATTCAGCCCGATTATAGCTTCGTCCATTGCTGCCATTCCTTTGCAGCTCCTCTTGTTGCTACTGCACTTACTGATGCCCTTCTAGGAGTCTATGGCTTGCCCATGTGAAGACTTCCACTTCTATGAGAGCCTAATGAAGTTTAAAAACCTTGTGTGTAGCCATACACAGAACCTCTGAGGATTCAATGATGTTGGTCGAAATATGAAGAAAAAAAGACCAAAACACTGTTCATGTGAACAGTGTCACAGCCCATATTTGCCTTGTGTGGGGATGCTTTTTAGAAGATCTTGGGGCCCATCAAGTGGAGAAAGATCCTATCCTAATGCTGCCAAAGTTTAGTTTCTATTTTCAATTTTAGATAGTTTATTTTATTTCATTTAGGTAGCTTCTAATTTTAGTTAGCTTCTATTTTTGTTTCCTTGTTTGTTTAGAAGGCTGGATCCTATAATACCTTTGTAGTTTCTATTTTCCTACTTTCTAGTTTATCTTAGGAAGTTTCTATTCTCTTACTTTCTATTTTGTAAGCTTGCCTAAGCTATAAAATTGGCACCCATATTAAGAAAGGGACCAATTGATTAATGAAATTTACAAGCAATGCTTGCCCCCAATTCTGAGAATGAATTTGCCTTTCAACAGCTGAGAGAGCTGTGGGTGAGAGACCCAAGGCTGAGATAGCCTACCCCCCCCCCCTCCTATCCCTATTCCCCTTTCTATCTATCCTTCTATTTTCTTTTTTTTTTGTTCTTCCAATCGACCCCTACTGCTGCTGCCATCTTGTGACTGCGATAAACTGCTACTGGAGAACTCTTTGAAGACTTGAATCAATCCACAATCATCACTAAGTACTGCTGCTGCTGTTTACACAATCAAGTGAAGGACTGCTGCATCTGCGATCTCAGTTATGCTCAGAATCTGCTGCAAACTTCAGAGTTGAATAACTTCACTACCAGTTGTTAGAAGTGGCTGATATTTGGAGCATAAACCACCCTTGCCTAGGCCTTCACTTGATCCTACTTTGGAGCCATTCCTGCTGCTGCTGGTTTGGTCCTTATTGACTATGTTACTAATTCTGATTTAGTTTCTATTTTGGTGTTTAGGTGCAACCTATCTTCGATCCTACAGTAGAGTGGTTCTTGGTTGAACTCCTTCTACATTACTCAGTCAGAAACCTCTAGTCCAATGCCATGTCCCAACCTTGTTATAGGTAGTTGAGACTAATCCATTTGCTTCTGCTTAACCAAGCCCACTTGTAGAGACGAGTGAGAGAAACCCAGGGATACAATCCCACATCAGAAAGGGATGTGGGGAGAGCAAAGCAGACAATCCATATTACAATAGGGCTTATGTTGTTTTTATTAGGTGAACCAATTTGTCGGTTAATTGGTTTCAGTTTGTTTTAAAACCGATTAATAACCGAATAAGTGAAACCGATTAGGAGCTGATTAATTGAAGTTTCGATTATAAACATAGTTCAAAAACTCTCCAAAATTTTGCTAATTTCTACATGTCCAAGACGAAACCCAGAATCGGTGATGTTTTGCCAAAAATTTGGCCGTTTGCCCCACAAAATGGCCAAGCGAAACTTGGATAAAAATACACTGTTTCGGCAAATTTTTCAATATTTCGCTCATTTCGGTCTGATCGAAATGGCCTACTAAAACGAAATTTTGAATTATGATTTCAAAACTTGAACTGATTAATAAGCGGTTAGGCTCTGTTTTCTACCAAACATACCTTGAATTGAACCGAAACCGAACCAGTTAAAACCTACATTATAGGCCTAACCCTAGATCTTCTAGCTCCTTCAATCTGAATCAAATTTCCCCTATGTACTGGAGCATTCAAAGGCCTCCATTCCACATGTCCATGCCTCCTCAAACGACTTTCTTGCAACTTTTCATGTATCGGAGCTACTCCTAACTTGGCTCTAATTTGTTCATTGCTTATTTTGTCTTTTTTTTTTTCAGTTTTGCAACTAATCCATCTCAACATCCTCATTTCAGCTACACTAAGTTCGTTTATATGTTTTTAGTTTACTGCCCAACATTTAGCTCCATACATCATTGCTGGTCATATAACTGTCGTATAAAATTTTCTTTTTGACTTTTAGAGGAATATGTCTATCGCACAATACTCTGAACGCACTCCTTCAACTTCATCCATCCTAGTCATAGTTCAAAATCTCGGCGAGATCTCAGTAAACTTGAGCTAGTCGAGACGAGATAGCATATGAAACACAAAAATGTCAAATCTTTGAAAATCTCGATTGAGATTTTGAATATTTCGAGAAATCTCAATAAAATCTCGAATATTTCGAGAATCTCTACCTCCTTAGTACTCATAGAGTCATAGTATTGTACTGTTGGGAATTGGGAGTTAAGAATTGAGGGTTTTTTTTTTTTTTTTTCAATTTGAACCTTTGAATATGTTTATTAAGCCTAAAACAAAGTTATCTTAAAGTTTTGGAGCCAACTATGGCTGCCCACCGAAACATAATTCTGAAACATTAAAGAAAAAAAAATGCACTATCTCGCCGAGATCTCGAGATCTCAGAAAACTCGACCTGGTCGAGACCGAGTTTTAGAACCTTGATCCTATTCTAATTCTTTGTAAAACATCATCCTCTATTTCTCCTCCTTTATTTGTGATTGAACCTAAGTACCTAATTTTCACTTTTCTCTATCTTCCTATCATCAATTTTCACCACCCCACTTTCAGTCCTATTGTTACTAAAGTATTACACCATATACTTTGTTTTTGTTTTACTTATCTTAAAACCTTGTGGTTCCAAGATTGATCTTCATAATTCCAACTTAGCATTTATCCCTACTTTTGTTTTATCCACCAAAACAATATCATTATTAAAAAGCATATATCAAGGAATCTGATTTTGAATCTCTAATCATCTCATCTTTGATTAGTGCCGACAAATATGTGGTATAGAGCTGATCCTTGATGTAATCCAATCATGACTAGATTTCCTGTGAACGCGTTTGTGCTATGGTTCCTCTGTTGTGCTCAAGCTAGATTTCCTACTTTGATGTGTCAGACACCAAGACGTGTCTGTTCCTTTGTTACAAAATTTCTTCTCTAAAGATTTTTTAAGCGAAAAGTTTCTCGAAAAGTTTCTCCACACAGCCATTTAGGAAAGAATATGCTTAACAAGCACACTAGTTTTGCCACATGGAACAGTGAAGTGCAAATCTGACCGTAGGATATCTAGGGAATGGTCTGCATAGGGCACTTGTCAAATTTCAACTTGCAATTTCAATCGTTCACCCTCCCATCTACCATCATATTCCTGTGCTCCCTTTTGGTATTCTCAGCATTTTCAATTCCTTGTTTTTCCAACAGGGGGCCTTGTCGTCTACCTGTCCTCAAAATTTCAGCCCCATCTGGCCTGCCACGCTGCAGATCTAGATGCTCATAACAGAGATTTGTTGCGTCAAGAAATCGTCGAGCGGTCCTGCGAGTGCCGTCACCTGCAAGTGGACCAAGGGGTCAACAGAGAGAACCGGTGTGGTTCCGGCCTAGGGCTCTCCGATGCCAAAGTTAGATCTCCTGGCGCAAATAGATGAATAGTGATTATTCAATATGAGTTTAGATGTCCCTCGATGGGGTTGTGTACCTTGCCTTTTATAGTAGCGTATGACGGTGTGGAGAGTCCCAATTTGATGGCGATTGTGCCGTTGAGTGGATAGAGGCCCTAGGTAACGGGGCTCTATCCTGATTGATCATCTCCCCGCGGGAGGGAGTGTCCTAGTGGTATCAAGATCCTTGGTGGATAGATACCCGCGTGTGGTGATAACGTCCTTGGTGCTTGAATCCGTCTGGGTGACGTGACTTCTAAGCGGTGGCCTAGAGTCCTGGTGGTGACATGAGTCTGTAGCGATACGATCGGGTCATAGGTGAGTAGCCCCCACCTCACGTCTGTGCCCATGATGCTGTGCCTGGGTGCAGGCCGCGCCTGGGTGTGGCCACGCCTTGGTGAGGCCGCGCCTGAGTGGTGGCCGATCCTGGGTGCAGGCCGCCTGGGTGTGTGGCCTAGGTGAGGCCACGCCCAAGTGGTGGCCGCGCTTGGGTGAGGCCGCGCCTGGGTGAGGCCGCTCTTGGGTGCTGGCCGCGCCCGGGTGCTGGGACCCCGGTTCGTTCCCCTTGGTTATGGAGCGGGTCTCCTGTGACACGTGGAGGCCGCTGATTGGCCCGGTGCATATTGGATGTATCATTTGCCCCCCACTCTCTCGGGATAGGATGTCCAAGAGAGTAGATGCCTTTACATAGTGAGGGGTCCGTTGCGAATAGACTTTCTTTGTGGGGCTTGCCTGTAAATCCATTAATGAGGTAAGCGAGGTTGGGGGTTCAAACCTTTCCTTCTACACTTTTTCTTCTTTTGTTTTTTGTAGGTATATGTTCCTTTCCTTCACTTTCTCTTCTTTCACTTCTCATTTCTCTTTCTTACTTTTTGTCTCCCCTTTTGCTCTTCTTTAATTCTCCCTTTGCATTCCACTTTTTGTCTTTTGTCCTCTTTTTGGTGCCCAGCATGTGCTTGTCTTTGGGTCCTTGTGTTTGCTTTGTGCTCACTTGGTGCATTGGTTTGCTTGTAAGGCTTGAGTGGTGCTTGGCTTGAGTGCCTTGCCTCTTGTGATCTCTGTCACTTGATCGTGCCCGTGGTGTGGCCGCGTCGTCGTGTGCCTGCCTCCCCTTGCGATCGCCTTCTCTCTGAGGTAAGTTCGATCCCTTTTCTTTCTTTTCCTTCTTTTTTTTTTTTTTTTTTTTTTTTGTGGGGCGGCACCTTGGTGAGGCCGCGCTTGGGTGGCTGCGCCTGTGGGTGTGGCAGTGCCTGGGTGGCCGTGCTTGGGGTGGCCGCGCCTGGGTGTGGCAGTGCCTTACGGGTGTGGCCGCGCCTGGGTGTGGCAGCGCCTTACGGGTGTGGCCGTGCTTGGGGTGGCCGCGCCTGGGTGGCTGCGCCTGGGGTGGCCGCACCTGGGTGGCCGAGCCTGGGGTGGCCGCGCCTGGGTGGTCTTGCCTGCGGGCGTGAGGCCGGGGTCACCTCTCTTGTGGGGCGTGAGGCCGCTTGGTTGCAGTGCCCGGGTGGCCGTCGCCTGTGGGGGTGAGGCCACGCCTATGGTGGCCGCGGCGTGGGTGTGATGGACCCTCGCGCTTCTTCACTTTTCTTCTTCTTGTATGTGATGGATCTGCTGTTTATATTTTACAGGTGGCCTTCATTTCATTTTTTTTGCTAGCTTCTGGGAGATCGCTTTCTCGAGTAAGTAGTTCATTCCTCTCTTGTCCTTCATGTCGTTCCCGGGTGACCTTGGCCCTGCTTCAGTCGGGGTTGGATCTTCAGAGGAGTGTTCCCCAGGATCGCCTTCTTCTGTGGGTACTCCATCCTCTATACCCTCCCCTAGTGCTATTGATGGAGGTGTGGGACCTTCTAGTGTCTCCGATCCCAGTAGGGATCGTCGATCCTCTGGGGCGGCCTCCTCAACCGTCGGTCCTGCTGATAGGTTGGGCCCTGTTGCTAGCATCTTGTCACCTTCTGACTTGGTCTCCCTCCATGAGGAGTTCCATATTCCCGCTGAGGTCATGCTGCATACTCCTGGGCCTGGCGAGTATGCCTTCTCTCACCGTGCAGATGAGATCTATCTCTACCGTTCATTTTTTCTCTAGGGCCTTCACCTTCCTATCCCTCACTTTGTCGAGTTGGTGTTAGAGTATTGGCACCTCACCCCTGGGCAGGTGTTGCCCAACTCTTGGAGGGTGATCTTGGGTTTCTATGTCTTCTTCGCCTGCCTGGGGCATGCCGCCACTGTTCCCCTATTCTCCCACTTTTATCTGTTGAAGGAGAACCATGGATGTTATCACTTTGCTCGTCGCGTGCTCAAGGGGCCCTATGCCTCTGTGGAGCTTCTCACGGGGATCACTAGCCACGTGAAGTATTAGAGGGATCGCTTCTTTTTTGCCACGGTCCCCCGATGCCCACTAAGGATTGTTAGGGAAGTTATTGACCTCAAGAGGGTAAATCAGGGGCTTGAGCTGAGTGATTTTGAGGGTGACTCCCTCAAGCTGTGCCTGGGTCGCAATCCGTTCCATGTCCAGGAGTTGGACTCGGAGGTCGTCCTGTCTCTCTGGAAGCTGAGTCCTGGTAAGAGCACTGTCTTTTGTACTTGATTGGCATGTTGGTATTTGAATGTATACGTCATTTGATTGGTTGGGCGGTCTATGCAGTGGATACGCGTCCGGACTTCAGTTTGCTCCATGGCAATCTGCGGAGGAAGGCCGCTTCTCAGGGTGGTCCATCCGCTGGAGTGACCGATGTTGGTGGTGCTTCTGCACCTGTGGTAGTTGGAGCGAAGCGGAAGGGTGGACCAGGACATGCCCACGTGACGAGCTCTGGTGTGCGTGTCCTCCTTCCCCGTACTTCTCCTGATGATGATGGCGTTTCGGGCTCTGTGCCTCTGCCTCCTTCTGTCGCTCCTTCCGGGTCTTCTGTATTGCCCCTCTCCAAGGGGAAAGGTGTGAGTTCCTCTGGTGGTACTGCTACTGATCTTCCCACGCTGGATGAGTCCCTGGTGATCACCTTGGGCATGCCGGAGGGCTTGACCTTGGCCAAAGCCGGCGTGTCGCGGGAGTGGGTGGACAGGGGCAGGCTCCCTACCGCGAGGGTGGCCTGGCAGAGGCTTAGCGATGCTTGTCTGGCCCAGACTCTCTACCATGATATGGCTTTGGTGAGTTATCCCTTTTTTGTCTCGTCATGTTCATTGCTCCATTTATTCTTAGATTGCTTTATCGCTTGCCATGTTGATTGTAGGTCCATCACCGTATTGCTGAGGCGGTGCTTCGATTGGAGGGTCACGCTTCTCGTGAGGTGCAGATACAGCGCACCCTGCGTGACGTGGAGAGGGAGCTCCAGGGACAGATCGATGCCCGTGAGAGGGCCAAGGCCGACGTGCAGAGGGCGTCGGGGGAGCTCGCGGTGGCGTCCGGGAAGCTCCTGGAGGTGTTTGAGGAGCTGCGTGTGACCTCTGCTGGTGCGGCTGAGAGCTTCATTCGTTGAGGGGAAGGCATGAGGCGGAGCTTCCGGGTGTAGCTGTGGTGGAGAGCGTTTCAGTGTCAGAGGTGGAGGCTGCCCTGCCTGAGGGGGGGTGCTGCTGCGCGTCTTCTTGAGGTGGACATGATGTCTCCTGCTGGGTCGGAGGTGACCCACCACTCTGTGGTCCCTTGACCCTACGGCCGTACCGATCTTGTAGACGTCTCAACCTTTTTCCTTTTTTGAACTTGAGTTGTAACTACTATGACTTTTCTATGTGATCGCTTTTGCTTCTCTTTGATTACATTGTCTCCTGGTGATTGTTTGCGCGTTGATGCTCTCTGACCCTTGATAGTCATGGGATTTTGGTAGTAGCGTCGTGCATTAGTGATCCTCGGACCTTGGTGGGTTAACGCCTTAGGCGTAGAGCCTCAGTGTTGGCATGACGCCTTAGGCATACAGCCTCAGTGGTGGTATGACGCCTCAGTGTTGGCATGTTGCCTTAGGCATAAAGCCTCAATGTTAGCATGTTGCCTTAGGCATAAAGCCTCAGTGGTGGCATGACGCCTTAGGCATGAAGCCTCAGTACTGGCATGTTGCCTTAGGCATAAAGCCTCAGTGGTGGCATGTTGCCTTAGGCCTGAAGCCTCAGTGGTGGCATGTCGCCTTAGGCATGAAGCCTCAGTGTTGGCATGTCGCCTTAGGCATGAAGCCTCAGTGTTGGCATGTTGCCTTAGGCATAAAGCCTCAGTGGTAGCATGACGCCTTAGGCATGAAGTCTCAGTGGTGGTATGACGCCTTAGGCATGAAGCCTCAGTGTTGGCATGTTGCCTTAGGCATAAAGCCTCAGTGGTGGCATGACGCCTTAGGCCTGAAGCCTCAGTGGTGGCATGTCGCCTTAGGCATGAAGCCTCAGTGGTGGCACGTTGCCTTAGGCATAAAGCCTCTGGGGTGGCGTAACGCCTTGATGTAGTGGCAGTGATTCGATTGAGTGGTAGAAGAAGACAAGTATTCCGAAACATCTCTTTATTTTAAATGAAATTCAAATTGACCTTGAAACAGTGATGTCGTCTCATCACTCTCTCTCCACTGTTATCACTACCACTCTCGCTACTCTTGATGGCTACTCTTGATGGAGTCTGTTTGCTTCTCTGTTAGTACTTCTTCATATGTTCTGAGTTCCAGGTACGGTCTACCTTCTTGCCTCCTGGAGTCTTCAAGCGGTAGGTCCCTAGACGTATCTGCTTGGAGACTATGTAGGGTCCTTCCCAGTTGGGTGACAGCTTACCTGCCTTCTGTGGCTGTGATGCACTTGCCCTCTATAGTAGTAAATCTCCCTGGTGGAATAGCCTTTCCTTGACCCTGGCATTATAGTACCTGTCAGTACGTTGCTGGTAGGCGACGTTCCTTAGTAGTGCTCTCTCACGGACCTCATCTATAAAGTCTAGGTTTGCCCATAGTCCGTCGATATAGGTACGTTTGTTGAAGTGCAGAACCCTATGGGACATGGCGCAGACCTCTACTGGCGCCAATGCTTCAGTGCCATATGCTAGGCAAAATGGGCTCTCTCGTGTGGGTGTCCGTACTGTAATTCGGTATGCCCACAGGACGCTTGGTAGCTCTTCGACCCACTTTCCTTTGGCTCCCTCTAGCCTTTTCTTGACTCCTTCCAGTAGTGTTCTGTTGGTGACCTCCACCTGACCATTGGCATGTGGGTATGCTACCGACACAGGCCGATAGTCGATGTTGTAGCTGTGACAGAATGCTTGGAATTTGGGGTTGTTGAATTGTTTGCTGTTGTCTGAGACGAGGATCCATGGTACCCCAAACTTGTAGATGACGTCGTCGCGGACGAACTTCTCCATCTCTGTCTCTGTTATCTTGGCCAAGGGTTTAGCTTCGACCCACTTGGTGAAGTAGTCAATCTCGACGACCAGGTTCTTTCTGTTTCCCGGTGCTGCGGTGAAGTTGCCTAAGATGTCTAGTCCCCACATAGCAAAAGGTATGGGGTTAAGGATTGATGTCAGCTTGGTGGCGGGTAGATGGGGTACTGGGGCGAACAACTGACATTACTCGCACTTCTTGGCATATTGGATGGCCTCCTCTTGCATTCGTGGCCAGTATAGTTTCTGGCGGAGGATTTTATAGGTTAGGGCTCGTCCCCCCATGTGGCTTCCACATATCACCTCATGGACTTCGGCTAGGGCGTACTCTGCCCCTTTGGGTCCTAGGCACCGGAGTAGTGGTGTTGTTGCCCCCCGCTTGTGCAGTACCCCATCTAGGACGGTGTACTTTGCAGCTCTCATCCTGATCTTCCTTGCCTCGGCCTTGTCTTCTGGTAAGACATCGTTCTGGAGGTAGTTGAGTAGAGGGTCCATCCAGCTAGGTCCCTCCTCGATTTCATTAACCTGCTTTTCCTTATACGTTGGCTCATGCAGGATCTCAACATAGACTGCGCTAGCCAAATTTTGGAGTTCCTCATTAGCTAGCCTGGATAGGGCATCGGCAGCGGTGTTCTCATCCCTGGGAACTTGAACCATCTCGAACTTCATGAAACCCTCGATCAATGCTTGAGCACGTGCTAGGTATGATTCCATCCTATCATCTTTTGCCTCATACTCTCCATTCACCTGATTCACCACGAGCTGGGAGTCGCTCCGGGTGGATAGGTGTGTGACTTGGATGGCTCTGGCCACCCGGAGTCCAGCTACTAATGCCTCATATTCTGCTTCATTATTAGATGCTTGGAAGGTGAATCGGAGAGCATATTGGATACGAAATCCCTCAGGGCTGGTTAATATGAGACCAGTGTCGCTTCCCGCCGCATTACTCGACCCGTCCACGAACATGTCCCACCATCCGTGATCCCTCGCTTTGGGCTCCCCTGTTTTTGACTCGATCTCAGACAGGGTACACTCTACAATGAAATCTGCAAGAGCCTGGCCTTTGATGGCTGTCCTTGGTTGGAACGTAATGTCATGCTCACTCAACTCCACCACCCATGCTATCAATCGCTCGAAGACGTCCGGCTTGTGCAGTATCTTTTTCAGGGGTAGGTCTGTGAGGGCTATGATGGTATGGGCTTGGAAGTATGGTCGTAGTTTCTTGGCTGCAATTACCAATGTATAGGCTACCTTCTCGATCCTAGTGTACCTGGTCTCTGCATCGATCAGAACATGGCTAACATAGTAGATGGGGCTCTAGACTTTGTCTTCTTCCTTCAAGATCTTGCACCACGCGCAGCGGTGGCGGCGTGTAGAGCTACAACTCTTCGTTAGGTTCTCGGTCTCCCAAGCGGGGTGGGCTCTCTAGGTACTCCTTCAATTCTCCGAACGCCCGGCACTCTTCCGTCCATGTGAAATCTTTAGGGCTTCGGAGGTTCTTCAACGTTTTAAAGAATGGTAAGCACTTATCACCGATCGTGACACGAACTCTGGAAAGGGCGGCGACCCTTCCATTCAACCTTTGCACTTCCCGACCGCCAAGGAGGTGCCATCTCTTGGATGGCGTTGATCTTGGATGGGTTGGCTTCATTCCACGTCGAGACCATGAACCCGGAATTTTTCTGACGCGTTAATCAAGGAGCACTTTGCGAGGTTTAGCTTCATCCGTTCCTCCTCGATGAATGCTTCCTCTAGGCGGTGGCAGTGTTGGTTGGCGTGGATGCTTTTCACGAGCATGTCATCCACATATACCTCCATGTTGCGCCCGATCGCTCCTCGAACATCTTGTTGACCATCCTCCGATAGGTGGCCCTGCATTCTTTAACCCGAACGGCATGACGTTGTAGCGGTAGTTCTCTTTGTCCATCCGCAATGCGGTGTAAGACTCATCATCCTCATACATGAGGATCTGGTTGTATCCGAGTAGGCATCCATAAAACTCAAGATCTCATGGCGCGTGGCGTCGATCGAGGTTGATCCTCGGCGTGGGTACTCATCTTTTGGGCATGCCTTGTTCAGGCGGGTGAGTCGACACACATCCTCCACTTCCCACTTGGCTTTGGTACCATGACCATGTTGGCGAGCCAGGTTGGGAACTTCTCCTTTCTGATGAACCCCGACGCTTAACTTCTCAACCTCCTCCTTGATTGCTACTTGTCGGTCGAGGGCGAAGTTACGCCACTTCTATTGAATGGGCTTCCTGATTGGGTCGACATGTAGTCGGTGTTCCGCTATGGAACGTGGTATTCCCGGCATGTCGGAGGTCGACCATGCGAAGACATCCATGTTCGCTCGAAGGAGGTGTCCAAGCCCTTCTTTCTGTTCCTTGCTTAGCAGCGAGCTGACCTGAACGACCTTGGAGGGGTCATCCCGGCTGAGGGGCCATGGGATGAGGTCTTCCACTGGCCTTCCCCTTCTCTCTGTCAGTTCATCTCTTTGGTTACTGACCATGCTCTCCAGGCAGAGTGCCATTCCACGGGTGTTACCATTGTTCTTTTTCATGAAGGTAGCGTAGCACTCCCTTGCTTTCTTCTGATCTCCTCGGACTTCGCCTACCCCATTCTCGATGGGGAACTTCATCTTCAGGTGAAGTGGTGATATGACTCCTCTAAGGGCTATCAATGATGGTCGCCTTAAGAGGCCGTTGAAGGATACCACGGACTTGACTACCATAAAATTCACCATGATGGTTACTTGTTGAGGGTGTACCCCGAAAGTGACGGGTAACTCTATGGTACCTCTGATGGAGGCGGTGGCACCTGAGAATCCATGGAGATAAGTGGGCTCTGGTTTGAGCTAGTCGTCCCCGAACCCGAACTGTCGATAGGCATCCAAGGAGAGTATGTCAACAGACGCCTCTGTGTCTATCAGTACCCTGTGTACAGGTCGGTTGGCTACCTCCACCTGTACTACCAGGGCATCTTCATGGGGGAAGTTTAGTCCTTCCAGGTCTTCATCCGAGAAGGAGATCACGGCCTCGATCCTGGCTATCTTGCTTGGCTTCTCTGCCACTCCCACGAATCTGGCATGAGCTTTAGCTTTTCTGGTGGACTCTTGCCCCGGTCCTCCAAGTATGGTGAGGATAGGAGGTCCCTTGGTGCCACTAGGTTCTGTTGCATCTCTCAGCTCTTCTAGGCGGCCTCTCTCTCGATCTGTTCTTCTTTCTTCTCGTCTCGGTTCCACTCTGTCTCCGTCGTGACCTCTATCTCCTTGGCCTGAGCGGTTGTCACGTCTCCCCTTCACATACTTGTTCAAGCTTCCTGCTCTTACCAGTTGTTCTATCTCTCTCTTCAATTGATAGCACTCCTCTGTGTCGTGCCCATTCTCTTTGTGGAAGACATAATATTTGTTAGGGTTCGGCTTCCCTGGTCCTGCTAGCATGGGTCGTGGCCAATGGAGTAGGTCACTGTCCAGGATCTGCATGAGTATCTAGGACCTGGTGGTGTTCAGTGGTGTGAACTCAGGGGTGCTTGCCCTCTCACTTCTCTTTGGGCGGCGGTCTGTCCTCCTAGATGGGCGGTTGCTCTTCTCTTGTCGACGCTTTGTCCTCGACCTCTTACCCTCTTTGTGGTCATCAGGTGCTGACCTCTTGTTATCCTGTGGCTTGGCCTCGATTATTTTCATTCTAGCTTGTAGTACCTCGGCCATATTTGCAAACTCGTTGCACCGCTCCAGGAGCTCTTTCATAGTCCTGATCTCATGACGTGCCAGGTCCTTGATCAGGTCCAGATCCCTAATGCCTCCTGCTAGGGCTGCATGTTGTGTCTGATCATCCAAGTCTCGAACCTCCAGGGACTCCTTGGTGAACCTGGTAACGTATTCCCTGAGAGATTCCCCAGGGTTCTATACCACGTTCAGTAGATTGACGGTGGTCTTCTTCTGCTTGATGCTGCTTTGGAAACGAGTGACGAACTATTCACATAGCTCTGCGAACGAGCATATAGATCTCAGTCGTAGCCTGGAGAACCATGATGTGGCTGCTCCCTTGAGGGATGCAGGGAATGCCCGACAGGAGACCATGTCCGACCCACCATACAGCGTCATCATGCCATTAAAGTAGTTGATGTGGTCATTAGGGTCAGTGGTACCACTGTAGAGTTCAAAGGTGGGTAGTCGAAACCTGGAAGGTAGTGTGGCTGACATGATCTCTGCCGAGAATGGGTGTTGTCCAGGTATGGAATGTGTATCGCCTTTGGTCTACTTCTTCAACCCTTCTAGCTTCTCATCCAGGTCGCGGAGTCTTTGATCGAGCTCCTCGTCCCGTGTCTGTCCCTCTCGCCTGGCCGGACGTTCGCTGCGACCCCGTTCACGCTCTCTTCTGGATGTCCCCTCCCGCCTTGAGTGTTGGCGGGATGGTGAATGGTCACGCTGTGATGAACCCTGTCATGAAGGTGAGGGGCTTTCTTCTCTGTAGGTCCGGCTTCGTCGTGGTATGTGACCTTCTTCAAGTCATCCGTCAAACACAGACCTCCGGACCGATCTCTGCAGGCTAGACACCCCTCGCCCGGGGTGTTGGCGTCCTCCCACATTCTGACTGTGGTGAGAGGTCTCTTGTTCTCCTAGGATACTGGGAAGGCTCCCCCCGCTGCGGAGTGGGGGTTGCCCGTTGCGCTATTCTCTCTGATCTCACGCCCCTGGGAGATGATCTCCTAGGGTTCGGCTCTTGTCGAGGTACGGACTCCACCCTTGCTGATGGCGACGTCCTTCGGCGGTGAGACGTCGCACGCTGTGTCAAGTATTCTTGAAAGAGTCATTGTTCATCGAGGATCTGTCGTTGCAGGTCGTTGATCTGACCCACAGTGGCTGGAGCATTAGGGTCAGGTATCACCTCCACCACCACATCGTCTGCCTCGTCATTGTTGGGCTCGTCGACCACGAACGGGTCATTAAGGGGGATCTCTTCCTCCAGAGGGACATGGTCCTGGTTGTTGGCTCTGCGGCGAGAGTACTCTGGGGGTGGTGATCCATTCCTTGCTCCGTTGTTGGTGGTGGTAGTCTTCCTTCGTGCCATTGAATGAATATGGAAGCGAGCTAGTAGCTGTAATGGCTAGCGTCGTTCCCACAGACGGCGCCAATCTGTTGCGTCAAGAAATCGTCGAGCGGTCCTGCGAGTGTCGTCACCTGCAAGTGGACCAAGGGGTCAACAGAGAGAACCGGTGTGGTTCCGGCCTAGGGCTCTCCGATGCCAAAGTTAGATCTCCTGGCACAAACAGATGAATAGTGATTATTCAATATGAGTTTAGATGTCCCTCGATGGGGTTGTGTACCTTGCCTTTTATAGTAGCGTATGGCGGTGTGGAGAGTCCCAGTTTGATGGCCATTGTGTCGTTGAGTGGATAGAGGCCCTGGGTAACGGGGCTCTATCCTGATTGATCATCTCCCCATGGGAGGAAGTGTCCTAGTGGTATCAAGATCCTTGGTGGATAGATACCCGTGTGTGGTGATAACGTCTTTGGTGCTTGAATCCGTCTGGGTGACGTGACTTCTAAGCGGTGGCCTAGAGTCCTGGTGGTGACATGAGTCTGTAGCGATACGATCGGGTCATAGGTGAGTAGCCCCCACCTCACGCCTGTGCCCACGATGTTGTGCCTGGGCAAGAGGCCGCGCCTGGGTGTGGCCACGCCTTGGTGCAGGCCACGCCTGGGTGAGGCCGCGCCTGGGTGTGTGGCCGCGCCTAGGTGAGGCCGCGCTCGAGTGGTGGCCGCGCCTGGGTGAGGCCGCGCCGGGGTGCTGGGACCCCGGTTCGTTCCCCTTGGTTATGGAGCGGGTCACCTATGACACGTGGTGGCCGCTGATTGGCACGGTGCATATTGGATGTATCAAGATTCTTTCTTTAACGTTTGTGTAGGGAAACCTCATATACTTTTTAATGCTAGGTGGGTACTTGACACATATGATTGACTTGTTTCCATTTTTCTTGTGCACAACTTAATTTTTTACGTATATAGGTTACCATAAAAATTTTCACAAACATAATTCATCCATTTGCGAGAAGTTGCTTTATACCTAAACAAAGTCAAAGAAAAGAAAGGCAAAATTTTCGTGATGATCCATGCCGAATAACTGAGTTCTTTCTCTAACATTTAGTACAGTCGTTATTGTGTAGCTCCTAATAGAACTTTTTTAGGCTCGATTTGAAGCATATTTCGGTGAAATCTTCAACAGTAGTCACTCACTAAACCTCATTGATGGAATAACCTGGTTAGTGACATCTTCTCCAAATACCTTTAGTTTCTACACTTTTATAGTGCCATCATTGTTCCTCTCCAAGTGCGCTAAGTAGCTGGTAGTTTACAATAGCTCTGTGCATACCTCTATTCATACTCCCTTCGTTTGGTGATCATGTGGGAACCACCTTCTTTCTCTTGCTTTCAACTGCAAAAGAATGTCTTACATGGGTGTAAGCCTAAGCAATCTTAGATAGAATTTGTTCCCTATAGTTACATGAACAAAAATAACAAAAGCAAATTCAGCCATAGGTAGAATATAATACCAAGAAGTGTTGTTTTGGCCAGCTAGGCATCTTAATAACCAAGATCTATAACCAGTGCTAGTCCAGCTTTTGCAGGGCCCTGGCCTCCAGAAAGTAATGGGGTTCTAGTCACCTAAAAGGTTTAAGCTTAGGAAACCAGAGAGTTTTCCAGAACCGCAGGATAGGAACCAAAAAGCAGACTCAAGAGAAATCCAGTTACTTAGTCAAATCAACTCAGATGTGCTTAATATTCTGGTCCAATGAACTATTCAGCAAGGAGAGTAATCTAGTAAAATATGAAAACAATCCACCGGTTAGTTTCAGAGATATGAAGGTTTCCTACTTGAAATAGGAAAGTTCAAGCTAAGCCCCCCTCTCCTATTTGAGGCTGGGTGGCCTCCCCCCTCCACAAGCACTCAACCTTGTACGTGAAGATTATTGTCTGCTTTCTTTGTGAAGGTTATTTCCTGTATCTCCATAGTGAGATTTTTTATCATGTCTTCTTGTTGAAGATTGTTAGCCTGCAACATTGATTTATTCATTTTCCCCTGCTGCTATTTTTTGGACTGTTTCTGTTGTTGTTGTTAACAGTGATTTACTCATCTTCCTCTGCTGCTATTTTCTGGGCTTTTGCTATTGATGTTGCTCTTATATCTTGGTCTGCAGATGGTATTCTCTACCCCTCATATGGTTATCTGGATTTCTTCGTCATGAAGGTTTTATCTCTATTGCTGTGTTGATGGTTGATGTGCTTATGTTGGTAATTGGTGTTGCCACTGGAAGGAGTTTTTCCTTTGGTTCTGTCATTGTTGGTTACTAGCTTCTACAATGGTTGTATCTGTTCAAGTTGGGTTATGTTGGTTATATCTGTCTTTGCTGTTCCAGGTTGGAGCTTAGGATATATATGCCCCAGCATGAGGGGGGAGTGTTGAGAATGTAGTGCTGGGATATTTTGCTACGATACTTTTCCAGTTAGGGGATTGTTTGTAATTCTTCATAATTATTGTCCTTAGTTGCAATTAGGGTTATTGTCCTTGTTATTATGCAAAGTTTATATTATAAATAAACATGCTGTCCTAATGGTTAGACTAATCTAGACTAGCCGTACGGACGGCCTTTTCTTCTCTTCTCTCTCCTCTTCTACATTCGCTGGTACTGGTTTCGGTTCTTGGATTTGTTCCCTTTATAATATTAGAAACTAACTACCAAAGGTAACAAATTAAAATTAGAAATTGACTCTAAAACCCCCCAGCAGACAGCTGCTTTGGATGTTTCCTAATGTCAAAAGGGATGCTGAATGAATAGGGAAACTGACTTAAAGGTCCTAAACAAGACTAGATTTATAGTAACCTAATTCAGCCTAACTATCACAAGATAATAAACTCGAAACAGAACCTGGCATGACCAGTAACCACTAGTTGTCATTCACAACCAAGGATTAAAGTATCGTGCCAGATCGTTAGGTATCGCATGGTACTGACACAATACCTACCCGATACAGTACTTAATGATAAAAAAATTGTATCGTACTGTATCGACCGATATCCGATATGGATCGATACAGTACGATAAACCTGCAAAACAGAAACCAGAAACAGGTGGAGGAGGAAAAAAAAGAGGAGAAGAAGCCGGAGCTGCGTCGCCAGAGCAGCAGCAACAGCAGAACCACCGGTGAGTCGAAGCAGCGGCCACAGTTGCCGCCACCGAAGCAGCAGTGATGACTACCAACAGCGGGCAGTGGTTACGATGACGAAGGCGAGGTGGTAAGCTGTTAATTGTTATTACCAGACTATGGGCAGAACAATATAAGAATACAAACAGTAATAAAAGCATAAACTGTAGTACGAAACAAGAGTATAGATAATCAAATAAATATACGTACTTGGTAGTTGCGGGATATCGCCAAAGGAGACGATGGTTGGATCGAGTCGTATCTAGAAGACACTCTCCTTAAGGTCTTTAATCGCCCCTTATTAGTGCAGACCGGGAACAATGCGATTATACCTCCAAGATGAAACGATCCACTAATCACTAAAGACGGCACTCCCAAAGTGATTAAGAAGGGTCCGAAAAGCTATACTCAACACACCGAGACGAAGGGGACGGACGAAACACTCTCTGATGAAAACAGAGAAGAACCACGCCTTGAGAAGCAACAAAATAGGAAGAAAACGAAGTGAAGTTACCCCTGCCAATACCCTCGTATATATAGAATATGTAGAGGCGGGTTGTAAAGGTACTGTGCGTATACAAGCGTCCCCGTATACCGTCAGGTACTTTAAGTGTCTCCTTATGTGTGTACAGGTACCCCTACACACTCGTATAGGTACTTGTGGGTGCATGTATAAAAAACAAAATTAAGATATTTATATACACCCACACCCACACCCGACCCGGACTCGGCTCGGCTCGGTTCGGTTCGGCGCGCGCGATGTAAAAGCACCCGGATCAACCCCCACACAAGTGAGAGGACACACTTCTCTCTAAGGAACCCATGTCCCTTAAGGACCCATGAATACTTATAAGCAAGCTCACATCCTTGAAGCTAACCAATGTGGGACTAAACAACATTGGTTCTTTTACAAATGCAACTCAAAATCTGGAGGGAAATGAAAACTCAAATTTGAATAAGATTGGTGAAAATACCTTTTAGACAAAAGACAAAAGACAAAGACCACATGTGACAAAGACCTTTTGAATCTTTAGTATGATGAGATGGAATAAAATTGAATATAATTTCATTACATATAATATTTTTTACAACATAAGCCACTACGGCGATGCAGGAGCAACTCGATTGAGATACTTATTAGGGTTCGGTTCTATGTGTGACTTGTGCGTAAGGGGGTAGGTGCACCAGCACCCACTTGGCCTTAGATTGGGCTATTTTCAGCCCTTGAATGTGGGATCAACTGATCAACATCCTTTGGGGATAAACTCATGAATCATGAACTGCCGCCCAAAAATCCAATATTTTGGTCCTAAGTACTTAATTGTTAGTTGTTACATTACTACCATGTGGCCAACTCTGATTGAGTTTAAAATTAACATGTGAATCAGGGTTTTTGGACCCTAAATGGTCTGTGACATGGCGTATTGGGTCTGACCACCTAACGTTCTATGATTGGACCATAAATAAGTTTTTTTATGGTGTTTTATGCTTTAAAACTGTATTTTGCATGTATGCATTTCTTGACCATTTCCTTGGTTACTTTTAGCATATTTTGCATCTCTCTAATACAATACGATGTCTCTTAAAATTACCCTTCCGATTATGATACCTGATATCGATACTTTAAACCTTGTTCACAACAAAGTGGCTGTCATGATAGCTATTGTATTGACAAATTAGCTGTCACGCAGATTGTGACAGCTGTGATGTCGCAGCCAGATTTTAACAACTGTTTTCTTCTCCGGGCTGAAATGGCCTGATCAGCATTGGCCGAGAGCCCGAGACTGATAAGCACACCGAAATCTGTAATATCCAACAGTCGTATCTTAAAAACCTCAAACTCTATTAAAATAAATGGGAAAAAAAAAGCTGCTGCCTGGCAGGATCCCTGCACCAAATGGGGCAGTGAAATGATCACCCCCGCCCCTCCCCTTGGATTCCTGTGCATGCGATTCTATTGGCCGTCACATTGGCACAGGGGCCATGCAGCCTGGCAGCAAACCCCTTCCCAAAACAATTAGTCTCCATGGGTTGCTGGTACTATTTAGTTCAGTACCAATATCGAAATCAATTTCGGTACTCTTTTTAAATTGGAACAAATGAGAATGTATTGGATGGTAGGGATTGCGTCTTTGAACTATTTTTCCTTTCTTTATTGAGATCTAGAACACACATTCAATACGTACAGTTATGATAGAAACAATACTTTTCTTCTGCAACACTGATCTGGAGACCGATGTAGAGGTCACTAGAACAACCAAGTGGATATAGGGTTCTCATATATATACAACTATAAGTAAAGATTGAGGATTTCTTTAAATTCTAATCTCCTAGTCTCATTATAGGATGTTCTATGTTTATTAGGCCAATATGTTAGCCATATCCTCCCTCTAATC
The DNA here is from genome assembly GCF_018873765.1 of Telopea speciosissima. Classification (NCBI taxonomy): domain Eukaryota; kingdom Viridiplantae; phylum Streptophyta; class Magnoliopsida; order Proteales; family Proteaceae; genus Telopea; species Telopea speciosissima. The sequence goes on along the minus strand of NC_057917.1, from coordinate 18,624,202 downwards.
TCCCACTCCATAGTCTTTCCAATCGCTCCTCTATCCACCTTCCACCACACACTCTCTCCATACTCATCTCCTGCAAAAATAACTCCTCCCACCTTAGTAAAAGGCCGCTGCGCATTGGAGTATCGATTCTTGAACCAGGCCTTTGGTTGAGCCAATGCAAGCTTTGAGGGCTTTGAAGAGAAGACTTCTCGTCCATCTGTGCCGTCATGGAGGAACCAATTCAAATTTGCTGTGTCTCCAATTACGGACTGTTCAAACTTCCACGGCTTTAAGGTCATGGTCATACTCTCTGCAGCTGATATGTTGAGTCCAAAATGGTTGGGAGCATCAAATGTACCTTCTATTGTTTTTTCCATGCCAATCTCATGTGTTGGATTTTGTGATGATTTGCCCACTGATACAGATAGCACACTGGTTTGGAAAGTTGGAGTGAGCTGCAAAGATATCCGTGAAGGGAAGTGCTTCTCAGCTGCTCCAACTCCTCTCTCTGCCATTAGTGTTTCAGACACTAATCGGATCACATCACACCTATTTAACAAAATGAAAGTAGAATATTACAGGTATATACACAAACTCAAATGTGGAAGCATGAAAATATAGTGGTGATCTAAACAATTAGCATTCTGGAAAGCTTAAGAGGCTATATATGTAGAATTGAACCAAGATATATATTGCTGCACTTGCCTCATTATATGGATTGAAACACTATTTACTTGATTTCACCAGTTGAAAACCAAGCTAGGAATATCACTTCTCAGTATGAACTTGGAAAAGTATACAAAATAGACATCAAACTGAATTGAAGGAAAAAACAGAGTACCAACCTTATGTTATCTGTGTTCACCATTACATCAACCCACTTATCTTGAACCACAACTTTGTAAGTAAATTGGATTACACCCTCCAGGTGGTGGTACTTCAGTGAGAAGTTCAACCGTTCGTCACTGGATGAACTGCTTGAATTTTCAATTTTCATGGCTATGACTGGACAATATAATTGAACTTTCCACAGCCCAGCTGTTGAAATCGCGTAAGAAAACAAGGGTGATGGTGTGACAAGGAGGTGGTTGGACTCCTGGAGCTCTATGACCCAGTTGGTGATTGAAAGGTTTAAAGACCTCATCCATTGCTCTTCTATGTTGGAGCCAAGGAATCTCATAAGTAGCTTTGATGCTTCTCTTGATTGTGGGGTTGTTAAATGATTCTTAAGAGTGTTTAGACATCCTGATCGAAGCTCGTGGGGAGCTTCATAGATACAAATGAACAGAGTGAGAGTAAGGAATGAGAGATTGAAAATGTCTTTGAAATTGTCAATGGTATTTATGGCAGGAATTCTGAGAAAGGAAGTGTTCGGGCAAGGACCAAACTTTAGGATATCAGTAATAAAATTACGGAAGAGACTGGAAATGATGCCTTCATCTACTACAACTGAGGTTCTGGTGCTGAGCTCAAAAGCTTTGGAGCTCCAGAGGGAAACTGGAAGTTTGAAATCTGCGAAGATTGCAAAAGAGATTAGTGGGCTTTGAAGGTTATTGTTGATTATGGAGAAATTGAGGGTTGGCTGAGTTGATCCTGAGGGACATAAGCATATGGACATAGATTTTTTTCTCCACTGAGCAGTTGGTGGGAGGTTATGAATCCATGCCCATATGTCTGGAAAACAACATGAAGAAGCCATGAAAACAGATTTAGACAATGAACTCTCTCTTCTTATTCACAATCTTATCTTTCATGTTTAAGCAGTACCAAGACATTTAAAGGCATGAAAAGTAGCTAAGGGGTTAGATTCTATTGAAGAAAAAGTCAAAAAGATAAAGCATATTATTAGGTCAGTTGCCTACAAGAAATTCTCTTTTAACTAAGTCTAGTTATATGGGTAAACTGAAGTTCCACCTAAAGCGATACAAATGGAAATTGAAACCAAAGGGAATAAAGAAAGACCTTAAATTGAAGTATGAGTTACCAAACAACCCCAGAAAGAAGCATTGAGGCTTGAGACTTGGGAGTTATTTCTTTTTGTGATGGAGTAGTGATCAAAATCTCAGAATTTCTATACAGGGTTGGTTTTCTGATGTCTTGAAAAAACATTAGGGAAAAGATTCTCTGAACATGAACACTGCTTTACCAAAAAATAATCCAAATGGGGTGACTTTGGGTTAAGGGAAGTTTGATATTCGGTTGAACCTAGAATTGGATGAGAAAGGAGAGATTCTCCACGCACTCGTAATGTAAAATGCATGAACACTACTCTAGCCGAAATAATAATAAATAAATAAAAGTAATGCATGAACACTACACTTTTTCTTGTGTGATTAACCAAGGTGTTGAACACACAACCTCATCTTTAGCTGATTATTCTTTGGACTTATCCAAGCAAATACAAGAAAGGACTGAGTTTCTTTGCACCAGCGGTGAAGAGGAATCTCCACATCTACTCCCATCTTTATCATCAGATTGTATTAGGGAGGGGTAATTTCGACATCAAAGGAGCTGAGATGAGATGTTACAGTTCGAATTCGAATTGAATGTAACACTATTGTATCGAGGGGTGCAACAGGGTTGGGTTGGGCCGGGCTTTATAAAACCCTAGCCCAACCTTGAGTCTCCTTAGCTGGGTTCAGGTCCGACCCAACCTTGACTCAGGGCTTGAAAAATCCAACCCTGACCCTCCCTCAGGGTCGAGTCGGGCCGGGTTGACCCTGATTGGCCTTGATCAAGGGGAGGGGGAAGGGAGATGCATGGGCTGGACTAGGCTGGGGAGAAAATTATTAATTTTACTTAAAATAACACTATAATAAAATGTTTATATCACTTATTATTTTTATATATAATATATTATATAACAAACTGTGGGTGACATTTAAAGTTTATAATATATATACTATATTAATATATATTTTATAGTATAACTTAAAACACGGTCGGACCGAACCAGGCTCAGCATGAGGCCTCAACCCTGACCTAACCCAACCTTGACTCAGGGTTAGAAATTTCTAGTCCTGACCCGCCCTCAAGGCCAAGATATCTCAGCCCAGGCCTTGTTCGGGCTCAGGGTGGGTTCGAGCCAATAGGGCCAAACTTGCACCCCTAATTGTATCCGTATCCAATTAGCTTATAAATGGATTGAGATAGTTTTTGAAAATCAAGTTTTTCAAATATGGATTGCGATAAACGGACACAAATACGAATTTTCAATTATACATTTACATTTCTAGTGGAGAATGAAGAGTGTATTCATCAGTCTTGAGAGAGTGGCGTTGCGGTCTCATTGCCTGCATTGAGTAGTGTAGCACTAGTGAAGACAGAAATTCGAGAAGACAATAAGGTGAAGAAGGTTTGAATCCACTACCCCACTGAATTTTTTTCCTCTCCTATCCGGACAGGACCGTGTTGTCCCCTCACATGGGGGTACAGAATGACGACTTAACCTCACCCGGGCATGGGGTTAGGTCGTCATTTTGCACCCCCCCCCCCCATGTGAGGGGACAGCACGGTCCTATCCGGGCAGCGGACAGGAGAGGATAATGATTCTTACCCCACTAGGGTTGATGTTAAAGTCTCATATCTATAATTAAATAGTTGTTCTCATAATTTCTTTTTTATTTAATTGCTTGTTTAATTACTTGTAATATATTGTGACTTGATACGGGTATTTTAGTTTTATAAAATATTATTTAATCATAATTTTATAATAAATCTAAACAGACCGAATAATATCTGGTCTGAAAGTGAAATACTTGTATCTGCATCCTATAAGCTTTCAAATGGATTCAAATAGTTTCCGAAATATGATTTTTCAAATATGAATCCCCCTAAACAAATATAAACACGAATCAAATACGATATTTTGTCTATCTATTTACATCTATAGATGATAAGATTATAATAATGATCCAAGAGTCCAATCATATGATCACATCACAAGTGGAGAACAGATTTCTCTTCTCCACGGCTGAAGAAAAACTTAATCCTACAAGAAATAAGCAACCCATATTAGGAAAAGTATAGTTCTTTTTAAATGAAACTGTTTTGTTAGACCATCTTTTTATTTTTTGAGTGAGGGGCCCTACGCATGTATGCTTAACCCTTAAGTAGCCTTAAAGCCTATAAGAGCGAATATATGCTTTTAGATAATTAAGCATTCTCATCACCTTCTTTTGAAAACGTGATGGGAAGAGTTCTAAACTTGCACTCAATACATGAAAATGCAAGTGGGTTGACATTTGACAAGAAGAGTTGTTGCGTGAAGAAATCGTTGAGCGGTCCTGCGAGTGCCGTCACCTGCAAGTGGACCAAGGGAGTCAACAGAGAGAACCGGTGTGGTTCCGGCCTAGGGCTCTCCGATGCCAAAGTTAGATCTCCTGGCGCAAACAGATGAATAGTGATTATTCAATATGAGATTAGATGTCCCCTATGGGGTTGTGTACCTTGCCTTTTATAGTAGCGTATGGCGGTGTGGAGAGTCCCAGTTTGATGGCGATTGTCCCGTTGAGTGGATAGAGGCCCTGGGTAACGGGGCTCTATCCTGATTGGCCATCTCCCCGTGGGAGGGAGTGTCCTGGTGGCATCAGGATCCTTGGTGGATAGATACCCGCGTGTGGTGATAACGTCCTTGGTGCTTGAATCCGTCTGGGTGACGTGACCTCTAAGCGGCGGTCTAGAGTCCTGGTAGTGACATGAGTCTTAGCGATACGATCGGATCGTAGATGGGTAGCCCCCACCTCACGTGCCCACGATGCTGTACCTGGGTGTAGGCCGCGCCTGGGTGAGGCCGCACCTGGATGTGTGGCCGCGCCTAGGTGAGGCCGCGCCCGAGTGGTGGCCCACCTGGGTGAGGCCGCGCCTAGGTGAGGCCGCACCCCGGATGTGTGGCCGCGCCCGAGGGGTGGCCGTGCCTGGGTGAGGCCGCGCCCTGATGTGTGGCCGTGCCTGGGTGAGGCCGCGCCCTGATGTGTGGCCGTGCCTAGGTGAGGCCGCGCCTGAGTGGTGGCCGCGCCTGGGTGAGGCCTCGCCTGGGTGCTTGGACCCCGGTTCGTTCCCCTTGGCTATGGAGCGGGTCGTCTGTGACACGTGGCGGTCGTTGATTGGCCCGGTGAATACTGAATGTATCAAGAGTATTAAATTTATCTCCCGAATTTAAAAAAATAAATATGATATGGATACACATAAACGTTTATTTTTTTTGGAAAATTATTTCTATTTGGAATGTTTGTGTTTCAAAAACAAATGCGTTTGTTTTTTTGGGTTTATCTCGTAAAGTAGTTCCACATGGACACGTTCATGTATTCAAAACCATACTTGCTGCATTATGCCTCACTAATTTTTTTTTAATGAAATATAACAAACCATTGTTTGGCCAGTCAATACCGAGTGAAGATTTTTTCAGATTCAAATGCGATTTAAAATTATGTTTGAAATAGGAACAAAACATTTCAACCAAAAAATGACAATAATATTTATGATAATATTGAGAGTAAGAACGCCACCCGGTTGCGCTAGACACGTCGTCCTGTGATTTGATATAGGGGCATGTGAAATTTTCACCGCACCTTTGGTCATTTCTAGGGTTTCAAGGGATGTGACAGTCATTTTGTACGCCTCTGTGTCAAGGCACAGGAGCAACGTGCTTTGCATGTCCACGTGGCGTTCATTTTTTTCTACTAGAAAGTTTGTGTGTGGCTACCATGTGTAGAAGCATTTTCATGGCTTAGAAGTTAAAATATTATTTTATTTTTTTTTTTTTTAGATTGAATTGAAGGTCACCCATTTGAACTTTGAAATCAATTGGGCCACAATTGTCTTGCCATTTTCTCCTCAAAATAATGGTTATACTCCCCCCCCCCCCCCCTTTTAACGAAAATAATCAAAATTACTTAAGGGGAGAGTGCTAGCTTACGGTATACCGTTAGCATACCCGTCGTTTTCCCTAACTTAAGATAAAAGAAAGGGATGATGTTCTTTGTGCCGCAGCACAACTTGCGCCCAAGCACATGGGCCTGCCATTCAGGGGGCAGGGTGGTCATTTCGCCCACCCCCATGTGTTTGGGCACAGCCCCCCCCCCCCCCCGCACAAAGAACATTTGGCCTAAAAGAAAACAGATGAAGTTGAAAACATTCAGACACACATTGCATCTCCTCTAGCAATGAAACTCACTGCCCCCATGAGAGAATTATTACAAAACCTTAGGCCCTATTTGTTTAGAGGGTAAGGTGGGGTGGGATTGTTGGGAAGATGGGACCCGCATGTTAGTGGGGTTTTGTTAGGGTGGAAATGTTAGGATAAAGTTGAGGTAAAGTAAGTTTTCCCATGAACAATAACCAAAGTTCTACCAAATTGCTGGGACTTTGGACAGCAAAGGGGTGAGATTTTGAAATGTCACATTAACAAAGCAATTAATGATGTCCACTGCACTTTTGTAAGTTTATCACCCCAAATTAACCAAACACGGTTGGAGTGAGATTTTGAAGTGTCACATCAACATTTTGTCACCTTAATTCTCCCACCCCACCGGCTACATATTGCGCGACCAACATGGTAAGTGCATTGTTGCAGTCTCAGACCCATTGGTCTTCATGGAGGTAAACGTGGGAGAAGCCCTAGCCGTTAGGCAGGGGATGCTTGAGGAGATCTCTAAAGATATCAGGAAGTTAAGGGTGGAAAGCGATAGCGAGGAGACCATACGAGCCCTAAAGAACCCTATTTCCAACTCAAATCTAGCTACCAGAGCAGTGCTAGAGGATATTCTTCACATTGTCACATACTTTGATGAGTGTCAGTTTTCTTATATCTCAAGGTCTGCTAATTTTGTTGCAGATAACCTTGCCAGGAGGGCATAATCCGTTACGGGTAAGATTGTTTGGCCCAATTCCGATCCCTACCTAGCTACCTTGCCTGTGGTAGACGGTGGGAGTTGACCCGTCGTTTTCGAATGAAATTGCACAATTACCACCAAAAAAAATATTTCTCCCACCCCACCTAAGTCCCCTCTAAACATACGGGGCCTTAAAGAAAGGAGTTCAAGTTCAGTAGACATCAAATGAACATCAAGTAACAGCTTGAAATACTCCCAAGGCCACATCACATTTCTCTTTTGGAATTAACTAGCTCTAAACTAGTAGTACACACATCTACTATTCTATTTCTCAATTGCCAACTCGCCTCGAACCCTTGAAGAAGCCCTCTAGCATATGTTTCGACCTCATCTCCTGTGACACCATTAGTAATTCCCAAAAACGTAAACTTGTTTTCAAATTCAATAGTAGTGGCCTATCTAGCTTTTCTATTGGAGACATCATAACTACCAGCACAGAGAACCACTGGAGAATCCATGGAAGTAATATCAACAGTGTTCAAGACTTCAAGAGATAATTTAAGAATGGATCTCAGTACTCATAGACTGAAATGAGAAAGGGGATAAACAAAAGCCAGAGATCTAACAAGAAACATTCGATCTATAGGATAACAAAGGGTTTAGGCTTCTCATTTCGGAACATAACTCGATTCCGATGTAACCAAATAAAGTAAAACATCTTCAAAAACCAAAATAACTGAGAATTTTGGTAGGGTTGAGGCAGTACATGTAGTTGGGTTCGTTGTGTTTTACTCCACCAAGAGAATGAAGAAGAAGAGGCCATGATCAATTTATTGGTATATATTAATAATAAATAAGAAGATTATAGTGTGTAGAAAGCGTGGGTCTCCTCTGTAACCCGACATTGCGTGTAGCTCACATCCGACAGTCTGCAGTGTAAGGGCATGCAGCCCAACAACCCACCTATGTGTTGGGCTGCATGCTTGTTCGCTGCAGTCCGTCGGATGATGCTTTACACATTGCGACATGCTACAGAGGACCCAAGACCGTGTAGAAATGTGTAGAAATGTGGAGTCGATTGCTAAAGCGGTGTCCCAATCATCTTGGAAACTCATGTCATCATGTTGCACATTCAGTTGTGTTCCCTACACCAGTTGCCCCAGATTTTGTTTCAACAAATAAATAAGGCTATTTTGTTTTCGGACTCGCATGCAGGCCAATGGGAGCACGTGCACATGCATCAACTTGGATAGGATTTTAGTTTTTCATGGGGGTAAGGTGGTACTTTCCACAAGGACAGGGGGTGTGTCTAGGTGTAGGAGCCACGTTGGCCACACGATCAGGTAGCATTCTTTTCCCTCCTTTATTTTTTAAAACAATTTAGACATTTAACTATGAGACTGTCTAAATGACATCTCCATTAATCGATTATGCTTGAGCCCGACAGTTTAATAATCCATCAGATTGGTCTCGGGCTTCAAACCGATTATTCAGGTCGGGCTATCGGTGCAGGCCAAGTTTTGACACCCCTAATGTGAGTATAGAACATGGATGCTCATAATCTTTTCTTTTCTTTTCTTTTTTGGGTAAAGAAGCTCATAAAGTCTCGAGAAATACCTTCAATGACTTGCCCTATTGGGATAGCCTAGTAGAATATGGAGATACTATTGTAGAGATATAGGAATGAAAGTTAGTGCCTTTTTTTTTTCTCAAATAATAATTTCTTTCCATCATAATTAAGAAGAAAAAAAAAGCGAGAATCCATACAAGCATGGCAAATTAGATGGAACAAAAATTTATGGACACGTACCAGAAAGACTTGCACCGACTGCATAAAAATCGACCAAATTTCACAAGAAATAGCCTCATCACCAGATACTTGACATTCTGAGGCCCTGTTAGGTGCATAATCCAAGCATGTCTCACGAAGGACGAAGGCAATTTTCGATATTTTGGTAGATAGAAGATAAGCAGTTGGTTGGCCTTTCTTCTTCCAGTTATTATTCAGGACCTCAGGTAAAATAACCTCCCAACTAACGAGGAAAATGCATATCTTATATCACATACCAGCAGCTCATGGACATATAGCTGCGTAGAGGGCAGGGAGGAGAAGGGAAAGCAAATGATGAGAGCCAATGTCATGATGGATGCGTTGGATGGGTTGGGGTTACTACTGTATACAGAAATTCCAGCATTTCGACCTGAAGAGTGGAAAATATCAGCACCACATTCTTCAAATGTATCAAATGGCTGGTGGAAGAAACAACAGATCCCATCAATCTTTTGGAGCAAAATTATTGATCAACAAATTGTCTATTGGTTTTGGAATTGCAAATAGAACAAAACATTCTAAGCTGATAGAACATAGGCCCACAATAAGAAGCAATGATCTTCTAGGAAATTGGCTAGTTTAGTGGTGAGAGGATACATTGTATAATGCTCATCAGTTTTTGTTCAGGTGTAGGAACCAAATCTCTCTACAAAAATATGCTTCTCTTCTGCAATGAATGAACTCGAAAGAACATTGCCAAACAAATCATAAGAAAAACCTCCTGCGGCTAGTGTCCATCTCCGGCTAAAAATCACAAAAGAATAAGAAAAGATGAAAAACAACAATTGGAAGAAAGATTCTTGTACAGTTAGCAGAAACTACCATATGCCCAACAAATTTGAGCAAGAGATCAGTAAATTACCTTGTGAACCCACTCAAATTCCCCATTTTTGGTATCGAATGTTCCATGCTGCAGACTTATCAACTTCAATGTGAAACGTGGACCACATTCCTGCAAGTTTTAAGAGATCTTTCAGGAACTATTGATTATCACCAGGCACACACCCTGGCAGATTGAACGAGCTTGACAAGGGACTGAAACAAGTTTGATGGCATCACCCATCACATAACTAACACAGAAACATCTATTATCTACAAGGGCATATCCAGTGCACAAGGCTCCCGCCACTGCAGGGTCTGGGGATTGTACACAGCCTTACCTCTGCTTTCACAGAGACTGTTTCCAGACTTGAACCCGTGACCACTTGGTCACAATGGAGCAACCTTTACCGTTAATCATAATAGTAGAAATATCTATTATCTACTAATACTAAGTAACTAAAATCCCAACAACAACATAGCCTTATCCCAACTAAATGGGGTCGGCTACATGGATCCTTGCTCTCCAATCAGCTCTATTCGAAGTCATACAAGATACCAAGCCTAAGATATGCATGTCTTTCCTCACCAATTCTGTAATTAAATCCCAAAAAACCTGCAAATTGAAATAAATAGACAGGTCAGTGTGAAACCTGAAGGCGTGCAACCACTCTTTCTTGAGAGATTTTGTCATCCTTGTCACCCTCCATTTTTTTACCTTTTGAATCACTTGGCTTGCTTTCCTTGGTGTCAAAAATGTACCTAATGCATACCAAAGAAAGATCTGTATTAATCAGTTAAACTACTAAAATATCAAAGCTCCTTGTTATGAATAAAACATTCAGCAGAAGTTCATAAATTATACAGATACAGACCTATGGTGACGGAAAAAAATAAAGTCACGCTGATTGTGGAAGGTCACAACTCGCCTCCCATGGAAATTTGGATCTTGAGGAAAGAGTGATTGTATCAACCTAATTTTATGAAATACATTCAACAAAGGCAAAAAAATATTAGGCACGCTATAGTTAAATGAATGCATGGGCAGCCATAGAGAGGGATATCTTTCTTATCAGGTGCCATATCATATATTGCTCCTTAAACATAAAGCATTGTACACTTACTGTACTGTAAATAAGTTGGAAAACATTCTGTACACCCCACCTCTCACACTTACTGTACTGTAAATAAGTTGGAAAACATTCTGTACACCCCACCTCTCTCCACACCAAACCCCCGTCTTATCAAAGCCCCCATTCCCACCTCAGTCACAGCATTACTCTCAGGGATCCAGCAAAACATGCTTCAACACTTCAAAATCTTTCATGCATACTGTGTCTAAATGCTCCAATAAATATATATAAATCAGAAACCCCAATATAACCACAAGAACAGGGGTTGCTGTTTTTAAAGGGAACCACTGATCCTCCATTGATATGGAGAAAACATCCAGGAACAGAGACTCCTCCTGCAAAGGTTTTTGCTGCATCCAAACTGCAAGAACTGCCTTGAAGTTCAGGAGATGAAGGGTGACAACTATATTATTTCTGGTCAAAAATTTCATACACGTCTTTTTCCTTCAACAATTGGGATCTAAACAAACAATATCCAACACTGGAAGAGATACCGACTATAAACACATCTCCCCCGTTGAGTGGGTGGGGGGTGCATCTCCTATAGAGAACCCTCACCCAAAAAACAAAAACACATACATATCTAATATAAACTACAGATAATGGGGGGGAAAGTGATAAAGGAGGAGGGGCAGGAAAAGTTTAAAATAGTATTAGCATATCTGATTTAATCAAATATAGAAGAATTAAGATTCTCACCTCCCAATATGATGACCCAAACGTGTTGTGAAGTTTGTCAACACAAGCTCAGGCTTATGACCTGTTGGATTACCATGGTTCTGCAGGATGTGTAGAGGAAATATATTTATAAATGAAGAGGCCAGTGTCCAATTCTTGCAACTAACCAGTAACCATAATTCCACAAGATAATATACCTAGCAAACTGGTACTTGTAATCTAGTTAACCAAACAGAATTGCTAACTCTTTAACATGTATAAATTAAAAGGAAAAAAGAATGCTGCCTGATCACATGGCATCTTGCATGTAGACACAAGAGCGTGCGAATATACCATCCCACCCCCCCCTGTGAAATCAAAAATCTCATCCATGTTGATGCCCCAGTGCGCACTCTCATTCCCCCCCCCCCCCACACTGCTGCAGGGGCTACACGACCAGGCAGCGATCTCTTGCCCTAATTAAAAACCCTTTTCAAGTCGTACAATAAAAAAACACTCTGATGATATTACTTATATGTATTTCACTAGGTATCAAAACCCTCTTTCTTGGTATCAGGCAAAAAGATATAGCCCTACTTTATACTTGCTTCAAAAACCCATTTTTTATAATACATATAAGTATCAAAACCCTCTTTCTTGGTATCAGGAAAAAAGTTATGGCCCTACTTTATACTTGCACCAAAAGCCCTTTTTTTTTCCCCCGTCTCTACAAATCCTTTATTTCTTCATTAAATTTTGTTTTCTTCTTGGGCTATCTCCATGCTCACTCTATGAAATATGATGAATACTTGATGGAAAAAACAAATATAAAAAATGTGTCAAAGATAAAACATTTTGTACATTTGGTAGCTTGATTGATAAGAGAACAAATACAACTGCATGACAAAACTGATTTTACATACCTTAATGTCCTTCCGTAAAACTAATTTAGAGAGCTTAAAATGTGCGGTTGGTCCATCAGGCAAGCCAATGACTAGAAGAGCATCTATGAAACAAACCCACAAAATATGAAAACTAAATTGATCACAACATCAACATATACATTTAAAACATGAACAAACTATCAGACATAGTTTACTGTCACATAATATAAACCAACAGCATCAGAATGGATCCAGTAACAAATGGCAGCCAAAACATCACGTAGATTACACGACAATGAAACACTTCAAAGCAGAGTAACATTTACCTGGCTCCCTACGATTAGTATGGACAACTATAAGAGAAGTGAAGTCGTCCTTCTTTGCATAATCCACAATCTACAACAACAGAAAAAATTGATCTCTTTCAGGTTATAGTACAGAAGCCCTCAAGTACCAATATAGCAATTATCATCAAATGAGACAACCTTTTTCAACTCATAGGTTCCTCTTTTATAATAGTGTGCATTTGGGATTACTGAGAGTAATTCTGAGATGAATGCGGGTCCTCTCTGCAATGAAGCGATACATATAGTCAATGACGACATCACCAAATTAAAAAATTCCCATGCAAATAAAAGCAGCTATGTTGACATTGCAGAAAGCTGAAGATGTAGTAGCATCCATTCCATGCAATGTGCCCTAACTTTTTATAAAAACAAATAAAGAAGGATCAAGGACGTACACTAGAATTGAAACGACAAGTAGTGATTAATATCTTTGGAGTACGTTGCCTTTTAAGAATCGCGCTAAACTCATCGTCATCATTTGCCGCAAATAGCTGTGCATTTGAATCACAGTTAAGAAAGCATCAAGATAGAAAGATAGCAAGAGAGAGAGAGAGAGAGAGAAGTAAAATAAAAGCATCATCATAAATCTGCTCCTGTAGAAAGACCAAAGAACCAACTTGAACAAATTTTTCGTACTTGAAAAAATCTTCTTTGATTTAGAGAGAGCATGCAGGTGTGCAAATGAGTGTGTATGTGTGTGTGTGAGAGAGAGAGAGATCAAAGTACCAACTGTTATACACCAAGAAATGGTAATGATCAGGGGAAAATATTAAATAACAGACACACACATATAAACACATGGATATCGAGTTCACAACCTGACACCTATAATAATGTACAAGCAGAATATTACATATCATGCGAAACAAGCATAGCAAAATGGAGTTGATTTTCTTACATGACCCACGTGAGAGTTTCTCTAGGTCATGGGATCCACACAGAATCAAGAGATTAGACAGTCTGGGCCAAACAGCCATATGTTTTTCGTTCTTTTTTTTTCCCACTTTGGGTATGAAGTGTACTTCAGTAGTATATAACCAGGATCTGTTATGAACAAGTGAATCGGCTAGGTCAAAAATAGGGTTTTTGGTGAAATTAGGGTTAGGGTTTGATGTAGGGGTTATGTCAAGTTGTGGTAGGGGAGTCTATCAGTGAAGGTCCTGAGGTGTTTTGATGGAGTTAGGTATGTCAAAATTGAATGGGCAGCAAGGTTAGGGTTAGGGTAATGTAGTCCTAGGTAGGAGTAATCCCACTAGGAGCCAGGGTAATGGGTTCACCTAACAAGGCTGGCCAAGTGGGCAGCTTAGGCTAAATAGGGCAGAAATTAGGGTTAGGTTTAGGGTTTCGAGCTATGGTTTTATTTGGTAATGATGTGCAGGTTTTTAAGAGTCCATTGGTGTAGGTTTGGATTGATTTGGGTGAAGTTGGAAATCTAGGGTTTCGGTTAGAGGCCTTGTAAAAATGGAGTGTTTTCAGGATCTAGGGTTTAGGGGTGGATTTTGGGAAAGGGGTTTATAGGGTATTAAAGGGCAGGTCTAGGGGGTTATTATGGGATAAAAATAATTGGATTTGGGAAGGTTTTAAAATTCTGCAATTCTGGACAAATTGAGTTGCATGTTTTGGGTTTTAATGGAGTGGAGGAATGGAGGGGTTACAGTGGAGAGTAAGGGCTAGGGTTCAGGTTGAGTGTGGGGAATGATGTGGGGAATGTAGGCTGGAAGTAGGGTTTGGAATTGATGGACAGATCTGAAGTTATGAGGGAGTCCTAGTTGAGGTAGGAGTGCAAGTTTAATGGAAGGAGGGGGGTGTAGATTAGGTTAGAGGAAGAAGGGAATAACTAAATTAACAAACAACTCACTGGATCTACAAATCTGCAGTAGCAGCAAGTTGAGGAAGCTTGATTGAAGAAGAAGGACCTCCCGATCTACAAGATGTAAGGAGTCGATTGGAGATCCACCAATCCCTTCACGTTGATATTACTCACAAGGCACAATCACGATGGAGCAAAGGCAGCAACAAAGGCAGCAAGCATAAAGCTGAGTTTTTATTAATTAAAATTCGTGTTCCATACTTGACCCCCTTTGAACCTTATATAAAAGACTCAAAATTAGACTTAGACACTAAAAAGGAATGGCCTAACCCAATCCTTAACCTATTAGCTAACTTAAACTGACTAGGAAACTGAAATAGACTTAAAATAGAGTCCTAATGACTTCAAAACAACTTAAACTACTTAAACAAAGAAGATTACCTACTAGCCAATAGGATATAAGATCCTCTTAGCCAATAGGATCACTTCACTTAAATTAGACCAATTGAACCAATTGGATGCAACCAATTTAACCCGGTTCAATTAAAAACACAAAATAAAAACTAAGTATGGAAATAAACTAAACTAAACTAAGGCTCCTATTAAAACCCTAGGTTTAGGGTGGCTTCTTCAATTCGAAGAGGCTAGGATCTGCATCATAGGGTTAGGGTTTCGGGTTTTTGAAAAGAGGAAAAGATGGATTTTTAAGATTTATGATGGTCAGATGATGGAGCAACTTGGAATGAGTTTTCCTTATGGTGAGAGGAGAGTTCGATCAAAAAAAGGAGGGATTTTCCAGGCTGGTTTGGTCTCAGCAGAATTTAGGTATTGGGAAAAGTGAAAACATAAAGGGGAAAATGTTAGGGTTTGGTGGTTTAGAGGATTAGAAGAAGAAAGGTTAGGGATGGGGATGTTTCCACTTACTTGTAATGGCAGAAAGTTATTGGCAGCAGCTTGTTGATGAAAGAACTTGAATAAAACTTGAGCCTTGGACAAAAGCTTGAAAGTAGAACTTGAGAGTTGATCTTCAAAGGAACCACCTGGCTTTCACACCGCAAAGTGCCGATTGGATCAAACACCAATCCCACCAGCCTTGATCAAACACAAGACAACTTCAATGGAAGAGAGCAGCACAAAGCTAATTCATTATCAAAATTCGTGTCCAATACTTGCCCCCCCTTACAACCTTACATAAAAGACTCAAAAATAAACTCCTAAATTAAAAAGGAAAGGCCTAACCCAATCCTTAACCTATTAGGTAACTTAAACTGACTAGGAAACTGAAATAGATTCAAAACAAAGTCCTAATCCAGCCTCACCAAACACTTAAAAGAAAACTATTAAAATAACTTAAATTGAACCATTGGTTGAACCAATTCAATTTATGAACAAAAACACCAAAATAAAACTAAGTATGGAACTAAAACAACTAATCCCGTATGCAACCTAATTACCCATATTTTAGGCCCATAAAAGTGGCATATTACATAGAAAACCCATGGGATGAAAAGCCCAACATGTATATACCCTAACCCTAGACTTATTCCCATCAAAATAAGCCTCATTTGGTTATGTATCTGCATCAGTATGGCTTCAATTATTTTGGTTCCAGGTCAAATTTGAGTCTGATCAATGTTGGTGTTAATTTGGTATAGTTTTAGATTGCGAATTTTATCAATGTTATTTGAATCGTCCTTGTGTTATTTTTAAACAGTCCAAATAGACTTTTAAGTCATTTTTGTCACTTCACTCGCACCTTTATTTCAAGGATTAAATTTTCCACCAAAAATGATTTGGTCTTATTTCAAAGTAGTCTAGTTACACCTGTAGGAAGACCAACGAAAATCAGAGTCTTAAGGAAAGTTATGGTCAAAACACTGACAAGGTCTAAGTTGTAGAATTCATTTTATTTTGAATCTTTGACCGAAATCCACAAACATGAAGCATAAAAAGCCCTGAAACATCTTGGTCCAAAAAAGGAGGATACACAGTCAATTTCGTGATAAAAAGCAATGGATGATGTGGAATTTGGCACTACAGTTGCAAGGGGGTCGAAGATACCATTGAGGAGACTACGAATGACAAAGAACTTAAAGAGCTCGGGTCTGAAGCAGAGAAGGTCAAAGACATATTCGTAGACAACCCCATGGACATGACTGATGATATGGAAGATGAACATGTGGAATTTGTTATTCCACCAAAGTACTTTGAAGAACGAACTCCATACCTTCTATACTACATTCGTATCTTCGAGGCTATACCTGACTTCTGCTGACTGGTTTGATCTCTACTCACTAAGTTTCTAAATCTGAGTTTAGTTTCTATCTTTCTATAATCTTAGTTTAGTTTCTTGGTTGAAGACAGACGTGAACAACATGAAGATCAGTCCTACACTTACCAAAATTCAAGGTCGAATTTCTTTTAAGTGGGGGAGAGTTGATGTAGATCAAAGCATGAAGAACAGGGCAAAAACAGATTTTAAAAACAAAGTTACTGTTCACATGAACAGTACCCGAGATACAGTTCATGTGAACAGTGTGGTGGGTCCCAGCTTAGATTATGTGTATTTTCTTTCTATTCTAGAAGCCTTGGACAGCAAGACAATCCAAGGAGTGGGGACCACAAGCCTTAACAATCAGCGGCAGCATCTAGAAGACTGAGATTCCAATTAGTTTCTATTTTTAATTAGATCTAGCTTCTAATTTGGTTATTTAGTGTTTCTATTTTAAAACCTAGAGTTAGAACTTCTATTTTAGAATTCCTTGTAAATCAAGTCTCAACTCTATAAGGAACTTTCTAATTTTTATTGTTTCTATTTTGGGCTCAACTCTTGAGTCTATATAATGAAATGCCCTTGGGCCTTAGAGGCCTCCCAACGATTGATGATGAATGAAATTTTGCTTTGTGCAATGTTTATTGTCCTGTGAGAGAGCCGACCCCATCCCCCTTTTTCTATCTTCTTCTTTCTTCTCCCAAACGATCCCTGTCGTTGCTGATATTGAAAGACTCCAATCAACTGCAGCTGCAACTCTTGTGAAGGCCTGATTCAACTCTTAATCACCATCAAGTGATGCAGTTAAGATTTTCCAATTGGGTCAATTGTACCTCAGAAGACTTTATTTTGGCTCATGGTTGGGTTCTATAAGCCTTAGGCTTCTTATTTTTGGGTTTTTCATTTAATGGACCTAATATATAAGTCCATAAAGTGGGTGTAATGTTAGTGCACGGGATTAGTAGTTAAATTGATATTGTTAGGATTCTTAATAGCTAGATAGTTTTGAGTTCATTTACTTTATTGAGTGTATTAGAGTGATTAGGAGTCCTTTTATGAATCAACTTAGGAATTTTAGAAGGTCTATATATATGTAATACATCCTCCATCAATTAGAGATGATTCGAGTAAAGACTATAAGTTTTTTCCAAGAGTTTTGATGCTGTTGAGCAATGCATACGGGATTGACATCCCAAACCTGATTTCTTCTCTTCTCTTCTATTCCCTTCTTCTCTCTTCTTCCTCCCAAGAAGATTGATCTCATCTCTCTTCCCTTCCCTTCCATCAATCTAATTTCTTCCCTTAACCATGGTTCGAGAACTCGACTCGACTCGGCGAGATCTCGGAGATTTTTTGAGAAACCGAGTTGAGTTCCAATACGATATTAAAAAGTACACTATCTCGGCGAGATCTTGGCAACATCTCGGATCTCCCCAGAACTCGACCCATCTACCTCTTGTTTTACTTACCTAACTCGACAGAACTCGACATATCTCGATTGAGTTCTGTCCAAAGCTCCCAACACTAATCTCTTCTTCCCCATTTGAAGCTCCTTCATTTTAAAGACTTGACCTTCGGGCGAGGTGATTCAGCTGCACATTTGAAGGATTCAACTACACATCTTCAAGATTCATCACAAATTTGAAGGATTTTTCAAAGGTAAACTATTTTTCCCCAAATCTATTTTTTTCAATATATGAGTTTGACAATCAACACATGAGTTTGACAATCAAAGCATTGGGTTTGGTTTTGGGCCCATATTCCCAGCCCCAAACCAGCCATACATGCCTCAATATGACAGTAGCAGTGGATCTCGCGTCTCATGGCAACCGCCTCTTCCATACCCTAGGATAGGGGATTTGGCTATGTTGATGACAACACTTATATAAGTGTTGTGGCAAACTATGGCAAAACTACAGCAACACTATGACATGGGAATTCTTTGTGGATCGTGTTGAGACTGAATACATTAACATATCACATTTTATGTAACATTTGTTTAAACATTGATGTACTGTACACTTTAAGTCTTTAACATTTCTAATGCTTATTTCAGTTGTTTTACATTAATTGAATGTTTTGATTGCTTTCTATTACTAAATTATGTGTAGAGTAGGGTATTTTAGTATGTCGTCGCCTACCAACCTATGGTCCGAAGTGAAACTCATATTTGGACTTTGTTTTTGCAAAATTTGATAGTGCCATTGTGTTTAAATGGCCTAAAATAGGCTAAATACCAAGTTTCAGACCCAAACTAGGTCTAAAACCCACCGAGTTGAGGCTTCGAGTCGGAAAAAAAAATGCACCAAAAGATCTCGACTCAACTCGGTTTTTCCAAGGGTCAAGTTGGTACCGAGTTCCGAGTTTTAGTACCTTGCCCTTAACAACGCAGTAGCAGCCCTTTCTGACCATTATGAACCCTAGTTTCCTTCATCTTCTTCTTTTCAAAAACCCAGAAACCTAACCCTAACTTGCTGCCAATGCAATTCCAGCACACTTTCCATCATTAAAACTTAACGTAACCTTCACTGATAGACTCCCCTACATCAACATAACCTAACTCTACCATCAAACCCTAACCCTAATTTGACCTAAAACCCCTATTTTGACCTAGCCGAACTTACCAGTTCATAGCAGATCCTGGTTATTGGCTTCTAGTTGGATCCCTTTCAATATAGAACTACATTAACAAGCACTGCTGTTGTTGCACACCACCGATAGAAGACTACTGCTCACCTACGATCCAAGTTTTCCTGCCCAGATCTGCTGCAACTTCAGACTTCCATAATTCTGCAACCAGCCATTGAAATTGGCTGAATTTTGGATCACAAATCCCCCTCAACACCCCCTTTACTCAACCCAAATTTGAAGGGATTCTGCTGGCTGGTTTGGTCTCCGCTCACTAAGTTTCAAAATCTGAGTTTAGTTTTTATTTTGATGTTCTACTGCAACCTGACATCGATCCTACTGTAGAGTGGTTCTTAGTTGAACTCCTACATAAAGGTGTGAGTCCATGAATTGGTCTTTATTGAACCAAATCAACGGTCTAGGTAGGAGCGTAAGAGTAAACATTTACCTTATGTACTTAAATTACAATAGAGGAGAACTTATGTTATTGAATTTGAAATAGTTTTCAACCTCTAAGTGTGATCACAGAAAAACATTTACAGCAACCGAAAGATTGTGCTAAATAGTAAACTCAAGACACCTAGATCCACCAAATTCCCACCAATTACCCTAGGAAACACTAGTCACTTCCCCAAGTATAATTGCTTAGAAACCAACTCTGCTAATGTTTATATGCTGCCAGTCCCAAGCTTGGATAAAAAAGGGTTGGTTTGTCAGGTCAGCAGCCGGCATTGTAAAAAAACGATAGCCAAACATTTTATCACAGATTCTAGAGTTTTTTTGGTGAAAGATAATCCAT
Organism: Telopea speciosissima; assembly: GCF_018873765.1. Classification (NCBI taxonomy): domain Eukaryota; kingdom Viridiplantae; phylum Streptophyta; class Magnoliopsida; order Proteales; family Proteaceae; genus Telopea; species Telopea speciosissima. The sequence continues at coordinate 18,604,210 of NC_057917.1, read as the reverse complement.
GAAGCCAAACCCATTTAGTTGGGATAAGGCTGAGTTGAGTTTGATTGCTTAGAACCCATAACTATAATTGCATTGGAACCCTATGTGTCATTGCTAGGCCTTCTCTTCAATTATGTTTCTTTTTTTTTAAACTATTCCCTGGAATCAAAACATTTTCTAGATCCATCATACTGCCACAGGCTACCCTAAAAACACTAGAAAAAAATGATAAAAATGAATGAATTCTGCATGAGAAATGCCTCAGTACACAAAATTTGTGTACAGACACGACTACTCAGTAGTATAACTTTCTTAAAATTTTAAAAATTGAAATAGATATAGTTAATATAGTATGGAGAATAATTAATGCATTGATTATATGAACACCATCTTTCTATAACATGAGAATAACAGGTAAGCAACTTTATCAGCTAAAGAAATTCCCAGGGAGATACTGAGAAAACCAAGTAGTTGACACTGAATACTTCTAAACATGATCCTTCTGCTTCCAACTGCTAAAAGCATATTGAACTTCTCTTTTATAAATACATTTTCTGATGTAGATCCTATGACTGGTAATGTAAGACTAGATTAGGGTTAACCTAGCCCCAAAATAAATCAACAACTGAAAATATAAAGAAAGGCTGAAATTAGAAGGTAAGCAATTCTAAGCAAAACAGCCAACAGAACTTCACCAAACTTAGGTCGAGTGGAGGTGATGTTGATCAGGTTCTGTGCTCCAAATTACAGCCAATTCTGATGGCTGAATGTTAGAGTTAAGAGTTGGACTTGAAATTAGAAGGTAGGCCTCCAAAATAGAAGGTAAGGGCTACAGACCAAACCAACCAGCAGCAAGGGCTCAAACTGGGATCGAGTGAAGGTCCAGGCAGCAGTGAAAGGCCCTCCAAATCTCAGTCAATTCTGGCCAAGGGTTGCTGAGATATGAACTCCACAAGTTTCAGCAGGAACAGAACTGTTTGTCAATGCAATCAGCTACTAGGATTGGGAGATTTATGACATCTCTCAGGTCTGCAGTCAGGTGGCCTCCAAAGGCTGATCGACTGGGTCTCTTGAGGGCCTGAGTCAGTCCTCCAAGGATCTCAGTCAATGGAGAAAAGGGGTGCTGGGATCAAGTCCTTCGATTGCAGCAGCAGGGAAATAGAAAGAGTTGCAGCTGCAGGTGTGGGGATGGGATTTCTGAACTCAGATCAGCAACAGCAACTCCAGCAGCTGTTTGGATCGATTCCTGGTCCTTCTCCGATGTAGCAGCAGCACACAAATCAGTCACAAGTAGCACTAGAGGTGTGGCTCGATTGGGGTGAAGGAGACAAAGAAGAAGAAGAAGATAGAAGATAGGAGAAGAGGGGATAGGCTTCAGCTCTCTCAGCCCTTCATCCTCACACTAGGACAAGAAAACTTACACAAAGCAACATCAATTCAACTTCATTAATCGTGGGGGTGGCCCGAACCCGCCCTAGCCCGTCCTGAGCCTGAACAGGGCCTGGGCCGAGATACCTGACCCTGAGGGCGGGTCAAGGCTGAAAATTGCTGGCCCAGAGTCAGGGTTGGGTCGGGTTAGGGTTGAGGCCTCGGGCTGAGCCCGGCCCAGCCCAACCCGACCCTGTTTTAAGTTATATTATAATATATATATTGATATACTATAATATTATAAACTTTAAATGTCACACATATTTTGCTATATAATATATTATATATGAAGATAATAAGTGATAATATATTTTAATATAGTGTTATTTTATATAAAATTGATAATTTTCTCTCAGACCCTGCCCAACTCAGTCCAGTCCATGCATCTCTACCTTCCCCCACTCCATGATTAGGGCCAATCAGGGTCAGCCTGGCCCGGCCCCACCCTGAGGGTGGGTCAGGGTTGGATTTTCCAGGGTAAGGGGAGTCAGAGTTGGGCTGGGGTTTTGAAAAGCCCGGCCCAACCCGACCCTGTTGCAGCCCTACTTACATATATATAGAGAACAATATCTTGCCTCTCAAGTTACAAGAAATTAAAAACTTAACTTGACAACAATCTAAAATAGAAACTAGGATTGAATAAAAATAGAAACTAAATATAGTCTTCTAGAAGTGCAGCAGCCAGCCTCATCTTCTTGTGGACCCCACTGGAGATTCTTCTTGTCAATGTTGAAGTCATGTGGTCCCCACCTTATACCCATCGGCCAGCTTGTACTTAAGGAGTGAAAATAAAAAAAGACTATTCTATCCCCCACGATCTGGGTTTGAGAGACCCAGCAATTCCCAGCCCAAGAGGGCTGGCCCAGCTCAAGGTTGGATGGACCTATGGCTCAATGGGTTGGTCCACGGTCTACCAATGGATTAAGTACATAATGCTTGCCAAACATCAGCATGTCTACATCAACTGGTCAGCCTGTCAAAGAAAGAATAAGAAGAACCAAGCACCTGGCCCGTCAAACCAGGTTCTAATGGGCCAGGAGGCCCAGGACTGGACCAGCTCGAGCCAGTCCCACAAGGCTTTTAGAAGACCCAATATACTGCCCCACCATTTGACAAGGATGCTCTTTGACCAGTCAAATCCTAGCTGCCTAGTTACTAATTTGATTATTCTTGCATGCTTAGAAGGCTGGATTATAAAGCCTTTAGTAGTTTCTAATTTCAGCTAGTTTCTATTTTCAGTTAGTTACTATAGTCATTAGTTACCAAGTTTTAGCCGTTGCTATTTCTTACTTTCTGTTTTTGTAATTGGCAATGAAATATAAAAATATTGACAGAATTTTGAGGCCAATTGTTGCACTCGACAATGGGAGGGAATTCCCTGTTCAACAGCTGAGATAGCTGTCAGTAACCAGGGCTGAGAAAGCCGAACCCCCACCCACCTCTATCTCGAGCTCTCTTCCTTCTCTGTTCTCTTTGTTCTTTGCTGCTGCTGTTTGAAGGCTCCTGCTCCATCGAGATTGACTGTTACTAGTCCCTTTTGCTATGCAAGAAGACTCCATGTAAATGCTGCTGAAGATCTGCTCTCAAAGCCTGTTTGGATCACTCAAAACCTTGCTGAACCTGGGCTTCTTCTACAGAACTCGATCCTCTTTTAATTCCTATCCTGGGATCTATTCTCTGCAGGGTTTGGGGGCTTTGTTTTACTCATAAAGAGAGCACTCAATCCCTGTTGTGGCTCCTTTCACTTGCTCTTGTTGCTGCCTCTGCAACCACACACTCGAACCAGGTTTGTGCCCCTGTTATGATCTGCAGCTGCTTCTCCTATAATTCCCCTGTGACAACTAAGGTTCTCTCTATCACAGCCTATTGATTGAGACTTGTACTTGTTGCTGCTACTTCTGAACCCCTACTGTGGTTAGTCTATTCTCAGATTTATTTGATTGTTTTCTTTCTACCTAAGTCTGAGTTGTTCACCTGAGTTCATGGGAGTTTGAAGCTTATTATGGAACTGTTACCTTCAGTATAGTCTTACATTATTTTCTCTTTCATAGCCATTAGTTCAATAAGTGCTTAAAATTTCATTACAAACAATTATAATGGGCTGTCAACTGTTAAAATGACAGCTTAGATCCTCAGTATGCTCAAATTTGGAGATAAGGAATATAACACCGTATCGGTTGTTACATCCTCCTGTATCATATTCTATACTTTAGTTGCAGCATCTCTATTTGTCAACTACACTATACTACTAGTAAGTACTCCTTTACATTTCCTCATAAAAATTATATTAACCACCTACCAATATGAACCCTCTAGTACTCAAGTAATACATGAAAAACCATCACAATAATAGGTATATGTAATCCATTTCAACTAATTCTAGTGAGTTTACAAATCACATCTGACTATTCTTTTGCATTTGTCACAGGCAATCTTCTTGATTCCAAATTAAAACATGAACGTATGGTAAACTTGTCAAAAGAAAAAATATATATATTCAGTAAACAAAGGGCAACCTCTTCGTCATCAGGCTTACAGACTGTCTCATCAAATTCCCTCGTGTTCTCAATTGTACGAGGGACCTTCTTCGGCTGAGGCTGCAGAAGATTTTAGGAAGTAAAAAAAAACAGTAGCAAGTGTTAATGAAGCAAACCAATTCAAATTCCAAAACTCTAAAACCTAAACATCAATACAACAACAACTGATGTTTAGGCTTTAGTCAATGCAGCTATTAAATTATTTTTTAACTACAGATAAGAGTTGGGGTCTCATAATGTGTAAAAACCTCTTCACCAAGCTCAAGAGCTCTCTTCTCCGCAGCATCACGAGCTTTAGTCTTTTTACGCTTCTCAAGCTTCTTCTCGCGTTTAAGCTTAGCGTGAAGAGCAGACCTCTTCTCTTTGTTCTTTATCAATGATGGGAGTACTTGTCTCTTCTTCTGTTGTGGTTGTTCTTCCTCCGCTAAAGGTTCTTCGTCGCTCTTCTTTCTCTTTCCACCCATTCTTCCCAAAATCTCTCTCACCACCGAGAATCTGATAGACAAGATAAAGGCATGCCTGCAAATAAAAATTGTTTCCATAGGAACACAAGACATGAGAAAGAGAGAGAGTGTGAGTGTGTCTCCAATACAGACCTGGTGAGGTAATGAGGAAGCGGTGGAGGGTTTAGGTATTTCGCCGAATAGGGTACCCGTTCTTCGCCGTTTGCTGCTGGTGAAGGTCGAAAGACAAACAGAGGTTGAGATTAGGCCTACAGCCGCTCGTCCTTCAATACTATATTTCCGCCGCTGAACCTAATCGGAGACGGAGAAGAACAAGGGAGCAGGGTATTGAAATTTGGACGATGACTCGCCGGAGTGGGGAGTGGGGAGTGGAGAGTGGAGACAGAGATGAAGAAACTGGGAAATTGGGAATCGGGAAAAGAAGCGAAGGGCGAGGGTTTGGTTTGAAACCTTGTTTTCTTTTCGTTTTTTTTTTACAAAATTACATGCACCCTCCAGATATTTGTAATAATATCAAACCACTCCAAATAGTTATACTTGTTACGTGCACCCACTTGGATTTTGGATAATTTACAAATAAGCTCCTACCATCAACTCTAAAACGTTAGTTGTAGTTAAACTTTTCTAATACCCTAGTTTACCTTTAAAATTTTCCTATGGACCATTTTACCCTTATAAGACATAAGGGTAAGCCCTAACCCTTCTCCCATCTTCTAAATTTATGTCTTTCTTCTCCAGAGAACTATGTAGAGGATAATTCATCGTCGGAGCTAATGTTGCTGCGTGAAATCATTGTCGGTAGCTTGCTGTTGCTGCTGCTGATGCTATTGTAGAGAGAAAATCGAAGCTGCTATAAATCCCCAAACTGTGCACTGCTCCACTTTCCTCTCCGGTAGATCCATCTTCTCTTCGGCAATCTTCGAGGACATTTGGCCCTTTAAAGTAACTTTTCCCCCTTCAATCCATTACTAATTTGTCATGTTCTGTATAATGTAATCAAAATCTAAATTTGTTGTTACATTTATGCTAGGGTTTGTCTAATTAGATTTAGTTTAGATTAATTCTTGACAATAGATTTGATCTTGTAATTCATTTTGATTTATACATATAGTATAGTATAAATCCATCCCCAAACTGTGCTGTATGTTCCATTTTGATTGCTAATTTCCCAAAGATTCTGCACATCACTCCCCATCTCTGTTCTATTTTGGTTCTGCTTGCTCTAAATAATCAGTCACTCTATGATATCTTCTCCCCACTCATGGGAAGCATGAACATGAAGGTGCACTAGCTCACACGTAGGTTCTGGGATCATGAACCCTCCCTCACACTTGGTTGCAAGGGTCCCAATTCTGTGGCTCATCTAGTGCTGTTATTTTCCCATCAATCTGCACAAAGAAACAAGTCAATCTCAAAGAGAAATAGAATTTAGACTAAAAACCCACTTCAACAATTATAGAATTAACTAAAGTTTGTTTGAGATTACCTGGATGATTAATTTATCAGCACAAGGTCCTGCAAAGTGTAAACCTACTTGCATTAATTAGATAAAATCCTTCCTTAAGGTACCAAGAAAACAGATTTTGGTGTAGAACATGATTGATTCCATGCATCTGAGAAAGCCTGCGAAAAAGATCATTAAAGTTAAAATAGCAGGAGCACTTCATAAGAAAAAAAAAAAAACAACCCAAGTGAATTGCAAGTCATTTTCTTATTATGCTCTCCTTGTATTATTGAGAAAATTAACATTAACAAATAACAATTGTCCTATGAAAGAACTTGTATCATTGCACCGAGTGACAGTCTTTATTAAAATGATAGTTTTGTTTTCACAGCTCATGGTAATTGAAACCTTACAGTTGTTTTCCATGTCTAATAATCTCTTGCCAAATATCTCATGAGTTTGATTATGTCTAAGCTTATGATATTGAATAAGAGCTTATGCATATTAATTTCCTATATCATTATGACCTTTTTCAGCTGCTCTCAAATCATGAATGTAAGATGTGCTATTGTATTTCATTGGGAGAATAAAGTGTTCAGAAAATATGTCGACCCAAACATGTATGGGTACTTGGACATGGTTTTTGACATCTACAATTCAGTCATTAACCATGTACCTGTAGGCCATAATGTAACCTTCAAAGTCAGATGTGAAATGCTTGATGGAGTGATCAAAGTGATGACAGATGACTGTGCTATGTATGAGTTGTTTGAGTTGACTGGGAGGGATGGTATCAATTTGTATGTATATGATCTTGAAACTAGCCCTGGTCAAATGAACAAGTATACAGTCAACAATTTCCCTAATGCGATTGTTTATAGAGAAAATTTAGCTGAAGACACGGCTGTATTTGATTCCACAATTGATAGTACACAGCTTGAGAGGAGTCAGACTAGAGCTGTACCAAGAAAGCCAAAGCAGAGTGCTAGAAGGGGTGGTGTTGTTTGTCGGGTATCCACTAGTGCTAATAGCAGTGGTAGTTGATCTACTGGAAGTGCTAATGCTAATGCTACTGCATCTAGTAGAGGTAAAGCTAGTGCTAATGCTAATGCTGTAGTCTTCAGTGGAAGAGCTACAAGTACAGGTTTAGCCACCACTAGGGCTTGAAGAAGATTTTTGATGTGCAACGGGCAAGTAGTAGTAGATTGAGATTAAACCCTAATGATTTGAGAGCAGTTCGCCACAGTGTTGCACAATCAGAGGAACCTGTGCATAGTTCAGGTCCATCCTCAGGTCCATCCAATAGTGATGAAGATTGGAGAAACCAAAGTGGTGATGATGATAAACCAAGTGATGATGAAACTGAAATGGATAACAGTGAAGGTGATGCAGTTGATTTTGAAAACAAAAGTGATAGAAATAGTGAGAAGAATTTTGATGATATATTTTCTAGTGAATTTGAAGATGCTGTTTCTAATGACTCTAGGAGAGTAACTTTGAAAAAAGGAAAATTTTTAAAGATGTGTATCACTTCAGGTCTGTCCTACAGGACTTTGTGATTCAAGAGGGATTTGAGAGGTTGTTTGTCCAAAATGAAAGCTACAAAGTCAGTGATGTATGTAAAGCAATTGGATGTACTTGGAGAGTGTATGTTTCCCGTGTTTCAATGACCAACACTGCTGACAAGAGTTTTATGATAAAGTCTTATATTCCAACACATACATGCATCAGGAGAACAGAACACAAGAGTGTTACATCAAAATGGATAGCAGAAAAATTTACAAATCAGCTTAAGACTGATCCAAACATAACTGTGAAGACAATGAAGGTAGTTTTGGGTTCAACAGGAATTCAAGTCTCTTATATGAAGATGTACAGGGCACGCAACATTGCTGTAGAAATTAATCAAGGTAGCTTTGCGCAGTCATATGCACTGTTACCTGAGTATGTTGATTTGGTCTTGAAGAACATGCTTGGTAGTATAGTCAGACTACGTTATAATGATAGGCAAAACATGTCACAACCTCCAGTGTTTAAAAGGTTGTTTGTATCATTTCATGCATGCACTGAAGGTTTCAAGAAGAGATGCAGACCATTCATTGGTATTGATGGATGCCATCTCAAGGGAAAGTATGGTGGTGTTCTACTGTCAGCCATATCTGTTGATGGGAATAGTATCTTGTTCCCCATTACATTTGAAATAGTACAAGTAGAATGCAAAGACAGTTGGCTCTTTTTTCTTGAATGTCTAAATGAGGGACTTGGAGATGCCAGTCATGATCAATCTCTGACTTTCATGTCAGATAAACAAAAGGTACTCTATTATTTGCATATGTTGTTTATTTGTCAACAAGCATTTATATTTTGGTAATACTGACAATTTGATTATGTTGTGTAGGGACTATCTGATGCAATTGGTATGATCTTCTCATATGCTCAACAGAGATGTTGCAGCAGACATCTATACAAAATTTCAGAAAACTTTTTCCTAGTCCAGTTTTGAAGCAGTATTTTTGGTCAGCATCAAGAGCCTATACTACCATCCAGTTTGAGAGAGAGATGAATTTTATTAGAGAGCTTAACAATGAAGTCTATCAGTGGTTGATTAAGAATCCCTTAAGCATGTGGGCAAGGCATGCATTTGATGATAGAGCAAAGAGTGACCATGTTATTAATAACTTGTTTGAATCTTTCAATCAATGGATAGCAGACTTAAGACACATGCCTATTCTTACCTTAGTTGACCAACTAAGAGTGAAGATGATGAAGAGATTGTATAGAATGTATGAGAAAGGCTGTGGTTATAACATTCATGGTATAGTCACAACAAATGTGAAGAGAAAGTTGGACATGGTGCAACAAAAGACAAGGGAATGCATTGTTCATCCATCTAGTCCACATACCTTTGAGGTGCAAGATATGTTTCAAGGTCAGTTCGTGGTTAATTTGGTAGCTCACACTTTTACCTGTAGAATATGAAATTCTACTGGGCTGCCATGTAAACATGCAGCAGCAGCTATCACTTTCTTGAATGGAAAAATAGAACAATATTGTGATGCATTCTACAGTGTGAAGACATATATGGATGTATATAGTGGGATGATCCAACTCCTGGTCTATCTAAATTGAAACCAACTGATCCTACCAAGCTAGTACAACCTCCAATTCTTAAAAGGAGACCAGGAAGACCTCATACAAGTAGGAAGAATGATGGTGATGAGGTGAACAATCTGAGATCAAAGCCTATGATATGTAGCAACTATAAGCAATCAGGTCACAACAAGAGGAAATGCTAGTTAGCTCAGTCAAGGGCACTGGAACTTCTACCAGTCAGGGAGGTGGTACGAAAGTATATAACCTATATGCCTAATTCAGTAATTTCTTGAATGTTTCATGGAAATGCATTACTAACTCTCTCTTTCTTATGTTGTATGTCTTGCATATGTAGAGAAAGAAGGTGAATGAAAGCCAAGATGGTACCTACAATTCTCAAAGAATTGCCAGATCATAGGCATCTAAAGCTATGTCACAAGAGAGTATACAGGAAAGGACTGTAGCCAAATTGACCAAGAAGCATGCACGCAGGAATGAACAAAGGTCAGCAGCTGAGGAGATGGGTGCAGAGATGTAGCTAGTTAGGAATTCAGAGGGTATTGAGATGGTGTTTAGGACTTGAAACAGTGAATGTATTTGATGGGTTTGAATTATGACAAGTAATATTTGTGTGGATGTTTATGGCATGATAGGTTTGAATTATGACAAGTAATATTTGTGTGGATGTTGACGGCATGATGGGTTTGAATTTGAACAAGTAATTTATATTGTGTTGATGGTAATTACTGTGGTTGATGATGGTAGTATAATACAGGTCTATAATATTGTCTCATACATGAGTAAATGTTGTCCATTTGAACACTTAGTTAGAATATTCATGTGAAATTAGGTACTCCATACAGGTTTGTACTATAGTCATATATATGCCAAAATGCTGTCCGTTTGAAAATAAATGTTTATACGCAATCTAAAAGAATTAAAACCATTTCAGTAGTACAACATTTTGGTCACAATCAAATTAAAAGTACAAACCTTACAACTTAATTTTGTCAGTTTAAACAATCAACAACGGTACAAAGACACAACAAACTTGCTTTCATAACTCTATTTGTTAACAAATAGCACAAAGACCAACACAACCAAAGCTGTTACAACAAGCTTCAGTATTCCAACAGAGTTCTCCAATTTCTTCAATCTTTCCTTCACACCACGCATCTCTTCCCCACTTTGTCTATCTTCTAGACTTCTTTCACCTACAACCTCATGTGGATGGTCTTCAGGTGTGACCAATACTGGTGGTGGTGGTGGTGGTGGTCCATTTATTGGGTCACACCATTTGAAGAATCCACATCCATTAGGTGCATCTTTGCAGCAGTAGTACAATTTGTTCTTGTTTTGTGCAGACTCTGATATCCTCACTAATGCCCTTCATTAACATCTACATTGTATGTTCAAATACAATGTTGAACCTTGGTTGCTCTCATTCACACTCGATGTTGACATCATTTTTATCTGCAAGAATAAACATGTTTGATCAGAAAAACTAGCAAGTGACTGCTTCTGGATAACTCAGTTTGATCAGCCAGACTACTCTTTGAAACCATGTTCAGAAAGTTCTACTTAGCATGAATACATGCTCTGCTCCCACATTAGTTCTGTTTTCAATAAGCTAGTTTTCAAAAAGCTCATATGAAAAATTGACATAAAGTCCATTCGAACATGGCCATTTGGGATTTGGGAAAACACAGCATAATGTATCTAATGCATTTGGGCATGGCCGATTGGGATTAGGAAAAACACAGCAGTATGATTAATTCATCTAATGCATTTGAACATGGTCGATTGGGATTATGGAAAACATAGCAGTATGTTTATTGCATCTAATGCATTTGGGCATGGCCGATTGGGATGCTTAGAAGTAATAAGAAGAGAGAGAGAGAGAGAGAGGATTTGGGTAAGTTCACCTGAACTTACCTTCGCCGGAGGGTGCTAGGGCCAGAGAAACTCCACCGTGCTTGGGTTGTCCTCTTCAAATCGCCGGACCTACAACTAGTAACAAAACCCTAACTCTTTTTTGGGGGTTTTGAGGAGAAGAAGTAAAATAAGGGTAAAATGGGGGTTTAAAATACTCACTTAACTAAAAGGGTACAACAGTCTTTTTACTTATAAAATTAACAATTTACTAACACCGTGAATCATTAGGGTGTTTTTGAAATAGTGAAACTAAGGGGGGTGGTTTGATATTGTAACAAATATCTGGGGGGGTGCATGTAATTTCCTCTTCTTCTTTTTTTTTTTGAAACCTTTTTTCGTGTTTTTTTTTAATAATATAACACTGAAATTAACGTAACATGCGCATTTAATACGCATAATATACGCTGATAAGACGGTATCCTCTAAAATATGCGTTTTTAATCATAGTGATCCATATATATATGGATAAATACGATTATTTCAGTAAAACGTTCAGATATGCATATTATATACGTATTTACTTTACTAACTAAGTTTGGTACTTGTGTATTTTAAATGGATCAAAACATGAAAGGACAAAAAAAAAATACGATTAAACTTTTCGATAACCACAAAAAACAAAACCAAAATGGACTATATGAGTTTTAATCGGTTAAATTTAAATAATTTAGGATAAAAAAAAATATATATATATATATATATATATATATATATAAATTGGAAAATAATTTCCTAAATGTCTGCAACCACATTTTAAAGCAACTATAATAGCCAAAATAAATGCAAATAGTATCCATGTTCGATTCCAAATTTGGATTCAACTCCTCTTCAATGAAGAGATCGCCCAACGGGTAGGGGAGAAGAACCCAGATTTCTCACTTCTAAAACCCACTTCCCACTTTACCCGATCGATTTACCCAAACCCGATTTATCCACTTTCAATTTCCCTCCTACATTCCTTCATCTTCCTCAATGGAGTCAATTATGCATCTATTAAATTATTATTCACTACAAATGAGAGTTGGGGTCTCATAACGAGTGACAACCTCTTCACCAAACTCAAAAGCTCTCTTCTTCTCTGCAACATTAGGAGATTTGGTCTTTTTACACTTCGCATATTTATTCTCGCATTTATGCTTAGCATGAACAGCAGACATCCTCTCTTTATTCTTTATCAATGATGGGAGTGTAAAGGAGAAGGACCCTTAGGGAATTCATTTTGTTACAAGTCCCTATTATATACTGTACACGTGTATATTCCTCTCCTCAGTTATGATCCATGTATATATATATGTAGCTCCTGATTAAACTAATACAAGAAACCCAGTTTATCTCAATATTGTAATTAGAGCATGTGCGCTCCCACGAACTTTTCATTTTCTTTTCTCTCAGCTCTCTTGCTGAGCTGGACCTGCTTTTCTTGATTCTTGGGAAACACTTCTTGCTTTTTCTTTTCATTTTCTTCTTTGGAAGCTCTGTTTTGGAGCTCTGCAACTCTTCTACTACGATGTCGCAGCTTGTTTCGCTCAATGTCTCGCCTTCGTTGCCGCTGAAGCTCTCTGCAACTAATTACATGCTCTGGAGAGCACAACTCTTACCTTTGCTTCGCGGTCATAACCTTCTAGGTTATGTGGATGGATCATTCCCTCGACCGTCGTGTTCGTCGGATTCCTCCTCGGTGAGCTCTGCAATCTCCGATCCTGCTGTGGATCTTTGGGATAGGCAAGATCAGTTGATCCTTTCTTGGATCATTTCTTCTCTCTCTGAGGAGACTCTTCCACGCATTGTTAGTGCATCAACCTCATTTGAAGCGTGGCAGTCATTAGCATGGGTTTATGCGTCTTCTTCAAGATCCATAATAATGGATCTGAAGGATCATGTTCTTCGTCTTCATAGAGGCACTTCCACTATCTCTGCATATCTTCTTGAAGCCCGATCTCTCGCTGATGTTCTTGCGGCCACTGATAATCCCATCTCTGATGAGGAATTGGTTCTAGCAGTTCTACGAGGTGTTGGTGATGAATACAGGGATTTCGCCACTTCTGTTCGTCTGCGCGCTGATCCAGTATCATTCATGGATCTTTCTGGTTTACTTTTGAGCCAAGAATCATACCTAGCCTCTATTGCTGCCACTGCAACTACGTCAATCGTAACAGCGAACGCTGCATCTCGAAATCCTGCAACGGATGGTCGCTCTTTTAGACCTGACAACTGATCGCGTTCCCGTTACTATCGTGGTGCTCGAAGGCAACAGTTCAACTCACCACAGGCTCACCGACAGTCCTATGACAATCGTTCTGGTTCTGAAAATTGTTCTAGTTCTGGTTCGTATAACAATGGTTATGAGAAAGCACTGCGATACTCTGGTTCTAGCTCACAACAACGCTATTATGGTTCTCAGCCATCTGACTCTCTACCATTTCCGAGTACTGCTGATTCTTCTCCTTCGTTCATGAACACTGGTCGATCTTCTTGCCAAATTTGCAGAATGGAAGGGCATCTTGCTTCCCAATGCCCACAGAGGTTCAACCACGCTTATCTGGGTAAAGTTTCTGCTTATACCTTCATTAATCTTGGTTCTTCAAATTCTGGTTCACTATGGTTACTTGATAGCGGATCTAATAATCATCTAACTGCAGACATGTCCAATTTAGCAATCTGTGACTCTTATAATGGATCTGATTATGTGGTTATTGGTAATGGTCAAGGTCTGGTGATCTCACACTCTGGTTCTTCCACTCTGTCTTGCAATAATTCTTCATTTTATTTGTCTGATATCTTGTGTGTCCCAAATATTCATTGCAATATATTGTCCATTTCTAGGTTTTGTTCTGATAATCCTATATATTTCACCTTTACTAACTCAGACTTTGCCATTAAGGATCGCCAGACACACATGACCCTTTGCCAAGGCCTGAGTGATAATGGCCTTTACTGGTTGCATCTCTCTCGGACTCCTGCTGCTGATAGTTCACTTTGCAACTTTGTTGCTGTTTCTCCTCTTTCTTTCTCGGCATCATCTACTGTTTCTATTGACACTTGGCACCAGCGCCTGGGCCATGCCTCGGAGCGGCGTGTGCGTAGCATACTCCATTCGTTTATGCCTTTTACTGGTTTTGTATCACCATGTAATGCCTATAGTTGTTCTAAATCTTACAAGTTACCTTTTGTAATCTCTAGTTCTATGAGTGCTGGCCCCCTTGATCTCACATTGGTTCTAGCCCCCAGGTTTTAACCAAAGCGGGTCGGGTAAAAAAACCTCTACTTGAAAGTTTCCTCCTCTCTAGCCTCATGGAGTCACCAGGTGAGGTGGCCAGGTTAACTTCCTTCTAGGGCTGTAAACGGATCGGATTTGACTCAGATAGTGCTATGTCTGCATTCGCATTCGATTAGCTATCGGATGGATTCAGATAGTGCTAAATGGATACGGACACGGATACAGATCAGATATTTTATCCGTTTACATGTAAATATAGCTTTTCGGATAGCCATAGCCTATCCGTATCCACATTTGTTTAGCTTTTAGATAGATTCGGATAGTGTTAAATGGATACGGACACAAATACAAAAATGAATTTCGGCTATTCATTTACACCCCTGCTTCCTTCGCGTCCCTTTAACCCTCGACCCGCCCCATTACTTTTTCTTTTTTGGGGGCCGGGGCTCATATCATTCACGCGTAAACTGCCTTTTGAAATTCAACCCAAACAAAAAATAAAAAAAAACTGCCTTTTGAAATAAGCAAAACTATTAACAGAAAATCAACTGTACCGTAAGCCCACCGCCGACGCTATTTTACGTGCCAAATCTCATCATCTCAGCAACATAAGACTTTCAGCACCCTTGAACCTATCCAACTATCCTAATACCTGATTCCCCATTTAATTCTGTACCCCCCGATATACTATATCAGATTAACCCCAGCTATATATACGGCCCAACTGATGAAATATCCCATTATACCCCGAGAACCTCTGTCGCTCGGCTCTTTCTCCGAATTGTCCTCCTGATCGTCTGCTAAGTTGAGCAAAAATCAATCTGAGGTGAAATCTTATAGAAATTCCCACTTAGATTTCTCACCAAACACACTACCTTCACCCGCCGAATTTCTATCTCCGATCCGATCTGATCAGTCCAACAATGGCGTCTCCTCCAACTCTCCCAATCTCAAGCCCACAAGCAAACACCATCTCCTCAGGTGGTGCACAATCTCAGCCTCCAATCGCAACTCCAGCCTTCCGTGCTTTCATCAACCGCCTCTCTGAAACAGTTCGTCAAGGAATATCGCAACGCCGCCCATGGTCGGAGCTCCTAGATCGCTCCTCTCTCTCACGTCCTGACTCTCTTACCGAGGCCGCATCCCGCGTTCGCAAGAATTTCTCCTACTTTAAGGTTAACTATTTGACCCTCTTGGCCGCGGTTCTCGCTCTCTCTTTGCTCTCTAATCCCGTGTCTCTTATTGTCCTCCTTTGCCTTCTCGCTTCCTGGGTATTCCTCTACCTCTTCCGTCCCGCTGATTCTCCTCTCGTCATTTTGGGCCGTACCTTTACCGATAGGGAGACCCTTGGCTTGCTTGTTGTGCTTACGGTCGTTGTCGTCTTCCTCACAAGTGTTGGATCGGTTCTTATCTCTGCTCTCATGGTTGGATTCGCGATTGTTTGTGCTCACGGTGCATTTAGGGTTCCGGATGATCTCTTTCTCGATGAGCAAGAACCCGCCAATGTCGGATTACTCTCGTTCCTTGGTGGCGCCGCTTCTTCAGCCGCACCTGTTGTCGCCGCACGTGTCTAAGGATCTGATTTGATGACGATGAGGTTGGTCTAGCCGGCCTCCCTGATTGTTCTTTATCATATTTTTTTCTTTCAAATCTCTTTCTTTTATGGAAAATTTGTCCCGGATTTTTATGTTAGGATTTTTTGTAATAATCTCCGTATTCCCTCTATTGTAGATTGGATCTGGAACCAACAATTGTAGATCTGTTCTCATTTCTTTTGTTTCTGATAGAAATTCATGTAATTCCTGATGTTGGATCTTAAACCTTAGCTTCTTGTGTTTTTTTTTTTTTTTTTTTTACTTTACTACGGATAGTTCACGTTTTATACAAATTATATAATTTTTTGGATTCTTCTTTTGCAACCTAATCTTTCGAGATCTTGCCATAATTGAATCTAAATTTTGGTGGTTTGGCTGGCGGACGCTGGGTGGTTTCAAGATTCGCTACCTGTGAAACCATGTTGATTTTAGATCTCCGTTTGTCTGGCAAGGAATATCAGTATCTTTCTTTACCTTTAATTTATGTTTGAGGAGTTTTTCATCCATACCCGAGTGTGAAGATCAATTAAGTTTGTGGTTTTACTCTTTTCTCCTCTTTTTTTTTTTTTTTTTTTTTTTCTGATTATCATTGCTCGCTTTGGGCTTGTGACTGGTGATGTTAAAACAACATTTTAAAATGTGGTTTTTGATGAAAATGATGTTCGTGGAAGGTCATATTAGATTTTGGATTTGCATGGTTGAATCAGGATCCATAGGTTTTGGCCGTGACCCAACAGTTTGTACCTAGGTCTAATATTCTGGGCTTTTGAATGTCGCCTGAATTGCAGCAAGCTGCTTATGTGTATATCTTAGTATAGTCAAGATGTTTGTATGGATAGAAAGTTGTATCACTGGGGAGATTTGGCTACGAATTTAATTAGGACAATTTTTCTCTCGGATGATATGTTGAGGTAGCTATTCTATTTGGGCCTGGTCTTTATGTTGTTCAGGAGTGTATAATATATAAAGTTCCCAGAGACCATATTGTGCATTAAAGATTGCAGTTGTTGCAAAAGGAACTGACTTCTGTTAAGGTTATTGAAGTTTAATTGACTCTGATTATTCGAAGGTTCTGGGGCTCAAAGAGGTGATAGTTGCTCATGGTTAGGTGAATTGGTTAAAGACAAATTAAAAACCTTTAGCTGGGTTTTCTTCTGAGTGTGGAGAGTGAGGAATGTTTTGGAGTTATGGAGTTATAGTCTCACATCGGTTTGTTGGTGCGTTCATATGTTTGAGGAGCTCTCTTCACGACTCCACCTAATGCCTTGAGGTTTTGGGTTGGATTCTCCAATAGTTGGCTGCGTCATAGAACTGTTAGATGCCCATGAAGTATCTTAGTAGATCCTCTTTTTTTTGTTCGGTTTATATGGCAGTGTTGGCCATAAGGAACAACCAAGCTGAAATGGGGATGTAGAAAGGATTAGGATGCAGAGCAGAATCCGAAATAAACCCTGATGGGTGAAAGGTTGACCTTGATGATATCAAGGGAAGGGGGGGGGAGTAGAGAGGTTATCCCTAATGGTATGTATGTTCATGTCCAGTGTAGGGCAGTCACTGCACCAGTGAGTGATACTTGTGGAGATGGACAGGGTATGGCTTCATTGAGTTAAATTGAGATTTGCTGCCAGGAATACAGTGAAGAATTTTGCTCCACCAAGCCAAGGATGGTACCTCAGGTTGATTATTGTGTTTCTATGATCAAAAGTGTGTTTCAAGTGAACTATCTCAATTCCATTGCAAATCACTTGTACGACTCTTTTTCTTGTTGAGTTTTTTATTTTAAAATTAATAAAGGAAAACTTTATTAAAAGTTAAAAAACAAGAGCAAGGATGTCCCAGTGGGTTAGTGTTTTCTTGCACGTATTACATTAGCATAGATAGGAGTAGGTTGGAGTTTTCTTAGACCTGTTACATTTAGGTTATTAACAGTCTAGGTTTTTTAATTATACAAACATCCTGAAATTGTGTTATGGATAACTTAATATCTCATAGAAAGGCAAATAAGTTCCCCGTACGGTTGCCGCATAAATCCTTTGGCTGTTGGATTCCTTAGAGCATTCCCCTCTCCTCTGATTCCTGTGAGGTCCTTGCAAAACCAAATTTCTAATGAGCCTTTATCAGATAATCTTCTTTAAAAACAACCGAAAGCCCATCCTGCTTCCTCTGTAGTAGTGTTAAAACTCCCATCACAGATTATTATATTGTTGTAGAAACTACTATGCTTTGATCACTAGGTTCAAGAGAGTTAAAAAGATTCAGCTCTCTGATCCATTTGTCATTCTCAAAACGTGAGCTGGATCAAGGAGTTTATTAGCATGTACAGAACACAGCAGTTCCTGAAATGCCAAACGTAGTAGTAGTATATAAAAATGCAAGATACCATGAAAGATTTCTCCTGTTTGGATATATTCTCATCAGAGAACAAGTTTTTAGTTAAGTCGAAGAGGGTGGGTCCTTGGAGAAATTCCAAATTCTTTTGGTAAATCTAGCAAGACAAGAACAGCTGTCAATCTGTTTCTTTCTCTCGTCTGCATAAGGGACAAGAGTCCTCAATTCTTAGAAATCTGGGAAGTTTATCATTTGTAGATATGCCATTATTTAACAGCTTCCACATGAAAGTCTTGAATTTGAGATGAGTTTTAATTCTGTGAAGTCCATAAGGAGGTTTCAGTGGTACCTGTAGAGCTGTTATTGTTGCACCTAGATGACAAAAACATTACCACTATTTTTGTGGTGACATGGACACTACCAATTTTGGAATAATGACAAAACTGAAAATTTTCTTGGCTGGACTCTGGGAAAACATGGAGGTTAGCAGAGGCACATTCCAAGCTCTGTCTATCATTAAATCTGAAACTTTCTCAAAACCAGAGAATCGGTTAGGATCAATACAATTTAGAAATATATCTTCATGGCTAATAAGCCATGGAATCACCTAAAGCAACTGCAGTATTCATCTTTTGAAGAGAAGGAATAAGTTGTAAAATGCTATTCCAAATTTCAAATCCTTTTTTTACCTTGTAAAATTCCTGGATAGCACATCATGTCTGGGAAAGTATTTTGCTTTGAGAACCCTGCACTACAATTATAACAGCTCAGAGATTAAATGCCATCCCAACTTAATCAAGAGGGCCTCATTATGGATGTGGCTTAATCTGAACCCAAGACCTCCTTTATTCTTTGGTTTACAGCCACGCACACAAGTGATGAGGGGGAGTTTCCTTTTGATTTTTTGCTTCTCCTCACCAAAATTAAGCATTAATGCTGTCAAGTTTGTTTGCAAATGGTTTTTGGGAAGAGAAAGCACGACAGGACATGAGATAGGTAATGAATTAATGAGAGATTTGATTGAAATGGATTTCCCTGCTTGTGAGAGGAGGTGGGCTTTCCAAGAGTGAGTCTTTGTTAAGCTCTTTCAACAATCTTCCAAAGGGTTTTGGATTTTGGATTTTGAATTTTGAAGATCCTAAGCCTCAAGGAGCACCCAGATAAATGGAGTTCAGAGTTCATTTCTTCATATGGGAGCAAATAGAATTCCTAAGCGATTGGGAGTAGTTTTGCTAAAAAAGATTTCACTTTTGTCCGACCAAATGTTAGAATAATTGAAGCACTGCTTGGATGACCAAGATAGCAGTAAGGTGCGGTCTTCTTGGCCTGTGTAAGTACACAAATTTTCTTCTGTAAATGCATAAGAAGATGGTTGGAGCTCTTTCTTCATTTCTGTTCACATACATCACACACCTTACATGGGGTGTTTTTTTGGCACAATGTGCAATCCAAGAGAGTCGATCCCTTCACCTCCTGGGGGCATGCACTCAACTGACTAACCACCAACCAATCGAGCTAGCAGTTGTTTGCAAGAGAGATAAGGGTGTGGTTAATGGCTGAGGGAAGGTAGAGAGAAGTTTTGGACAAGGAGAAACTATATCCTGAGATTAAAAAAAATCCCAACTCTTTTGGTAAAAGATTGTAGGAAGGCCATCATGTTCGGGGCTTTCAAGGGTCCAATACTAAAGACAGCCTTATGAATTTCATCCAACGAAGGGGTTCCGGATAACATTTGGTTTTCAAAGGGAAAAATGCAATGGTTAAACAGGCTCTCCAAAATGTGTGGATCACCCGGGTTGGATGTGGTAAAAATAGATGATAAATTAGATGCAAAGATTCTGGCGTATCCAATGGGTTAGAAACCAGATTCTCATCATCATCTTTATACAATCCGGGATGTATAAGTTGCCTAGATTTTTGAATAAGAGAGGTTTCTTCAGCCTTCAAAAGCCAATTCAAGGTTTTATGAAGCTCTTTCAAAGCTGAACAAACCTCATCAGTCTCCTGTTGGGGAGACAGATACCCAAATACATTTCTTATTCCATTTTTCAAAGGCAAACATCATCCCTACATTTTTTTACCATAATATTGGACTCCCCCAGCCCAATCCATTTATCTTTACAGCAAGAAAGATAGAAAACTCGGGTGTTCAAGCCTAGTAGCTTGGAAGTGGAGAATTTTTTTTTATAAAATTTAATTTGTTCTTTCAATTTAAGCAAGAGGAGGAGTTTATGGTCAGAGCCAATGGCAGGAAGGGTTGAGAGGGAGAAGTTATTCCATGGACTAAACCATAGGGGATGGCCAAAACAATTATCCAGCGCCTCTTTAATGAGGTTGGATGGTTTTCTGTTGTTAGACCAGATGAACTTAGAGTTAGTGTGGTCAAGTGCATGGCACACTTGGTAGCCAGTGGTGCGTAAAGGCCCATTACTATCAGGAGGTCTTGAGTTCAAGTCTCTTGGTTCACATCCTACATCCCCCCTACCTATTAAAACGAAAAAACTTGGGGTCAATAATGGGAATATTAATCAGGTCAAATGAGGCTTTGAGGTTAAGAAGTCCTGGGCTGCAACAGAGGGGCAGAAAGGCTTTTTCTTGTTGAGTTGACTGACCATCTATAAAGCTCCCTCCTCCTTTTCTCTTCAAAGGTTTATTTATGTTTATCAAGAGGATAAATTTATAAAAAACGAAAAAAAAAGGAAAAGTATCTTGTTGATACACAGTAAAATCAGATTTTGGACCGAAATAACCATTGGGTAGATCATGATATAAACATGATGTCCATGGAGATTGAATGTTAATCGGATGCCACCTTCACCTTCCTTCCCTCCTCTTCGATACTCCGTGCCGTGGTAACTTATTTAGGGCCCATTTGTTTATAGGGGTTTTGGTGGAATGAGATTTAAGGAATGGGAGAGTTGTACTTATTTTACTAAAAGCATGGGAAAATAAGTTGTTTGATTAGCTGGGGTGGGAAAGTTATCACACAACTTCTGCAAGTCAGGTTTTCCATGTCTATTGACGTAATCTTCATCCCACCCCTTCCAAAATCCCACCAAATTAGTGTGACTCTTGCATTATTTTGGAATTTGCAACGGTTTCTCTCTGTCTCTCTCTCTCTCCCCAAGAAGCTTTTGTTATGGTGGACCGGTGGTGTCATAGGGAAGGGCGAAGGTCGAGGGTTTACAAAATGAGATGTTCGAGGACTATCTATGGCGAAACAAAGGAGCCTTGCATCTCTCCATCATTACAGTTTGGGAACACTACAAATGCTATCTAGAAACGGATCACGAGTTCCTCCGCCAACTGATAGAGGTTGTATGAATGAACCTTAGAATTGAAGGCCCCCCATTAAAGTCCAAGCTCAATCTCGAAGTATGTATGAACCCTTGCTCAGTTCAGTCTCACAAAGCACTTGGTTAGTGATGAAATTAAAGAACGGAGTATTGGGATATATATATCTCGTAGAGGGCC
This sequence comes from Telopea speciosissima, assembly GCF_018873765.1. Classification (NCBI taxonomy): domain Eukaryota; kingdom Viridiplantae; phylum Streptophyta; class Magnoliopsida; order Proteales; family Proteaceae; genus Telopea; species Telopea speciosissima. The sequence continues at coordinate 18,582,716 of NC_057917.1, read as the reverse complement.
TTGTAGGCTCTAATCGAGAGGAGTTTCAGAAATCTTACCCACTAGAGACGCGGCGGCATATGCCTTCTCTCTCCTCTCCCTCATCTCACGCCCTCTTTCTCCTCTCCTTCATCTCACCCCTTCCCTCCGCCTTGGACTACACCTCCTTCTCCCTCGCCCACCTTCCCCTCCCAATCTGGACCCTACAAACCTCTCTCTCTTTTTTTATTTTTTTGGTGCAATTGTTAAGGATCGATTGGCCATTACAGCCCCACAAGGAGGTAAGACAAGACCCACAAGGGATCACTATGGTATCGTACCCATTCGGGCTCCACTTCTTGGAAAACAAGTAAATGTAGACATAATGCTGCTAAGGAGACTTGAATCATCGATCAAACTTTCTTGATACAGTTCTCTCAAGAGAATAGCGAACCACCAGGCAAGCACTGGATCGGTCTCTGTCGCACAGACACACTGTCGTATCTTCCACCCAATCAAACGAGGTGGGATGGGATGCTACAACAGATTCATTCATTTATCATTCTTGTCTTCTACTCCATTAGGACCAGTACATGTGGGACCTAACTCCCCTCTAAACAAATGAACCCTCAAGAAAAAACCCATTTACAAAAAATAAGTCATGGATCAAGCCTCAATTTGAAGCATTCTAGCTGCTGCTTCCCCTCAATTCTTTCATATGAAAGTGATCATTTGGTCCGGTCATATATATAGTTGGTTAATTTCAAATGTACGGTTTTATTCCTTCTGTTTTTTTGCAACAGTCTTGTTGTTGAAACAAAACTGATTGTTTCAAATAATAATCCTCCCTAAAAGCATTGTTCTGACACATAGTAATGTTGCATTGTAGTTGGTACATATTTAGGGGATGGTCTGGAAAAAAAAAATTCACAAAAACTTAGGATACAAACAAAAACTGTAGCATGGTAAAAAAAACTAGGTAGCTTAGTAGGTTTTGAATCATTTCATGCTTGAGCCTTGAGGGATGGTTTGGAGGGAAAAAAACAAAACAAAAAGGGGTTTGTATACAAAGTTTAGGATGCAAAACATAAACTGTAGCTAGCATGAGAAAAGCCTATATTAATTTGCATCTTAAAGTGAGATTTTTTTTTTTTTATGGGAAAGAGAAATATATTAAGAAACTAAAAATCAAAGTTTATACAACACGGAACAGAAGGGGCATCAGCATAAAACCTATAAAACCAGTCACGAAAAGGAATATTATGGTTAGTCTTATAGGAAATATTAACAGATAAAGTAGCAATCTTCAAACAAGATTCCAACACCTCAAGCGGCCATGGTGATAGGGATGGAGTTGGAAGAAGTCCTGGTAGCAATTTGTGGGAACACCAAACTTCTTTCAACTGCACTCCTTTGAGAACAGCAAACTCGAGAGCGGAGAGAATCCCAGTGAGTTCAGGCTCCAAAAAATGGTTGTACTTACTTCGTCCCGCATTGACAAAAAGGAGTTTACAATCAATCAAAAAACCAAAAATCTAGCCGGACTTACCTATCGCTTTGGGATCAAATCCTGTGCATAACAAAACAAGAAAATCTAATATAGGTAAGAGAAACTGAGATATAGAATCGGGGTTAGTAACATCCAACTCTTCCAAAGATGGTAATATATTAGAACAAAGAGAGGGAGGGGAAATGTTCATCAAGTTCAACCACTGGTTCACCCTACAAAGAATTTTCCCAGGGTTGGAGACCACTAAGTTAAACAGACATTCGCTCCAAGCTTGCCAGATAACATAGCAGGTAATGATAAAAACTGGAAAAAACCAAACTAAAGAGGGCTTGTCAAGCTATCTGTCCAGCATAGTAGAGATGCAGAAATGTCTAATAGTGGGGAAAGAAATGAATTCAGTCCTCAGACCCAAAGGACCAGCTACCCAGATGTGCTTAACCCATTCACAAGAGAGGATGACATGCCAGAGGGTCTCATTACAAGTGTCACAGAAAGCACAAGTGGAATCGACTGGTGTCCATTTCGAAATAAGATCCTTAACCAGAATCCCTGCATTTAATACACACCTGAAGAAAAGTTTAAATTTAGGCAATACTTTAAAGTGTGGTTTATTGATAGGGGTGTTTTCATCATTTTCATCACCATACCTGTTAATAGGTATTTTTTGTAAAATATTTTGTCAGGTCGACACGTCTCAATTATATATGGTTAATAGGTTTAGGCATATCGAGTGCACAATCCCCATTTAAAAACAAAAAAGCTATTATTACGACATGGGTTCATAATGTAGCTATGCAAGCTAGGCTTAATAGTGTGTAATCGAATGGTGTGAAGTTTGAATCCAAAACTTGATGCCAAATGAAGGTGTCATTCGGAAAATATTTTGGCTGTTAGAATAATTCATTTTTCCTTTTGGTCGTTTATAAATTCTTTTCTAGGTTTTTGTATTTTCTAAAATACTTTTTAAGATCTCATGTCCTTGACTGCCAGCAGAGTAGCACTTCGATTCATCTCTTTTTGCACGCCCCCTACTACCATGTGTGCCCCACTCGCTCCACCAGTCAGATCGATGTTTACAGAATAATCTGTGTCTCCATCACTTATTTGACAGGATTCACAATGCCCATAGGCCATAGGTCAAGTTTTCCTGACCTTTACAAAAATCTACCTACCTTATGACTAAGTCCAAACATTAGAGAGAGGCTACAAACGAAATTGATTTTCCAAGTAAGTAAACGATCAAAGAGACATGAACAATTAGATCCGTTACCCTTTTCTTTTTCTTTTTTTAAATGAAAAGGAGAAACGAAGACCCGTTAATTAACCAAGAGATCCAAATCCAAGCCAACCCACTTGCTTAGAATTCTGAAGTTGATGTTGAATTATGGGGGTCTCAATCGTCAGAGGAAGAGAGGTTTCAGTTTCCAAGGGGATCCAATTTTGCTCAGTTTACACTTTACAGTCACAGATCACCTCACCTAACCTACCTATAGCCAGTTTGTTTATAAATAACAATATATATCACTTGTGTTAAGTTGATGCATAAATAACAACAACGGCTCTTTTAGCTTAAGAAGAAATTGGGGGGGGTGCAGCAGAGGAGGTGGGTGCCAATTGCCAAGTAATGTAGTCAAAAAGGTACTCAAACTCATACCAGAGCTAGCTAGCTATCTCCAGATTTTCAAAGTGAAAACCTTTTTATATTACTTGCCAATCAATCAATGGTGTACGTCAAGTCACAAATGTATGTTGACTTATAAGCCAAGCCAAGCCAAGCCAAGCCAAGCTAAGCCATTGGGCATCTCCGGCCACCTAATTAATAATAGTAGTAGGGTAATGGGGTCTGGTGGTTCTTTAATTGTAGGTCAGGAGGCCCTGGAAGAAGGCCTGTGGGGGATTGAGTTGAGTTGCAGGTTTGAATATACTTACCAGGCGATATGCAGCAGAGAAGCAGAAGTCGATCATGACCATGTGGGTAGCTGATCATATCCTACAGTGTCATTTGCTATTTTTAAACAACTAATATCTATTTATAGCAACTGGTGCAAGTGATCTCATGACCAAATAAATGGGTTGGTTAAGGGTGTCAATTTGGGATCGAAATCGAAATCAAATTCGGAATCGAAACTAATCCATTAAAATAAATGGAAACTAATCCATTAAAATAAATGGGACGGTTTGAATCTGAATTAATAAGTGGAACAGCACAGTTCTGAGACAGGTTTCCCAATGATTTTTTCAGAACCAAAAGAATATCAACAGAGAGATTATCTATCTCTCTTTTATTTGTGAAGATTCCGCTGGACTTACCAAAGAGCGTCATTCATTGCCTTTCGTTATAGTAGGTTCCTTTAATATGTCAATCTCACGATGTATATTCTATCTAGGTCTCTTTCCATATTGCTGTGATAGAGTTTCCATTTATGTATGATTCTATCACTGCTTATATAAGACAGTCATCTCAATGACCTAATTACATACAATCACAATATTATTCTCAACAAACAACAATAAGGAACCAATTGGATTCGAAACTGTCAAGACCCATTTAAGACACATTTAATCCTATCTATAAGGGTTATGTCATTTTGTGGAGGAAGGGCTTTGAGTTTAACAAGTTAGGGTTTGAGAGTCGTTTGAACTTTGAGGAAAAGAGAAAGGCAGAGACTATGAACTACTCACAGTTCACATCAACTGCCCACACTACAACCTACTGATGGCACTATGCTCACAAACACTCCTAACACTGACAATGAACACTTCTCACACACCACTCAGCTTGCAATGCACTCCCTACACTGGAAACTGTCACGCACATTAATTGGCACTGTTCCAAACTCAAGCATGACTAGTTCGTGCAATTCCCAAGTTTACTAGTCCACCATACTATTAATCCTGGCACATACGTACGTAGTCACAAAAATAATCACACAGGCATATGACATACTTTGCCTCTCAACCACAGACCTACATATCAACTACCCATGTGGCAAGGTCTATCTGGTGTGAACACCCATTCTACAATAAACACACTCCAATATCCACAACAAAAATTAGTCACATGCACTAGATACCAAATATACGTGGTTCAATAATATGACTACATCCACGGGGTAATACCATAACCAGGGTTTTGTGTTATACCTGATACTCTATACATTGGCCCAAGTACTTCTACACCTGCTTCAACTCTTGCAGTACAAGAGCAATTTGGATTCAACCCCAAGGTTTTCACTACCTCAACAGTGAAGGCGCTGCAACGCTTATATGTCCAACTGCAATTGAACACCCCCAATACAATAAAAGTGGATTTATATCAATACCCTACAATGTAGCACAATACCAGATGAAGATCTCCCCCCCCCCCCCATTACATTACAAATATTTATATGGGCATTTTTACAAATGCCTAGCTTACATGTGAAATACAATTAATTAAATAGGGAAATACAAAGGTAGATTACCTTAACTGGAGTATTCCACAATCTTCGAAATTGTCAATGATCAACAATACAGTGAATAAGTGCTTAGCGCACTTGGTAGCATGTGGTGTATGGAAGCCCATTACTATCATGAGGTCTTGGGTTCAAGCCTCTTGGTTACATCTTTCCTCCCCCATAGAATAGAATAGATTAGGACCTATTAAAAACAAAAAAGGTCTCCAACACAAACTTGCAATTCCCCTCTTCTGCTTATCTTCTTTCTTTTCCTTCTCTTTCCTTCCACAACCTTGCACAATCAATCCTCACACTCCCAATTTACTATTTCAACATTTACATGGTCTTGAGAGCTTCAAGAATAATAAAATAAATCATCTTAATTAACCCCAAACATCCAGCGTCTCATCCCTTTCTCTTCGTTGCAAATTAAAGTCCCTTTTTTCTTGAATAGAATCACATGTATTCTTCAATGGGCAGCACCAGTCTTCGTAAAGTATCAATATGGCTTCAATGCATCCAAAAGAAGTTGTTGGAGTAATTCAATGCATACACAATAATCGAATCCACCCTCTTGAAGTTTTTCTTCAAAAACATGGATAGAACCTCAAAATGCTCAAAACAATTGCATAGAAACATTCTACTCATCAAATGGAGAAGACCACAACTTGAATGGATAAAAACAGACTTACAATGAGCAAGTTATGCCTATTTGAATTTCCTGGGGCATTTTGATCATTTTAAGGGTTCTCTGGAGACATTTCGAAGCACAACGAACCACTACCTTACATAATAGCTGTTAGTTTTGAGATTAAATCATCAGGTACAATCAGAACTTCGCAATTAGAATCCTTTTCGTCACTACGCGACAAACAGGAAGTAGGTGAATTGTGGATTGTGGTCCTATCAAAGGGAATATGTGGGATGTCTTTGGCGTATCGGTGCAACACTGTAGCATGGGACTACGGGGGTTTACGGGGGAATACATAGCGTTGTCTCTCGACCGTTCGATCATGTCGAGTCCGTCAACGAATTGGGAGGATGACGATGACCAACCAAATGGCATCGAGGTGCATGCATACTATATGACTGTCAAACACCGTAGCTTGTTTAGGTTGGCTTTGATATTATCCGTTTGATCTGCTTACATATCGGTGGGTTGATTTCCATGCATTTGATCAGAATCGTTGTGTCAAGTGAATCGCGGGAACGCTGAGGTCTAATCAAATAGAATCTGGTATGCATTTGTGATAAGACGGTGACATACCAAAATGTCGATCTGATATCGTAAAACGCAGCATACAAATCCCCATATGCCTGGCTAGTTATAAACCTCTTGATGGCATCTCTTGCATTATTGCTTTAGCGCAAAACATGTGCCTTCATCCAGGCTGCTGATTAAGGATCCGTATATGTAACCCCCCCATTCTCTATTGTATTGTTCTGTCCTTCTAGCATATAACCCCCCATATGTGGCTCCTCCTCAGCCATTGGATCTCTGATCCGGTATATGCCAAAGCACCATTTTCAGTACACCTCAGCTTACCAGAAGCCTCAGAACAAATATATGCAATATCTCCCTCAATATAATGAATTTTTTAGCACGATTTACGCCACCATTTTTGTGACTTAGAGGACCTTAACTCCACATATGCAATCTTAGGAAAAACTTTCAGGATGCATCTCCAAATTTTGAAAACTTTCCCAATTTGTTCTGTTTCTGCATGATGATACGAAAAATGCGATAACTTCTTTGTACGGTATAGAAACGACACACTTCTAGTTGTGTTGGACATAAGACTCAAATAAATACAAGTTCTATACAGATCACTCTGCCCAATTCTACAATTAGACCTTCCAAAAATTATCACACCCCCATCCCGATGTAAGATATTTTGCCACATAGGGGTGACTGGGACAATATACATCATCCCAATACCTACCAGGATCACAGATACAGTGTCCCGAGCCATAGTCCACCTTGTCATCAATCGTGATAACAGCATGGAATGCACCAAATGGAATAAATTGTTCCAATCATAGAGTTAGCGAAAGCGAAATTAAATCAAACATGTGAAATTACAGAGCATCGGTTCTCTAATGATAACATATAATACAACTTCCATAAATGTAACCATTCAATCTCTCCTTAAATTAAACATACAATTTATATATGATTGTGGATGAATACAGAAATTAAATAGTAAATAATTGCCACAATGACACATTTCTTGGGTGTACATCTACATCAAAGTCATAGTCACTGGCTCCACTTGATTCGCATCCAACAATGCTCGTCAAAAGGTTACCTGTATATCGACTAAAAGGGATTGCGCAACGGGGTTAGCTATACCAGCTAGTGAGGGAGCAAAGGGGAATGCACACACATACACACAAACAGTTTCAATTTCAGAATGATGCATGCTAATGTTAGATTCATTTTCCACCTAGCACACAATTTCTATCGGTCAAGTGTATGCTACTGTGATAACTCGGGAGACACTGAGGGTTACTTAACTTATCGCCCCAGTGAAGCCTCAATTATCACACGGGAGCCTATGCCGATAGAAACTATTCGGTCACCCAGTGGCAGACCCCGATAGCCATCACTACCCCTGTCTTGTCCTCTCCCACCTCCACAGATCACAAGTGCTCAGACTATCCAACACATAAACCCCTGTTGGCAAGGGTCGTACCATAAGGGAACAAGCATCCTAGCCACAGATATACTATATGCAAGTCCTATCGTCCCGAGAGGTATTCCGGGTGCATCAACATCCCATTCCATCTAGTGCACGGGTACCAGCACGGCACAACACATATAGATCAGGATGACATATAACAAATTTCATAATTTAAAATAAATTGGGGTTCCGGCATCGTAGCCCGATACAATGGTGAGAATAATATCGCAATCATAACAGTTCACATTTGAGATAAATAATGCAATGCGCACAATGCTTATATTTATATAATAGCATGCTTAAGATTGCCAAATATATATCTTCAAACCCAACAAAGTCACCTAGAACCCACTCACCTAACATCGGGTATCACCCGGCATGGTTGACATGAATCTTAAGGTGCACCAGCTATCCATCGAGTTGGGTAGTCTAAAAATATAAAAGCAATCATTAAAGCATGTATAGAAGGGTCCCATGCTAGGCCCCTAAGGTTAAAATCAAGTTTCAACCAAGACAACACGAGCGGACTCACGGACGGTTGCAGCAGAGTGAATCCGTCCCTGACTCCATTTAGGCCAAAAGGTGAAAACACAAGGAGCGGATCCATGAACGAAACTTCTTACTTGGATCCGGTCGTGCATCCGTTCGACTCCTGAGACACTCCTGAGAGCGAGCGGACCCACAGACGGATGTGTTTCCTTAGTCCGCCCCTGCATCCGATCGATCCCTGAGACACACCCGAGAGTGAACTGACCCATGGGCGGATGCAATAGACTTGAGTCCATTCCATCATCCATTCAGGTTAAATCACAGAGATTACACTAGGCGGACTGATAGAAGGTACCACGATTGGTGGATCCGATCGTGCGTTCGTTGACAGTCTCTTTCGAGATTTCAAAGGGCTTCTTCTCCAGCTTGAAGCTTGGAGTGCACCCAGCTCTCAGAGATATGGGAGGGGTGTCTAAGTCTCCCTAGGGTCACTAGAACCTAGGTTCACCTCATGGATCCAAGATCCTACAAGAGTTTGGTCTCAAATTGGTCCAAGGGTTGGGTTTCATGGCTTAGGACCAAGGGTTTAGCAGCATTGGCTGCAAGGCAGCTCGTGGGAGCCCAAACTAGGTCTAGGTCAGCTCCATTTGAGCTCCCAATCAAGGACCAAGCATCACCTTGAGTCCCAAAGGGAACCCTAGGTTAGCTCAAGCTCAAGGAAATCTACAAAATGAAATGGGAAGGGAGAAGTGTCAAGGGTTTGAGGTCTCACCTTCAATGGAGGCAGCAAGGACCATGCTAGGTGAGCCTTCTTGACCTCCTTCCTTCCAACCACCCTCTCCGTCTCTTCTCCTTCACCTTCTTCTTCTCCCTTTGTCCGGTCAGCAAGAGGAGGAGATGTGGGGCAGCCAGCCATCTTGGCATGGCTTCCATCATCTTCCCTTCCCCTCTCATTCCTCTCCTACTTCTACTTCTTCTTCCTTCCTCCTCCTTCTTCTCTTGTCTCTTCTCCTCCACGGTTTGCTTGGGAGGGGGAGAGATAAGAGAATAAAGGATTCTCTTATCCTTTAAGTGTAGGAAAGGGCCTTAGGCCATGTTTGGTTAGTTGCCCCCAAACACAATTAACCCCTTAGACTTTAAATGGGTTCTAATTAGGTCTTAGGTCATGTTTGGCCCAAGTCATAACCCATAGGTCCATTTAGTTAATTGGGTCATGTTTGGTTTAGGCCCAAGTCTTATAAGACCCATTAGCTCTTAGGCCTTGTTTGGTTTAAGTTGGGGTGTAAAACCCATTAATTCTTTAAGTTAGGCCTTATAGGCCTACTCTCAAGGCCCAACTAGCCAACTAATGGTAAGGGTGAAGGTCCATTTGGTCCAAGGGTCTGATTAGGGTGTCCGGGACACAGGGATGTGGGTTCCACAGGAAAAATTACCAAAAGGGCAGGTAACAGCACAGGCGGATCCTCGAGTGAGTTTGTTCGTGACTCCGGTGCTGCTATCAGGGCCCAAACTTTAGGAAAAATTGCGGGGCTTTGACCCACACTTCCAGGACTATGAGGGGATAGTTATAATAATATTTTAAGTTCAAGGTCATTAATGTTGACCATAGTTGTAAGGCATTACCCTCTGGGTAAGGTCCAAATTGTCCTAGGATATTAGGGGATATTTCGGGTACGAGTATAACAAAAATAGCTCTAAACATGTTATCACTGTGTAAACCTATAATTTCTCCATTCAAATTGCAAGGGGCCTTCACCCAATGTTGCCACTTGCTTTCGATGATTATATAACATTGTGATACGTTGCCAAGTGCTGTCACATAAGCCCAAATATCTCTGTATCACTACCAAAGCACTGCTTGATCATTCCAGCTCCCCCAACTTATTGTTGTCTGACCTCTCCAATCACTTCCAAGACCCATGTACACTCTGTATATTGCCAAAAATTATTGTCATTGTCTAACACTTGTGCACCATTTTCGGCACCACCCCAACATTGTCATGCCACATCTTCAATAAAATTTCCCATGCACTGCATGTTGTCAAATCACTATACTCTATCACCTCATTGACACTGTCAGTATTGCCAAATCAGTCTATAATCCATGTGATATATTTGTACACCCATGTACACACCATTGCCACTACACTAAAAATTTTGCACTACTGACTGTACTAAGCATTGTACTACCATTGTGTGAGTGTGTTGATCCTAACACTGTTGACAACGATGACAACACCACTGCCATATTTCCAACAATTGCTAAGGAGGGTTTAATTGAGCTCAAATTCAGGATTTCAATGGAATGATATGGATTCCTTGGTAGTGATTACTAGCTGAAATGTTTGGAAAGAAATAATATTCATGGTAAGATATTTTGGAATTTTGGACACTATAGTAGTGCCCATATTAAAAAAAAACCAGATCCCAGTTTTGAAATCTTTTTCCCCTCTCATGGTAAACCTCATCGTATATTCAGGTCATCTCCAAAATTTTAGACAATGAGTAATATACTCGACATACGCATTGCATCTTTTTTTATACTAGCAATCTAACCGGCTGAGCCAAACTTTGCAACATCATTGGTCATTCCCAGCTTAACAAACTTGAATAATTCTAAGAATAACCCTTTTATGACCAAAACTGATCCATGTTTAACACCCTTAGGCCCTGTTTGTTTGATGGAAAGAAAAAGGGTGGGATAGTTAAATGTGTGGGACCCACCCATGTACAGTGGGGTGAGGGAACATAAAAGGGAAGCAAAGAACAATATGGAAAAGTGAAATTGTGGGCCCCATTTTCAAATATAATAATCAATTTCAAGTTTCCAACAACTTCTCTCGTTCTCTGGATGGCCAAGCATCACTTCTGTGTTAGTTGATACAATCCCATGTCAAGATTTCAGGACTACCTGTCAAAACTCCCCATGTAATTGAAATCATGGACACTAAAGAGCCACGATTCTAATGTCACTCATCGAAATCAAGTTTATGGCGGTGGAGCACCCTCTTGGTTAGGGTTCCATGGCGGAGCCTCCAGGTGCTCGGGAGGATCGTCCGTCGAACCTCTCTCGGTCGGTGGATCGAGTGGAGGTCTCGGCTTCACCCCCTTTTGCTCTAGCATCGTGATCCTTTGCGGCTGTTGCTCCGCGATCATCGGCATTGGCTACTCCTTCGATTCCAGAGAAGGCCCCATCTTTGCATATGGGAACGTCTGCTACTTCGATTCTAGTGAAGGGCCCCATCTTTGCATATGGGAACGACTGCAATTTTTTTCACAAAGGCTAAAATCGCGATTTCAGAGGAGCCATTACAATGGGCTTTGGTAGCCAAGTGCTCATATGGACGTCCATGTATTTTTTATGTGAAGAGGGCTATCCAATCTTCGTTCCATCTCTCTGCAGATGTGATCGTCTCTTCCTTGGATCCACGACACTTACTACTGCGTTTCCTTAACTAGGAAGATTTCATTAAAGTTTAGATGAAGGAACACATGGTCATAAAGGGTTTTCCTTTTCGTTTTTTCAAATGGACTAGATTTTTTAAGGCTGGTCTCGAATCGCCGATTGTTTTGGTTTGGGTTTCATTCCCTAATCTCCCTGTGAATTTGTATCAAGGGAATTTCTTTCTCTCGGTGGCAGGTACAGTTGGAAAGGTGTTGAAGGTGGACAGTACCACGATTAGATGTACAAGAACAGTTGCTGCTAGGGCATGTGTGGAGGTGGATTTGCGTTCTATTCTACCTGATCAGATTTGGGTCAGTTGTGAAACATCTGGTATTTTCCAAAAGGTTGTGTTTGAATGGTTGCCATTGTTTTGCTCTAGGTGCTCTAAATTGGGGTAAAGTCTGGACTTTTGCAGGCAAAATACGGTTGGAACTGTGACGAGTGGAAGAAAGGAGGACACTGGGAAATTGCAGGCTTCTGCCCAGCCTCTTTCTAGAGTGCAAGCAATCGGTGACCATGGGGGTAAGGGCATTCAGGCTACGGAAAAAGGTAAGTAGATTTTAGTTGAAAATCAGGGATTGGGAAGGGAGTTAGTCGTGGTGGAAACGTCAAATGCTGCGATCCCTTTACATGCTGCGCCTGATCTTTCCCCCTCACCTCAAATTAATTTAAAAATGGATGTGGCAGACAAAGATGGTTTGGTGGAGGTGCCCACAGAATCTGAAAAAGCTCTCTCTCCACGACTTCTTTTCAATGAGGGAAGAATCTGTGAGACCTCTCCAAACCAGCTGGATTGCACTTCTAGTTTGGACATGGTTTGTGGAAGCATGTTGAGGGGTTTGGGACAGGACCCCATCCAAGTGCAAGAGACTCTAGATCCAAATAATGATGGGATTTCTCTTTTGAACATTCGGAAGGTAATTTGGAAGGTAACTTGGAGGAACAAGGTAGGGTTGAAACGGGGCATCAAGGTAATTCTTTGGTGCCAAACCAACGAGAGGGAGGGAGTTCGAATGCGCATAATTCCCACCTTCAAGATGGGGCTATCATTTTAAATTTGCCTAACGAGGAAGAATCAGTTCAAAGATCGGATTCTCGTGGATTGGGCCATGACCAATCTGATCAAGAGGAGGTGTAAGACGAGTGGACTCAGGTGGTGGGTCATAAAAATAGTAATGGTCATAGGAAGGCTCTTCGAGGTGTTTGTGTGGGTTCCCATTTGGCAACTGCAGTTATTGACAGAACTCGAAGTCAAAGGAATGCAAATCTTGGTGTTCAGATGGTGGACGCGGCGGTGGAAAAACATCAGGTTGAAAAGGAGTTAGGAGTGGGATTACAAAAAATTCCATCTCCCTTTTCGCCAGAGGAGGAGGTTCTTTTGGCCCGTGTGGCTCTTGTTCGGCCTGGTTTATATGCTGAGACCCCCCGACGATCGTATTGGATAAGGATCCCCCGGTGTGCCTCACAGATCCCCCATAGCCTTATGTTATTTTTTCTTGGGTGAGCGAGTGGCTTGTTGCCCTCGCCAATTTAATATGTTTTAGGACTGAGTCCCCTTCTTAGCTTTAGTTTTCTTTGCCTTTAGTCTGTCTTTAGGCTTGTATGCCTCCTTTATAATCTTCAATAAATTTTTATTTAAAAAAAAAAAAAAAAACTTCTCCCGTTCTCCTTCTTCTCCGCAAACGTTTGTTGCAGAAACAACTCTTGCACCCAAAAAAGGGCCTCTCTCTCTTGGCCTCCTCATCGGCCATCATCACTGGTGTCGGCACCACCAATTCCTCTTAGCTAACTGAAATTTGACGATTGCTTTGCTCTATTGCACTTCAGCAACAATAGAGAGGTAGAGAGGACGTTTGATTGCTCTTTCCAAAGTCCTTGAATCAGCCCATTGTGCTAAAGTTAGATCAGCTTTCGTTGATGGCAGATGGTGGTGTTGCAGTTTATTAGTTAGGGTTCTAAAATTGTTTTTGAAATTGAAATCACTGGAACCCAGTTGTAAAGCCCAACCTCCCCTCTGCTGGTAATCGTTGATCTGAAATGCCCTTCCATCTCATAGGGCGTTCCATTGTTAATCTGGAACACCCTTTCACCCCATATTGTTGATTTGAAACACCACGTTGCATAGCCCAACCTCTCCTCGCCTCCACATTCAACATTACTGTTGTTAGCAGAACGGTTACCCCTTCCTTTCCCACAAGAAAAATCAAGCCAGAGAAAAATCAAAGTAAACCCAACCAAGAAAGAACATAATTCAAACAATCTGTAGAAAACTAGATCAATACAGATTAGAGAGCTCATCGGTCAGATCAAATCTACGAAAACCGAGCTTACATCGACTGAGAGAGAGAGAGAGAGAGAGAGAGAGAGACTTGCAGGGAGGGCAACAATGAGAGACGAACTCACCAGTTCCCGGACGGCCTCGATCTTCAGGTCTTCTCCTATCCCCACGACACAAAAGCTCTTCTCTCCTTCTACTTCATGATGATATCGGGATTTTTTCCAAGCTAATTTTCTTTTGCGAGAATGGTTGGTCTAAAGAACATCAGACCATGTCTGAGACGGTCTATAAAGAACGTTCTTGAGATAAAAAATCCATCCGGTTCGTTATTAAAGACCAAAAGCACGAACTGAAATGCCAAAGACGATTTTTCATTTTTTCGTTCTTAAAGAACGAAAAAACGCCAAAGAACATTCTTGAGAACAAACACAGCCTTAGGGTTGATGTGCTAAATGCATTCATGCAAGATTGCAACCTTGCAAGTTCTAGCATCTCAAGATCCATCTAGGAGGATAGAGTTTCAAAAGGGTTCTGAAAAACCTAGGATCAACTTACCTATTCATCTCATCAACAAATAACCCACCCATCTTTAGGGTTTGTAAGGAAAAAGTTCTAGCATCTCAAGATCCATCTAGGAGGATAGAGCTTCAAAAGGGTTCTTTTCTTACCCTTTTCTGGGTATCTTTCTAAGAAAGGGCATTTGTAGGACAGTACACGTCACAACTAACCTGCTGTACTCCCTGGAGTAAGAAAAGGCTTTTAAAAGGGCCACGTCTTTAGTAATTTTTACCTGTTTGCTTAGTATTGGTGCTCATTGGTTCACAAACTTTGAGGTCACCAAAATCTAAAGAACAGAAAAAAAAAAACTTGAAAGGTGTTGATGCTATCATTCCACGTGGGATTCTGGCAAAGTTCGTACGTGGACTTCCAACTAAGAAAAAATGCAACTAAGTGGGACCCACCAGATATAGCCGTTGAAGTGACGCTCCGGGATGTATACCCTTCTCTACTGTTCAAATCAAATATAAGTAAAAACTAGCCGTTAGTCTTAACTGAGATAGCGCCTCTGATTTCTTCCATGATCCACCTGACTTTTGTCGCCGATTTTATCTCCCCAAAAAATAAAGATTCCCTCTCTCTCTGCTCACTATGATCTTCACATGCTCTATCAAACCCCCCGCCCTTGCTCCAGCTACATAACCCCTCTCCCTCGGATATCTCTCCCCTGTTTCATTCTTCTTTAATAGATTCCCCCCTCTAGTAAGCAAAACCATTCTCTTCACTCTTCTGGTTTTCTACATATCTGCAACTGTGCTTTTAGTGACCATGGATAATCAAAATCAGGTCTTCAGTGGATTTAGTAGATACCCATTAGAGCTTCTTCAGCACCTGAAGAAATCAAAAGCTTCTCATTGTCGGATTTCTAGTAAAAAGAAGGAGAAATGGAAGAGTCAGTCATCCTGCAAAGACCCACTTCAGCATTTTGGGTTCCCGAACAAGTTTTTCCTCTGTACGCGCTTGTTCTTGCTTCTTCAACTACTCGTATTAACCTTCCAATCTGTCTCTAGCCAAGGGTGGGATGGGGTCGTTGTTACTCAGGCAGACTACCAAGCTCTGCAAGCCTTCAAACACGATTTAATCGATCCTAAACGGGTCTTGCGGAGCTGGAATGACAGTGGCTATGGAGCTTGTTCAGGAGGGTGGGTAGGGATCAAGTGCGTTAAAGGGCAGGTTATACTGATCCAGCTCCCTTGGAAGGGATTGAGTGGCCGAATCTCTGAGACGATAGGCCAACTCCCAGCACTTCGAAAGCTTAGTCTCCACGACAATGACATTGGGGGTATGATTCCTTATTCTCTAGGTTTCCTTCCTGATCTCAGAGGAGTTACTCTATTCAACAATAGACTTTCAGGTTCAATCCCTGCTTCACTTGGTTCCTGTCCTTTGCTTCAGACTCTTGATGTTAGTAACAATTCACTAACTGGAACAATCCCTGCTAGTCTCGCCAACTCTACCAAGCTTTACAGACTCAACCTCAGCTTCAACTCTCTGACAGGTTCGATCCCAGCTGCAATCACCAGCTCCCCTTCTCTGACCTTCCTAGCTCTCCAATACAATAATCTCTCTGGTTCTATTCCTGATAATTGGGGAGGAACCAAAGAGAACACATTTTATCAGCTTCAGTCCTTAACCCTCGATCATAACTCTTTCTCTGGAAGCATTCCTATTTCATTGAGCAAGATGAGTAGGTTAGAAGAGATTTCTCTGAGTCATAACCAGATAAATGGAACCATACCCAATGAAATAGGGAAGCTTTCAAGACTTCAAACACTAGATTTGTCTGACAATGCCATTCATGGAAACTTTCCTGCTAGTCTCTACAACCTCTCCTCCCTTGTTCAATTGAATCTTCAGGGCAACCGACTCGACAATCAAATCCCAGAAGACGTGAACAGACTACAGAATCTATCCATTCTCAACCTGAGTAGAAACCAGTTCAACGGCCACATACCAGAGACTATTGGAAACATCTCCAACCTCACCCAACTAGATTTATCCCAAAATAGACTCACAGGAGGAATTCCAGCTTCTCTTGCCAATCTGATCAATCTAAATTCTTTCAATGTCTCCCACAACAACCTCTCTGGTCCTGTTCCCTTTCTCCTATCCGAAAAATTCAACTCAACCTCTTTTGTTGGGAACCTTCAACTTTGTGGATACAGTGCTTCGACACCTTGTCCTTCTTCTGCTCCTCCACCACCATCACCATCACCGAAGATTTCCAAGCCCCACCATCGCAAACTGAATACAAAAGACATAATTCTCATAGCCGCTGGAGCTCTCCTGGCGGTTTTGCTTTTATTGTGTTGTATCTTGTTGTGCTGTTTAATCCGGAAAAGGGCTGCTTCCAAAGCAACAAATGGACAGACGGGTGGAACAGCTCCGGCGGCAGCAGCGAGAGGCGAGAAGGGTGGACCTGCTATGGGAACCGAAGTTGAAGCAGGGGGTGAGGCAGGAGGGAAGTTAGTCCACTTCGATGGGCCATTAGTGTTCACAGCAGATGATCTTTTGTGTGCAACAGCTGAGATAATGGGGAAGAGTACTTATGGGACTGCGTACAAGGCAACATTAGAGGATGGGAAACAAGTTGCAGTGAAGAGATTGAGGGAGAAGATCGCCAAGAGTCAAAGGGAATTTGAAGTGGAAGTGAATGCATTGGGGAAGATTCGACACCCAAATCTCTTAGCCCTCAGGGCCTACTATTTAGGACCCAAAGGAGAAAAGCTTCTTGTGTTTGATTTTATGCCTAAAGGGAGTCTTGCATCTTTCCTCCATGGTAAGTTCATTCTCTTAAAGGTTAATTCTTTTTTCTTGTTCAATTGACCAAAATATTCACAGTAGTCCATAGATCAACCGAAAACTTCCTATCTGAACATTTCTAATTGTCAATTTATGTGCAGCTCGCGGACCCGACACACCGATCGATTGGCCAACAAGGATGAACATAGCCATGGGTACAACAAGAGGCTTGTGCTACCTTCACACCAATGAGAACATGGTGCACGGGAACCTGACCTCAGGAAATATCCTGCTGGATGAGAACACCAATGCCAACATTGCAGACTATGGCCTCTCTAGGCTCATGACCACTGCTGCAAATTCCAATGTGATTGCCACTGCTGGGGCGCTAGGGTATCGAGCACCAGAGCTCTCAAAGCTCAAGAAGGCCAATACAAAGACAGATGTGTATAGCCTTGGGGTGATCATATTAGAGCTTCTTACAGGGAAATCTCCAGGTCAGGCAATGAATGGTGTTGATTTACCCCAGTGGGTAGCATCTATTGTTAAGGAAGAGTGGACTAATGAGGTGTTTGATCTGGAGCTGATGAGAGACGCCTCAACTACGGGTGATGAGTTGCTTAACACCTTGAAATTGGCTCTGCATTGTGTTGATCCTTCACCAGCTGCAAGGCCGGAAGTCCAACAAGTGCTCCAGCAATTGGAAGAGATAAAACCAGAAATAGCTGCCAGTGCTGCAAGCTCTGGAGATGATGGTGCTGGAGTGCCATCAACAAGTGAATAACTTTAATTTAGAACTTGTTTCGCATTAAGATAGCAGAACTAGGAAGAATGAGAGTAGGAATAATTAGTTCATGATTCTTTTATTCTTGAATTTTGGATCCATATGGGCCTTCTTGTGTCTGTAAATATGTTTCTTCCACTTTGTCTTGTGATTTGGTAGTATATTTTTCCCTTCTTAGTTCCCTTTTTGTCCATGTTTTAGAGGTAAAATGCAGAGATAAGATGATAGTAACATATTTATATTAAGAAAGTACTTCTAGTTTTAGATGATGTGATGATAGTTAATGAAGAAGGGGAAAAAACCCCCAATAAAGGCTTATGTGTGGAACAGCAATGATGAACTGATTCATTTTAAAATTCAAAATCGTTTGGAATCTCACTGACCTGATTCTGATTCCAGTTAACAACTTTAAATGGATCAGGCAATATGATTCTATCTGATCTGGGTCGGCCTGATTCACCTAATCCATGGAGACATTTTTAGATCATAGGTCTACATGTTTGGTTGATCAAATCATATGTTTTAATTTAGCAAATCTTAATTAAAAAGTGGCATTTCTGTCAATGCATATGGTTGTAACTGCAAGGATTCTCTTACCTACATACCTAGCTCTCCCGTCTCCGACCAAATTCTCTCTCTCTCTCTCTTGTTTCCGGTAGGGCTCAAGCTCTACTTGAAGTGGTCATTGATGGCTGAAGAACTCTTATGAAGAAAAAGTATTTCTTTGGGCAGTTAATATTTCAAAAAAAGAAAGGCAGGGGTTAGGGTTTTCGAATTCCTGAATCATGCTATTGCTAGTGAGGTCGGCGACATTGGAAGGATCCATCTCCGTTTCTTGCGGTAAACTCTGCATTTACTCTCTCTTTCTCTCTCTCTCTCATTCTGGAACGGACTTTAACGTTTTGTTGGATTCTAGTATGTTTTCATTGAAAGACCAGCCAAAGAAGCTGAAGAAGGCATTGGAGAAAGAGATGGTTGCTTGGGAATCTATGAAATTAGTGGATGGGCTAAACAGGCGTATACTAGAATGAATGTGTCTATGAATCCTGATGTTTCAGGTGATGATGAAAGATTCAAGTGACAGTAATAGTTTCTTCCCACAACTTTTTTTTTTCCTGCTCTTTACCAAATTATAGCTATGTAAACTGTTCTCAATGGAAGAAGAAATTTGTGGTGCCATGATCATGTTCTTCTATATTTCTCAATTGTGCTTTCTGTTTTCTATCGTGTATATTATTGAAAATACAAGACAGTGAGTGAATAATTTCCAGTCGAATTGTGCTTTAGGGTTAGAATTTTTATTGCCCTTCCCACCATTCCAATCTCTATTTACAGTTTCTTAATATATATATATATGTTTCGTGAATGAACTGCTTTAGGCTTTAATGTTTTGTGCTGAATGAAGTGCATGTAAAATTTAATACAAGGGTATGAAAGAAGAATTCTTGTAAAATTGTGTTGCATGTCTATACATTTGGTTATTTCACTCTCTTTTTTCAGCCATTTTGTACATAGCTCTCATGAATGAGCTTTGAAGGGCTGCATTATTATAGTTTCACAACTAGATGGTTTAAGAGCTCTTAATGCACATTTTCTAGTTACATGCTACTCATATTTCACTAGAATGGCTTCCTATTTTCTAAGATTAAAATATATTTCTTTCCCTTTGTTCCTTGCTGTCAATTCTGTGTAGTTCTTATAGGATTATGAGAAGACATCAATTTACCATGATATAGGTGCAGCATGATTTCCCATTTGGTGGTGATTTGTTCTGTAGAGTGTTATGGGTTGGCATGTATTTGTTGTTGTTAGTCCTAATGCCTCTTTGACTTGAAAGAGTAAGGAGCTACATTTTTCATTATAATGAATGGGTGCATTCTATGGTTCACAGAACTCCTGAAATCTTATGTAGCAAAGATAGAGAATTGACAATGCATGACATCAATGGTGAACCCATTCTACCTAAACTGCCAAGAATAGGATAAGACAATGAAGGAAGCTCTATAGTGTATGGCATGTCTTGAGCATTTGAAAGGCATCTAGAGTATTTTAAATAGTATTGTTGGGGTTGGAGAAGTGAAGTAATTTGCTGTTTTTCCCCCTTTTCCTGGAATCATAGTTGGTTTTTTTTTTCTTCCCTGTGCACTTCTTTGTCCTTATGAGTTTCCACTGACGTTGGGTCTTGGAAGTCTAAATGAAAATAGCTTGGGAACTAGGATAAATTGGAAGAAGTTTTGTTTCATTTGATTTCTATTTTGGTATATATAACCTTGATATTATCTGAGAATTAAGTGGAGCTGCCAGAAATTTGGATTTGAGATTTTCCCGGTGGGGGATTAATTAACAGATACAGAAAGCACTTAGATTGATCAACTGAGAAATTAAAAAAGAACCAGATATGGAGAAAGCTCACAATGTTGCTTTATCTTTCAGTGGGGAAATAAAAATGTTAAATTTTACGGGTCAATATTGAGAAAACGCTAATATGAAGCCTTACTATTGTGATAAAGCAGACATCTCCAAGCCAGTGGTTATGTTATAAGCAGTTGTAGGCACTAGAGTTTGATGCTGTTCGTTTTCCCCAATCAAATTCCTCTACAACTTATGCAAATTGATGGAATGGGTAAAAAGATCTAATAATCAATTGAAACTCTTGTTGTGAGACATAGTAATTGTTTTTTTTTTTTGTTCTCTTTCTTATATTTCATTTTTGAAAATTGAAACCAACATGTGGAGTTCTATAATTTCTCTCATCTGGTCCGATGAACATGTTGAAATGTCATTTTTTTTAGATAAAGATGTTCCATAATCAACTTGTATTCGATAAATTTTGTTAATTTATAATGAAATAATCCATGATCATCCTACGTTAGATAATTTTTGCTACTGGATTTGCATATAGTGGAGTTGGAACAATTTTATGTTAGCTATCCAAGAGGTTATATCTGAACCTGATCAAATTATTTTAGTGCATCTAGTAATAGAATTTTGAGATGGTTAGGATCTGCCATCAGGTTGATTGGTGGCTTTACAGTTTGCACTGCTCTATTTTTGGTCTGTCGCACTGAGTATTCTACTCTTGTGTGTGTTTATATGTGGATAGTAGATTAGGATGGATCTTTGATTTTGATGCTACATAGAACTAGACAATGACAGATGAATGAAATGGATGTTTTCTCATATGTTTAGCCTGTATTTTCTAAACACATGAGAAAACATAATGTGCTTGCAAGCCATTGTTTCAGTCTGGAGGTTTATTTTAGCATTTTCGGCTGGAATGTTGGATGATGGCAAGGGTGATTTTGTCGGATAGCAGTAGGTCAAACTCCTTCTGACAGATTCACCTTGGCTAATACTGGTTTTAGGCTACTATATATGTTGTTTAGGCTATCTGCATACTTTGTATTTCAATTAAATGTGTTGTCTACCTCTGTCCCTTTCCTCTCCTTCTTTTTTTTTTTCTGGTATTGATAACTAATTGAACAAGCATTCAAAATTTCAAACAGCAGTGGAAGTAGAAGGGAGGGGGGGAAGAAGTAGTTCTCTGTTCCTGTTGGAGATGGCAATGTCAAGCAAGAAGAAACCTCTTTCTTCTGCCTTAGTGGTCTCTACTGACTGTTCAAGTTTCAGGTCATTCTTTCTCACTTGTGGCAGCCGTCTTTCGTAGTCCAAAACCTATCCTCCTTCACCTGATTCCATCCCAATTATTTCAAAGAGAGCCTAACTCCTGAAAACACTTCTCACCATAACCCCACTTCTCAACCCTCTTCAATTCGTTTAAGAGATGGCAGAGAAGCTGCAAGAATCTACTGGAGAAGAGCCCAGCAATTGGAAAATGAGCTTGATTGATCAGTGGTTAAATACCAAAAAGTTACATAGGAATTTCCTAGAAAGAAAAAATTGGGAATGCCCATCTGAGCTTGAGATGGAAAGTACTGATGAAAGTTGCTTGAGAACAGAGCTCATGAGAATGGCTCATGATGATTACATCTATAGAATGGCTCATGGTGGTTACATCTATAGAACTATGATGTTGGTTAGGCCGTGGTGTAAACTAGTCATGCAACTATCAGTGTCAGTGATCATTCCGGTAGAGGTCTGGTTGGACATTTTGCAGGTTTTACAAAGAATGTTGGCATTGATGGGGACCAACAATCTGCATCATTGGTTGCTGAAATCTCTGCCAATGTGTGTGATCTGTGTGGGGATCATGAAAAGAAGATCAATGAAAGTCCATTGTCGTTGGTTCTATTGAGAATTTTGAAATTCTGGTTTTGGAGGGCATGAGAATCCAAATGGGTAGAAAAGAAAGAGCTAAGAAGGGGGTTTGGAAGAAGAGATATGAGGAGAGATTAAGGGAATGTGTTATTGTTGTGATGCTAATACAAATGAGAGATGCAGAGAAAGAAAATGAAGCTTTTGGGGAGATCATGATTGGACTAGTTGAAGCATCTATTAAGCAGGCAGAAGGAAGTGGGATTGTCATTGAAGGGGTCCATGTTGCAGGGATGGGTTGTGGTGGATTTAAGGAGGATAACAAGTTAGACCATGCCTGGCTTGATTTGGATAATGAACAGTTATTTGGTAAGAGAAGAGATTTCAAGGATGAAGAGGACTATCTGTGGAGTGTATCTGTAAAGGGTTGTAAAGGGAGATTCAGTACTATGAGCCATTGGGACTGTGTGAGGAACCCTGCTGTTGCTTTTACTTCTTGAAAATAGCAAAAGAATTGGCTTTGAGCATAGAAAATAAAAATAACAATTGGCTTGGATTTCTTTTTTTTTGAAAAAAAAAGATAATTTATTGAACAAGCTTCCACTAAAATGTTAGGCTTAGTGGATACTTGGTAACTAATTGAATGGGCTTTCCAATTATGTCCAATTAAAGCATTTCTTATTTTTTTTATGTGGTTGGAGGACTGCTTTGTTCTTTCTTTTTTTTTTTTTTTTTTTTTGTGGTTTCCAATTATGGTCTGATATGGCCCATGTTGCACCATATCAGAGCATCTCTATCTTTGTACTTTTGGATGTACAAGATTGTTCACTAGATCATCCATCTATTCTAGTGCAATAATATTAGAATCTAAATTGCTTTCTCCAGCATACAAAAATGTTGTGTAGTCATCATCTTGGTATCATTGTTGAAACAATTATACTTGTAGTTTGTTTTTTTTTCCCCCGTCTTTCACTAGGATGTTTGTATTCTTTGGAGTCATAGCTATGTGTTTTTCTAATAAATTCATAGAATTATACATTTCCCCCCTCTGCTTAGTTTTATTGGTCAGAGCTATGATGATGCTCTCTATCATTTTCAACTCAGGGTCTAATTATGTAATAAGTAGAAACCACAAAATGAAACAGAGCAATTGCAAACTATAGGCAAAAGCACCCTAACCCTCAATATCATTTTCAGATTTGTATTTTCTCTGGCTTCCCATCAGTAAGTGATACTCTCTTTGGTTATGTAATTTAGCCACAACCAACTTTTTCTTTGGAGAGCTAAATTACTGAACCATGCAATACAAAGCTGGAGCCAAACCTGGTATTTGTATTTACACAATTTCTCAGCCCCCCATATTTTTTTAACAGATGAAATTGCCTATACTGTTCGTTTGAGTCCTTAGGGATTGATGCAAAAGAAAATAAACCCGTTATGAAAAAGTTGAGAACCTACATTGTAGATGGGGATCCTGTTTTACAAAACCTAAGAAAACACTGAACACTCAATTCCCCTTTGAATGAAAAGATAGTACCAGCATTGTTGGTTTGGGTTCTTATTTGACTAACTTGAGAATGTGTATTTTTCATCTACATGTCTACTAGTTTGTACATATCCACCACTCAAATGTGTTAGAATGCAAATAAACTGAAGTGCTAACATCCATGGCAAGTCTTGATCTTGTCTCTCGTTGATTGAGTTTATTTGCAATTTCTTTCTATGTTTTGAGAGGATTTACAATTGATCTATTTTCTCATTTTTAGGTGTGGTTGCATTGAAAGCTGCTGCTGGTGGTTTAAATTTGACTACAATATATAATATTTTTATAATGGTGAATATCAACAACTATTTCCCCTGTAGTCTCAGATACGAAGATGATTTCTAATTTTGGAAAAAGTAGAAAAAAGAAATTCATTCCTCTAATTGATTTCCTTTGTCTTTGAAATGAGTAGAATCCATGATGGAATCCTGCAGCAGATGAGCAAACCATAATGCGAATCCTTCGGATTAAGAAAAAAATGAAGGGTTTGTATGAAAAGATTCATTGTTAAGGTAAGGTTCCTATATAACCTTGGATGTCCAATAGTCTCCATGAAGAGAGAAGTGAGTTTGAATTTGAAAAGGAATTCCTATATAAACTTGGATGTCCAATAATCTCCACGAAGAGAGAAGAGAATTTGAGTTTGAAAAGGAAAAAAAAAATGTAGATGTGTATTAAGACATCTAGGCAATGCCATATCTGATAGATTGTTCATTTTTTTAATGATTATTGATCTTATTGGTCCATTTTTACAGGTACATGTGGAGACTCGATCCATTAAAATGGACAATATTGAGAGAAGAATTTTACAGCTCATTGTTCAGCATTTGATCATAGAGCTTGTCATCGGAGCAGCAATAGACAAGAATTATTCAAAGTTGAGAGATATATTTTTTTTAGGAAACCCTTGTACAAGGATGTTCTGAACATATTTATAAGGATGATCATTTTTCAAAAAATTTAAACATTTGGTTGTATAGTTTATTTTGGATTGAAATGAAAAAATTCTTGGTATATGTTTGAAGTTTTGTAAGTATATGTAGTCTTACAAGGAAAAGAAAAGCGAAAAAATATGAGGAAAAAATCAATATTTTTAGTGATGGTAATCAATTGCCCCTAAAAGATAAGAGAGAAAGCTTTAGAAGGTGGGAGTAAAACGCCCCTAAAAGATGAGAGAAGAAGTTTTAGAGATGGTAGTAAACCACCTCTATTTTAACGTAAACTTCCTCTAGTATTAACCTAAGCACTTCATTTTCTCTCTTATCTTTTAGGGGCGGTTTCCATATGCCATTGTACATGGAGTAGTGAGAAGTACAACTTGGATGCTTTTCTCTATCTTAGCCATACTAGTGATATTTCTATTTTTAATAAGGATAATTTTATTAAATCTGAAATATTTGATAATATTTATCAAACATGTGTTTGTTTTGGTCAACCTTATGATATGTTGGTCAATTTTAATCAAAATGAATAAATTTAGAAATATTTAGGTGCAACTTGGATATATTGATCAAACTTGTGGAAATTAAGTTAAATGAGATAAATTTTAATGAAATTAAGAATATTTTGTCAAATTTGTCAACCTTGCTTATATTGTTAAAAAAAAATGGGATACTATGGTTATTTAGGGTAATCTCGGTCAAACATGTGTTTTTTTTTTCCATCCTTGCGATATATTGATCCATTTTGGTCGAACTGAATAAAATTTAGGCATATATAGGGGTAGTTTGGACATCTTGGTCAAATTTGTGTAAATTAGGGTTTAGGGTCTTTATGGTTAAACTTTTGATAATTTGGTCAAATTTATCAAACCGACTTCATCCTAGTGATATGTTATCAAAAACAAGATTATTTCGACAAATCTTTGTCAAACCTATGCTTTTGTTGAACACATAAGTTAAGAGGGCTAAGGTGGTATTGAAGTGTGCGATTACTTGCTTGAAGATTACAACCAGAACTGATGTGTTAGTTGGCCCTATTTGAATCACCAGGTGTTACACCCATACCTGAAATACACCCTAATACCCCGGGTCGAATTGAATTTTTAGTGACGGGTGATGCCACGATGTCAATGGTCAACACCTGTGACCTTGAACTGTAACAGTCAAGAGGAGGAAAGCTCGAACTCGAGGTTTGCATTCACACCTTGATGGGCAGTTGGATCCCACCATGGGTAAAATCCTGAACCCTAACAATTTGGGTATGCGTATCCCCTCGAAGTCTTGGAAGTGTGGGTCAAAGCCCCGCAACTTTCCTTATGATTTGGGCCCTTACAGCAGCAACGGACTCACGAGACTGGTTCCGTTCGTAGATCCGTCCGTGCTGTTTCTTGCCCTTTTGTTGAATTTTCATGTGGGACCCAAGTCCTCGTGTTCCAAATACAAAAACTAGATCCTCGGACAAGATGGACTCCCACCCTTACCTTCTCTTAGTTTGTTGGGCCATGAAAGTGGGTCCATAGGACTTAACTTAAATGAATAATGAGTTCTTTTATTTAGCTTGAGCCAAACAAACCCTAAAACTAAAATGCCTTTATAGGACCTTAGGCTAAGCCAAATGTGCCATAACCAATTAGACCTAATAGGGTTTGTAACCTTAGCCAAACAGGACTTAAGACCCACTTGAACTTAAAGGATTCTTAGCCTTGGGGGCACCTAGGCAAACAAGTCCTAAGGCCCATTTTATCTTTTATAAGGGAGGCTCAGCTCTAAACTCTCCCATTTCTCCCCCTCCAAGCCAAACCGTGGAGGAGAAGAAAAAAAAAGAAAGAGGAATGGGGGGGGGGGGGGAAAGAAGAAAAAGGAAGGGAAAGCAAGAGGGGTCTTGCTGCCCTACCTCCTCTCCTCTTGCTGTCCGGACAAGGATTCAAGAAAAGAAGAAAAAGGAAACAAGGAGAGAGGAGAAGGTGGATCTTCAAGGCTAGCTGGAGATGGGGTTTGAGCTCCACTCACCTAGGTATGTCTCCATCTTATGGTATCTTCCTTTTCCCCATTTATTTTGGGTTTGGGTAGGTTTATTAAGGTAGAGCTGACCTAGGGTTCCATTTGGGACTCAAGGTGGAGTTCAGCCCTTAATGGGACTCCATTAATGAAGACCAATACCTAATGTTAGCCCTACTTAGCCTTGGTACAGCCATTTCTGCTGTTCCATGGTTTTTCCAAATCCTAAACCTCATATTTGGATCTAGGAGTTAAATCCGTATATGATCTTGGACCCATGAGGTAGGACTAGGTTCTAGTGACCCTAAAAAGGCCTATGGCTCCCCTCCTTGACCCTGAGGGCCATGTGGACTCCAGGTTCCAAGATGGAGAAGAAATCCTTAAGAAAACTCATAAAGAACCTTGACGGATGCACGAACGAATCTAGCATCGTGGTTCCGTCCGTAAATCCGTCCAGTGTATGTTAGCGATTGGTTTGAGTGGAGCCAGGAACGGATTCACCTTGTTGCCTCCGCTTGTGGTTCCGTTCCCTCTCGGGATTGTCTCAGGAACCGAACGGATACACTAACGGATTCATAGAGAGGTTCCACCTGTTGTTCCGTTCCCTCTTGGGAATGTCTCAGGGTTTGAACAGAAGCAGGAACGGATTCATGTAAAGGTTCCTTCCGTGGATCCGTCCCTCGTATTTTGACTTGTTGGCTTGAACGGAGTCAGGGACGGACTCATCCTGTTGCTTCCGTCCGTGAGTCCATCCGTGCTGTTTTGTTTGAAACTCAACTTTAACTTTGGAGGCATAACATAGGACCCCTCTATACATCTTTTAACACTTGCTCTCGCGTCTTTAGGCTACCCAACTCGCTGGAAAGAATGTGTATCGGTGAGATTCATGTCAACCATGTCGGGTGATACCCAAATTAGGTGAGTTGGTTATGGGTGATTGTTTGGGCTTGAATATCTATTAAATATTCAATATCATGCTATTATATGACTTACAAGAATCTTGCACATTTGCATTATTTATCTTGATTATGAACTAACACGAATGTGGATGTGTTAATTGTTTCATTATTGTATCGGGTCACGGTGCCAGGTGTACCAGTTTGGAACCCCAGAAATATTTATAAAATGTGTTGATTGTCATCCTGCCATGTATGGGCTGTGCCGTACTGGTACCCGGGTACTAGATGGAATGGGACGTTGATGCACCCGGAATACCTCTCGGGACGATAGGACTTGCATATAGTATATCTATGGTTAGGATTCTTTTTTTCTTATGCTACAACCCTTACCAATAGGGGTTTATGTGTTGGATAGTCTGCGCACCTGTTGCCTGTGGGGGAGAGAGGCCAGGTCAAGGGTAGTGATGGCTATCAGGGTCTGCCACTGGGTAGTCTGATGGCTTCGACCGGCGTAGGGTCCCTTATGATAACTGAGGCTTCAATGTGACGATAAGTTAAGTGACCCACAATGTCTCCCGAGTTATCATAGTAGCATACACTTGACTTAGAATTGTGTGCTAGGTGGAAAATGAATCTAACATGTGCATGCATCATGGATTGATTTCAAATTGTGTGTTTGTGTGTATGTGCATTCCTCTTTGCTCTCTCACTAGCTTATGGAACTAACCCCATTGCGCAACCTCTTTTAGTTAATATACAAGTAATCTCTTGATGTGCTCCTTTTGATGCAAATCTAGTGGCGCCAGTGACTTGAACTTGGATGTCGATGTACACCCAAGAATGATGCCCTTGTGGCGTGATTTAAACTTTTACTTCTGTAATCATCTTTAGTCATGTACGGACTCCATGTATAAATTTATGGAATTTACTGAATGGATACGGGATATAGTAACGGTAATATATGTTATCATTAGTGGACAGACATCTTGTATTATTCGATTTAAAAATGATTTACGCTTCCGCTGAATTCGATCTCTTTATTCTTGGAATGATTTGCTCTATTGGTTTACGCACCCTGACACTATTATGCCTTGATATTGGGTAGGCTGTGGATCGAGACACTGTATCTGTAATCCTAGTAGTATTAGGATGACACTTGTCGTCCCAGTCACCCCTTTTTCTTGTAATATATCCTTTATTGGGATGGGGGGCATGACACCACGTCTCTACCTTATCCATTTACAAACCTAGGGTTTTGTATTGCTATTGCAAGGTTTGGATGAAAGTGACTCTCTATTTTACCTAATTTTCACAAATTTTTCTAGTATGTCCAAACTTTACCAAAATATATCTAAATTTTATTCAATTTGATCAAAATTGACCAACATTGCAGTGCAAGGTTGATTAAAAAAAAAAAAAACACACACACACACACACAAGTTTGACGAAGATAACTAAATATTTTGGATTTAATCAAATTATCCATATTCAAAATAGAACTCATCAGTTTGCCCTAAATGACTCTAGCATCCCACGGGTGACCAAAGTTAACCAAGTTTAACAACTCTGAAAAATATTTTCCCTTTTTCATCAAAATCTGTATCAGTTGACCTAATTGTCACAAGCTCGACCAAGATGCCAAACTTTACTTAAATATGCCTAAGTAATAACTGAAAGTGGATAGTACTTAATTCTCCATGGATCTACACCCAAAATAGCAGAGCAATTAATAACTAAAACGAACTCTTCCAACTTTTTTTTTCTCCCAGTGAAACCAAGCTTCCATGAGCTCCTACTATCACAGAGAATAAAATCCACAATAACACGATAAAGTCTAGTTGAGCTGGAATGGATTTTTTTTATTTCCTATCTTAGTAAGACCAAAACTAAATTTAGCTGAATGTAAGACAAAACTAATTCAAGCTTAGCATGAAGGATTAAGAACATGGATTGATAAGCATAATCCTGATCTGTTTTCTCCACAAGCACTGATAAAACTAAAATAAATAAATAAAACAGCAATTCCAAGGCCATCACCCACAATTTTTTTTATTTTTAAAAGTAACTCTGAAAGGAAAACAACAATTCCAAGGCCAAAATTTGAAAGAAATTTCACTAAATTAGTCAACATGAGAATCTTGATGGAGTCGAACCATCATCTCTTGGTAAAAAACCAGTTGCTCTTCCTTTTTGAGCTAAAGACTCACCAACATCAATTAAAACAATGTTAATTTAATCCAATATATAAAAAAAAGTTATTAAATACATTTCTGTGTTGCTGCATTAGCACATAATTGCTCACAAGATCATAATGCAGAGATTTGGGTTGTTGGTAACAATGATGACTCTTTTAAAAAGTATATCCCTTCATTGCTGAGTTGTTTGGTTCTCTTTCTCCCTCTTCTTATGAGTAAATGCTATGTTGATTAATAGGAGAGTAATTGACAAAGGCAAAGGTTTTTGGGCCTTAGTTTTAGTTTTTTCTTTTGAAAATCCTTGCCTTTCACTAATCCAATATTATAGAATCTGGCAAGTATAGAATGGACTCTGGGGTGTCTATCTCTCAACCTTCTTAGTTGGGAAGGGAACCCAAAAAGCTAAGATCCATTTAATAGTAGAGAGGAAAAGGAAAGGTAACGGAAATTCTTCTCAAACTTCAATTTGACTATTACAGTACTAATCAGCTCTCGCAGTGAATCAAATCAAGGACATTTCCTTTTAAAATTATGTGATCCAGTATGAGGCATTAGTACTGAACCTTTTCCTTTAGCTTATGAATCGAGGAATAACCACTAATATGAAATTATAAACAGTAGCAGATATCAGGTTTAACAAATCAGAACCAGAAAAAAGAGTTTGAAGAAGCGGACTTAAACTATGATTCTTGAATTCGATCAAAACTCTTGAGTTTTGAAAATAGTAATCCAATCTGGAGTTCAATTCAATGTCCTGATGTTAAAACTGAAATCAGAATAGCACTCAGATTTAGACATCCAAGGCAGAATCGTAACAGCAACATTGAAATGAGATGAGATAGAGAATCTTACAGAAATAGCAACACACGGTTGATGGTCACAGCAGCAGCAGGACGGTTGCCTTTTCCTAGTTAGAATGGCCCTATCATGCACAAGTGCTGATCCTGATCGTGATTCATCCTCCACTGAGCAAAATATGCTCTTAAAAAACTCATTTTAACCCTGGTCTGGAAAAATTGGTCAAGAACTCTGCCCTTTTCGCTTGCCTCAATTGATTTACTTCCCTTGATTTCTTTAAGGGGTCTCATAAGAGTTCAAAGTCAGCATAGAACTGCAAGTACTTAAGGTGTTAGGTATCTCAAAAACTCTGCAAACAATTTGAACTTGGTGTATCTATAGATGAGTTTTTCATGGTATATATCTATTAGGTCTTGCTATATTGTATTACTCTTAAAAATAGTCCTTTTGTATGTAGTTCTTCTCTAATTACTATAACTAAAACAGTGTTTTTTTCGATTTTATTCATGTTGTAACTCACAAGCTTTATTTCTGTGGCATCAGTGAAACTGAGTTATCTTCTTACTCAGCCTAGAGAAACACTAGGAACACTGAACCCCAGTACTGAATGGAGTTATTGTTCTGCAAGTTTCTTTACTTCATTTTCTTGAGTGGATGAGAATGGAGAATAAATAGTTGTCTACTACACCAACAAACCACTGCTGACCCATGTGAAGGGCAATAGTCAAATCTACATTGTTCCATGGCAACTGACATCTCAAAATCTTCCAAACTACATTCAAGTGACCTTCAGATTGATCAAGCATTAATAGGCTAGCCCTCATGTGTTATTCAAGCAGTTTTTCCATGATTTTGGACAAAGCAATCAAATACTCAGACTTAATTCATCTGAACAGGAACTAATGTATAATACTGACAAACATGAACATAGGCAACCAAATCTAACTAATTAAATTAAAAACTGTAACCAAATTGGCGAGTACCAATGTGTAAAATCCATATTAGAATCAGTGTGTTTCTATATCCATTGATGTACTACTAACTCACGGACTTAACAAAATCGGAGGGATCAACAAACAGATCATTAGAGGTCGCAGCAGGGTTCAACAGATCGGCGGAGACCTTACCTTCCCAAATCGGGGGGGCGGGATGAGCCTCACCTGAGCAGCAGGGAGTCAGAGCCTTAGAGGTCACAGCAGGGTCCTCTTCCACGACGAGGTGAAGCTCGGTCGGGTTCTTCGCAGGGCTCTTCCACGGCTGGGTGAGGCAGAGTTCAGGGTTTGTACTCAATTACGATCTTACCCTTGTTAAAAATTCTAGTTAAAGTTCTTGCTTTGTTTCTGATTTTTTTTTTGGGTTTTTGTCAAATGCCCCCCTGAAAATGCCCATTTGTCTAAATGCCCCCTTACAATTTTTCTAATTGCAAACCCCCCTCTACTTTCAAAACTTTGTAACACATTGGTCCCTGTAGTTAATTTGGAACGTTAGATGTAAGTTTCAGTGTATCTAATGACCAAAATGCCCTCATCTTCTCCAAATGATTTAGGGTTTGAAATTGAAAATCAAACCCTAAACCATTGGGGAAGATGAACCCTAAAATCAAACCTCCAAAATTGAAATTACTGCATCAATTAACCATCTGAGAGCCTCCAACAGAAGTCCAGTTAACCAGAATCATCTAATCAGGTTACGTATTTGCTTATATCTCCCTCTGAGTTCCAGTTAAATGCTCGGCTGCACTCTACTGTTCATGTATTGCGTACAATGGTTTCAGCCAATTACTTGGATTCCTCTTCAGGAAAAAAAATCCATTAGACAATTGTACATTAGAGGGTTTGACATACCTTTGACATTAACAAAATACGCTTGGCATGAGGTCCAAGAACCTGTCGGACATTGACAATATCTGAGCCTTTGCGAACAAAGGACAAAGCGATCGTATCTATACTGTCCAAATTGAGGTCCTTAAAGCTGATTGTCAATGACTCAAAGTGATGCAGCTCTGCGTATTTGTTTTGAAATCTACCGATAACCTCTCAATCCCAATCCTCTCATAGCAAAAAGGAATTTGTTTAGCATGATCACAAGACGTTGGAGGCTCTCAGATGGTTAATTGATGCAGTAACTTCAATTTTGGAGGTTTGATTTTCAGTTTTGAAGGTTTGATTTTAGGGTTCATCTTACCCAAATGGTTTAGGGTTTGATTTTCAATTTCAAACCCTAAATCATTTGGAGAAGATGAGGGCATTTTGGTCATTAGATACCCTGAAACTAATATCTAACGTTCCAAATTAAAGGTCTTAGGCTGGTCACGTGTTCAAGTACCCTTACGGGTCACTATTATGGTGGGCCCACCTTAGCACTAAAAAGAAAATTACAAGATTACCCAATAATGGGTTTGAGTTGATCAAATTATCCACCCAATCCTTTGTTTAACTTAAGGAAAAATGTTAGGCACACTACTGATTTACCATAAGCTAGCGTCTTCTGTGTCCATCTCTCTCTTCCCTCCTTCCCTTTGAAATGACCCCCTTGCCCCTCCTGTATGATGTTCCGTCTGTCTACTAACTTATTGCATACAAACTAGGGGTGCAAGTTTGGCCCTGCCGGCCCGAACCCGCCCTGGCCCGTCTTGAGCCCGAACAGGGTCTGGGTTGAGATATTTGGCCCTGAGGGCGGGTCAGGGCTAGAAACTTCTGGCCCTGAGTTAGGGTCGGGTCGGGTTAGGGTTGAGGCCTCGAGCTAAGCTTGGCCTGGCTCGGCCCGACCCTGATTTAAGTTATACTATAAAATATATATTGATATAATTTATACATTATGAACTTTAAATTTCACCCATATTTTTTTATATAATATACTATATATGAAGACAATAAGCGTTATAATATAATTTATTATATTGTTATTTTATGTAAAATTAATAAGTTCTTCCCAGTCCATTCCAACCCATGCATTTCTTTTCCCCTCCTCATGATCAGGGCCAATTAGGGTCGGTCCGGCCCAACCCTGAGGGCGGGTCAGGGTTGGATTTTTCTGGCCCTAAGTCAGGGTCGGGTCGGGCTTGGGCCCAGTTAAGGGGACTTAGGGTTGGACTTTACCTTGACATTTCCACCCCAACAAAACCCCACCAACATGTGGATCCCATCTTCCCAACAATCCCACCCTCCTTTCTAAATAAACAGGGCTTAAAAGTGCAATGCGGTGCAGTTCAAGATGAAAATGTCGACACCTGGCAGGTGTAATGTAACATTCAACTGCGCTGAGCTCGAGAAGAAAGAAAAAAAAATACTGGGGTGGTGCAGCTCAAACCGTTAGATGTCACGCCTACTAGGTGTCGACCTATCCACCCCGAATTGCACTTCACTGCACCATGGGGTAATTGGGGAGAATTTAAATTCCTTCTTCCTTCTCCCTCGCCACTTATTTTTTTTAGGACCTAACTAAAAAATTTTGAGATGGGAAGGAAACTTATTGGGATATTTGGTTGTCGACTAATCAGTCCAAACAAAAAAGAGAAAAATTGGCTTATTAGGACTTTACTCTTTTGGGTTTTAGTATATGCACTGGGTAGAAATAAAAAGAGGCGCAAGGGATTAAACGACAAGCTGGTGTTTCCTCAACTTCTTGCCTTCTATATTTCAATTGATGACTAACGCTTCAAAGAAAAAGAGCATCAAAGATTCCTCCAAACAGAACAAACCAAAACCTTCAAAGAAGAAGAGCATCAAAGAATCCTCCTACCAGAAGAAGAAACCAAAACCATAATACCAACAGAAAATACAGTGTCTTTTCCCCTCTCCAGGTGAGCCCACCATCTTCCCGCTGAATTGAACACATTATTGACCCATTTTCTCCACTACAAAACAGAAAATCATTGAACCACTTCCATGGTCCAATGTCAGACAATGGACCAGACCAACTGGGTTACTGACACCTATCACCAAGCTGGAGGAAGAAGGACGTAAGAAGGAAGTTAGTGGCAAAAATGTCAAAAAAAAAATAGTTGGAAGAGTGGGGGACTGTTCTGGGTAATTTTGTAATATCTATGTTTGTTTTCGGTAATTTAATTAAAACAAAAGAGTAATTTGAAAAACCGAAAATATTGAGTAATCTTGTAATTTTCCTAAGAAAATACCATTTGCGACCAGAGGGTCACCGGCACTGAAAAGATTCTATCTTCACCCAACTGATCCCCCACCTATCCATGTTGATGTGAAAGGTTGTGATGTATTCCCACCGTTACTAACATGTCATTACATCCACCACAATTTCTTTTGCTGTGTGAAAGCACAAAAATCATTATGATTGATTTCTCTCCTTGGATTCAAATTTTTTTGAATTTTTTCTTTCTTAACATCCAAACATACCTAATAATATTTTTTCTACACATTGGTAGCACGATGACTGGAAATTGTTATTGAAGAGCATTAAGGCTGTGTTTGGTATGCATTTTAAGTGGATTTCACGCTCTCTAATGATAAAAATAACTGTTTTTATCATCCATGGGATGTAAAATCTACCTAGAATTCATTCCAAGAATACATACCAAACACAGCCTGAGATGGCATAATAAGCAGCACAAGCAGCAAGGACCATTCAAGCTCTGGTCCATCTCCATCTTTATTAACACCCCCCCCCCCCCCAAAAAAAAAAAAATTTGATAAAAATAACTACTCTTGTCAAATCAAATCAAGCAATAAAAGCAGATAAATAACAACGGTTATATCAATCTATTAACATATAAATTGTTCACACACTGATAACCACCAATAACAACCAAGCGAATAAAATCAATATGGCATGTCATACCGTCATTACTACAATGTTTTCCCTCCGCATAAGTGATCACATGCTTCCTAAGTTCCCATCAACCTCAATCCATTTATTTTTGGAAATCATGGTTAGAAATTAAGAATGTAAAACAAGCACCCCTTCACAAGGAGATAAATGAAGTGTAACTAACCCTGTTCTTTTCAAACAGAAAAAAAAACCAAAACTATCAATGGATTTCAAAACATTCTACCAAGTGCTCTCATTGTTATTATGAACGTGCTGCTATTTCCTACTAGTGTACATAAATTGCAATACCCCCATGGATTGTGGGGGAGGGGGAGGAGCAATTAAATAAAAAAAAGGAAGAAAGAAAAAAGATGGAAAAGAAGCCCAAAACTAAATTTACAGTCACACTTCAACTTCTCTCTTTGGCATACGTACTTGTTTCTTCAGCAACCTTTGCCCACACATTTGCCATCTTCTCTGCATAACCGACCTGTAGAACAAACACATTATTGACATCCTCATATCACAAGGAAGAGGAAACTCTAATAAAATTCCAGAGAGAAATGAAGGCTGTTCCTGTTTTTTATTTATCTGGATAGGTCAGAGAAATGAAAGTTAAACAGGGCCTCTGTGATGCAAATGAAGACCATGTGCACAAAGAAAGTGATAGCATTGTAAAGCAAATTTCATCTGCTGTTTAAATACAGAATATGGATGGAAATCGCAAGGAGTGAGACTGAACGCCTAAATAGCATTGTGCAGCTACCCAGTGTGATAGAATGGTCCCAACACAAGTAAGGGGATCTGTAACAACAGTTATTTTGTCCAGACAAGGTCAATATTTTGGATGGCAGACTAAAATATCTCAACAAGGATATGCAAGGATTTCTCTCAACAGAAGGCCCAACATATAACTTGAAACGAAAATTTGACTCAGAAAGACAAGCTGTGAGTAATATCCTAACAAGGATACAGAAAAAGGATTCTCTTAATAGAAGGCCCAAAATCAGAAACAAAAAAAATGACTCCGAAAGACAAGAACAGAGCAATGGTTCAACTAATATCTTATATTACACATAAAATTAAATTCTTCAAAATGTGTGACAAACAGAAATAATATTAAGACCACATAAAATCAAATTAACAACCACCAGCTGTTACAGTAAATTTGTTACTCAGACTCCATGCTCATCAGCAGTCCACAATCCACATCAATTATCAGTTTATGGGTATAACCAAATAACCAATACTGTACCAATCTCAAAAATTGAGGCACACCACCAATGTTCTGTCTCCAGCTTCTTTGCAGCAAGAATATGACTCATAACAGCCACTTGAGTAGCATCCAAACACTCACTTTCAAAGAGAGATCTCACATGATGAGCCATGCTCAACACTGCCAATTTTTAGAGGCAAACTCTTGTTCCATTGTGCCGTTGGCCATGTCAAGCAACAAAATTCATGGCCCTTCAGGAACACATGCAGCTCTAGAACTCACCCTAGCTGGCAGTAACCAGGCTACTTGGCAGAGAGCCGGTGGAGGAGAGAAGAAAGTCTGAGAAGAAGAGGGGAGGGGGGAGAAGAAGATCGCACAATCACTTTGGCCACACAGGCACTCACAAACACTTTACTATTCCATTCTTCAATTCTGAAATTTCATCCTAATAAAAGCTATTTAAAAGAAGAAAATCCAACTAACAATAGGAACCTATCAAACTTGGAAACAAACTTTAACAAGGAAACAACATCCTAAGATTCCTAACCAACTCTAACACTTGCAAACGTACCCCACTTTCTAAAATAAAGTGAATAAAATATTATCTACCTAAATAAATTAAATTCCTAATATCCTACTGGACCCGGTTCATCTCCATCTGGATACCCAACTGGTTTGGGTCGATCCAAGGTAGTGCACCTGCATCAATTCCCCCGGTGTTGAGAAGAACGGAAGAATTAAAAGCTCACAAGCGGAGGCTATCAGCTCCATGTCTGCAACTGGAAGAAAATCCAAAATATGAAGCCTTGGGGATGCATCCATGGCTGGAAAATCATGGGGAAGCACAAATTCATGATGTGGAATAACTTTCACTGCACTGGAGTCCGTCGTTACCTGATCCACAATCTTCTTGTCTTCCGTTGCCACTATTTGCTGTTCTGAGTGGGGTTGGATCATTGGTGCTGCCTCTTTTGACTTGGAACAAACATCATCAATTAACCCATGAAGAATGAATGTCTGGGGCATGTGAAAAGGATGTAGGGTGCACAGGTTTCTGTCATGATCAATGATGCCTTTTCGTTCTTCTAGCCATTCCCAACCCAATTTAATAACACGCCGAGGAGAATCAAACACTTCACAATGAGTACCATTACAATAATAAGAAACAGAGAATTCGACGAATACATAATCCTCAGAGTGAATAATGATCTGGTCGTTCTTTGATAACATCTCAACCACAGATTGTGAGACAAAATAGCTGCTTTGCAGGTCCATTAAAGACTAGGGATCTCTACTTGGAACAAAATAAAATTAAAGGGGATGAGGTGATAAGAGAGAAAAACAGGGGTATTATGGGGAACTAAAAAAACAAAATAGGTAACATACAGGAATCGTGAGAGGGAGGGGTATACTTGGAAGAACAATATAATAGAAGTTTTAAAGGAATAAAGGAGGGCAGGTGTATTATGGGAATTAACAGAAAATCAAACAAAAAACAAGAAAAAGAGGTAGTGGAGTCAAGCACACAAGGGGAGGGGTATTGGAGTCGATCGAAGAAAGAAAACAAAAGGGGAAGGGATATACAAGTTACCGACAGTGGTGGTCTTCCTATAGGAGTCTGCAACCCCAGGGAAAAGCTTGCGGAGAAATTGGCGAAGGTCTCGGAACAGGAGTTCGGTCTCTGTTCTCTTCTCGCTTCTCTCTCTTTTTTTTTGGGTTTCTGGTTTCAAGCAGAACACGGGGGTGGTTGAAAGGGTTCGTCTCTGGGAATGGTCATGTTCAATGAATGTCGAACAGAGGGGTGGGATTTGGTCGCAGTAGGAAGTGGGTTAAGTTTCTTTCTAGAGAATGGATGGGTAGTTTTACAGCTTGAATCAAAGGGAGAGTTGGGTCTGGTTATCGTTCGACTCCTCTATTTCAACAGAGTCTAGACTTTTTTTTTTTTTGGTAGAAATAATGGGAGGGTGGGGATTGCTGCTGGTGTTGTCCGATCACAACCACAACAAAAAGAAAAGGAAGAAGGGTTTAGGAAAGAAAAAAGTAAAGAAAAGGGACAAAAGAAGGATCATGAGGTGGGTGATAAGTTAGGAAATAAAATAAATGGGGAAACTTATCGATATGCGAGAGGGGAAGAATAAGTCGCTTCATCTTCAACCTTCGACCGAAAGCAGAACCAGGGGAGAAGACTGCAAATTCAATGAAGAGGCGTCGATTCGATGAAGCCAACTAGTCCGGTGGATGGGGATTCTACTTCGTCTGCTCTGAGTGTTCTACTGTGAATCTGATTCAGTTGAACCAAAGAGGAAGAGACTTAGGAGGCCAGCTAATGTAGTCCTAGATAGATAGGAGATCTACTAGGAGCCAACACAACCAGGACCTGTAAGCTGCTGGTTCGATGAGGGCAGATTTGAAGTGTTAGGTCAATTTTTTAGGGTTAGGGTTAGGGTAATGGATAGGTATCTTATATGATAAAGCTAGCCAGGCTCAGGGGAGTCTAAGGAGCTAGGATAAGTGATGTTTGAATAAGAATTTCAAAAACAGAAAATTAGGGTTTCGGGTTTTGGGTTTTCTAGAAGATGGAAGTGGGGAATTCTAGGGTTTAGAGTAGGAATTACGGAAGGGGGCTTGGATCGAGCTCTAAGAACAGTGAGAGGGTGGTTCGAGTGGAATATGGGAGATTTCTAATGGCTGGAATGGTTCAAGTAGGGTTCTAGGGTTTTGAAGGAGGGAAGGGGATGAGAGTTGGGTCGAGTGTAGGGGTTGATGAGAGGGAGCAGTGATCAAAATATGGAGGGCTTTTGATGGTGGATTAGTGCTGGACAGTATGTAGATGGCTTAGGGTTTAATGGATCGATTGGGTTTTATGGTGGAATGACAGTGGGGATTGATGGGGCTAGGTTTAGAGGATTAGGAGAAGAAGGGGATGGCTAATAACAGTAACAACTTACTTGGTATTGCAGGTCTTCAATGGAAGCAGCTTGAAGATAAGAAGCAGGTCCTGCCGATGTACAAGATGCAAGGAGTCAACTGGAGATCCACCAGTCCCTTCACCTTGATAAGATCCACAAGGCAACACTGAATAGAGCAAGGCAGCAGCAGCAAAGGCAGCAAGCAAAAAGATTGATTTTTTGAATTCTAAATTGTGGGGGAGCCTCCCACGATTTATTTTATTTATAATTTGGCCAAAGGCCTAATCCTATTCAGCCTAGGAATTTGAATCACTAGGCTGATTCCTATTACAAAATAAATCACTCCCTCATTAGAAATCGTGGAGGGGTGGAACTAAAATAACTTAAATAAAAAGATTCCCTAAACAACCAATAGAATTAAATCACTTAAATTGGACCATTGTCTGAACCGGTTCAATTTATGTTTACAATTAGACTGAAAAATAAACTAAGTATGGAAACTACAAATGCAAAAATAAACTAAAGCTCCAAACAGGCCCTAGTCCAGGGCTTCTTCTTCTTATTCTTGCAGATGTAGGCCCTTGGATCTGCATCACCAGCAAGTCAGCAACAACTTCGATTAGGAGTGCGAGAATGACGGTGGAACTGTGGAAGTTTTCGAGTTCGACTGCAATGAGGAAACCGCGGTGAAAACTTCTGAACCAGGTATGTAATATTTCTTTCTTTTGATTTTTCTGTCCCTCGCTCTTTCTTCTCTGCTCTCTCTCTCTCTCTTTATTTCAATGACGAACCCTAGAAGGGGTTGATTGAAGTTTCAGGGGGAAAAAGGGTGGTGGGGGTTGTCTCTGGAAATCGACAGTGGGGTTGTTGCAGGTTGGGGTTTCAGTGATACGCAGGTTTTTGTTTTTTTTTGCTGTTACAGCGAGGAAGAAGGGAAAGGGAAGGTGAAGAAGAATGGGTTGAGAGATTAACAAGGAAGGATATGGGAACTTCGGCTCTGATACCAAGTTGGTGGAGGGCCGGTGGAGAGGAGAAGAAAGCCAGAGAAGAAGAAGAAGAAGGGGGGGGAAGAAGATCGCACAATCACTTTGGCCACGCAGGCACTCACAAACACTTCACTATTCCATTCTTCAAATCTGAAATTTCATCTTAATACAAGCTAAATAAAAGAAGAAAATCCAACTAACAAAGGAAACTTATCAAGCTTGGAAACAAAACTTTAACAAGGAAACAACATCCTAAGATTCCTAGCCAATTCTAACCATAGTTGTCAAGGTGCCGCCTAGGCGTCGAGGCGAATTTCTAGGTGCCTAAGCGGCTGCCGCCTTATATTAGGACGCCTTGCATTGGTTTAATTGGTATCGAAGCCTAGGCGTCCAGGCAGATTTCTAGGTGCCTAAATTAAATGTTTTTATATTTGCAATTTCACCAAAAACCCTATTTTGACCTAGCCAATTCACTTGTTCATGTCAGATCCTGGTTTACTAGCTCCTAGTTGGTCTCCTACCAATCTAGGACTACATAACATTCTCTTCCCCTAAGATAAATTAAACTTGGGAGTTAAAGATTAAAGTGTACATATAAAGAGCTACAACACTTGTTTCTCAATGCAGCTTCATTGAAGTTATTTTATGCAGATTAACACAATTCCTTCAGCTTATCGTTTTACTATTCTCTCTCTACTATTCTCAAATAACATCTCTGTATTACAATTCTATCAGGATCAACTTGGCACATGTTATAATCCAAGAAAGGGTGCAAACAAGAAATTGGCCTAGAGTGAGTTTTTCCACTGATTCAGTTTCAAGG
The DNA here is from genome assembly GCF_018873765.1 of Telopea speciosissima. Lineage (NCBI taxonomy): Eukaryota > Viridiplantae > Streptophyta > Magnoliopsida > Proteales > Proteaceae > Telopea > Telopea speciosissima. Next base: position 18,541,529 of record NC_057917.1, on the reverse strand, counting down.
AATGCAAGCTTATCCAAAGAACTGTTATAAATTCGATTGTTTTTTCATCTAGATCCTGTTTCTTTGTGCATTCTTCTCTTTTGAGTACCAACCACCACCATCCCCCCCCCCCCCGGTGGGGAAAGAAAGAAGGGAAAATTTCACGGACACCCCCTAAAAGTATCCAATATCTCAGAAACTTACCATTCTTGGTCAAAATGTCAGAGACACCCCAAACGTTAAGCACAGTTAGTACCCAAAGGTGAAATATCCATTTTACCCCTTAGTTATTTAAATAAAAGGACAAAACTGTCATTTCATCTTCTTCCCTAAATATCCATTTTACCCCTTAGTTATTTAAATAAAAGGACAAAACTGTCATTTCATCATCTTCCCTCTATGGCTGCGGCTCCAGCGACTATCACCTGCTCCGGCCGATGTCATCTCAAAACCTAAGTCAATTCTGGTTGCAGCAATCCTTATGCTGCCTATCTGCTACATTGGTCCTAGTTATTGATACTACGAAAATGAACTGGGATCCCCTTATTGCTATACTATTGTTTCTTATGAAGATTACAAGTTCTTGAAGTCAGACATTAAACATTCCTGAAGATTGTGCTTGCAGTTTCAGATTTCATCATACAGGGTTACAGATCAGAGAGAAAAAAGAAATTAAATGCTGGTTTTTCCTCCTTTTTCTCTTCATCTTTCTTCTCCTCCTTCGTTTCCTCTTCTTTCTCTACCGGTGGTGCGGCTTCAGCTTCCGCTGGAGCTTCTGATTTCTGCTCCGGTGGTGCGGCAGTGTCGAGAGCTGGGAGATCTTCGTCGACATAATAGACCTTCAAGCCCATCTCTCCTTTGATCTGCGAAAAGACGCTTCTTTTCTCCAGAGGATAACGGAATCACAACAATCAGATCAGCTAGATCAGCCAAAAACTTCATTCAAAACCATTTCCACAACATGAAGCTATTATTCTCAACCCCATCCGTCCCAGATGGTCACCAACCAAAACCCTTGCACTTCAATCTCCAATCACTCAAGCCTCTAATTCCACAAGCCGGTGAAGCCACACATTCTGAGCTCAAACCGGAGCTCCTAGGGTTTCCCCCACAACAAAACAAGCAGAACACACAAATCAAGCTGCAGAAAATGACGAAACCACTAGATCTCAGCCACTTCAAGCAAGAAACCCCCCACTTTTTCCAAAATAAAAACTAGCGTTTCAGATCCCAATTTCACAAAACCACCACTGGAGTTCTTGACTTTACCGAGGAAATTCCTTCGCCTCACTGTCTTTGTAAAATCCGCAATAAATTTAAACTTTTTGGAACTTGTATGATCTCAGGTTCTAGCTCTGTGTCCATGATTGCTTCGATGCTATGGGCTGCATCGGTCCAGGACACAGATGAAATACTCGACACACCTATGGAGGATTCCAAGGATCCTTCCCAACTTGCCCTTCTGGAGTCAGAGGACCCCGATGGAATCCCGCACCAGAGTTACCTGTGTCGGATTTGCTGCCTGGAGGCTATGCAGAAGCTTTCCCTCAATTAGAATTATTGTAAGTATGATTTAAATAAATTTATATAATGTTTTGTACGACCAAATAGGGTTAGAAGGGTATTTTAGTAAAATTGCCTCTGTGGGACCCACATCCCCAGTGGGGAATCCTGTTCCAGACAATTACCCGTGTACGGATTACCCCCTTGATGTCGTCTGACGTCATTCTATTGTTAAACTAGTGTAATAGGAACGAAGTTTCCGTTAAAATCAAATTAGAAATCAGATTTAAATCTAATTTCGTCCAAATGACCATTTTGCCCTTTAGTGCTTAAGTTATATATATATCAAACCCATTCTAAAATAAACACTATTCACAACTCTAAGCCTTAGAAATCATAAACGAATTTCTCTCTTGGAGAACAAGAAAGAAGAAAAAGAAGAAGGGAGAAGAGAGGGCTGTTCTTGAAGGCTTGGATCCCATACCTGGAATTAAGCTTTGGAACCACCATTAGAGGCTGAGCTGCATAGTGAAGGCTGTTTCCATCTTGTTTTCACTTTTGAATTCAGGTAAGCCATGAACCCATGCTGTCCTCTTCCTCATCTTCTCTTATCTCTGTCCCTAATTGACCTCTCTAAAGAAATCTGCCATTAAACCTTAGCATAGGTGGATTAAATTACCAGAACCCATCTCTGACCTCTCAATTTGAACTTATCTATGGTTCAGACCTGAGATTTAGTTGTGAATTTCATGTTGCTCTTCAAATCACAGCTGAATCTCTTATTCTATTGAGCCCTAAAATACTAATTTAGGTTAATTAGCTAAAACCCCCCAATTTAATTATGGTTTTAAAAATTAAACTATGAAATCAAGTTGACCCACTTTAAATATACTTCAAAACCTGCAATTAGGGCCATGCATGCAAAGATCTGGCCAATTGAAGCAAAACCCCCAAATTCAGACACTGAGTCGGATGCTGTTGTAGGCTCAGGGGCGGTTGACCGGCTCCCCCTTTTTGATGCCCTTATGACCTAAACCCTATGAGACTTGCCCTTGGACTGTCTCAGGACCTAATGAGTGATATTTGTATGCTGTTATAGGTCTGTTTCTACTATTCTTGTCTGGTTTGCTGGGTCGTTTTGCTGGGTCTTGGAGAGTTAATTGCAATAGGCTAAGCTACATTTCAGGTAAGGGGATTTTGACTTTAATTTCGGCGTGTTTGTGATATTTAATTTTGTTTTGTTATGGTTGCCATGTCATGCATCATACTAATAACATTGATCATGTATTTTTTGTTAGCTTTAACTTCTTTGCATTAGATGTGCATGATATTAGGTTGCATTTCCATATTGCATTTTGCATTTATTACTTGATTCTTGGAATTTATTATGATGTTGATGTTGTTGGACAGAATTGTTGTATTATCTATTATGATTCGTATGTCATCATGATAGAATGCATTGGGTTAGGATTGGTATGAACCCAGTGCTACGACCCTTACCAACAGAGGTTGAGGTGTTGGATAACCCATGGTAGGTCCGAGGGGTTAATTTCGGAATGCCATTCACTGTCCCATGTTAGCGTGTGTACTCCGCTGTGGGAACAAACAGTAGGGTTAATCATTGGGGGTCTACTAGGGTCCGATGAGTTCATGCCAAAACTGGCGGGTTTCCACCGTAGTAGAGTGGTATTCTTGGAAAGACCGATGAGTTCATTCCGTGACTGGGAATATCATACCTACTACAGTAGCACTTATACCTCATGAGACTTAGTATTGCTGTTAGGTGCATTCTTAGATCTAGGTCATGCATCATGGACTATTTGCACTTGCTTGTGTGTTTCCCTTACTGGGCTCGGTGGAGCTCACCCCCGTGGATCCTTATTTTTTTTCAGATGATCTTGTTGCAACTTCTGTGGGAGACTCCTTTACGCAGGACTCTCCTTCAGCCCTTGGAGTTGATGCTCCACTGTCGGTGGTGCACGATGCTTCGTGCTCGTGCGATGACTACGCGTTCTCCTGAGATACTGCTAGATTCAGGCTTCTTCCCCTCTTTTACTTATACACTTTTGTATAGTTTATGTACATAAGACCTTTTGTTTTAATTCTTTTGTTTATGGAAGAATCACTGTAACTCTGGTCTTTTGAATATGTATATATATCACTGTTCAGTTTAGTCTCCCTTTATTGCTGCCTTATTTATGCATTTAATTGTTTCCGCTGCTTTTAATTCTGTATTTGTGGATATGATTGCGAATAGAGTACAGCACTTGCGATCCTGGTGGGTTGGTTGGATGTGAGACACATCCAGTCATACTTAACCCTTAGAAACCAGGCCGGGGTGTGACAGTCTTCTTATCGTTGTAGATGTTAAGCTCAAGGATTTCAGAGGCCATGGTGTCCAGATCATTAACTAGAAATTCAAGCTTCTCGTCCCACTGTGGATTCAGATCTCTGAACTTCGTCTTCGTCCGTCGCCTCTGACCATCGAAATCGACGATCACATAAGCACTGGCGGTTCCTTGCCCGTCCTTGGGCATTAGATTTCTCGCGTTGCAGACCTCAACAATGAGCTTCCGACTGCAATTATCTGCCATTCTTACAAGGCAAAGAACCAAACTTTCTGCTATTAGAATGAATTTCAGACATCCAATGGATGAGGTGGTGGCGGGGTTGCAGAGGAGCAAGAGAAGGAGGGCTGGAGGGGGTGGCGGTGGTGGTGGGGGCGGCGGTGGCGGAAGAAACAGCAGGAGAAGGAGAAGAAGGGGAGAAAAAAGGAATAAAAAAAAGGTATTGAATAAAAACAAGGGCAAAATTGTCTTTTTCTAAAAACTAACTTCTAACATCATTAATTCATCATTAAGGGTATTATAGGGATTTCACTGTGGTAAGGGTAATTTTGCCATTTAAAAAGAGTTAACCAGACACTTAACTGCAGAGAAGAACGGAGTGGACTAAATTGAAATAAATTCATAAAAATAGGGGGTGTCTATGACATTTTGACCAAGTATGGTAAGTTTCTGAGATATTGGATACTTTTAGGGGGTGTCCGTGAAATTTTCCCAAAAAAGAATAAGGATTCAACTAAAATGAAGATCAACACGACCATAGTTGTCAAGGCGTCACTTTGTTATTTAAAGATATTATTCATAAATAAGCAAATACCCCCTACTTGAATCCAATAAAAATAGTTAAAAAAATCAAATTCCAAAAGGATATAAAGTTAACACCCCCCCCCCCAGTTTGAGAACAATATCTGGATTTTTGGCGGTAGGTGAAATTTTTAACTTTCTAATGTTGGGGTTTTTCTCAAATCTAAAAATTTCATAAATCTTAATATGGTAAAACATTGATAAAAACCGAAAGAGCAGTAAAATATTCATTTGTTTTGATATCTAAAAAAATATTTTCATTCAGAGCGATTTTGACAGCATTCACGCACACCAAATAAGGTTTGACCGGAACATAACTCCTTCAATATAAATCATATTTAAGCAATCTTGGATTTGTTGGAAAGCTGATTTTGTGCTCTACCTAATACAAAAAGTCTTTATATAAAAATAAAATGTGAGACTATGTATACCAGGACAATGACCAATTCCAAGAACTGGTTCAAACTTCTAATAGCTTGCTTCTTTAGTTCTACTGTCTTCTAGTTCTATGTTGATTTTTTATGACTTGATGTGGCTTAATATTGATTTTTGACGACTTGATGTGGCTTAATGTTGATTTTTTATAACTTGATGTGGATTAATATTGATTTTTTATGATATAAGGTATATATTGTAGCATACTAAATAATGTTAGAAAAGAGGGGAAATAAAAAATAACACTTGGGCAACTTGGTCTCCTAGGCGGGACCCTGGTCGCCTAAGCTTAGGCTTAGGCACCCCTCCACCGCCTTGGGCTGTCTTGCTGCCTTGACAACTATGCAACACCCGGACCTAAAACCCATGCCCAAGAGCTCTACCTACAATCCCAGGATGGCATTTTCATGGGGTCAAGATATAAAAGCATAAGAGAGAAAACTTGGAAACACGGATATTGTAGGTTTTCCTTCTTTTCTACAGAATGTATGTGTGTGTGTGTGCACGCGCGCGTGAGCATGTGAGGTGTGAAATTGCATCTGGTATAGTCTTTCCAAATAAATTCAGCATCATGTAAGATCCAACTATCCTTATAATATCAGTAACGCTGACAGAATATAAGCATCTCATTTCTCTCTGCGTCTAGCACAGGTTTTTCTTCTTTTCCCCACTACCCAGAGCCCTTGACACCAGGCCAAATGTAGGCACATCCATGGTAGGAACATAAGATTATCCTGATCCCCCCCCCTCCCCACACGCAACCAATATCATAGATCAATAGACAAGACTACATATTTGATAACTAGGCTAAGATCTCGATTTAGAGATGGTAACCATTACATTTTGAAGACAAAGTGACAAACTAACATCTTGTTGATTGGTTTAGCTTGATCACGTCTTAACCAAAAAAAAAAAGTGATTAAAAAACCAGTAAAATATACTCCAATAATTAGCTTAAACTTCTTTAGTAAGGGTTCATCAAGCCCTGCTATTGTTGCCCCAAACAAGAGTACATGATTTATTATAAGATTTATTTATTCCCCAAACAGATTAACCATCAGCAACCTTGGCCAGCAAAAGACGAAAATAAATACCTGATTAACTACAAACCCTTTCAACATGGCCAAGAAGTCATTGTGTCTTTCTCGGTCCAACCTTTCAAGCTCACTCCTGTTGTTTTCCTGCATTCATAGCCAAGCATTTAAGTATCAGTATTAGTATGAGGTATCGAATCATATCGTATTGTAACGGAGAGACGCAAGATACGTTAGAGATACCCATGGAAATGGTGAAGAAATGCATGGCTGTGTTTATGATACATATAAAATACAGTTTTGAAGTATAAAATACCTTACTATGAAATAAGTAAATATATATCAACTTGATGCAAGGATTTGAGTCATTTTTACCTAACCTAGTTATGCATAACGCCATAACCAAAACAAAAGAGTAGAAAAAAAGAGATCAGCAACTTTACCCCTTTTTTGCCTAAATCTATTTCGATCTGTGATTTGAGCACTGTATATCCCCATGACTTGTTGAAATGGTGTAGATTAGTGTCATTCTTTATATTAGATGATTTTCTCCAACTTCAATCTATGACTTGAGCACTATATGTCTGTATATCCCCATAACTTATTGAAATGGTGAAGATTAGTGTAGTTCTTTTTATTAGATGATTTCTCCAATTCATATCAAAGTGCAAAACAATTCAAGGCCTTCGGTTGCTCTCAGTTTCATATCTCACTCACGATTTCTGTTTTGCAGGTTTAAAGGAGGTGTATCAAGTGTAATTTGCCTGTATCGGTCGGTGGCATTTTTTATTTTTTATTTTGGAAAAATAAGTATCGCCTCTGTAACTATTGTATCAACACCCTGTGTCTGATACATATCATCCAATATGATACCATACTTACCGATACTTCAAACCTTGTTCATAGTGATAACATTATTGAAGTCATACTTCCGAGTTCTTGTCATAAATAATTAAACCAAGGTTGGGTTGATTTTTTATCCACAGAATTTTAAGTATTCCACAAACGAAACATATAGTGTTAGGATATATGTACCTATATAAAATGTATAAAGATGGGGAGGGGAATCACTTTCAAGAGGTAAGAGGTGTAACAGCTTTATGAAGGAGGCTCAACTAAATAACACCCCATTAGTGGATGCGACTGGAAAATTTAACACAACCATAATCCAATCCCCACAAGCAACTCTTAACAAAGCTAAGAAAGGGGTACCCTCAAGGAAAAGGCCAGAGAAACTCCAACAAAAGAATCTCATGTCAAACACAGATACCAAATGTTGTTGTAATCTAGTCTTGTAGTTGACTGCCACCTCTTTTTGGAGACCTAGGGTTGAAAATGAAATGGTGTATGAGTTGGCAACAGGTAATGATGGAGGGTTGAAAGAACCACCTTCCGGACAAGATTCCAAGACAACCTAACTCAGAAAGTTAACCCAAAAATTGATTAGAAACTCAAAACTCCTCAGAATAATATCAAACTCTAGGAAACGGTAGTTAATAGGGAGGATAAGAACTCCTCAAAAGATGGGTTGACACTCTATTTCAACAATTTAATCCAAACCCCCAATGTATCATAGAAATCAGATGGTGGGACCAAAACTAATTTGAAAAACTCAGGCCTGAAATATATCATAGGACAGAAATCAGGAGAATTCAAAAAACAGATCAGCAATTAACATAGGTCGAAGGACTGTCTTAGGGAGGCCTTGAGCACCGTAAAAGATGGAGGGAATCTGATGGACAGATTCCTCACTACAGGGAATCTCGTTTTCAGTAAAAAAGGCTCAAAAACAGGGTATCTGCCAGGTCTATTTGAGAGGATAATTGCAGTGATTTAAACAACAGTATGAACAGCATGTAAGCAGTATTCAAAGAGATGGAAATCCCTCACAATCTCATGTTAAATTGAATTTTCCAGCAAGCAGACAAAGAACAGATGGTTACAGTGCTTACTTGAGAAGGACAAAACAGAGCAAGAGAAGAAAGATAAGGATAACTATAGGCCTATGGCTTCCCACCAACAAGGTACAGAATCTCACTTCCCTCCAAGGATATCTCACCCCCTACTGAATCGCACAGCATTCCACTGAAGAAAACTTCAAACTTCCATTAATCTAAATTGCATATAAGCCTTGGCTTTTCCAAGCTATATATATAAAAATGAAATAAGAATCCTAATCTGACTAGGAAAATCAAACCCATTGCTAATTACAAAACATAATTGAAAAAAAGAATCATCATACTAATAGGAAAACTTAAATAGCTACTAAGGCTAATCCCGTATGCCTACCTTCTACCCATACTTTAGTCCATTAAGTGGCCCATTAAAAAGAAAACTCATGGGATCAAAGGCCCAACATGCCCAACCCAAGGATTATTTCCAATATAATTGTAATAAAATAAGAAGAAAGAAGGAGAAGAGAGGAAGAAGAAGAGAGAAGGAAGAGGAGAAAATTACTGTAACTTGATGGGAGTCACAGCTGTACCTGTGACAGCCCCTATTCATTCAAATAAATAATACGATTGACAATAGGCAATAGGGCATACACCAAAAGACCAAAAGACCCCTGAGGGAAGGAATCGTGAAATAGCTCTAGCGCTAATTCACGACTTCCCTCCCCCTTATTACGACAACTTCTAACACTCCCCCTCAAGCTGGAGCATATATGTTAATCATGCCCAGCTTGTTACAAATATAACCTACTCTCACACTCCCCAAAGACTTTGTAAATAAATCAGCAAGTTGCTCCCCAGTTCGAACATGACGAGGAGAGAGAATCCCTTGTTGCAGTTTTTCACGAACAAAATGACAGTCAACTTCAATGTGTTTCGTTCTCTCATGAAACACAGGATTAGTAGAGATATGAATGGCAGCCCAATTATCACACCATAGTAACATAGGAGAATCACCATCAAACCCAAGTTCTGTCATCAACTGTTTAATCCACATCAACTGTTTATTGCCTATTGTCAATCGTATTATTTATTTGAATGAATAGGGGCTGTCACAGGTACGGCTGTGACTCCCATCAAGTTACAGTAATTCTCTCCTCTTCCTTCTCTCTTCTTCATCCTCTCTTCTCCTTCTTTCTTCTTATTTTATTACATGGTATCAGAGCTGGATCGATAGGGACTGGTTTACACTTACAAAGATCAGTCATTCTCTGTTTGATCGAGGCTCTACAGTGGCTGTAATCTGCTTCGACAAGTTGATTAGTTTGTAGGTCTTTACAGGCTCTCGTTGGAAGGGGTGCAGCACCCTATGCTGTTTTTGATGCGTTTCTAGAGACTAGTTCGTGTTTATATGAAGAACTAGGTCTGATTTGTTTGTGGTTTTGATGAAGATTATTGAGCAGTGATTTTCTATGGTGAGTTGGTTTATGTTTTTTGGAGGTGAGTCACGATTTTTATTTTAATTGGTGACCTATTTGTTGGTTGTCCCTGTGGTTTGTGAGAATGGTTGAAACCAAGACTACCGTGGTTGAAATCTCAGCTTCTCATCGTATTACTGATCACAAATTAGAAGGAATATCAAATTTCCAGCAATGGAAGAAGGTTGTTCAATTAGCTTTGATTGGCCGTGATCAACAGGATCATTTAACCAAACCAAAACCTGATGGAGATACCACATGGGACACTGTTGATGCAAGGATTTTGAGCCAGATGCTTAATTCAATGGAAAATCAGATTGCAGATTTGGTGACTCATATTGATACAGTTAAGGAACTATGGGAATATTTGAATGTCCTATACTCTGGACAAGATAACCTATCTCGTATATATGATTTGTCATAGGCGTTCTATAAAGTGGATCAAAAGAATCTCAATGTTACCCAATATTTTGCTAACTTCAAACTCTTGTATGAGGAGCTCAATTCTGTCCTTCCTATTTCATCAGATGTGCAAGGAATGCAACCAGCGAGAACAGCTTGCGGTTATGGTATTTTTGGGAAGCCTTCGTAAGGAGTTTGACTCAGTGAGGTCTCAAATTCTTGGTGGGGATAAGGTCACCACTCTTTCTGAAACTTTTTCTCGAGTTTTACGTGCTTCTCGTGAGAGCAGCCAAGAGCCCACCAATGCTGAAAATTCTGCACTTGCTTCTTTTCCACCAATCCTACAGGAGGGTCAAGCAATAGTGGTGGGGGTGGTCGGGGTCGTGGGACTGGTACTAGTAAGGCTCCCACGACTAGTGCTTCAGAGACTTCAGGACAGGTGAGGACCTGTCATCATTGTGGTAAACTTGGCCACATTCAGCACTTTTGTTGGAAACTACATGGTAAGCCACCTCAATTTGCCAACTCGGCCAATAGTGATTCGGGTGTTTCTTCTCCTTCCAAGCCCGAGGGTAAGACTGTGACAATGTCTGATGAAGATTATGAGCGCTTTACTCAATTTCAGAATTCCCAGTCTTCTCAGTTCTCCGCTGCTACTCTTGTTCAGACAGGTAATGCTACTGCATGCCTCTCATCCACTTCTCGTCCCTGGATCATTGATTCAGGTGCTTCGGACCATATGACTGGGGTTCCAGGTATTTTTTCCTCATTTCGTGAGTTTTCTTCCAATGTTATGTTAGCTGATGGGTCTTTAGCTCAGGTTCAGGGTACAGGCACTGTGCATGCTACCTCAACTTTGTCATTATCCTCTGTTTCTTATTTGCCTAAGTTTCCATTTAATTTGTTATCTGTTCACAAGTTTACCAAAGCTCATAACTGTTCTGTCACTTTTTTCCCTGGCTATTGTGTATTTCAGGATCTCAAGTCGAAGAAGACGATTGGTAGAGGCCGTGAATCTGGGGGGTTGTATCTGCTTGAAGACACATCCTCTGTGGCATGTTCAAGTGTGGCACTTCCTCATCAGATTCATTGTCGTTTGGGTCATCCATCCTTGGAGAGTTTGAAACTTTTGGATCATCGTTTTAAGTCTTTGTCTAGTCTTGATTGTGAGTCATGTCAATTTGGGAAACTTCACCGTGTAAGTTATCCCCCTAGAGTCAATAAACGGGCTGCCCACTTTTTTGCTCTTGTTCATTCTGATGTATGGGGCCCTTGTCTGGTTGTTTCTCAGTTAGGCTTTCGTTATTTTGTTACATTTGTTGATGATTATTCCAGAGTTACCTGGATTTATTTAATGAAGAATCGTTCTGAGTTATTCTCCATTTTTTGTGCTTTTGTTCTTGAAATTCAGAATCAGTTTAATACTTCGTTAAAAGTTCTTCCTAGTGATAATGCTAAAGAATATTTTTCTGCTCCTTTCACTTCATTTATGGTTCAACATGGCATTATTCATCAGTCCTCTTGTGCGGACACACCACAACAAAATGGTGTGGCCGAAAGGAAAAACAGGCATTTAATGGAAATCCCTTGATCTCTTTTGTTTGAGATGAAAGTGGCTAAAAGTTTTTCGGCTGATGCAGTATTGACAGCGTGTTATCTTATTAATCGTTTGCCGTCTTCAGTTTTGTGTGGGGGTATTCCATATTCTTTATTGTTTCCTTCGCAATCTTTGTTTGCTTTACCCCCCCCCCCCGGTATTTTTGGGTGTGTTTGTTTTATTCGGGATCATCGTCCTGGTCGTTCTAAGTTGGATCCTAAAGCTCTTAAATGTCTTTTTGTGGGGTATTCTAAAACTCAAAAGGGTTATCGTTGTTACTCTTTTGATTTAAAGAAATACTTTGTTACTGCTGATGTCAAATTCTTTGAGTCCACTCCATTTGTTGAGTCTTTGTTACCCTCTTCTGACTTGGACGATGATCTGCCCCTCTATGTTGGCAAGCAATCTCCCCCTTATTACGACAACTTCTAACAATAATAATCCCATTTAGGTGATTTATCTGCATCAGGTAAGCAAGTAGGAGGGGCAGAAAAAATATTGTCGGCCTGAATAATCCTCTGTAATTTTACTGCCTCCCCGTAGGGGGGGGGTTTTTTTTTTTTTTTTTTTTTTTTGGGGGGGTGGTGGAGGGGGAAGGGTTGGTCTTCCAACTGCTTTGAGGGTCTTCAATTGCAAGGATGTCATTTTAGTACTACAATTCTTATTCAGTTTTTTTTTTGAAAGGTGTTGCTTACAAGGCAGAGGGTCTGAACAGAAAACAGTCAAACCGAGTCAGACCAAAAAAAAAGCCGACGGCAGACTGGATCATGTACAGGATAACTTCTGATTTTCTAGAGTAATTCTTCTGGAAGCACTCATTTGATTCTTACAACTGACTCTCACAGAAAACAAGTGCCCACCATTAATTATCCACACCAAAAATTTTAACAAAAGAGTAAGTGCGTAAGTGTCTTAGGCAGAGAATGAAACTTCTCCATTTCAGTAAGAACCACCACTGAAAGAGCAACAAATTAATAAACCATTCCAAAGAATCCATAGTTGCCAGGGCATCGCCTTGGCGCCCAGGCAGCTTGGTCTCCTTGGTTGCTAGGCGGGCACCTCGTTAGTGCCGCCTTGAGTACAGCCCCCCCCCCCCCCTCCAATGCCTTGGATCACCAAGGCTCTGCATGGCAACATTCTAAAAAACCAATTTTGGTTTTTCTGTTTTTTGGAACTGAAATGGGCTGCAAACTGTATGGCATCACCGGTCCCTTTTTTTCTTTTTCTTTTTTAATGAACTGGAGTCTGGGGCACAGTTTTGAGCTTCATTTGAGAAACACCAAATTGGTGTTTGTCACCCTTGAGAATTGATTCTATGAAAAGGCAGAGAAACAGGTAGTTATTCCATCAAAGCCCGACTCTCGACTCACGACTCCAACTTGAGATACCTCGTGCTCTCATCGTCCTCGAGCCTTGTGATCGAAGCCACTGAAGGGAACCACTGCTAATCCATTCCACTGGAGCGCACCACTGAGTGTCTACATCCACCGGAATGGAGCGCACCGCTGCATGTCTACATCCACCGGAACGTCGCCGCTCGTCTCACTGACAATCATCATAAAAACCCCTCTCTCTCTCTCCCTCCCTCCCTCCCTCCCTCTCTCTCCCTCCCTCCGCCATTATTGGCTCCAACTCGGTAGATCTTTTGTGATTTCACCCTTCGTTCTTCTCTCATCAGTAACCCTAGAAAAATTTGTGGGAACTCTTTCCCTACCAAAATCTATAATTTCATTTCTGCTCTATATTGTGACAGTCTGTTTTGTTCAATGGAAGGACTTTGCCGCTGATTTGGCCACCATTCTTGACTGCAACAACCATTTGGTAAGCAATATCTTTTGTTTTTATTGATTCCTCCATTTGTTCTTCTCCCATTGGTACCCTAGAAAATTTGATGGAATTTTGTCTTCTGTCTCCCTCAATTCACCGGATTTCATCATGGGTCGTTGTCTGATTCCGGCGGCTCAAACCAAATACAAGCACAGACCTCTGATCCCAGCGACTCAAAACCAAATATAATGAGGAACTCAGCATACAGGTTTCTGTTTTTCCTAGCTAGAGAAACGTTTTTTTTTTTTGTTACCAACTTACCATACAGTATTTAAGGACCCAAAATCGATACAAAAACACAGAAACACAAAAAACTGTGCCGAACCCAGAATCAGTTTTTTAGAACAGAAACATTGCCATACACACCCTTAGATGCCATGACAACTATGATTAAGAAGCTAACGTGTGCCAAATGCAATTCCTATCAGAATCATTTAAAACGAATAAAAAACCCTTAGCTCCAGAGAAGTGATAGCAAACAGACTTTGCTGCCCACAACTGTTTTCATAACAATGGGCTGGATACTTGGAAAAGAACTAGAGCATGTAGAGTGTCACATCCAAGGTGTTCATGGGCTGGCCCAAGAACTAGTACAAGTCTGAAATTGAATCACGGTTTAAAGTAATGTCTCACATCAAAATGGTTACCTCACCCCCTGATGCAATCCGGATCGGGTAAACCTTTATTGGATTCATTGTGGGCCCACTTAAGTGTCAGAGATAAATCAAGTCACAAGCACTAGTGGCCATGGTACAAGATCTCAGCGAGATATCGCCGAGATCTTGAAATTATCTCGGTTTCGCCAGGTGATACAGAAAAATAACAATATCTTGGTCGAGATCTCGGTATCTCGCCAATATCTTGGCACTTATCTCGGTCTCAATTTGACTCGAGACCAAACCAAGCTATAAAAAGGCACCCTGAGGTCGAAATCTCGCCTCTGTCTCGCCTTTCTCACTTTGCTGTGAAGGAAAAACACTTGGAGGGTGAGGGTTTTGGTAGTTTTTTTTTTTGGCAAATCTCACCTCAACTAGAGATTAAAGTTTGGAGATTCAAGATTGAAGTTTCAACATCAGGAGAGGGAGCTGCATTGCATCTCAAGAACAGTTTTAAGTACACTTGTATTTGTTTAATCTATGCCTCTTTCCAAGTTTCTAACAATTATTAACAAACCGTCAAACTATCACCATGTATGATTATGAATATAATGCCTAATGCTTAAATGGCTTATAGTTTGATGTTTTTTAATTCCTAAAGCTTATTTAAGTTGTTTTACACCTCTACTTTAATTATATGTGTTCTAAATATTGTGTGGAATAGCCTAGGGTAGACCTCACATACGCCATAGACTACAAACCTAGGGTCTGAAGTCAAAGTACCATTTTAGGTTTGAATTTGTAAAAACAAATGATTCCTCTGTGTTTAGAAAACCTAAAATAAGGTGGATATCAAGTTTCAGGACCTATCTTGGCCATATGACCACTGAAACCAATCATCGAGTTGAGCCAGAAAAAAGTGCAAGATCTCGGTATATTTCGGTTTCGTGGCCTGGCGAAACCAGTGGCGAAACCGAGACCTAAAACCTGGCTAGTGGCAAAACAGTAAATAACGTGAGGTTTTATAAAAGAGTGGCAAATTTGTAAATAAGGGAATTTTAAAAGGGTATATTAATAGTGAAATAAGTATGGGATATGAAAGGAATAAGATTTACCGTAAAGGGACTATCTTGGAATAAAAATAAACTCGGGATAAAACAGAATAAGAATAATAGAGATGGGTATTTTAGGAAAACAAAGTTAGAAATAAGGGATTATAGGAATCGTGGGGAAGAGGGTGAAGGTTGTCTTCAACATTTAGCAAAACAGAACCCAACGGCTGGAGCGCTCAATTCCAAGGGATGAAGCTCGTCAAATGGGTTTCAGAATGATCAGAAACTGCAAGCGAAGGGGGGGAAAACTCAATGGTCTCTTGATTCTGACTGATGAATACCTTAAAACATCAACCAAGAGGATCTGCTGCACTTATATTTCAGATCTGGCAGTAGAAGTTCAGGTAAGTTCTGAGATTGGTTAAGATCTCTTAGCAGAGGTAGTCTTCTGGACCTTGGTTCCTGAATTTCAGTAGCCCTAGGGAGGTGATTCACGCCCCAAATTCTCAAGCCCAATCAATTATCCTTTAACGAGTTTGAAACAGATCTCTTGAGGGTTGCAGTCACCACCCAACAGGAAGAATATCAAAGGCAACGCAATAGAAAAAGAAGAAGAAATAACCAGGGAGAAGGAAGAAAAAAAAAGCAAAGAAGAAATAGCAGATAAAGGGTATTACCCAGAATGGAGAACCAGAGAAAAGAAAGATCGAACTTGGAAGAAAAGTGAGAAGACGATGGAACCAGTCACACAACCAGCAAACTTAAGCATACGAAACTCAAATCATTCAATTCTTCAAATCTCTCTCCATTCAATCGATGGGAATACATACCCTTTTAAAAGAAAAGAAATCCTATTCCTATTTTGAAACTGAAATCATAACTACTCGAACTCTATCTAATCCAAAACAGAAGGCAAGTTTAAATAAAAATTGGACTCTTACCTTCCTACTGTTCTAATAACATGAATAAATTATAAAAAAATTACAAAGAATTCCTATTTAAACCAACGTCTAACTGCATCACGCCCTTGCCAAATCATTCTGCAACAAAATGACATTTAGTTTGGTGAAAATGGAAGTGAAACTCGCCGAAAGAAATAATGATGTAGATTGATTCTTGGGCTTGAAATATAGCCGCACAAATCAAAAGGGGCTTGGCCCATCAACCGAATAATATGGGCCAACCAGCCTTGACTGTGCCAGCACATGACCCAAAGCCAATCATGGGGGACAGCTGGCTGATTATCTCTTGTTATGTCTTTCCTAATTTAGTTCAGCTTATAGTTACTTAGCTAAGAATTTTAGTTTCTTAGGGAACAAGTCTCAATTTTCCTTGCAAGAGAATTCTAGTTTGTTCCCTTTTTTATTATTCTCTGTTTTGGAAACTTTCTACTATATACGTAATGGACCTCTTGGGTCCTCCCCACGATTTATGAATGAAAAAAGAAATGACTTTGCTTCGCGCAATAGAACCTGTGAGATTCAGTGAGGTGAGAGGCCTTGGGTCAGATGCCTGATGCCCTAGTCTGAGAGAGACTATCTATCTCCTTCTCCCTTTCTTCTTCCAATCGAACTCTTTTGTTTCTATTTTCATTCCCTGCTATAAAGTCAACATCTATGAGAGAACTGAGATTCTGTTACATGCTGAGATTGCTATCGAAGAGAATCAATTTGCTGTTGATAATTGATATTGTTGTTGACTGAGGACAATCAGGAGACACCCTGCAGCTCTGGTTTTGAGGTTTTTTTCTGCTGAAATCTTAAATCACCGATTCTTCCCCCCCCCCCCCCTCTCCCATTCAGGCCATCATCTGCTGCCCATCTTTTGGAACTCATATCAGCAACCTTTCCTACCTTTTGATGGTAAATTGCTTCTGATCAGTTGGTTAGAATTATCTATACTTAGTTACCTACTAATCCTGAGTTTACTTTCCATTTTAGAGACATCTCTGTATCTCAGCATCAGGCCATTAGTTTAGTCTAAGATTGGTGACCTTATTCATACCCTTAGAATCTAAACTTGATGGGAATTTGACACCCATCAGGTGGTTATTTGTTGCTGACCTGGGGTTCTTGAAATTTCTGGGTTTTAACCCCAGTTTATGCTCTGCGATAGGCCTTGTTAGGCTACTGCTTGGTGTCTCCTTTGGCTGGGTTTTCCTAAACTTTT
This sequence comes from Telopea speciosissima, assembly GCF_018873765.1. Taxonomy (NCBI): domain Eukaryota; kingdom Viridiplantae; phylum Streptophyta; class Magnoliopsida; order Proteales; family Proteaceae; genus Telopea; species Telopea speciosissima. The sequence continues at coordinate 18,524,416 of NC_057917.1, read as the reverse complement.
GTTAGATATTATTAAGGGTTGTTAGGGGTGTTACCCAATTATTTACTTGCTGTTGGTGGCTGTTCATATACTGTACCGAGACTGAAAATAGTGTCTAATCTGATTGTACTTAAGATCCTGTTCTGGGGTTAAGTCACTTGTGACATGGCTTTACATTAAATAAGAATTAAATAGGGGGAGGGGGGGGAGGAATCACATCTATTGTTTTCACGTTTCATGTTCTAGACTATGAAGATGTTTGTGCCTGAAATTGAAGTATTCCTTCCAGGCTCTGATACTTTCAGTATTCTTGATTAATGATTATTCTGTTGAACCTTTTTTCTTTCAAGAAAAAAACTAACAATTCTCCAGCAAATTATAAAACCGAATTTTTCAGCAAATTATAAAATTTAGATTAAAAATTGTTCAAAAAATATACTTTACTGCAGATTCTAACACAATAATGAATTACTAGACTACCATATAGATCATAGTTGTCATGGCGACAAGGCGATCCAAGGTGGTGGCGAAAGGGAAAAAAACAGGCGACACCAACTAGGCGACGCCTTGACAACTATGTTATATATATATATATATAGAGAGAGAGAGAGAGACTGCTAACTCTCCTAAAGGAATGTATTTAGACTAGAGTCTCCAAAATAATAGTAAATTATTAGATTACTTTATTTTATGGTGATTATTCCATGCAAAGAGAACTCAGTCGAAACCACCAAGATGTCTCGGTTTCGTAAGAAACCGAGACGAGATGTGAGTGGAGTTTAAAAAGTCACTGCCTTCGACCAGTTTCAACAGATTTCGACCGAAACAACCCATATTTTGCAAGTTTCGACACTCATGCCCATCAAAACTTAAGGAAACCTGGCTTGAAATTAAGACAGACACTTAGTTATGCCAAATATCATTTAAGTAACATTTTACTTAAATGATATTTGGCATAACTAAGTGTCTGTCTGGACAACTATGATTCTCAGTACACTGTGCGTACACTAGTAAACTTGGGTCAAAAACCACAAGTACCATTGAGGTTTTTTTTTTTTTTTTGTGAAAATATTTCATGCATTGTGTTTAGAATGTAAAAAATAGGCTATACAAAAAATCAGATTAAAAAAAAAGCATTTCTTGGCCTCGAAACCACCAGCTCTAGATGCCTTATCAAACATCCAAAATAAAATCTTTACCTTGATGCGTTCATATTCTCTAACAGCAACAAATTTAGCATCCTCTGTAGCTTTTATGGTTTCTTTCAACTCTTCTACTCTGCGAATTCTAGATTTGTCGCCACCAAATATTTTGGAGGATGCAGCTTCAAGTTTTTCAGCTTTTGTATGCAAGGACGAAAGTTCCGATAGGAGAGTCTGTACCGTCAACAAAGCACTTGAGCGATCTGAGAACGCACCGTGGACAGCCAACATTAATCCAAGATATTCATGTAGTGTATCCTGCAATATTTACAATGCAAAGGGTAAGTGTACCATATCAAATCTATAAGATCCTTCAACTAAAAATATCTCTTGTGTTAACCATTCTAATTACCAATGAGAAACAACCAAAAAATCAGAAGTAACAAATGGCACAGAACTAGTCTCAGATGATCCAGTTAAAGATGCATTCCCTTTAGTAATAACACAGTTTCAATCTAAGAAATTTTAGATACTTCATACTTCGAACATTTATGATGAACAGTTTTTTTCTTTTTTCTTGCAATTATGTCATTATTGTTGTTACCATCTGAATATTTGAGCATCAGGTTATATATTTTGAACAGTTCAGAGTCTACAATGCTATATCCTCCAATCGTTATCAAAAGAATCATAATTTACCAGATGTTTGACTGTTTGAGCATTTGATTCCCGGTAGAATCTGCTAGCTTTGACGGCAGCTGTTGCCACACGTTTCATATCAGCAGCTCTCACTCTCTGAGAATTATAAATGGCCTCCTCCGTTTCAAATTTAGTTAGCTTAATGAAAGCTAAACCTAATTCTCCCATTGTCTCCCCAATATCCTGCTGAGCTTTGACAATTGTTTCAGCCTGCAAATAATAGAAGTAAAAATAGAACGTGAGAAACTACTTGGGAAAGCTCCTAAATTGGAAAATATACATAAGAATATAATAAACAGGATGAAGGAACGAGAGAAGTTAACCTACTTGCTGTGATGCATTGCTGAGTTGCTGCTCGAGATCCTGCAGCTTCTCTTTCTTCTCTAAAAACTCCTTATCTTCCTCAACCACTGCTGGTTTCGAGCCACCCCAATCATTAGAGACTGATTGCTTCAATTCCTTAAAGATCCTGAGCAGATCCCTCCCTCCTTTCGCAGGCTGGACTACCTCATGCGGGGCAACGACATTCGTTTCTCCAAACAACTGCTTCGGAAGGTTCACCGCTCCATCCAGCATCCTCGAGGCCACGTCTGTTGTTGTGGGCAAAGGAAGCTTCCCCCGGACCTGTAAGAACACCTTCAGCTCCTCGCTCTTCTTAATCACCGGATGCGCTGCCAATCTGCACAGGTATTTCTCCAAAGCCACACGCCTCTGTTCCACAAATTCCTGCTTTTGCATGACCTGACTCTCCACTACGCTCTTATCCGGCCGTGGCGGAATAAAGAACCCTCTGTAGGACTCCGACAACCGATCCGCCAAGGTAACCACATCTTTGAATCGCCTACGAACACTGAATTCCGATCCACCGAAGCCAGGCATGTTGGTTTTCGTCGTGATCAGATACGTCACATAATTGTTCCCACCAGGAACGAGCGAATTGGAAGTCTCCTGCTCTTTCACAGGATTCGAAACCGAGATTTTCAAGTACTCAGAACTCGACGACGCAGACCTCGACAAATTCCCTGATTTATCCGAGTCCGGAGAAAAACTTTCGAGGCCGTTGGAATCGCCTTCCTCATCGCCCAATGGACTGAAGATAACATCTGCGTAAGATGGGGGTTCGACGTACGAATTATCAGATAGATTAGGGTTTCGAATGTCTCTAAATCGCGGCGAAGGCGAGAGCAAGGGATCATCGTCTGGTGTGACTACGACTGTGGGCGGCGATAAAGGATGGTGTGTGTCAGCTAAGGAAGACATGGCGCTGTGGTAGGCAGCGAAGGATTTTCCGTTCGATGGCTCGTCGAGGATGAGACTCTCCATTTCTTCTCGAGATGCAAAGAGATGGGCTTCTTCGAAGCCCTGGTTCTCAGAGCCCATCATCTTAATTCGGTTTTAAAGCAAACAAATATTGATAATAAGAGTAAAATAAGACTGGAAGAGTAAGAAACCTCCGCTAATGAAAAAGTAAACACAAAATTACTAATACGGTACAGATTCGTCTTCCATAACATGAGAAAGGCAAAGGGAGATTGTCACAGATAGAGAGAATCGATCCAGGGAACTGCAAAAGAGAGACAGCGCCTCCGATTCATGTGATTGAAGCCCCTTTGCGCCTGTTGCAAGAAGCACTAGAAGAAGAAGAAGACGAGGACGACGAAGAAGAGCAGAAATTAACACAGGAAGAGAGTTTGAATCATGTATCAGAAGGTTTCAGCGATGAAGCTGCACGTGGTTTCACCGTCTCAAGCATGAGAAGGCACGAAATGAATCAGAATTAGAACCAACGAACCCCAATTGGAAGAGAAACAAAAAAAAAAAAAAAAACTTTAGGGCCTTGGAAAATCAAATATGGATTAACAGTTGGGTGAAAATAGAAATATGATTTAGTAGAACATGAGCAGTGTACGGTCTGGAAAAAATCTGAACGGTGAGACAAATCTGGAGCCTTGGAATTTTTTTTTATTTGGGAAAATTATACCCTCTCCCCTGAACTATGGCATAATTATGCCGTCTCCCTTATATTTTAGGCCCGGGATCAAGCTCGGGCTGGGCCAGGGTTGAGGCTTCGGGCTAAGCCTAGCTCGGCCCAGCCCGGCCCTATGTTATTATTTATGTTTTAAAATTTATTGATTATATTTTACAATTTTTGTTTAGTATCTAATTATCTATTGATTTACCAAAAAAAATACTAATTATCTATTGAATAAAAGTATTTAAAATTATAAGATTGAACTAAGTTTTTTAATCCAAAGAAAAGTTCAATAGTCATTTGAGTATGAAACAAATCAATACCAAATCACATGGGACTGATCAATCAGGACCAACTAGATCCTAGCAAAAATTGGGGTCAATCAGGGCCAACCCAGCCCAACTCGACCCGATCAAAGGTCATTCAGAGCCGGGTTGGGCCTGAGCTGAGATATCTCAACCCGACCTAGGGCCAGGTTGGGCTTGGGTTGAGCTAAGAAGACTCAAGGTTGGACTTAGATTTTAAAAAACCCAGTCAAACCCGACCCTGTTTCATCCCTACTCCAGAAGAAACTCAATTATTCTCCTCGCTCCACTCATTCGTATTGTTCTTTTTCTTTGTCTTCCGAGGCTACAGTCTCGCTCTGTTCTACATCCTTAGTTTCTTCATAGCTCTCTCTCACAACAATGGGGATGTTTGGGTTGAAGATGAATGAAAAAGTACAATGGTCATTTGATTTGGGCTTTTTTGGTTTAAGAGTAAAATGATCATTTCACAATTAACACCTGACTAACACAGTCAACCTTACCGGGTATGAATGTAATCTTTCAAAACACAATAAAAAGGGAGTGTAATTAGGCCATAGATCAGGTGTGGCGTGTGGAGTATAATATTATTTTTTTTTTTTGCTTTTTTACTAAAGTTAAGACCCTTGGATTCGGGTTAGTTGGAACTCGCAAATTTCGTGACGCGCATTCATTTTGAATAACCGTTGTTTTTGTTTAGGATGGGAACCAGCGTCTCAAAATACGAAACGGGGTATCATGGTTCGTGATCTTGGTATCGGCTGGATCGGATCGGATCAGCTGATATGGATCAGGATCGCCCAAACTCAGGTAAATATGATAATTTTGTTCCTGTTTTTTATAATTAAAAAAAAAATTTATATTTTTACCATGTCCGTACAGCTGGATCGGATCAATATTGGGATTGGTCTCAACCGATACCAATCTGATCCATCCAAAATCAACCGATCCGATCCATTACCTCAAACCATGGCGGGTATTGAATCCGATCTGGGTCGATTTTTAAAATTCCTAAAATAGGCTCTCAGATCTGAAATTTTAAGCGATTCTAAAGTTTATTTTATAATTCACATGAATCAGTTGGAATCGGAATCGAGGATGATCAATTCCGATCCGATTCACCAATTTTATATTTTACGCATAGGGCTCCCTAGTTTTCAACCTTTGAATTAATTAGTGGGGCTACAAAATGGGACCCAGATATGCACAGCAGTAGGTGTCATTATTTCAGTGGTTATGATCCCGTGCCACGAACACTCTTATAGTTTCATCATTGGTTAAAAATGAACTTATAAATTAAAGGATCGAGTTTTCCTCTACCTTTGTTTTGATAAATGAGTTTCCCTTTACCCACGGTGCATCAGGTAAGCTCTTAGTTAGTAAGTTTGGGAACGGCAATTGAACGGAAACGAATACATACGACAATTAAATAGATTAGATGATAATAATATTTTTTTAAAATTCGATTTAATAAAATGCATATGATAATAATACAATACGTATTTAATACGATCTAGACGACAATAATATTTTAAAAAAAAAGGCATACTAAGATAGAAAGAAAATCAAAATAAACGTCTAATCCTCAAGTTCTTCAACGGTTGTTCAAAACTTAGGTTGTTCCATCGGTCTTTCTTCATTTGTGATGTCAAAAAACCCTAGTGGTGGTTTCTTGAAAAAGGGGATTTCTGCATTATAGTCTATTCCTTTCATTTTCCTCTTTCTATTAAGTTCAAAGTTTGATTTTTTTTTTTTTTTTTTTTTTTTTTCTCTTTGGATCAGCTTATAAGGTACTCACATACCCTTTTTTTTTTATTTAATGGTAAAATTTTAGAGTTGGCCTATAAGATGGGTGTAGGATCTTACATATGACCTGCAGACTGTTTGCACTGGATGTTAGGATGTGTCGTCTCATATGTAATTCGGATGCTTGGGACCACGAATCAAGGAGTTGTTATGCGATTGTTGGAATTGTTTGATCTGTATATTAGTATTGACCATAGTTAGTAAGTTCGGGAACGGCAATAATATGGGAACGGATACGTACGGCAGTCAAATGGACTGTACGGCAATAATATTTTTCGAAAAATCCAACGTAATAATATGATACGTGTTTAATAAGTGTATAATACGTTGCTCTGTAAAAATCTGGGAGCAAAAATGCGGGCATATATTCACTATGCAATAAACATGTACACCTAAGAAACACAATAATAGCATTTACTAATGTGCCTAAATATATAGTTTGATTGGTTAACAAGCCTAGATTCAATACATTCTTTATTGTATGGATTAGAATGATCAATCAAAATGAATGATTGAAATGAACACATACCATATCATTGCCGTATATAATACGATTTCTCTGCAAATTCAAAACAAACTTCTGCTTCACAATGATAGCTGAAGGAAGCACAAGAAAAGGAAGAAAAACAAGGGGGACCCAACGAGCAACTACAGATCCGGAAAGTTTCGAGACTATTTCATCCAAATTTTTTCATGTTCAACTAGAAGATGATTAATATCAGTCTTCTGAACATGAAAGGATCCTTCATTAATATGCAGAATCTCTTCTCTTGTGAAAGGAAAAACAAATATGGAGATCAAATTCCAATATAAGAAACATAATCACAACTATCATACGAATTAAGTTAAAAATCCACCATCTACCATGCTGTTTTTGTCTAAATTTTACAGCATTTTACATTCAACCAGAGGAAGAAAGCCTTGAAGAACCAGTTTGACGCACAAACACCACTAAACAGTTAACATAAACACTGAATTAAGGTCAACTAATTAATACTAACATCTATAGAAATGCACCTCTCAACCTCTCAAAGCAAAAGACCAACTTTGACAACCGTCAACTGCCTATCACCTGTTGGAAAAAACTCTGTTTGAAGAAGGAAACTTCAAACTGCTTTGAACGCGATCTCGCTATCTTAAAGGAGATATTTGCCCCACACGACAAATTCACCTTCAGGAATCAACAAAGCAATAAATATAAAACACCGAACTCCATTTAGAGATACTGAATTGTAAGAGGGAGAGATAATTCGTTTGCACACATGACTCATATTTTATAGAAGTGCGTGCGTACGCCACTAACGCCTCTACAGCCCACTGCCCACGCCGCGCGTGTGCGGACGGCTACGCCGTCCTCGCATATACACTGTAGAATGTCTCCCTTTTTCGATTTAATTCAAGAGATAAAGAAGGTAATATAATAAATACCATTTATTACTTTTGTAGTTTTCCGATGTGGGACTAAAGCATTTTTCCCAAAATAACAAATTATTTATATAATCTCTCTTTTATTACAATCTATCTAACAATCCCCCACTAGATTGTAATAAACATCTTAATATCTCTAACTACATAGTTATGTATACGAAAAGGTTGGCTTGGCATTAAACCTTTAATTAGTGTAAGTATTTCAGAGTCGTAAGGTAGAATGTGGTTGACTTAGCATTAAACCAATTCTTACAAGTATTAAAACCGGAAATACCACACACACAACTATGATTAATTCTATGTCAAAACCTATAACATAATAGCACTCTTACGGCCCTGTGCTCTATCCTGAATTCATGAATACTTGCAAGAATAAACCCTAAATTCTTGTTTAGAAACGACACCATATCAGTATTCATATAGGTAGGTTTTTCTTTAGTATCTCTGTTATTGTAGATACTCTTACTTTACAAAAACCTTATTAAAACTTCATAGAAGTTACCCTCAACTCATAACAGTTAACATTGACACCTTTTGGGCTATTAATTTCAATGTTTTTACAATCACTTAACAGTAGCTAGTTATTACCCATTAAACCTTATTCATAAGGTTGGGTTCCCACTACTGGTGACTATAAGGGTTTCAGTCCCATTCCTTTGGATGTACCTTCTACAAGCTCCCTAGGTAGGCTTTTCGTAGAAGGATCCGCTAAATTATTGTTAGACTTTACATACAGAATGGTAACTATACCATCTCGGATCAATTGTCTAACATATTCATGTCTTAAGCTTATATGTCTAGACTTTCCATTGTAGATCTTACTATAAGCATTAGACATAGTGGCTTCATTATCACAGTACAAGAAAATAGCTGGCATCGGTTGTGGCCACAACTCTATATCCAGTAACATATTTCTAAGCCATTCTGCTTCTTTTTCTGCTGCTTCCAAAGCTATAAATTCAGACTCCATGGTTGAATGTGAGATACAAGTTTGCTTCTTTGAAGCCCAAGATATGGCTCCACCAGCTAGTGTGAAAATCCATCCAGATGTGGACTTATTATCACCTCTACTGGTGATCCAACTAGCATCCGAGTATCCCTCTAACACTGCTGAAAAATTTCTATAAAATAAACCAAAGTCCATAGTCTTCTTAAGATATCCAAAAACTCGACCAATGGCTTTCCAGTGATCCACACTAGGATTACTAGTGTATCTCGAAAGTTTACAAACAGCAAAAGCTATATCAGGTCTTGTACAATGCATTGCGTACATTAGGCTTCCAATTGCACTAACATACTCAAGTTGTGCCACAGCCCTACCTAAATGCTCGCTTGTTTTAGAACTAGAATCATAAGGAGAGCTTGCTTCTTTTATGTCAAGAAATTTAAATTTCTCTATCATTTTCTGAACATAATGTGACTGACATAAAGCAAACCCTTCACTATGTTTCTTTACTTTAATTCCTAAAATAGTATCCACTTCATTTAAATATTTCATTTCAAATTTTGAAGTAAAATACTTCTTAGTTTCAAGTACACCAACTAAGTTAGTTCCAAAAATAAGCATATCATCGACATAGAGGCATATAATTACACCATATGTGTTTGTAAATTTAGAATATATGCATTTGTCTGCACTGTTATGCTTAAAACCATTTGACAAAATTACTTGATCAAATTTTTCATGCCAATGTTTTGGCGCTTGTTTTAAGCCATACAATGACTTAACTAATTTACAGACTTTCTTATTATTTCCAGGTAGAACAAAACCCTCAGGTTGTTCCATATAGACCTCTTCATCTAAATCACCATTTAAAAACGCTGTTTTAACATCCATCTGATGAACACATAAGTCATATAATGAAGCTAAGGCAAATAACACTCTAATGGATGTTATTCTAGCAACAGGTGCATATGTATCAAAATAGTCAATGCCTTCCTTTTGTTTAAAACCTTTGGCAACTAACCTTGCCTTAAATTTTTGGACAGATCCATCTGTATTCAATTTCTTTCGAAATACCCACTTACAACCTATGGGTTTAGATCCTTGAGGTAAATCAACTAGCACCCATGTGCCATTAGACATTATGGAATCCATCTCATCATTATAGCCTCTCTCCAGAAAGCTGAATCCCTGGAACACATAGCCTCACTATATGTTTTATGATCATCTTCTAAATTGAATACTATTGGTATTTCATTTAGAACAACTTTTCTATTCCCTTCCATAAGAAAAACAAGAGCTTGTGAGGAAATAAAATCCGGACCTAAGTCCTTTTCTTTTCTAACTCTTTGACTTCTTTTGGGTTCACTAATCACACTCGAATCTCTTTTCAAACTAAGAGATGGTTGAGTTTCCATGTTAGTGTGACCACTAGACTTCAAAATAGAAGATGATGTCTGAATAGGTACCTCTTCAGATTTTGATTCATTGATGAATTTATTTTCTATAAATTCTGCATCTCTTGATTCAACAATTATGTTAGAATCCAGATCCAAAAGTCTATATGCTTTTGAATTTTCAGCATATCCCACGAACACACTTTTAAGTGCTCTAGGACCTAATTTTGTCCTTTTAGGATCTGGTGTTCTATAAAAGGCTAAGCACCCCCACACTTTAAAATATCCAATGTTAGGCTTCCTTCATTTTCATAACTCATATGGATATGATTGTATTTTCTTAGAAGGAATCCTATTACTTATATGACACGCAGTTAATAATGCCTCACCCCACAAGTTATTCGGTAAACTAGCACCTGATAACATAGCATTTACCATATTAACAAGTGTCCTATTTTTTCTTTCAGCTATGCCATTTTGCTGAGGTGTATAAGGTGCAGACCTTTGGTGTATTATCCCATGTTCTTCACAAAATGCAGAAAAATCATTGGGAAAATATTCTTCACCTCTATCACTTCTAAAGATTTTAATCCTTTTATCCTTTTGATTTTCTACTTCTGCTTTATACCTTTTAAATATATCAAAGGCTTCATCTTTAGTTCTCAATAAAAATACATGTGAAAATCTTGTACAATCATCTATAAAGGTTATAAAGTATCTTTTCCCTCCTCTAGTTAAGAGGCCATTAATTTCACAAATATCAGAATGTATTAATTCCAAAATTTGTGAATTTCTCTCAACATTTGGAAAAGGCTTCTTAACCATTTTTTATTGAACACAGACTTCACATTTATTTTGATTTTCATGCTTATAAGAAATTAAACCTTGTTTTGACATATTTTTCATGTATCTAAGATTCAAGTGTCCTAAACGAGCATGTCATAAATCAGATGAACAATCAATCAAGTAAGCAGAACTAGAAACCATCTTATTAATACTGAACTTGAACATCCCATCAACAGAATAACCCTTTCCCACAAAGACACCCCCTTGGACAATATCATGTTATCAGACTCAATAACGGTTTTAAAACCATTCTTACAAAGCATACTAGCAGAGACCAAATTCTTACGAATTTCTGGAACATACAACACATTCATTAACTTCAATTTCTTCCCAGAAGTAAATTGCAGTTCAACACTTCCTTTTCCCAGGACCTTAGCAGAATTGTGATTCCCCATTAGAACATCTCGTCCTGCAATATCTTCAAAGGTCTTGAACTGTATCTTGTCATTGCACACATGAACCGTTGCTCCTGAATCAAGCCACCAATCTTGAGATTTCACCACACTAGCCATATGCAATTCAGTAATCATACCAATTTCCATCATTGCGACTAGATCTTGTGGTGCAGATTCAACAACATTTGCTTTGTCTGGAACACTACTGTTCTTCCGATACTTGCAATCACGAATGTAGTGACCCTTTTTTCCACAATGAAAACATGCTCTGTCTTTCTTGTCTTTGCTGCTATTCTTGAAAACTCCCTTCTTGTTGATCTTTAGTTTCTTATGAAACTTCTTAACTCCACTTTGTTCAACAGTGTTCACTTTCGAACCAATGACCAAGCCATCACGAATTCTATTCTCTTCCTTAATTCGTAGATGCTTTTCGAGTTGTCCAACAGACAAATCTTCTGTCATATGAAGAAGTTTCTTTCTGTAATCATTCCAACTGGGGGGAAGTTTAGATATAATCGCCCCCACTTGGAGTAAATCAGAAACTGTGACTTCAAGATCACGGAGTTTTCCCACTATAACTTGAAGATCATGAAATTGATCCATGATACTGACACCATCACTCATACTGAATTCAAAATATTTCATGGTGAGAAATTTGCTCATACCTATTTTCTCAGTTCTGTATTTCTCTTCAATCTGTTTCCAAATTTCATATGGTGACTTGATTGGCTTGTAGTAATCATAGAGACGATCTGAGAGACTATTCAGAATATATCCTCGGCAGATTAACTCATCTTCTTCACGCTTACTTCTTTCTTTCTTCACAGCATCAGTGTCTTTATCAGACGGTTCTGGCAATGGTTGCAACACAGAACTTAGCAAATAAAAGATCTTCAGACGAGTCAACAGAAACACCATCTTATCTTGCCAACGGGTGTAGTTGGTGCCATCAAAACGTTCAAGTTTGACGAAGTCTGGGGATGTCATCATCTTCAAAGTAGCGTTGTCTAATCCTCCTTCCATGGTAACAAAATATCTCCTTTAAATTGTTGGAAAAAACTCTGTTTGAAGAAGGAAACTTCAAACTGCTTTGAACGCGATCTCGCTATCTTAAAGGAGATATTTGCCCCACACGACAAATTCACCTTCAGGAATCAACAAAGCAATAAATATAAAACACAGAACTCCACTTAGAGATACTGAATTGTAAGAGGGAGAGATAATTCGTTTGAACACATGACTCCTATTTTATAGAAGTGGAGCACCTCTTCTGAATAGACATATCTATTCATTCTGTATCCATTAGATCAATTGCCATATGATCTAACGGTCCAGATTAAACCAGAGATGAACCTGTTCACAACAGTCATATCCTATCAGACGTGACCTTAGGATCTTCTAATCCGACGGATCTGATCATTTAAAAAAAAACAATATACCAGATCAGATCGCTTGCATCGCGATGCAAGCGTGCAAAGTGCTAAGTGCGTGCGTACGCCACTAACGCCTCTGCAGCCCACTGCCCACGCCGCGCGTGTGCGTGCGCGTGTGCGGACGGCTACGCCGTCCTCGCATATACACTGTAGAATGTCTCCCTTTTCCGACTTAATTCAAGAGATAAAGAAGGTAATATAATAAATACCATTTATAACTTTTGTAGTTTTCCGATGTGGGACTAAAGCATTTTTCCCAAAATAACAAATTATTTATATAATCTCTCTTTTATTACAATCTATCTAACATCACCCCCATCAACAACCTTCCATCCCACTATCTTGGTTTCAGTCCTGAACAAGCTTTAGGTTTGTGTTTCATAAAAAACAAAAAAAAGAAACATAATCACCTATCTAGCAGGTGTACAATGATACATAAAACATTGTCATAAATACCTTAAGTAATCCACTGCTGCAAGTGCACCGTTGTAGTCGTCGGCCTGAAGAAAGCAAGAAGTAACGCTGCAATCTCCGACATGAAGAACGCAAGAAGCACGCTACAATCGATGGCCTGAAGAACACAAGAAGCACGCTGCAATCGATGGCCTGAAGAACGCAAGAAGAGGAAGAAGAGACAGACGAATGTGGTGAGTGAGAACTGAGAAGCAGCCGTTGGACGATGGACGGATGGAGTTCCTTTCATTTTCCGCTGGAGAAGCCGAGAAGACAAGGGTTTGGTATGTTGGTTTGGTTAATTGGTTTTGGTAAGTGGGTATATTTTAATTTTTTTTATTTTATCTAACGGTTAATATTATTAGATTGGTCTAACGGTTAAGATCGACTTTAGGTTTTTTTTTTATATATTTAAGTAAACATATTATACGTGCATAATACACGTATTATTCGTATATAATACGTTAGGTCTTAAAGTCCGCGTATTTATCCGACTCCAAAATATTATACACAATATGGTGACTTTTTCATTAAAACGCTCAAGTACGCGTATAATACGCATTACTAACTATGGTATTGACAGTCAGTTGAGGCGATATCATATCGGTGAATCGATACGAACCAAGGGTAAAAATGCTTTAAAATATTTTTATATTGAAATCTGAAGATTAAATTGTCTAATTTGGGCTGACCCATATCAGTATCAGATCAGTATTGACAAAAAATGATCATATAATCCAATACTGATTTCTCAAACCACGTTCAGGATATTAGTTGTCCCGGCCATCTCTCATTGAATGTCCAATACACATGAAAATAAGATGTTATATGGAACCCTTACTTGTTTCAAAATCAAAAAAATGCTTTCAAAATCGTTGGACCTACCAATGGCTATTAACATAGGTGGATGGAAATAACATGTCAATCAAGCAATGTTTGTGCTTATGATTTTCTTTTCTTTTCTTTTCTTTTCTTTTCTTTTTTGGGGGGGGGGGGGGGGAAGGGTGTTAATGATTTGCGTGACAACAATTTATTATATGAACCACCTTAAATTGTCTTTCAATTTGGTGAAGAGCATTGAGAGAATCTTATATTGGGTCGGTGTTCTCTATGGGGGAGTGTGGCCCCTGGCCCCCTACACACGTGCGAAGAGCAATGAGAGTACACATGCTGTCATCTTGGAGGGTGGACTTTCTGCTTTTTATGGGAGGTGGGTGGTCATTTCGCTCCCCTCTATGTCTGGGCATGAGCTAGAACTTTTTTCCTCATATAATTTTACCTTTTCCTTAGACTTTTCTTGAAGACCGGACAAAAGGAACTAGCAGGGGAATATCAATCTTGCGGAAAAAATAAAATTCATTAATCATATTCCATCTCATAATTCCTTGAGCTCCGCTCATTCTCAATGTTTCAAATTTCTTGTACTTTTATGATAAAGAACAATTAGTTTATAAAAAATATAATTAAATAAATTAAATAAAAACATGTCAAAATTGTTTGTCACTTTTTGAGATAACGTCCTATCAACTACCCTAATAGCTATAGAAATTAAGTTAAAATCCTTACCAAAAAAAAAAAAAACAGTTGAGACCAGGGATTTAGGAATCAATATCAGTTACAATATCGGTCTTAGTCGATATCAATCTAATTTCGATCCGGATCAAATGGATCTACCCATGCTTTTTTCTTCAAAAATCAGATTTTTATTACCCTTGGTCCATACCGATCCACCGATACGAGATTGGCCAACAATTGGTATCTGCTGATACCGATACGTTATTGATTCCTCAAAGCATGCTTTAGGCATAACATCTGGATTTTTTAACAAAATATCAAATATTACCTACAGCCAAGCTTTCTAATTCCCTTGCATAAACCAAGAGCACAAATTAGCATCGCCCACCCACACCTCTATCTGCTTGAATCCTTTTACCACGGTTCAGAACAAACCCTGCATGACAACTCTGGTTTTTTTTCTATCCCAACACACTCTCTAAAACACTAGAACCTAGAAAAGGATAGTGAAACTTGGAATGAAACTGAAAAACAGTAGCTCAAACACCATACTGAGATATCAATGCAACCCCCGATGGCATAGCTTGGTAGTCAGATAGAGATACACCAATGGGACTATCAACAGTTTGAAATGGCGGAGCAACAGGAAATAAAGCAAGGTTTGCAATCCATTTATTCATAAGATGGATACTATGAGTTGAGGGAAAAGGATGGTTTTGAAAAACACGTGTTCTTGAAAAGCCAAATGAAGTACATAGTCATAGCTGAAATGGATAAAATTTGGGAAACATCGATCCATACAAGAGAACATGATTCAATCATAGATTCAAAGAGATCAAGTAAAGAAGATGACTACAGATATTATGTACGTAACCCTAATGGTCTAGCAACCCAAATATAATCTTAATAGTTTTTGTTATACCTAGATATAATTGTCCAATGGAGGCACGCCACGTCGATGAGATGGTGCTGCCCAAAATCCGATGGATCACTTCCACGACCCGAACCAAAGAAGGATAGGCCCATTTTGGTTTAGAATGTCATATAGGTGCAAAGCAAACCTTTCGTATGTCCGAGGAATTCCTACATGGAAACTACTAAAATAAAAACAGAAAAAGAGGAAATGGGAGATGGCGCCCCAAAAGAGATCATTTCAGAAATATTCTCACAAAGAATAGAAACTGCCATATTGGGAATTTCTCAAAGACTTCCTGACTCATCACTGACACTTTATATACTCAGGTATAACCTCTTACATAGACATCTTCACTATTCTCAATTATTGCTTAGAGATATCTGACTTAGGCATCGGAAAGTCCCCTGTGAAAACTGGCTCTCTAGTGTCCACCTTGTTCTTCTGTGCAGGTCCGAGCCCAGCAGGATTCTTAGTGGAAATTTCTCGACGCAACAACTTCCACTTATTATTTTTTTGGGAAATTTATGAAACACTCTCTAAAAACGGGTCGAAACTTGGATCACCCCCTGAAATTTGAAAATACTCAAATCACCCCCTGTACACTAACGGTGTTAGTATGCTGTTAGTTATTGATGTAAAAGGACTATTTTACCCTTGTATTAAATCATTAGAATTAAATTTACAATACTACCCTTCCTTCATCTTCAACCTAAAATACCCCACCCCTTTCCTTGCAACTCCGCCATTGCCTCCTCTGCTTTGCCCTAGCACCGCCACCTCCGCCAGCCCATGCTCTCCAACGGAGCACCACCAACTACGTTTTCCTGAGTGGCATTCCTATTCGCTACCACAGACTGCTTATCTCCCCCATCCAGATATGGAATCTGATAGAACTCCATGTACGTCTCGAATGCCATTAGCTCCTCCGATAGCCTCTGCAATTCATTTTCCCCTTCCACTACTGCCTATCCAACTGGTTTAATTCCTGGTTTTGAGGCAGCAAAATTAAGGGATAGTCCGATTTAAAGTAAGGGGAATATAAAATACACATTAATTTCAGAGGATCCCAACCTGTTATTCTCGTATAGGACTGTATGAGAGAGGACAAATCTTTTGGACCATAATAATGTACCCTCTTTGTCTGGTTTACTAAAAATATGGCAGATCTCCATGGAACTCCATGGAAGGAATGATTTGGTTTCTCAAACTGACACAAGGGTTTGGGATCGAACAAGTTCCAAGCATGCTTCCCCTCATGGGAGGGCAGCCTCACTCTCAAGGAAACTGCGCCTCTGCTAATCGCAGACCCAGCAAGAACTGGAGAGCAAACCCTAACCAAGAAGAGAAACCCCACCCTCAGCACGAGGGAAAAAGCGTAACACCTCAAGACTCAGTAAGTGAACTCCTTAACAGTCAAAAGAAACTGAGATTTCGTTCGTCGAATAGATTAAACGAGCGACCAAGCCCTCCCCTCCGATCCAAAACAGAAGGAAAAGGATGACAATCAAATACTGCTCAGTATGAAAAACCTATTAAGAAAAAGAAAAGGGCTCTTTTGAACTCTTCTTCCTCTCTGCTTGAACCTTTATTTCCTTGGCTACATGGATTTCCCAATTTTAATTAAAGAAAAAAAAATCTTTATTAAAAAAAATGAATTGTGTAAATCTAATAGCAGCGGATGATTTCAGCTCTTCTGTTTGTTTTTTCCCTCCGGTGAACTCCTTGAGATTGAGGTGCAGGTGTTTGACCAAAAAAAAAAGTTGCAGGTGTTCTTAAGCCCAGCCATGGTTTCGATATTGGCTGTGGCAGTGGCAACAGGAAGGAGGAGAAGAAGAGCAGCAGAACAGAGAGGAAAGGGTGGAGAAAGAGAGGGGGAGGGGGCAGTGATGATTGCACTGGAAGACGATGATGTGGAATGGGGCTGCACGGCGGTAATGGTGGTGGAGGTGGTGGTGGCGGCAGCGGTTGCTGGGGCAATGGTGGTTGTAGAGGAGAGGGAATATTCCCATTCCTTATTTTAACTAAAGAAAAAAAAAATACATGTTGGGTTTTTAGATTTAAGGGTAAAATAGTAATTTACTCTTCTCAAGGGTAGTTTAGGGTTTTTAAAAAATATAACTAGCTAACTTCATCAGTTAACTAACGGTAGGGTGTAATTTGAGTATAGGGCTCTAATTCAGGGGGTGATCTGAGTATTTTCAAATTTCAGGGGGTGATCCGAGTTTCGACCCATTTTCAGGGGGTGTTTTGTAAGTTTCCCTTCTTTTTTTTGTGGGTTGGGTTGGGGGGGGGGGTAAGAGAAAACCTTAAATTAACATAAAAGAGATGAGTTTAAATTATTTGTTGCAACAACTTTGTAGTTACCCAATTAACCTCGCCCGAGTTGCTAAGTTATTGGCAACTAAGGGTATGTATGGCAACCATTCTATTTCAAAAAATTGGTTTTGAGTCAGAATCAGTTTTTTCTATTCCTATATTTTTGGAGTAATTCTGTACCAACAAATATTGTATGGTAAAAAATTGTTTATTCTATTACATAGAAACAAAAACATGTATGGTTCATAAACCCTAGATCTGAGCTTCCCCAAAGCTATGCACCGTACGTGTTGAGGAGAGGCTTTCTCCCTCTCTTGTATCTGAGCTTCCAATAACGATATCCTTTCCATAAGCTTTGCGTTCTTTTCATGTTCCCTCTGTAGCTGGACTGAAATCTTTGCAACAACGTTAATGTCATCTCCTTTCACCTCCCACTCGTTAGAGCCCAACAGAGCTTGGTGAGCAGAATACTCTAAGGAACACCCCCTACTTCTTGCACACAATGCTGAAGCATTAATCAAACTACTACACGAATGCAGTTCTGTCATTGAGTAATTCCCAAGGTTCTAGAACTTGGGTTTTGACTAGGTTTCGATTAGCTAGAAAACGAGTTTGTCTCGATTTTGACCATATCTCGGTCGAAACCTGGGACTTTCTCCAGGCTAACTCGAACCTTGGTTTTGAGGCCCATAAGTTGTTTTTTTGTCCTGATTCTTGTTGTGCCGCCTATTGTTGACATTTTAAAACCAATTCATATATTAGTTTCACATAGAGAACACTAAAAATAATACTTGTGGTTTTGATCCAAGTTTGATACTGTATATTGTTCTTGGACATGATATCAAATAAAGTTTGACCGGAACATAACTCATTCAATATAAATGAGATTTAAGAAATCTTGGATTTGTTAGGAAGCTTTGTTTTGATAGCTTTCCAACAAGTCCAAGATTGCTTAAATCTGATTTATATTGAAGGAGTTATGTATAGGTCAAACTTAATTTGGTGTGCGCGAATGCTGTCAAAATCGCTCTGAATGCTAATATTTGTTTGGACATCAAAACAAATGAATATTTTACCGCACTATTGAGTTTTAACAATGTTTTACCATATTAAGATTTATGAAATTTTTAGATTCGAGAAAAACCCCAGCATTAGAAAATTGAAAATTGCACCTACCGTTGAAAATTCAGTTTTTGTTCTTGAACGGGGGTTGATTATTTTTTCTTTTGAAATTTGATTTTTTTAACTATTTTCATTAGATTCAAATAGGGGGTCTTTGATTATTTATGAATAATATATAAAGTAAATGAAATACAAATACAAAAACATTTACTTAAATGATATTAGACATAACTAAGTGTCTATCTTGATTCCTAGTCTGGTTGTTTCGAGCCAAGTTTCCCTTAGTTTCGATGGACATATGTGTCGAAACCACTGAAATATGGTTGGAACCAGTCGAAACCATCGAAATCCGATCGAATCCAGGGGTTTTATAAAACCCCCCTTCAACTCGTCTCGAAAACTTGTGAAACCATCGAGTTTTTCTTCCATGTTCAAACCGGGTGGGAGTTGAGCAAAGAGGGGGTAGGGGTAGGGGCATGTGATTTGCAAAAAGGAGAAGGCGAGGGTGAGAGCAACGAGGTAGAAGGTAAGGAAGGGTAATTTAAGGATTTAAAATTAACAAAGGAGAAAGAGAGGTGGAAGTTTACTTTTCTATTGAAATCCGAAAAGAAATTTTGAATAAGGAAATTTGAGTAAATATAATAGGAAATTGATTATCAAACATGATTCACAATCGATTCCAAATAGATTTTAAACATTGGCCAAAACTAGGGGTGTCAATGGGTCGGTTCGGTCCGGTTTCAGTTTGGGTTTTTCGATTTTCGGTGTGGCTTTTAGAGAAACCGAGACTAATCCAATAAGAACTTTTCGATTTTGGCTTGGTTTCGATTTATGATAATGGGTTGATATTGGTTTGGATTCGGTTCAGTACCGGGTTTTTTTTAACAAGTTGGGTTTGGTTTGTGCCTATTTTCTTCTCTTTCTCTTTTCAACTACATAAAATATTTCATTGGCCCCACACTTAAAAAGGTGATCAATGGAATAAGCATTGTTATAAATTATTTTCCCTATTTTCATAACCTCATACTCATTGATTTATAACAATTTATCTTACAACCATAAATTTGCTCACTAATATTGAAATCAATTCAATGATTCATAACCTTATACTCATTATTTTCTTATCGCTTTCATTCGGTTTGGTTTGTTATCGATCGATCTGGTGCGGTCTGGTTTTCAACTTGTCCCGTCATACCCCAGTCCAAAATCAATCCAATAAGGATCGGTTCTGTTCGATCTCGGATATTTTTGGTTGATTTCGATTGGTCTTAACGGTTCGGACTAGGTTTTGACACCCTTAGCCGAAACAATTCCCGATCCGGATCCGATTCCGATTCCGATTCTTCAAACCTTGAATTGAACTATTACTCTCTTCAAATCACTAGAAAAATATGGTGGCTCCCGTTACTCGTTCGGTGTATTTCGTCACGTCGATACTTCCTTGTACTTTCTAGCGGCACCCAAACAGGGATCAAGGTTTAATTCGCTCCCTCTGTCAGTCGTTGCGGTTTAACGAGACACCAATTATTTCCACTAGGTGAAATTGATAGGCGACGAGACCCTGACGCCGTTTCCCTCATTTCCACCATTTTTGATTCCGAAGCCCGTGAAAGGGTGAGGCGAGTGACTCACGCACAAAAATTGCAGACAAGAACACAGACACTGACACCGACAGAGACATAGACACAAACACGCAAACTTCAGCATACAGAGGGAAGCAGAGACGTAAACCCTGAAAACCCTAACCCGAGCTCAATGGGTTCGAAGTTCGGCATGGCGGGTGGGATTCCAGAGCGTCGCGTTCGACCGATATGGGATGCCGTCGACTCTCGTCAGTTCAAAGCAGCTCTCAAACTTTCCACTGCTTTGCTTGCTAAGTACCCCAACTCTCCTTACGCTCTCGTAAGTCTTTCCCTCTCCCTACCTCTCACTCCTCTCTCTTTTCCTCCTCATTTCTAGTCTCTTTTATTGGTTAATCTTTGGAATTCACAAATCTGGATGATTTTCTGATTCATAGCATTTGAAGGGACAAATTTATCACCTTATCTGGAGCCATGTAATCCTTACACTAAAACATTGCGCTTTTGTCTAATACACGTTGCTTGTTCAAATGGCATGGAAAACAGAATGGGTTAATATCCTTTCGCCGGTTGCCATCCCTTGCAATTCTATAATACTGATTATGAAAGAGAACAAAGGAAAAAATTGCAATTTATTTTTTTGTTTTGTTTTGCAAGAGCTAGATGGTCAGACGTTTGGCTGTTGTAAACATTGCCATGATTTGAGAATGGTAAGCAGAGTTTTGAAATGCTTATCTGCAAAAGGATTTTCTTATGAAGGGTCAAATTATTGGAATGATATATTTTGATTGATATTGCTGACAATATTCTACAGTCCATATGATGTACTTTGATAAAGAACTCGTAGTATATGAAACGACTGACCAGTTTTATATGCTCTTACACTGTTGCAAACTTTAATCTGCCGGGAAATAAATTTATAGCCCCAGAATCAGACGTTTAGTTGGATCTATAGTAAGTCACAGTGCAAATCATGAAGTAATTTTACTCAAGTTATTATAAAGTGCAAGGAATAAATCTATTTGTAAAATTTTAAAAAGCATTCTAATGGTTTTCACCCATTTATCATCCATATCCATTATTTAAGTAGTTTCCATGTGGTACCTTTCACTTCGAAAACTTCGGAAAACTAGGAGATAATAGTGCATAATGCACCCAAAGCAAAAAAGGCACATGGGATGCTCTTTATCCAAGGTACAAAGTGCAATTTTAAAAAAATATAAAATTGAGTAAATGTTTTAGCTTTTTGTGTAGGATCATATAACATGCTAAGGACAATGAAAGGATAAAATTTTGTTAGTGCCGCAAGGGGCATTCTACAAGCCACACTTATTATGCCTAAAATACAATTTGCTTCTCATAAATATGGGAGATGCAATAGAATGTTTAACCCAACTTGCTTTCTCCTTAGTAACACAGAATTATGTGATAAGAAATAATCACGAGATTGGCTGTCGTCAGCATAGTTACATCTACGCCATCACCTTTAAAATCATGACTAAAATAAGCAATCAAGTCCTCTAGATTGAAGATTGGACTAGGTACATATGCACTTGGGCTGTTGTGTCACTTGTCCACCTTTATTTATGTTGTTTACATTCTTTCAAAAAAAAAACCCATTTATTATTTGGGACCCAAGGAAGCCCCTAAGATTATATTAATGATTGTGGAAAAACAATACAAGGGGGGACCTAACCCGCCTTACCCCAACCCAAGCGAATATAAACACTCTCTGACTCAAAACCTGAACCCTTACAATCAAAGCCAAAAGAAATTACAATCTAAACACAGGTAAACCTGCTTTGTCCTCCCGAGTGATACAACGAAGCTCTGAAGGGACCTCCTGCTCTGTATAGAAAATAGAGTTTTTGATTGTTTCACAGGCCAAATTAGCTAACCAATCCGCTGCTTGATTCTCTCCCTAAATGAGAAGGAGATACAAACTCGAAGAGAAGTGCAAAGGGATAGAACTTCCTGAAACCAATACCAGCAACTCCAAAGATTGCAAACCTTTTCAGAAACTAATTTCACAGTCATAGCCGAATCAGAGTTAATATGGAAATCTTACAAGCCCAAAGCAGCACACAATCTCAAACCATTTCTGAGTGCTCTTTATTTGTATGTGTGTACATGCAAATAAAATAGCACCAGGCTTTATTTTTTGTTAGGACATATTGGCAAGACTGCTTTTGTTTTTAGTGCTGTACTTTTTCGGAATCATCATTTGTTGATCTTGTACTCTCATGGTTCTTCAAGAGGAAACCTTGAAAATTAATGCTTTTATATTTTTCTTTTAGGCACTCAAGGCTCTTATTTTGGAGAGGATGGGAAAACCTGATGAAGCTTTATCTATCTGCTTAAATGCCAGAGAACAATTATATTCAGATGAAGCCGCGCCCATTGATGATCTCACACTCAGCACCATACAGATTGTTTTCCAACGTCTTGATCGCTGTTAGTATGCACTTCTATTCTGATATATGTATGAATGTATGTATGCATGTGTCAGTGTTTTTTATCTACGTTGGATCTTTGTTGCATGTAACAGTGGATCTGGCTACTAGTTGCTATGAGTATGCTTGTGGTAAGTTTCCAAACAACTTGGAACTGATGATGGGTCTTTTCAACTGCTATGTGCGTGAGTACTCATTTGTGAAGCAGCAGCAGGTGTGGTGTTGTCCGCAAACGCTTCTCTGTTTTTTTTTTTTTGGTTATTGTAATTGTAGTGTCAACTCCTATATTCTTTCAGGGTTAGGATTGGTTTCATATATGTTTTTTCCCCCTTGCAGACAGCCATCAAAATGTACAAGGTTGTTGGTGAAGAAAGGTTTTTGCTCTGGGCTGTTTGTAGCATACAGTTGCAGGTTTTTTCTTGTCCTTTTAATCTTCTTCTCTCTGAATGTGTATGGTCCGGGTGGATCCAGTAGTAGTCAAAACATCAGAGGGGGGAGGGGGGAGGGAGGGAAAACTCTCATATCTCCCAAGTGGTGGGCCCCCAATCAAGTTGTCTTCCTCTCCGAAAATCTACCTTCTTTACTAAATGGAGGGACTTTTAAAAATTTTCCTGTTTCTAATGGTGGAACTTTCTCTCTCTCTCTCTCTAATCAAACTAGACAGCTACGTACCAAGTCAAGTAGAGAGCCAAGCTACCTCCTTCCCACAAGCAAGTCGCTTACTAAACTAAATATGTTGATGTGTTCGCTTTTTACCCGAGCTTCTCATTCAGATGTAAATCTCACCAGTTGCAAGAAAAAAAAAACTTTTATGGTCTATAAGTCTGGAACTGAAACAGAACAGATCATCTTTTTCTTTACTAATGCCTTATAGGAAAACTCTCATATCTCTAGGTAGATTTCTTGGGGTCTAGGAGACTGTCGCCTTAGTGGTATCGAACCCGATTTGGCCCTTATTTATGCCAAACATCGTTTAAGTAAATGGTATAAAACCATTTAATTAAGATATTATTCATAAATAAGCAAATACCCCCTATTTGAATTCAATAAAAATAGTAAAAAGACCAAATTCCAAAAGGATAAAAAGTCAATCCCCTAGTTCAAGAACGAAAACTTGATTTTTAGCGGTAGGTGAAATTTTCAACTTTCGAATGCTGGGATTTTTTCTCAAATCTAAAAATTCCATAAACATTAATATGGTAAAACATTGCTAAAAACCAAAAGAGCGATAAAATATTCATTTGTTTTGATATAAAAAAAATATTTTCATTCAGAGCGATTTTGACAACATTCGCGCACACCAATAAGGTTTGACCAGAACATAACTCCTTCAATATAAATCAGATTTAAGCAATCTTGGATTTGTTGGAAAGTTGGTTTTGTGCTCTATCTAATACAAAAAGTCTAATGTAAAACTAAAATCATTTGACCTGTCAAACTTATTAGAGAACAAGAAATTGAATATTTTTCTAAATCGAGAGTAGTTTAATTACTTATAGATAAGATCATATTTTCTAAGAACAGTATAAACCAAATGTGAGACTAAGTATACTGGGACAATGACCAATTCCAAGAACAATATAAACCAAATGTATGTTTTGATTGTTTCAAACTTCCAATAGCTTCAGTTATGCTGTCTTCTAGTTCTGTGTTGATTTTTGATGACTTAATGTTGATTTTTTATGATTTGATGTGGCTTAATGTTTACTTTTGATGATATAAGATATATATATTGTAGCATACTAAATAATGTTAAAAGAGAGAGAAAATAAAAAATAACACTTGGGTGCCTCGTGGCCTAAGCACTTAGGCACCCCTCCACCACCTTGCCGCCTTGACATCTATGCTAGAAGCCTAGAACTACTTCCCACATAATTCAAAATGCCACTTAAACTTACCAGACTTGGCCTGCCATGGCCAGCCAACATAATTGATAATGAAATTACAAGAATACCCTAATTAATTGGTACCCACTTCCTACGTGATCCTATAATTTATGATGCTTCTATACTTCCTCGCTTGAATTCAATTCATTTTTTTGTGTTGATTGTGGATTCCTTTCACTAGATTCAGTCATATCAACTAGAAGAACCACTTGATTTGGTAGTAGAGTTATTACATCACCTATGGGTAGGGATAGAAGGTGTGTGGTCAGCTCAGATCACCTTTTGAAATGCAGATAAGGATCCTGTCACCGAGTAATAAGACTTGCTATCCCCAGGACTGGTTCCACTTGGGAAAGAACTTTCTCCCTTTTTATTTTTTATTTTTTTATATTTATGCAGAGAATTGCCACTCTTAATACTCCCACATCAATTTAGCTCACAATGCACAAGGATCTGATGTTACTTTTAACTACCTCCCTGCCCTTGTATAATCCTTCAAAGACCTCTGCATTTCTCTCCTTAAACAAGTTCCCGATTAACAAGCAAAGCAAAAGGAGAAACTGTAATGGGTTACTAAACTCGCAAACAGATTAGAGTTGTTAGAAACCAGAAAATCAGGATCACAGGTAAGTAGGGACGTAGACTACAATTAGGAAATGTGAATAACCTGAACAAAACCAATCTGATTGACCTGAAATTTTAACTGTAGATTCTGTTTAATAGGTGAGAGGGCCTGCAAAGCCTGGTTCAGTTCTGATGGCTGGATTATAAGTTATAGAGAAAACCTACTTCAACTTGAAAGCTTCAAAGTTGCAGAATCAAGGAAAGTGTCAGAAAATTGAAAAGAGAATTCAGTTGATGATTAAATCAAAGATATTTCAGTCAACTGAAATAAGATTTTGCAAAGTGAAAGAGATTTTGAAAATTGAGTAGAAGTTGACTTGAACTAGGGAACTAGAAGTCCATTAAAATTTATAGTTCTAATTTCTAAAACAGAAACTATAATCAAGGAATAAGTAGTCAAATCAATGGCAAGAGCAACAGGGTTTAATCAAGAATCAATTCAGCAACTTGAACTTGAATTTAAGCACAAACCTAAAATCCTGAAATTGAAACAGAACAGTAAATTGCAGGTTGAAAAGTGATTTTTTTTTTTTACTCCTAACATGACTGAAAATAGCGTAAACCAACTAATAATCAAACTAGCTATTTAATTAACCAATAAAAGACTTAAAACAATTCCTATCCTAGCCAGCACTCCAACTTCAACAAACTAATAATGTAAATCACTATTCCTAAGTCCTACCCTTATTTTAGGCCCATTAAAATGGCCTTTTTACATTGAAAACCAATTGGATGAAAGGCTCAACAGGTATAGATTCTAGCCAAGGCTTATTTCCTCTAAGATAAGTCCATTTTCTGATTTCTCTGCATCAAATTGTCATGCAATCTTTTCTTTCTTCCCCATACACTTGATATCCAGCACAAAATGAGTTTCTTCAATGTGCTTGGAATAATCAAAGTTACTGAAAGTGTTCAATTATCTATGCAATTGAGTCCATGTAAGCTGTTCAATGGATGACAAGTTGGTGGCATCCTCCTTTCTTTCCTTGCAATGAACAGAGATATAATGATATTATTTGACTGACGAAATGGTTAACTGTGAGAGTATTTTTTGTCCAGTGGCATTCGGAGTTAGATCGATGTCAATGCTGACTACTACGATACCTATCTCCTAACAATGGGGTTGTAATCCAATTCAATGTTGCTTTTAGTCTGTATCTCCATGAGTTTCCATATTATAACTTCTTTTTAATTGCCCCAGTATGTAATTTTGGAACCCTGTTGAGATTGGATTACTGTCATCATATTTTATTCACAAATGCTCGTACATCATTAATCGTATTTTCCCCATATCATTCTTCTTTTGTCATCAGCACTGACTCAGAGAATATAGAATAGTGCTACATGCAGAAACTTTCCTTCTTTTTATTTTTTTAATTAGTTTCTTTTGAACCTTATCTTATTGAAATAAGTATTTCTACTATTTTCTGATGTCTGAGAAGTCTTTAATTTTATTATTCTTAAATTCTGATTTTATTGCACCCATCCTTTGTCCCAGAAAGGAGGTGGACTATGTCCCTTCTATTCATTTAGACTGATTTTTCTTACAGAAGATATTTATACAATTGCATGTCCTATGTGGTTTGGAGCATCTTGTAGGTGTCTTGTGGGGATGGAGGAGAGAAGCTGTTAGTTTTAGCTGAAGGTCTGCTTAAGAAGCATGTTGCTTCTCATAGCTTGCATGAGCCAGAAGGTGGGCTCTATTTTCCACTTTCCTTTTTATCGTAATCAAATGGGTAGAAAATGTGTTGTTTCTTTGCCACAATTAATCATGGAACAGTTATTTGTGTGCAGCCCTTCTTGTTTATATTTCTATCTTGGAACAGCAAGCGAAGTATGGTGCTGCTATTGAAGTTCTCTCTGGGAAATTGGGATCTCTTATAGCAATTGAAGTTGATAGGCTCCGCATGCAGGTACTTTCTGAAGCATTTTTTTTCCTGAATTATTATTGTAGTAATATTTTGCTTGTTCCTCCTTGCCATTGCCAAAAAGATTTTTTGCCTCATGTTCTAAATTTCTGATTTTCCCCATTGCTGTAGGCAAAAACTTGAAGTTGCTTTATCTCCATGGATCTCTTTAATCATTAATCAAGTAGCCTTGTGGACAAAAAAATGAGTCAAAGTGCACTACCTTATGCATTTCACAACCGTTATGAGTTTCTACCTTTGAATGATGTGCCTGGATGCAAGAAAGTTGGCTAACTATCCAGTACTTTGCTCACAATTTGGGAATTGAGATAAAGATTCAAGATTTTGGTCGAAACCTAGACGGTTTCAGTTGTAAGTTTTGGTGAAGGGTTTCGAGGCCCAAATGGCCAAAGTTGGTCCTGAAATTTCTAGAAAACAATATTTTAAGCCCTCTAACATTGTGGAACCCTTGGATTTTAAAAATCACACCCAGAATGGTAGTTTGACTTCGAAGCCTAGTTTTGTAGTATACGTTGTACGGTGCTGTATTCTGTGTACGTTCTCTAATATGGCTATTCCACATAAAGTTTAGTAATAAAACACACTTAATTCAATCCAAACAACTTAATTATGCATAGGAATGAATAGACATAAAAATATAAACTATTTCATAAATCATACCTGATACATGGTTCATAACAGAGAGTCAAAGATATGGGAGTCAAGAATACAATCTGTTATTCCTGGGTTGACACTGTGGGGAGTGAATGAGGGTCAGAAAAATTTCTTCCAAAATTTCTTGCATCACTCCTTGCAACACTCCTTGCAACACTCCCTTAGTATTCTCGTCACTGCTGGCAAACACTCAGGTACACTGTCTCAACACAAACCTGATTGGTTGGGGCAATCCCAAGTTTACCAGTCCCACACATGTATGCTCAAAAGCAAACACAGTTTTGTGCACATCCACCCCTCTACCACAAAGTGGCTGGGTCTACCGGACTGTGCACACCCATCCTGCAAGCACACATAGAACTTTGCTTGTGAGTTTATCAAGTGGCCTAGGTGGGACTCTAGTTGTCTATTTATTTTTACTTATTTATCATCTTCATCCTCAAACATCCATCAACCATTACATCAGAATATTTTCAAGTAAGTCGTTCAAGCTATCCCTAATCTACCTCTGCATCCCTCCTTTCATTTACAGCCCCTTTTCTGTCCAGAAAACCTTCATCCTTAGCCCTCTTTCTTTAACCTCAAAAACCAGAGTCGATCTTGGCGTGGTAGCCTTTTAGGTCTGCACCATTAGGTGGTGTTGGGGTTTTTTTTTTTAAAACATTTTTTGTTTTAATAGGCTCAATTATAAAGCCCAAAAATTTTGTCCAAGGGAGGTATGCGAATTTAAGTCTTTTCCTAGTAGCGTTAGGAGTTTGAAAGTTTTAATTAGTCGTTTGGTCTTAGTTTCATTAAGATTTCTGAAGTTATAGCTAGTCTTTAATTCCTAGTCAGTTTAGGAGTCCAATTTTCAATGTTTTTAGTCTATGATTGGCGAAATAAGTAGTTGTTTGAGTTGTATTAGGATTGGTTAAGTTCTGGTCAAAGTAGCAGTTAGATTTTGAGAGTTCTATATAATCATATGTACCACCCTCTGGCTGTAGGAGATTGAAACTGGATTAGTTTGAGTTTTGGTTAAATAGATTGGATACTAGTTGATCAGCAAAGGCTGAGTTTCCTTCTCTCTCTACCTCTCTTTGTTGACTTCTGCAATAGATCTGATAATTCCTAATTTTCAGGTCTGTTATTCTTCTTATTTTCAAAGTCACCGTTCGCATTCCCATAACAGTGCTATTTTTTCTTCTTTCGTATTTTCTTTGACCTCTATGTATCCTATTCAACCCTACTATAACCGACCAACTTTCGTTGCCATTCAGCCTTGGAAAACCAAAGTCTCTGGCTGTGCAGCATCAGGTTGAGTTCTAGGAGCAAGAGCGATTTCATCACCTTGAAAATAGCTTTTCTTCAAAGCTGTCTTTGTTTCGTCATTAAGCTGGTGGTCAAATCCTGAGGTTGAGACTTGAGAGTGTGGGCCTCTCTCACCCCAATACTGCCATCTTAATTTTAGTTATCAAAAAGAAATAAAAATCTGTTTTTTGTAATCATTAAGCTGGTGGTAAAACAGTTTCTATGCAGAAAGTTCTCTTTGTGCAATTATATTTATTCAAATTCACCATACTTACCAGTGAACTGCGAATTCTCTTCGGAATTAGTTCTTTGTTTCCTATGAGTTAATGCAAAGGAAGTGATTCAAGTCTTTAATCTCCACAGTCCACACAACTTGTGCAAGCTTCATCCCAGCTAATTGGGGTTGTCAACACAAATCTTTTTTCTTCATTTCTGTAATTAAATCTATAGCACCTGTTAAACTATAAGAACTCATTTCCTTTCCCACCATTCCAGCTAGGTCATTTTTGGCCTCCGCTTGTCCTTTTTCCATTGTCAATGCACATGACACCACTCATTACTAGGTGCATTTTGGCCCTCATATTCCTACTGGTGCACTCCAAAATTACCTCAAGATCTCAAGATGTGTGCTAAAAGGTTAGTGCTGACTGCCAACCTGCCACATCTACCTTTCTCCTTGCTCGGGACTTGGGCTAGCAGCTCAAAGCAACAACTGTGTTACTGAAGACAATCTTTGTATCTACTGAACATAATTAGGGGCCCAGTATATGTGATGTAGGATAGGATCAATTAACACAGATGCAAGTCGTGGATGGATCAGCATACTCCGAAATGGAAGAAATAATAATCTAAGTGCAACTTTTTGGGGAAACTCAGAGTTCTACAAGGTTAGAACTGACTGACAACTATTGAAGCTCCTTCTTCAAAACAAGAAACGAGCTTCAAAATTCATAATTTTTTTATTATTGAAACTAGACATCCAGGCAAATAGAATATACCATAATTACTGGAAAATGATTTTCTTGGTAGGTCAATCTATTTAGACAACCTATTGTTGCAACTCTCATTTCTATAAAAACCACTTAACTTCACTTCATAACTTGTAAAATGTATCTCCTACTAGTCTAAAATTTTTAGGTTGAAACATTAGGTTTATAGTTCTACCATTCAACGGATTCCAGTTCAAATGGATAACCTGTGTTGGGTCTTAATGCCTCTAGAGCAAACTCTAATTCTGGGTGTGTTTCTGCAGTTGAATCAAAGCTCAAGCCATATTCATAGATCGAGAACTCGCGAGATCTCGCCGAGTTTCTCGGTTTTTGGAAAAGCCGAGACGAGACTCCCTGCAAGTCTCAAAAGTGCAATATCTCGGCGAAATCTCGGATCTCGGTTTCGACCCTTTTGTGAACCCACCTACCACTTAAATACCTTACCTAACTTGCCAAAACTCGACATATCTTGGCGAGATCTTGGATCTCGGGTCCAAAGCTCGGGTTGACCCTAAGTTGAGGCTTCGAGTTGGGAAAAAAAAATGCACCAACTCGGCGAGATCTCGTCACGACTCGTCTCGGTTTTTCCAAGAGCCGAGTTGGTAGCGAGACCCGAGTTTTAGTACCTTGGCCATATTTAACTTAATTTTTACTCTCAAGTCTTATGTAAAACACAAAACCACTAAATTTTGACACTCAGACTGTTACTTTATGATCCAATGTATCATTATCGATTAGTTAATATGTTGGTTAATTGTATTCTGTTCTTGGTTACTTATGTACCACGTCTGGTGCAGAACTGCTGTCAGCATCCAAATGGAAAATGTCCAATAGCTTTAGCAATAGCAGAAACTGGCAGAAAATAATAGCAATTAGGGCCAAGAAACACTTTATTGATTCAGTTGGGCAATTATATTCACCAATTGTTCTCTTGCAACTTATACAGACCTGAGCAAAACATTCTGAAGTAATCCTGTCATCCTTCTTCTTTCCCCTCCCAGCAGAGTAGATCTCTTGTTGTCTGGCTTCTCTGACTAGTTTATCCCTTTTTTTTTTGGGAAGAATAAAAATTGTATTACCAAAGCCCGAGGGGGGCGGTGGGAAAAAGGGGGGGAGGGGGAATATACAATAAGAATGGAAAAGGGGAGGGGGAGTGAAGCAAAACAAACCCCAAACCTAGTTAGGGGGGAATGGGGCTGTAAAATAGAAACATCTAAGCCCCAAGAAGTAACAATATGCCTATTCCTTGGGGAGTCGATAATGGACCTATGGGGGAGAAAATTGAGCTTCGAGGAGACATCAAAGAAGATGGCTTTCGAAATCATGTCGAAAGACCGAGAGTTGGAGGTCCATCTCCTAAGGTTCCTCTCCATTCAAATGTGATAAAGGGCGGCACCAAACACTAGCTTGCCAATAGTGTCGCAGATAGAGCATCCAGGGAAAGTCATGACCAGCCAGAGCCACTCTCTAGCAAAGGGGAGGGGTCTCTTGCAACGAGGCCAAATAAACGAAAGGGCTTTTTGCCAAATGGTAGAGGAAAGGGGCAAGCAAAGAAGAGGTGTCAATGTCTTCAGATCCGTTCCAACAGAAGATGCAAGAAGGGGGGACAGTAATTCTACGGTGGAGGAGGAAGTCTTGGGTGGGGAGGCAGAGACTAAGGGTTCTCCAGGCAATGAAACTATGGCGAGGGATGTGACCTTTGAACTAGACGAGTTTGTGCCAAAGGACGGTAGGGGCATGGGGTCTAACAAAGTTCCACGCTGATTTGAAGCTAAAAAGGCTGTTAGAAGAGGGAAGCCAAATAACCCTATCCGCGTGGGTTAGGGTGAAGGGGCGGAAAGGGGGGGGGGGAGGGAAGGCCAGATTTGGGAGAGGATGGGGATAGGGAGGAAGGGGGAAGACCAAGAACCTTGAGAGATAATGGAGAAAACTCAACAGCATACCATAATTTTAGAAATAAAAAAATATTGCTCAGTAGAAAATTAAAAGAACACCCAAACCGCTTAAGCTGCCTAATGTATTTAAAATTATGGACAACCCTAAGATAGCATATGATAGCAATTAACCCTTGTGGACCAGACAGGTCACTTTTTGAACTTCAGAGGTTATCAATCTCCCAACACAGGAAGCCAAATCTCAAGTTCTATTCACCAAAACAAAACAGCATGTATTACCTAGGCCAGATGATCTCCCCTCTCTCTCCCCCTCACCCCTCCGCCACCCCACAACCTCAGACCTACCATCCCCCTCTGCCTCCTTCTCCACAGATTACCCACCCTTCTTATTCGCCACCTCCTATTCAGGTTTCCAACCCTACACTACCCCCTAAAACTTGGTCCTCTCTCCTGTCCCCTTCCCCTTCATTTTGTCAAGCCATCGACAGTTGGCTCCTCCCAGGTTGCCCTCTGTCCCCAGGAACTTCTCTCTCTAGAAATTGAAAAATGGAAATCCTGTCTGGTCGGCCATTTTCTTGGCTCCAGACCCTCGTTCAATATTGTCAAATCTTCTATGACTAAACAAGGGAAAGCTCAAGGCTCTTTAGAAATGTACCTGCTCAACAACGGTGTATTCATCTTCAAGTTTTTTTGTGATGACACTAAGGCTCGTGCTCTTGAAGGTGCTCCCTGGCTTGTTGGCAACCGACCCATCTTCCTTCGGCCTTGGGACCTTTATCTCCATCTCCACAAGATCGACTTCAGCTCCATCCCTTTGTGGGTCACCTTTCCTGGGCTGCCGTTACATTATTAGAGTTCAGCTTGCCTCAGTATCATAGGCTCTGTTATCGGTTTTCCTCTCTACACTGATGTGCGCACAAAGAAAATGGATCGCCTTACCTGTGTGAGGATCTGCATCGACATCTCTGCTGATTCCCCACCCCCTCAGTCATCTCTGTCGTTGAAGATGATGGGTTGTCCTTTGAATAACCCATCCGTTATGACTGGCTTCCCCCTCACTGTATTTATTGCAAATTTTTTGGGCATAACTCTAGGACCTGCTTCGGCAAGATTCCCACAGTCTCCTCTCTGCCCACCAAGGCCCCTGAAGATTCAACTGCTGTTTCCCCCGATGATCTCTTGGTTCCTTATTCGAGCTCTGGTTTGGTGGAATGTTCCTAGGACCCCAGTTCCATTCGGTCTCCTCAGCTTCTGGGCGCTTTCCTTTATCCGACACTGACTCTTCCTCCTTCCTCCTCCAGAGATCCTAGCCGTGGCAGGAATCGATCTCGCCGCCATCCCCGACGTGTCCGAGAGCAGCCAGCCTCTAGCTCCCCACCTGGGAGAACCTGCCGTTCCTTCCCAATGTCACCTCTAGTTCTCTAGACAGGCTTGATTCGCGATGCCTTTGCTGCTGCTTATGCCTCTGCCGATGCCTCTCTGCTACCTCGTTCTCCTGGACCTTCTGTCCTACAGGGTAGCTCTGATACGAGGATGCTTGTTCAGCCTGGTTCGAACCTGTTACATCAGCATCCCTCTACGATGTTAGATACCTCGAGTGCCGCTCCTTCCATCCTGGCAAAGACTATCGTCTTATCCGCTGGTTGCAAGCTCAAACCATGAAGATCCCCCTGGTTTGCGAGTCACCTCCAGTGCCCCTGCACAGCTGGCTCCCCTGGTTTCACAAAGTGTGCCATTACGTAACAGACGTAGCCTTTCCTCTGAAGGCAACTCTTCCCCTGGCTCTAGTACCCACCATCAGTACCCTTTGCTTCCCAACCCATCATCCTTCCATCAACCTTTACCCCCTCTACTACCAACTCCTTCTCTGCCCCCCTTTTCACATGCCTTTTCTCCATCGAACCCTTCACCCTTTAACCCCAACTCCTCTAACCTTGGTCCAACCAACCCTAGACCATCTAACCCCGGTCATGTCCACCCTACTCATTCTAACCCGGGCCCCACCAACTCTCTTAACCTTATCTTCACTAACCCATTTATCCCCAAACCTGACCCCGTTAACAACCCCTTTGCCCCTGGCCTAACCCCAATCCTGGTCCCGATAACCCTTATCTCTCTAACCCTGTTAACCCAAACTCCTCGGTTACCAACTCACTCACCCC
Source organism: Telopea speciosissima (assembly GCF_018873765.1). NCBI lineage: Eukaryota > Viridiplantae > Streptophyta > Magnoliopsida > Proteales > Proteaceae > Telopea > Telopea speciosissima. The sequence goes on along the minus strand of NC_057917.1, from coordinate 18,490,291 downwards.
TGTTTCTCCCAGGCCTGTCCCTTTGAGCCTGGGGATTACCCCATTCCTCAAAAGCCAAGTCAAACCCTTTTTTGTCCAACGATCCCTTGTGGTCCCTACTCCTCCTTTGGCCATTCCTTCTCAGGCCCAGACCACCACCTGCTTCCCTTTGGCTGATCCTGCTGGTCTTAATGGGCCAGCTCCTTCTAGCCATTCGACCCATTGCTCTAACCCATCTGTCCTGGCTCACTCACATTTGGGCCTAACCTCCAACATTGGGTTCCCCCACTCTGTGCCTCAGTCTAATCTGCCCCCCATCCTTTCGAGTTTTTCGCCCCCCTTAACCCTAGCTCCCCTCCTTTTCGTAAGAATCGTCCCTACATTGTCTATTCCTTGGCCTGCCCGGAGAGGATTACGCCTCTAAGCTCGGAATCAGAGGTTATGCTCTCTGTTGTGAGCCAATGGATCCTGGATTGTTTGCTTCGCTTTGGTTGCTTTTAGTTCCACTGTCTCCCCTTTCTTTAGTGCGCTATTTTGTTGGGGATCTTCCCCTTTTTTTGTTTGCCCTTGCCTTGATTAGGCAAGGCTTTGTCTTTGGCTCGTGCTTGTATTTACCCCCCCTTTCTTCCCTTTGGTTAATGAATTTTTTATTCGTCTAAAAAAAAAAAAAAATTGTGGGCCAAGGCTGCACACTTAAAATCATTACATAGCTATTAATTCTCACTAGAATATTCCTGTGTAATGGTTTTCACGATGCCTTGAACATTGGATCCCTCTTATGTGTAGAGGATTCCATATGTACCGTTCAAAGTGTCATTTTAAAAGCTATTTGTTGGAAGCTTAGGATGTAGTATTCAATCTTTATTTCCTCTTCTCAGCACTTTCCAAAGTGCAATCAAGAACCAGTCTCTGAGTAATACGACTTAGAACCCTCTGATCTTTTTGTAGTTGCAGAAGAACTCTGGCTCTATTTTAATCCTCGTAACTTGGTATAGTTAGATGGCAATTATGCTTCTGCGTTGATATGTCTTTGCCACTAATGTGATTAGTGAAAGGAACAAACAACTTAGAATTACATACTAGCAAGACCGAGTACATGAATATAATAAAAAAACCATGGGGGATAAAATAAATTGTTTTTCCATACTGTCCTTGTGGGAAACCTTCCTCCCTTTTTTCTTGTAAAAATTAAAATTATGTATTATTGACAGATTTGCAAGCTTTGGTTGAAAATCTGGTCTTTGCACTTTCTTGTTTAATTGCACCATCAGTAGTAGATTATGATACTTCTTCACGATTCTAAGTTATCTGTTACCTCTGCGCTGTTTGACTTTAAGTTGACAGGGAAGACTTCTAGCTCGGGCGTGTGACTATGCTGCTGCTGCAGAGATCTTCCAGAAAGTTTTAGAATCATGGTATGATTATGGAAGCTTGTGTTTGAATGAGTAAATTTTTTTGCTTCAAAGCTGTGAATCTGCACTTCGTGATATTTTCTTCAATGTGTGGGCTGAAAGAGACTTAGAAGGAGGATGTGCTTTGGGGACAGTGGTTTATTTTATGATTATTATTTTTTTAAATCAAGAGATTTTAATAATCATTGTAATAAAAATGTCCCCTCATGCAGTTCAAGAGAGTACAATACAAAAAACCCAAGAATGACATTTGATTTCTGCAGTCTTTGGTTTCAACAGTGTACACACAGAGCCCATGTATATGCTGGTTGTTCACAGGACAGGCTCCGATATAAATAACAACATGGAAACCAATCTGTTTGGTTGAAACTTGATAGTGATTCATGTGATTTTCGTTATGCTTCCATTCAAATTCTTAAAGACATCAGAAGTTTATCTTACCCATATGCCATATCTTGAAGATAGAAATGGCAAAGATTTCTTGGGAACTTTATTATCTTTTTCTCAAAAGAAGGGGGGGGGGGGGAAGAAGAAAAAAAGGTGTCCTGTTAATTTTATTCTTGTTGTGTTTGTTCTTTTAGCTGACCCCATTTAGTGGGGACAAGGCTGAGTTGTTGTTGTGTTTGTTCTTTTGTTGTTGTTTTATTAGGAGTGGACCTTGCATTATTTTTTTTTTCATTTTATTATTCCATTATTAATGCTCCTTTTATCTGTTGGAAAGAAAGAGAAGAATGAACAAAATTATTTAAAGTTTCGATTTTGGCTGAGTAGCATTTCTGTTCTTGAATGCTGGTGAGTTCATTCTTCTTATCTTCTCATTCTCATGAGTTTAGCCAACCCTTAACAAGTGCTGACTACATTGTCCATTTGATATTTTTTTCAAATTGGTTTACTGGTACTGGTGGAATGATGAAGAAACTAGTTGCTAGAGCATGAATTTATGATTTGGGAGATCCATATATATTGTTCAATAGACAGAGAAGACGAGAGAAAGAAAGGACCAATTTCAAGCCCCGGGGCTGGAGTGCGGTAGGGCTAACGCGCCCCACGCTCGATTCTCGAGATTCATGGGCCATCTCGTGAAGATCTTCGATCCGAACCTTCACATCTACTATCTTAGAGGATGAACCACGCCTTCGCTATCGCCCAAGTTCTGGGATAATTGCTAAGACAATTGTGCTTGCCATTTCTCTATGGATATCCATGAAGTGAGACACAGTTGAACGAACCAGATGTTAGCAAAGTTATACAAAACTAAAGAATTGGACTTTATAAGCATTCCATTGACAAGATTGGTTGCACTCTTCCACTATGAGATTATCAGGGAAATAGTAGGGGTCAAATGAAATCAATCCCAGTGCTTCAACTTTGCTTGAAGAGGTTCAGGATGCCATGCCAAGCTACTGACACAAAGACTGATGACTTGTCATCAACATTGCAAAATGCTAGGCAATTATCTGTGGAATGAGGCTACACTATATGCATCTTTGTGCGTTGTAGTTTGTAATTTGAAGGGCAAGGGTTTGGATAACTTTATTGTTGAAGCTTTGTCAACTTAACTGAGGGATCAATCTTGTAATTTGGTAATTCATATTTGTGATTGTCTATAATGGAGGTATCTTGAGAGCTAAATTTTTGGAAATATGTGTGGTATGGAACTGACCTTTATGCCAGATGTCTTTCTAATATTTATTCATTACATTTATTCGATGTAGTGATATTCTGATGCTGACTTTTCTGATGGGTTTTGTGAGAGAGAGAGAGATTGTATAAATATTTCTAGATATCTTGTGCTTTGATTATTATATAGTTTTGTTTTGCCATCTTGTTCACAAGTTTATTCCTTCTGATCCGCTATTCTATTATATTTCTTCTTTTCTTTTACGAAATTTTTTTTCCCCTCCTGTACCGTGGCCTGTGGGTTGTCTTGGTAGCCCTGATGATTGGGATTTCCTAAATCGTTTAGGCTTTTTTCCAGAGAGACCTTATGCTTCGATTGATATAATGATGTTCTTCTGGTCCACCTTGTTATTAAATTCACTCCAGATTTCATCTTTTGCTACGGATCTTCTATTCAATTGTTGTTATACAGATGCCTTGTTTTCTTCCTCCTATAATGTTGGTTTTCTCGTTTGGCAGCCCTGATGATTGGGAGTGTTTCCTAAATTATTTAGGATGTTTACTGGAGGATGACAGCAGCTGGTGTGGTGGGACCATCAAAGATCAAATCCGTCCTCCAAAATTTATGGACTGCAAGTTGTCCCACTTGACTGATGAAGTGGTGCATGTTTATGTCTTTTGTACATTGATGCTTTCATTTTTAGCTTTTCTCCATTGGATTTATCATCCATGTTTTGCTTACTTTTCTGTTCATTCAATTCTTGATAGACAGTCTGAACTATGAAAATTGGTTCTGCAGTTCGATTCACGCGTATCAAAAGCATCATGCTTTGTGCAAAATTTACAAGAGGAGGCCAACAATGATTCTATAAGATGTCCTTATTTGGCGACTCTTGAAATTGAAAGGAGGAAGCATCTGTATGGAAAAGGTGATGTCGTCAAAATAAAGGAGGCTTTATTAAATTACTTTTGCAGGTTCTAATTCAAACTTGGTCCTTTTTCATTCCCTTTCCCTCTCTTTTGCTTTTTTAGCGTATTCTTGTGCATACTAATTCATCTTTCTATGGAGAATTTTTAATGGTGTTATGTGGTGCAATATATAGCGGTTCACAGGTTATTGGCTATTAGTCTGGGCAGATCCATGTGTTGTGTACTTTTCCCCCCCCATTAACATATTGTAGATTTCTGTATCCTATCTGTAACAAGGGAAATTTTTTTTACTTTAGGTTCTGATAAACAGCAGGCCAAGCAGTGCACCTGGTTTCTATTTGTCCTTGCATGAAGAATGCAGGTACTCAGCTTGAGCCTATCGAACAAGCTAAAGCTGAAGCAGGTGGTGGGAAAGAGGGTAACATTAGCATTCCTTGTCATATTTATTTGAAAGCTCCATCTGAGCTTGATGGTTGGACAAGTCAACTGTGATTGAACCGTGTTCAGACCAGTTTGCCTTCAATATAGGGAATAATGTCCAGAACAGATGCAAAATAGGAATTCTAGCAAATCAAGCAAAGCCTATAACATTGTGTTGAATGTTCACGGATTACCCGTGACCCAGACCCGGATCCAGACCTGGATACATTGAAGTGTCCAGGTTCATTATGCACATGTTGCACATGGTGCACATGTGATTTGGCTGTGATTTTATTTCCTTTATCGTATTGATCTCTGATTATAAATAAAGGGGCTGTGGGCACATTGTTCACAAGCCACATTCAAGCAATTCCACAAGGCATCAGAGCGGGAATCCATCCGAGGATCCTAGAGATAAATTTTTTTCGGTTTTTTTCTCTCCTCTCTCTTTCTCGCGATTGAGCCCTAACCCCACCACCAACCTCCACCGCCAGGCCCTCTCCCACCTCCCCTCCACCTCCGCCCCCCCACCCTTCGGCCACCACCAGTTTTTTCTGCCTCCCTTCCCTCCCATTTTTCCGCCTCCTTAGACCCTTCCGCCCCTACTTTTTTTTTTTCTTCTCACGGAAGGGTTTTGCCCTTCTCCTTTTTTCCGCCATCCTTTCTTCACTCTTGGTGGTGAGTTGACTCCCACCAAGGAGTGTTTGGGCACTTTATAACTTAAATTCATTCTGCAGAATTTTTTTTCTCTTTTCCCGGTGATTTTTTTTCAAACCAGCCACCATGCCAGGAGATTCCGACATTACCACTGCCTCCTCTGGACACGAAGGCACGACTCAGCGTGATTTCCTTTCGTTCCAGACTAGCTCCATTAAATTAAATGGTAGCAATTATTTGTTGTGGTCTCTCTCCCGTCTCTTTGTAATCGGTTCCCGTGGTCTCTCTGGGTATATAATTGGAACGGTAACCAAACCATCTGAGGCTGGTTCTGCCCTTGACAAGTGGCTGACTTCCAATTTCCTTGTCATGTCATACCTTGTCAACTCTATGGAACAAGAAATCGCCGGGCGTTATCTTCTTCTTGACATGGCTGCGAAGATTTGGAAGACAGCCAAGGATGCATATCTAAGGTTGGCAATGTTGCTGCTCGGTATGAGCTTCACCAAAAAATTCTTCAGACCAAGCAACTCGAGTTGTCTCTTTCCCAGTATTACTCCAAGTTGTGTACCATGTGGCAGCAATTGGATTTTTATGAGACTTTTACTGCTACTTGTGATGCGGATACTATTGCGTTTCAGAAATGGGAAGAGGACTTGCTTGTTTTTGATTTTATTGCTGGACTTAATATTGAGTTTGATCATATCCGGGCTTCCGTCCTTAATCAAGACCCTCTTCCCTCTCTGGAACAAGCATAGTCTCTTGCTGCTGCTGAAGATGATCGTCAGACAGCAATGATTCAGCCTGCTACCCAGGAACAATTTGCTCTTCTCTCTGGCCCTCATTCTAGTACCCGTGGGAATTCTGCCCGTAGTACTGGAACTGATTGTCCGAGCAATGATCGGCCTCCGGTCAAGTGTGATTACTGTGGCAGGGAGCGTCATACAAAGGACCGTTGTTGGAAGCTTCACGGCCGTCCAGCAGAGACCCGGGGACGTGGTTCCAATCGTTCTTCCTGGGCAAATCAGGTTGTTTTTGATAACCATTTTTCTGATCGGACTGGCCCTCTTTCTCATGATGAGATGCAACACCTCCGCACTTTGATGAAGGCTGGACACTAACGCTTCCTCCACTTCTTCTACGGCTGCCTCTGCCATTTCCTTGCTCGAAAATTCTGGTTCAGTTATTTCTTTTGGTGGTAGTTGCTCCTCTATTGATTCCACTTCCTGAGTGATTGACTCTGGTGCAACTGATCGCATGACAGGTTCTCCTACTAAGTTTTGAACTTATTCTCCTTTACCTGGTAATTCCAAAGTTCGTGTTGCTGACGGTTCCCTTTCCCCTATCTCTGGAAAGGGGACTGTGCAGTGTTTGCCTTCAATGCGTCTTACCTCTATCTTGCATGTTCCTCAATTCTCTACTAATCTCTTATCTATTAGTAGTCTTACTAAGGATTTGAAATGCAAAGTCACTTTTTTTCTTTCTCACTGCTTGTTTTAGGACTTGGACACGGGTTGTACGATTGGTAGTGGTAAGGTGGTCGGTGGTCTCTATGTGCTTGACGGGTCGTCTTCTACAAATTCTGCTGCTTTGGTTTCACATGGCTCTACTTCTGCTTCTGCTCTTGATGAACTTCATAATTGACATCATTGTCTTGGCCATCCCTCTCTTTGTGTTTTAGCTACTTTATTTCCATCTTTGATTAAGAGATGTAATCCGAACAATATTAGTTGTGATACTTGCATATTTGCTAAACAAACTAGAGCAATTTTTCCAATTTCTGATAAAAGAAGCCTAGTTCCTTTTGGCTTGATTCATTCAGATGTGTGGGGCTTTGCCAGGTGTGTGTCTACTTCTGGATTTCGTTGGTTCATTTTTTTCATTGACTGCTTTAGTCGGACCACATGGGTTTATTTAATGAATCTGAAAAGTGATGTATTTACTTGTTTTCAATTGTTTCATAAAATGGTCGAAACTCAATTTGCTGCCCGAGTGAAGATTGTGCTCATTGACAATGGAAAGGAGTATATGGTCAGCCGCCTTCAGACCTACTTTGACACTCATGGGATTATACATCAGACCTCGTGTGTTGACACACCAGCTCAAAATGGTGTTGCTGAGCGAAAAAACCGCCATCTCTTGGAGGTTGCTTGCTCTCTCATGTTTACCATGAATGTCGCTGCACAGTTTTGGGGAGATGCTGTGCTTGCTGCCTCCTATCTCATTAATCGCCTGCCTACTCGGGTCTTGGATGCTCGCTGCCCACTTGAAGTCCTTTTGGGTAATTCCTCCGTTGTTGTACCTCCAAAGGTGTTTGTGTGTGTGGTTTTTGCCCGCAATCATCACCACATTGGCAAGCTAGATCCTCACGGTCATCGATATGTTTTCTTGGGATATTCTGCCACTCAGAAGGGCTATAAGTTCTACCATCATCCTACACAGCGGATGCTTGTTACGATGGGCGTTGTTTTTCATGAATTTGAGGCATATTTTTCACCCACTACACCTCTTCAGGGGGAGTCTAGGAGTGAGATGTGTCTCCTCTGATAGAACCATTGGAGGTTGAGATTCCAACTATTGAAGAACCATCTACAGAATTCGAGCTTCAAGAAGGGATCACTGGGCAGGAATAGGATCACGGGGGAGCTTCAGGAGCAGCATATTATTTAGGGGGAGACTGGAAAATATCCTTACTACAAAGAAACACTTGCCAGAGGAACATGGCACAAAAGACTACCACCACTAACCCACCTCCACCAGTATTACCGACTCCAAGTTCTACTTAACCTGCTGCAAAAGGAAATCCAAAAGGAGTTGTACTCAACATCCCATCTCTAATTTTGTGTCTTATGATTCTCTATCTCTTTCCTTTCAAGCATTTGTTTCCTCCCTATCCTCTGTCTCTATTCCTAACTCTTGGCATGAGGCTATTGCCGAACAGAAGTGGAAAGAAGCAATGAATGAGGAGATGAATGCTCTGGGGAAGAACAAAACTTGGGAATTGACATCTCTTCCACCGAGGAAGAAACCAGTTGGCTGCAAATGGGTCTCTGCCATCAAGCAGAAGGTAGATGGGTCTGTTGAGAGGTACAAGGTCAGTTTAGTTGCAAAAGGGTTTATACAAACCCAAGACATTGATTACCAAGAAACATTCGCCCCAGTTGCGAAGATGAATATAGTTAGAGTAATAATCTCCTGTGCTATTAACAAAGGCTTAGAACTTCAGCAACTAGACATAAAGAATGCCTTCCTCCATTGTGATCTGGAAGAGGAAGTCTACATGGAGATTCCACCTGGGTTTGTTACTTCAAAGACTGAGGGTAAAGTTTGTCATCTGAAGAAAGCATTGTATGGCTTGAAGCAATCACCAAGAGCTTGGTTTGGGAGATTTCACAAAGCTATGGTGTCAAACGGCTACAAGCAGAGTAATGCTGATCACACATTATTTATAAAGAAATTGGGGCAGCATATCACAGTGCTGATTGTCTATGTTGATGACATTGTGATCACTGGAAATGATGCTGGAGAAGTGAAGAGGTTGAAGAAGTACCTGGGGACTGAATTTGAAGTAAAGGATCTAGGGAAACTTAGATACTTCTTGGGAATTGAGGTTGCCCACTCAGCACGTGGCATCTCTCTGTCTCAATGAAAGTATACCCTTGATCTGGTCAGTGAAACGGGAATGCTAGGATGTAAGCCTGCCGACACACCATTGGAGCCTAATACTCATCTGAAGAGCAAGGAAGGAAATCCAGTTGATAAAGGCAGCTATCAGAGATTAGTTGGTTGGTTGATATACTTATCTCATACTCGACCTAACATAGCATTTGCCGTGAGCTTGGTTAGTCAATATATGCATGACCCTCACTCTTCTCATTTGGTGGCTGCCTACAGAATGTTGCGGCACTTGAAGTCTTCACCAGGAAAAAGAATTTTATATTCTCCTCACAGCCATACTCGAGTAGAATCATATACAGATGCTGATTGGGCTGGTTGCCCTGATGACAGGAGGTCTACATCAGCGTACTGTACCTTTGTTGGAAGAAACTTAGTCACTTGGAGGAACAAGAAGCAATCTGTTGTTGCTAGATCAAGTGCTGAAGCTGAATTCAGGGCCATGCACATGGAGTTTGTGAGTTACTATGGTTACAAGGTCTTTTACATGACCTATACCTTCCCACAACTCTTCCCATGCGTCTCTAATGTGACAACAAATCTGCCATTAGTAAGTTTCGGTTCGGGACCCGACCTAGCCTATCAGTCTAAGCGAAGACCGATTCCCTTGCTTCCCTTGCCGAGCTGATCGTAGACCACCCTCTCCCGAGTTTCCCTTGTTGACTGAGCTTGGGTTTCATGGAGTAGCTAAGGCTGAGCGGTAACCTACCGATTCCCTCAAAAGGATTCGCCGTATAGGGATTATAACACTATAGAGGCGAGAGAGAGAGGAATATGTATCGGGAATTTCATTTTAAAAAGCAATTTCTATCATTCAACTGGCATAATAAATCTTCATGGAAGGGGGTCCAATATTGAAATCATTTCAAAGGGTTTCCCTGGCTTTGTACGTGTCAACAAACAATTCGAAATACCTTGACTTTTTTACCCAGTCCAGCATGACCGTACCAAACATGTGGAGGTTGATAGGCACTTCATCAAGGAAAAGCTGGAGCAAGGAGTTATATGTGTTCCGTTTGTGCAGTCCAGTGATCAACTAGCAGATGTCCTTACTAAAAGTCTTTGTCATAATCCTTTTCTTCTGTAATTAGCAAGTTGGGCATGCATGATATATATGCACCAACTTGAGGGGGAGTGTTGAATGTTCATGGATTACCCGTGACCCAGACTTGGATACAGTAAAGTGTCCAGGTTCATTATGCACATGTTGCACATGTGATTTGGCTGTGATTTTATTTCCATTATTGTATTGATCTCTGATTATAAATAAAGGGGCTGTGGGCATATTGTTCATAAGCCACATTCAAGCAATTCCACACATTGGAAAGATAAAACAAGAGAAGTGGTTCTGAATTGCTCAGAACATTGGCCAGGGGTTTTGGGGTTTCCAAACTCTGAAAATATCAACAGAATATCAGAATAACAATTTCTGCCCATCCACAGCCTTAAGACTTAAGAGTTAAGACTACTTGTAAGAACCCCTTGAAAAAAATACCTTGGTTGTATTGAGAAAGATGTGGATCTCAGGTAGAACAGAGAAGGGGTATGTCATGTGATGTGACAGGTATTAAACTGGGGTCTTTTGGGTGGAATAGGGTATTGATGTCAGGGGGTGGTGTGTCAAAGGTTGGGTCTAACTTAAGACTTATTGAGTGAAATAAACTTGCTGAAATTAAACCAGAAACAGGTTTTCCATGGTATGTAGCAAACAACAACAACTCAGCCTTATTCCAACTAAATGGGGTCTGATACATGGATACTTAACCCTAAATCAGTTCTGTTCAAGGTCATACTGATTGCAAGGCCTAAGCTGTGCATGTCTTTCCTCATCACTTCTCCTAGAGTCATTTTAGGTTTGCCTCTGGATCTTTTAGTTCCTTCAAGCTATGTTTACATGATGCTTCTTAACTGTCTTATAAAACTTTTCTTTAAGTTTTAAAGGAATACTTCGACCATACAATACTTCGGACGCACCTTTCCATTTCATCCATCCTATTTTAATTCTCTGTGAAACATCATCCTATATCACCTTCTTTATTTATGATTGAGCTCAGTTACCTAAAATAATCACTTTGCAGAATCCCCTTCATCAGTTTTCACCACCTCATTATTTATCCTAGTGTAACTAAAGTTACACACGATATACTCCGTCTTCGTTATACTTATCTTAAAACCTTTTGATTCCAAGCTTGATCTCCATAACTCCAACTTGGTGTTAATCCCTGCTTTTATCTCATTCACCAAAGCAAATCATCAGCAAAATGCATACACCAAGGAACCTCATCTTGAATGTCTTCGGTTAAATCAACCATGATAAGTACAAACAAATAAGGGCTTAAAGCTGATCCTTGATGTAAATCATTTGTTCAGTACCTTGACCCCCATAGTTCCTACACTAGTCACCACACCATCATACGTATCTTTAATTATGTTGACATTGACATATTTACTTGAAACACTTCTCTTCTCTAGTGCTTGCCAGATTATCTCTCTAGGGACTCTGTCATAAGCTTTTTCAAGATCAATAAAGGCCATATGAAGATCTTTTTTGTAATCTCTAAATCTTTCCTTGAGTCTCCTAAGTAAATAGCTTCTGTCGTGGATCTTCCTGGCATAAAACCAAATTGCCCTTATAACAAGTGATGCAGATTCATCACCGAGTAGGGCTTGTTTGTTTAGGAATAAGTCTTGGGTTGGGTTATATACATGTTGGGCCTTTGATCCCATGACTTTTCTATATAATAGGCCACTTTTATGGGCTAAAATATGGGTAAATAGGTTGCATACGAGATTCCTTACTCAGTTTTATTTTATGTAATTAGTGGTCATGTGCTCACTTAAGTGATCGTGTGACTTGGTTCAATGGTCATGTGAGTATTTAAGTTGTGCTGGATTAGGACTCTATAAGTCCAGCCATGTTTTGAGTCTATTTCTTTTGGTATTTCACTTTCCTAGTCAATTTAGTTTACCTAATAGGTTAAGGGTTGGGTTAGGCCTTTCCTTTTAAGTGTAGGAGTCTATTTTGAGTCTTTTATATAAAGTTGTAAAGGACTAAGGGGAGCAAGTATTGGACACGAATTTTGATAATAATGAAAATGTCAAGTGAAGGTAGGGGAGTCTATCAGTGAAGGTCCTGAGATGTTTTAATGGATGGAAGAGTGTAAACTTGAATGGGCAGCAAGTTAGGGTTAGGGTTTCGGAAAAGAGGAAAAGATGGATTTCTAGGGTTTGGCTGGACAGAAGTTAACTAAACTTTAATGGTTTTCTTAGGAGGGTATGAGGGATAATCGGTCAGATTTGTAGAATGTTCTTACAGTTGGTTTGGGCTGGGTAGATATTAGGGTTTTGGGTTTTGATTTGAGATGGGAGGAATTAGGGTTTCAGTAGTTGGGATGGGCAGCAAGGGAGATCGAGTTCCCCTTATGGGTAGAAGGTGTTGTGGTTGAAGTTTGATGAAGTTCTAATGGCAGGTTAGGTCTGGGAGGAATTTAGGATACGGGAAAACTGAAAATAACAAAGGGGAAAACTAGGGTTGGGGTTGTAGAGGATTAGAAGAAGGATGGGGATGGGGATGTCTCAAACTTATTGTAGTAGTAGATTACTCTTGGCAGCAGCTTGTTTGAGGATGAAACTTGGATAAAAATTGGATCTTTAACTAGAACTTCAAAGAAATCTTCAAGTAACTTGAAGGAGAGCTTCAAAAGAACCACCCGGGTTTCACACCGCAAGGTGTCGATTAGATCAAATACCAATCCCACCAACGAACCACCTAGGCTTTTCCCACCGCAAGATGTCAATTGGATCAAACACCGATCCCACAGCCTTGATCAAACACACGACAAAAATATTCAATGGAGAAGAAGAGTAGCAAAAGCATCAAACCCTAACCCTAATCCTAATTTTGCCAAAAGCCCTATTTTTGACCTAGCCGATTTCCTGTTCATAACTGATTCTGGTTGATTGGCTCCTAGTTGGTCTCCTACCAATCTAGGACTACATTAACAAGCACTCCCAACAGTATTTGTGTAGAATACAAAGACTGGAATAATCTTCTTTGCAAGGGATACTCTTGCATAGACTCGTATGCCTCCTACATGCAGAATATTCTTGTATGGGATGCAAACTGTCGCAAGGGATATCATTATGGGTGAATTCTTTCAGCACGATCCATGGTGTGAGCCTTCTCAACATGGCCCAAATATGTGCCATGTGGCAGTCTGGCAGTTCAGATGGGCCCAAATTTTGTAGACATGTAACCAAAGGTCCCCTCCTCATATGTAAAATTTCATCCCAAAAGGAGTTTTCCAATTGGCAAAATAGAGCTTTGGAAAATCCAGGGTCATGAGAGAGTGCACATTTGTGGTTGGTGACCTTAGGTGTGCATGACATACATGGGGTATTTGATTGAGTTTGGGTATGAAATTTGACGCGTGGCTAATCCATGCCATGTCCTCTCTATCAAACAGTCTGAATAGCCACATCATTTGTCCATGTGGCAACAATGAGGGTGGGCCTCACAATTCTGGACCATGCAAACGAGTAATAATAATAATAATAATAGAAGCAAGGGCTGGTGGTGTTTTGTTCCTCACCAGTGCACGCCCCCTTGCAACATGGCAGACATGAACAGACAAGGCTGGAATGTGCTAAGAGGGCCAAACACCTATTTCACAGATCTATTTTCAGCATGAAACACACATGGGAAGTAGTTACAATGGAGTTCAAAGTTTCATAGAATTTTAAGAATGCCATTTCACTGTAATGGAATCTAGTGGTATTTCTGTAACTTTCTGTGCACTTTAAACTCATTTTTAAGGCATTTCCAGTTTCCACTACTTGTGTTGGGCTTAACCAGTGAGATGGTTGTGGGGTCCTTTATAACATGGACCCACCATCATCTGCCCTTTTAGCCAAATGGCAAGTTGGTGGTGATGGTGAAATGCTATCAATTTTTGTTTCATTTAACATCCACCAATGTTATTATTATTTATTTTTTAAATAACACCCTTGCCTGATAGTGTAAATCTAATTACTTATTACTCTTTTCCCAACCAAAACTCTCAGTAATTTTCCCCATTAGCTATTAGTGCCTCTAAAATGGTGCATTTGGATCTGTTTTGGCTATTTTGGTTGCCTGGTGCATGATATATTGGATGGTGGTTTTCTGTTGCTTTTGTCATTTTTTTAATCAATAGATACTTCTATTGAATGGTCAGACAGTACAGTCTCAAATGAAGATCAAATTATGCAGATGATCACCTTAATAGGGCTTGCCAGATTTTGGCAACCATCACATTTTTTCCCCTTCTATTATTACTTCACCAAATCTTTGCTGAAATTCAAGTAGAGAAGAAAGTGAGTGGTTCGTGCAATCCGCTTTTTACTCTTGATGTACATGTATCTAGGACTGCCATGATTAGACCTCCTATAATTACAACTTTGTTAAGTTTTCTCTAAATATGTTTTTCCATATTTGATTTCTTGTTTTCTTTTTCTTTTCTTTTGGGTGTGTGTTTGGGATGGATTGGAGTTGGATACTTATGTGGAGTTATAATGACAACTAATGTGTTATCTTTGCTTTGTCCCAGCCTAACAATGTATGAGTAGTTAACCAAAGTCCCCACAATGTAGTGCATGTTACTTGTCTTCACTAGCTTGCATTTTTTTTTGGGGTGAATAAATAATTCATTACCAAAGAGAGAAAGAACAAGGGGCACCGAGAAAACGGGAAGTAGAAAAAAATAGAAAATTACAATAAGCCAAGCAAAACCCAATCCTCAAGAGGAGGAGGGGAGGCCCCAGATACAACAATGTGCCTGTTCCTTGGGGTGTCCCGGCAATAAGATGAGACTGAAGCTAGCTTGCATATTTATTACTCAGACTGTCCATGTGATTTCAGTTTAGCCAGAATGAACTTCTATGATGAAGTGAAGTACAAATTGTTGGATACTCTATCCTCTAGTCCTGTTGCTGCGAAAAAGTGAAAGTGAAATAGGAATGTCCATCGTTGGTTTACTAAACTACTATTTCTTGGATTAGCTATATAACCTGATGACATGACATATTTATACATTTTTGAGGTCAGCGGTTGCGTAAAAGCATCTCATTGTTTTTTTAATTTCCTGAATTTTGTGTTGTAGTATTTTATGGAGAAACATTCAGTTGTTCCTATGTTATCCTAAGTGTGGTATTACTGTACTACCCAATTTGCATGGAATAAAATTGTGGTAGTTTTGAAATATGAACACTGTATCTACTGGAACCTGTGTTTAAGACCTCTTTGACCAAAAATCATCTTGATTCTATGATTCTAAACATTTGATAGCTAGATACCCTTCTAACCCCCCCCCCACCAAAGCAAACAAAAAAAAAAAAAAAAAGAGGAAAGAAAAGGCAAAAGAGAGAGATGACTCTGGTCAGTGTTATTTTGGCATCCAAAGAGATCAATTTATTTGAAAGTTAAGGTTGTCTGGATTGGCTAATTTTGATCTAGAAGATCTGTCTCTTGAAACGTGGAATGGACTGGATGGTTAGAACATTGCCAATGGATGAAACCTTTGATTGGAATGGTCAGCTTGGTCTGGATTAGTGCAAGTCTGTATGAAACCTCTTATATAACTGATTAATTTTTAATTAAATTTTGCATGTATAATTCTTTGATCAGTGGAGTTATAATTTAATTTCCTTGATTGGTGAGCTATTAATTAGCCACTTATTAATAGGGAGCACATTTTCAAATTAAGAATTACTTTAACTGAATGATCTAATTTTGTAATATGAAAATTTTACACTTCACCCTTCTTATAGTAAGTTATTAGTAAGATTGATATGTAGCATTTATTTTGCAGATATCTTACAAATATTAAGGTAAATATGAGTTAGCTTTCTGTAAATAACCAGTATATCTTGCCACCTCTTTTCTGATTCCCTTGGGTCAACATGTTCAGAGGTTCGTTTGATAGAGTTTCTCTTTGACAAGTTGTGAAGAACTCCAAAACCCTGAAAACCCTAATTAAGCTTCTGTATGAAGGATGGGGTTTCTTACATACATGTACTAATACAAAAAAGATGTCATTTTTTGGTTTTGGGGATTAGGGTTTAGATGCACAATCCATTGCAAAAATACCTAGTTTGACGCAGTCATTTGGGTCGTTTTTACTAATCTATTGATCCATTGCAAAAAACAACAATAAAAATCAAGATTTGAGTGAAAAATTCAAAGCTTTGAGAGATACCTGTTCTTGTGCAGATCAGGTTTTGGTCGTTGTTTGTAGTCTGTTTAATCCCCAAACGAAGATGAAATCAGTACTCTTAGAGTTGCTTTTGATGGTAGAATCAGGTTGATTTTGGCAAAAATAAAATAAAATAAAATTGATTAGAATGCCTTATTGGATCTCTTGTTTAGGGTTAGGTGTTTCCTTTTTAGTGTCTAAGTCTATTTTTGAGTCTTCTATATAAGTTTGTGAGGGGGGCAGCATTGTTCACGAATTTGATTAATGAAATATTTGCTTTAGCCTTTGTGAAAATCCTGAGATAGGATGGGTGAGATGCCCAGACTGAGATAGCCAACCCCACCTTTCCCTATCAACTTCCATTGGTTCTTGAATCCAAACCCTAATTTTGTTCAAATCGATCTCAAGATTGCTACAAGCTGCTGGGATTTCTTTCAACTGATTGTCACACGATTTCTTGAAGATTACCACATCAAGATCATTGATGCTTCAACAGGTTATTAATTTGTGGTTTTTTTATTTGTTACTTCAACCAAGGAAATTGTTCCCTCATTTGAGTTACCCTTGTTCTCTTGGTTCCCTCATATGTTTTCTTGTTTATTGGTGGGTTTTCTACTTGATGCTGCTTGGGATTAGACCTATTCTGGTTCTAGTCTTACATTAAACTTCTAGTCCTTGTGGAAAATAGAAACTTTCTAGTAGCTTAGCTATGAAAAGAGATAGAAACTTGTCTCTAAATGCATGCTCCTAACTACTACCCATAACATATGCCCATTAAAGAAGCCCATTGCGTTAAACACTCATTGCATCCATTCCAATACTTATTGGACTAAAATAAACTGTTTGCTGCAGTTTGCCTGCATCAACGAGTTTGGGTTTAAAAACAATGAGATTTCTTTGATGGGGTCCTCAAATTCATTGCTTAAATTTACAAGGATAGACAAACCTTCTGTCATATGAGGCTATACCACAGATGGAGACATAGGGGCTACTTACGCTGATAATTTATTGTTTACTATAATTCGGTTGGTCACATTGATACTGTATATAAACCATTTATAGTTTTCACCTTGTATAAGAGTTTATGGTTTTGCTCGGGATTGAGTTTTTTAGAACCAAGGTCTATTGTATACTTGCTGGTATATGGATGTGTTTGAGTGCTTTTTTTTGGTCAATTGAGAATTGTGAAAGCTTCCATAATGGAGCTTGACCTTAGTACTTGGAAAATTTGTTTTTGCAAATGCAGGTTTGGTCACTTGCCTTGCTTCACATCTGACGTTGAGATGTTTCTCGAATTATTAACTGATGATGAAAGGGTTGAGTTCCTTGAAAAGATAAGGAGAAGTTGTGACTCCTCATCAGTGCCAGTAAAGGCACTTGGACAATCAATTAGCATTTTTAAACTCCAGGAGTTATTCGGAACCATGTTCAAGCTCCCTATTGGTGGTGAGACTTCTGCTACTTATTCTGTGAAGTTTTACGTTCAGCTTTTAAAATATTTTGTTGAGTTGGTTTCTGCTTTTATGTATATTTCATATGGAAGAAAGTTCTCTACTCTGCCGACCAGAGGTAGTAAGGGAGCAATCAAGCACCAAAATCTCTGCCTATTGCTTGAATTGCCTGGAACACCCATCCCATGAATCTCGATCCTTCATTTCTCTCCTCCGCCGACCGATAGAACAGAAACTAAAATATACTAGCGGTCCTAATGGGGTGAATATGAGGTTAAAATATCAAAGAGGAATAATGGTTAGATTAGAAGAAACACACATGGACATTAAATAGAAAGTAGTGACCAAACAGAAAATAGTAAGGAGAACTAGCATAACTCTCAATTTACCACTCCGAAGGACATCAAGCTTGGGTTGAGTGGGTTGGATGGAGTGGGGAGTAAAATAATCAAATCTCAGCCCAATCTGATGGTTGGATACTCAGAAATCATTGACTGAAGTTCAGACCTTAATGTTGTGAAATTATCCAACCCATAAAAATAATAGAAAGATAAAGAGAACTCGGAGAGCAATAACAAACGATTACTAAGCACTAAAAGGAGGACAGAAATCACCAAATAGAAGGCCACGATAGAGAGAGGTCTCATGGAGGAGCACCTATGCTGTAAATCTTGTGCAATTCTGATGGCTGAGTTGAGAGTTGCAGGGGTGACACCAAAATAGAAAGTCTGGATGGCTCTTGGAAACCAGAGGAAGTCTGATCTCC
This sequence comes from Telopea speciosissima, assembly GCF_018873765.1. NCBI lineage: Eukaryota > Viridiplantae > Streptophyta > Magnoliopsida > Proteales > Proteaceae > Telopea > Telopea speciosissima. Next base: position 18,472,149 of record NC_057917.1, on the reverse strand, counting down.
AAACCATGGTCGAGTGTAGGGCCTGGTGAGAGTACTCTATGCTCCACAACTCTGCAGGATCTGATGAAGGATTATGGAGTTGTGGGGTCTTGAAGCTTGCAGCCAAACTGGAGCAGAACTGGAATCCGCAGGGGGTGAAGTCTCCTTGTTTGATCAGCAACAGCAACAGCAACAGCAGCAGCAAGAACAGAGCTCAGAAGTGAAGGAGATGTCACAGCAGTCTTCGATTGATGTCTCCAGAAGCAGCAACAGTCACAGGCAGCAGCAGTCACCAACAGAGATTGAGCAGGGTAAGGGGTGAAGGAAGAAAACAGGAGAAAAGGGGGATAAAGATGCTTTGGCTCTCTCCGTCAGGTTTCTCAACCTTTCAGGTCATATTCATCACTTGAGAAAGGAAACAAATTTGCCAAAGCAATCTTCATTCATTCAATAAATCGTGGGGAAGCTTGAGCAGTCTTTACATTATAAAGAGGGCAGAACTTGCACCTCAAGTTAGAAGAAAATAGAAACTTACATAATTGGAATTTGGAAACTAATATTTAGAAACTAACTTGCAACATAAAAATAGAAACTACTCTAGGACTGAAATAACATAATATCTTCACGACTCTAAAGTGATAACTGGAATCTTCATGTGGTCCCCACCAAGGGTGATATCGGCCAGCACTTGAAGTCAAAATTTGTCAATAAAATTGGCACTTATACCCCCCACGATCTGGGTTTAAGAGGCCCAGCAACTCCCTGCCCTATTGGGCTGGCCCAACTTAAAGTTGGTTGGCCCTATGGCCCATTGGGTTGGTCCACCAGTTGGTGAAGTGAACCAGCCCTTCTCCCATAAGTCCCCTTTGTGTACTTCTTGCTAAATAGCTTGGCTTCTGCATCAAGTATCCTATTATGTAAAATGAGAAACTAAATATTTAGTAGCTTCTAAAAGATCTTTGTAGTTCCAAATCTCCAGTCTATGCAAGCTGGCTTAATGGGGCCCACACCGATCCCTTGTGAACAGTACCATGTGGACCGAACCACCAAACCTAGATGTAGCCTAGGTAGGACAAGTCCCACTAGGAACCAGGGGAATAGGGTTAGGTAATAGGATTGGCCGAATGGGACAAATTTGGCTAATTAGGTCAAAATTTAGGGTTAGGGTTAGGGTTTCGAGCTAGGGTTTTATTTGGTGAAGATGTGCAGGTTTTTAGGAGTCTAGTGGTATAGGTTTGGATGGATTTGGATAAGGTTGGAAATCTAGGGTTTCGGGTAGGATGCCTTATGAAAATGGATTGTTTGTGAGATCTAGGGTTTAGAGGCAGATTTTAGGAAAGGGGTTTATAGGGTATTAATGGGCAGGTCTAGGGGGTTATTTTGGTATAAAGAAGTTAGGATTTGGGAAGGTTTTAAAATTCTGCAATTCTGGACAGAATTGAGTTGCAGGTTTTGGGTTTTAATGGAGTGGAGGAATGGAGGGGTTATAGTGGAGACTAAAGACTAGGGTTAAGGTCGAGTGTGGGGAGTGATGTAGGGAATGTGGGTTGGAAGTAGGGTTTGAAATTGATGGACAGATCTGAACTTATGAGGGAGTCCTAGTTGAGGTAGGAGTGCAGGTTTAATGGAGAATTAGGGTTTGATGGAAGGAGGGGAGTGTGGATTAGGTTAGAGGATGAAGAGGGGAAGGATATATGCAGGAAATTAAAATTACTTACTGGTTTGATCTCCTTTAAAGGCAGCAGCAGTAGCTTGAAGAAGCTCGATTGAATAAGAAGGAGGACCTCCCGATCTACAAGATGCAAGGAGTCGATCGGAGTCCACCAATCCCTCCACCTTGATATTACTCACAAGGCACATTCACGAGGGAGCGAAGGCAGCAAGCATAAAGCTCAGTTTTTATTAATCAAAATTCGTGTTCAATACATGGCCCCCTTAGAACCTCATATAGAAGACTCAAAATTAGACTTAGACACTAAAAAGGAATGGCCTAACCCAATCCTTAACCTATTAGCTAGCTTAAACTGACTAGGAAACTGAAATAGACTCAAAATAGAGTCCTAATGACTTAAAAACAACTTAAACTACTTAAAATAAAGAAGATTTCCTACTAGCCAATAGGATATAAGAACCTCTTAGCCAATAGGATCACTTCACTTAAATTAGACCAATTGAACCAACTGGATGCAACCAATGTAACCCGGTTCAATTAGAAACACAAAATAAAAACTAAGTATGGAAATAAACTAAACTAAACTAAGGCTCCTATTAAAACCCTAGGCTTAGGGTGGCTTCTTCAATTCAAGGAGGCTAGGATCTGCATCAAACCTTCTTCCTTGAACTGTATCAAAACTCCAGCAACCATGCATGAAATCAAGAGAGAACTGTAAAGGACTTGAAATCCATATGGAAAAGAACCACCAAAGGTATAGGATCCTTGTGCACAACAAGTTGTCTAGGGTTGCCAACGGTGAAATACTTGTTGCTACACTAATGATCGTTGTTTCAAAAAGGATTATTAACTCCTAGAAAATTTTCAATTTCTCATCTTCCAAATGCTCCAAATTACAGCGGAGGAGATCAATTTCATGGCAGCTATTTTCCCAAGAGAGGTTTGTAACCAATGTTTCTTCAAGAGCTCTTGTGAAGTCGTAGGCATGTCCCTTGTGATACCCAGGTGATAGAACACCTCCCAAAATTGCTAAACCTTGTCAAGATGGATTGATATGATTAAATCATAGTTGTCAAGGCGTCGCCTAAGTGTCCAGGCGGATTGTTTGGGGTGTAGGTGACTGTTGCCGTAGTGGTATCAAATCAGGTTTGGCCCTTATTTATGCCAAATATCATTTAAGTAAGGGTTTGTTATTTCAAAATTGCTCTAAATGAAAATATTTTTTTAGATATCAAAACAAATGAATATTTTTCCACTCTTTTGGTTTTTAGCAATGTTTAACTCTATTAAGATTTATGGAATATATAGATTTGAGAAAAACCACAACATTAGAAAGTTGAAAATTTCCCCATCGTTGAAAATCCAGTTTTTTATCTTGAAATGGGGGGTTGTCTTAATGTTGATGTTTGATGACTTGATGTGGCTTAATGCTGATTTTTGATGATATAAGTTATATATTGTAACATACAAAAAATGTTAGAAAAGAGGGGAAATAAAAAATAACACTTGGGCGTCTTGGTTGCCTAGGCGGACGTCTTGTCGCCTAAGTGCTTAGGCACCTCTCTACTACTTTGGGTTGCCTTGCCGCCTTGACAACTATGGATAAGATCTTCTAAGAACAGGATAAACCAAATGTGAGATTAGGTATACCCGGACAATGACCAATTCCAAGAACGGTATAAACCAAATGTATGTTTTGATTGTTTCAAACTTCCAATAGATTTTTCTTCAGTTCTGTTGTCTTCTAGTTCTATGTTGATTTTTGATGACTTGATGTGGCCTATACTGGTTTTTATGATAATGTGACTTTTTTTTTGGGTAAATGAATATATTACCGAGCCCCAAGGGGGGGCAGGGGATATTTGATGACAATGTGACTTAATGTTGATTTTTGGTGATATAATGTATATATTGTAGCATTACTAAATAATGTTAGAAAGGAGGGGAAATAAAAAATAACACTTGGGCACCTTATCGCCTAAGTGCTTTGCCACCCCTCCATCGCCTTGGGCTGCCTCGACAACTATCATTAACCAGTTCTTTTGCTGAGCATGTCAAGTGTACGGCAAAACCAAAGCAGGCACTTGTAAGGGCATTAGAACCATGCACCAATTTCAGTGAGAAGTATTTAGAGGCCATCTAAGACTCTGAGAGAAATTACAAATGCAATGCCTCCATTAAAAAAAAACCTGCATAATTTGCCTTCTTCCAACCTTGCCATCAAATTAATAAGAAAGTTTAACTCTAGCATTTAGCTTTTCCCTTGGAAGAGGAGACCATTTGTCCTATTTCCATCAACTTTGTTACACCTGCTAGAAATTGTTTTTCCCCTTGGGAAAGATGTAAGCAAATTGAACAAGGTTGAAAATTTTAAATTTTGTTAATGATTTTATCTCTAGAAATTGAAATTTTTGTTAGAATTCTGTTGAACAATGGAGGAATTTTCAAAGTTGAGAAAATGTGAAAATTTCATCTCAATAGCATGATTACAGAAATTGGAGAGCAAATTTTTTTTTAATTTTTTTCAATCTTTAAAGCATTTTGACTTAAACCTTCTAAATGTTAGGCTTCTCCGTCTCTCGATCAAATATTTATAATGAATAAATTGGTAAAACGCATCTTCTTAGCCTTGGCTGAAATAATCTGTGCGATGGAAATTTCTGTTAGTTGACTGGAAAATGTGTACTTTAGTTGATTTGTTAGTTTTGACCTTTGTTGTTCATCTTCCTAGTGCTAGAGGAAACTGCCGTACAAATGACAAAGATGTACTGTAAAAATCTTCAACTTTCAAGGGATTTGGATCCACAAGAAAACATGCATGGTGAAGAACTTCTATCTATGGCATGCAATGTGCTGGTCCAGGTATTTGATAGGTTTGCCTGTAAATCACCTTGTTTCTTTAAAGTTTATTTGTTCTTTACAATGACGAGTTAAAAAATTTAGTTTCACATTCATCTCTTACAAGAATGTCATTGAGTTATTTGTGGCATATTTCATCATCCTTTTCATTCTTTACATGCTCATGCTCACAATTTTATTATTATTTGTATTTACTTGTGGACCTTATAGCTTAGAATGGTTGGGTTGAATGTGTTAACTCCATGCTAGAAGGGAACTCCTTTAACCTCTCCAATAGGCTTTTGCTTGAGAAGGAAATTCCATAGTTGTACGGGTGAATTGGTCAAATTCTCACCAGTGCAATGAATTGCTCGTCAATCACAGATCAAATCAGTAAATGTTGAAAAATTAGAAAACCATTGAGGCATTGGCCTGTTTTACTTTTTCTTGACTTGGCTGTCAAAATGGAACCGGAACCGACTGTTTATGATCGAACCAAACCTAATTGCACCACAGAAAATGATCCGGTTTTGATTTCATAGGTTATCTTTCCGGTTCGGTTTTGATTGACACTGTATACCGATGGTTCTAAACCAAGTAGGAACTGGAAAAACCGAATAGAAACCGGTACCTCTCACTCGAATACTAGCCCATGCATCAATTGGGTTAAGTAATAAAATAATGATTAATTTAATAATCAACAATTGTTGCATCATACTTGAAATATAAAATCAGTAAAATTTTTTGGGACTAACTATATCATAATATATGTTCAAGTACAGATTGAAAGATATGGGCTATATTAAAATGGATTAACAAAACCTACCTACTAATGGAAGTTTAACCTTTGATTAACAGAGAGGAGAAGAGGAGAAGAGGAGAAGAGGAGAAGAGAAGGGAGAAGAGGAGAAGAGGAGAAGAGAAGGGAGAAGGAGATGAACTTGCAGCCATAAGCTATCAATTAATTAATGAATAAGGGAGTTACAAAATATATATAGAGCAAGGACAAAGATGGAAAAACCAAAAAGAGAAAACAACAAAAATATCGAGACCCATAAGGGCTCTCGGTATTAGTGCCAGGCGCTAATCCCTAGACCCAATAATGGGCTTCACACCCCCACATGACACTTCTAACATTCCCTCTCAAGCTGGAGCATATATATCAATCATGCCCAACTTGTTACAAATATAATTGATCCATCTACTACCCAAAGGCTTTGTAAACACATCTGCAAGTTGTTCTCCGGTTCTGACATGACTTGGATGAATCAATCCATTCTGCATCTTCTCATGAACAAAATGACATTCAATCTCAATATGCGTTGCCCTCTCATGAAACACAAGATTGGAAACAATATGAATTGCTGCCTGATTATCACACCACAACTGCATGGGAACCGGAGTTGTAAAACCCAACTCAGGTTGCGTGGGAACCGGAGTTTTAAAACCCAACTCAGGTAACAATTGCTGTATCCACATCAACTCACATGTTAAGTGTGCCATAGCTATATGTTCTGATTTAACACTGGAACGGGCTACGCCACTTTATTTCTAGCTTTACCAAGAAACAAGATTTCCCCCAACTAGGGGTGTCAATGGGCCGGTTCGGGCTGGTTTCGGTTCGGGCTTTTCGGTTTCGGTGTGACTTTTATAGAAACCGAAACCAAACCATTAAGAAATGTTCGGTTTCGGTGTGGTTTCGGTTTCGGTGCGGTTTGGTTTCGTGTCGGTTTCGGTTTATGATAACGGGTTGATATCGGTTTGGTACCGGTTTTATATAACTAGTAAGGTCCGGTTAGTGCTAATTTTTCTTCTCTTTCTCTTTTAAGTACATAAAATATATCAAATACAATGCATCTTTGTATCCTATGTCCTATGGCCTATGGATACAATTGGTTGGGTAATCACTAACAAAGGATATGAGATAAAGTGAGAAACTATCACAACACATTTAGGGGGCAATCGGGCATTAGGCATTTATTGATTTACTTATTTATCTGGTTAGGTCGGTTCGGTTTGGGTTTGGGCCTAACGGTTCGGGCTACCGGTGCACCGTCGGGCTAGCCCAAACCAAACCAAACCGTTTGCCTCTCTAGATCCACAAACAGAACCCGAACCATTAAGAGTTCGGTCCGGGCTGGTTCGGGCTGGTTTCATCGGTTCGGGTTGGGTATTGACACCCCTACCCCCAACAAACATACAATATCCTATAGTCGACCTCCGCCCAATTGGAGATCCTGCCCAGTCAGCATTTGAAAACCCTTCAACTCGGTTATGACCATGATCTCGATACACTATCCCTCTACTCGGAGTTTTCTTGAGATCACACAAAATACGGATAACAACATCCCAATGAGAAGTCAGAGGAGAAGAGAGAAACTGGCTTACCATACTAACAGGAAAAGCAGTATCCGGTCGGGTAACTGTTAAATAGTTCAACTTACCAACCAGTCTTCTATACCTCTCTGGATCATCAAGTACATCTCCCCCTTCAGCAGTGAGCTTCACTTTGTCCCCCATAGGAGAGTCTATAGGTTTAGACCCAAGCATGCCTGTCTCAGTAAGTAAATCCATAAGATACTTTTGCTGTGAAAGAAAAACTCCCTTTTGAGATTGAGCCACTTCAATTCTCAAAAAAGACTTTAACATCCCTAAATCCTTAGTCTGAAATTTCTATTTAAATCCACAATACCTACTGAATCATCATTAGTAATAATAATATCATCAACATACACTATCAGAAAAATTCTCCCTACACTTGATTGTTTGTAGAATAAAAAGTGATCACCACCACATCTAGATAAACCAAACTCAAGAACAACTTCAATAAAACGACCAACCACGCATGAGGATACTTTCAGCCCATACAAGGACTTTTCAATTTACAAACCATACTAGACTCCCCCTGAGCAACAAACCCCCGAGGTTGCTCTATATATACCTCTTTTTGTAAGTACCGTGTAAAAATGTATTTTTGACATCTAGTTGAAACAAAGGCTAATGATTGGATTCAGCAAGAGAGATTAGAATACGTACGAAAGCAAGTTTGGCAACGGGAGAAAAAATATCTAAATAATCGACACCATACACCTATGCATAACCCTTCGCCACAAGCCTCGCTTTCAAACGAGCAAGAGAACCATTAGGGTTAACCTTCACAGCATTTACCCATTTACAACCAATAGCAGTCTTACCTTTGGGCAGCGAAATAATTTCCCAAGTTTGATTTACCTCTAAAGCAGATAATTCTTCTTCCATAGCTGTCCTCCAACCAAGCCTCGCTTTTAAACGAGCAAGAGAATCATTAGGGTTAACCTTCACAGCATACACCCACCTACAACCAATACCAGTCTTACCTTGGGGCAGCGAAATAATTTCCCAAGTTTGATTTACCTCTAAAGCGGATAATTCTTCTTCCACAGTTGTCCTCCAACCAGGACTAGATAATGCCTTTGTCACAGACTTAGGAAGTGGATGGGCCTCAACATTACACAAAATGGAACAGAAAGGAGAAGACAAGCCATAAGAAGAAACATAATTAGAAAGATAATGCTGTGCACAACTACGAGTACCTTTCCGTTTAGCAATAGGGATATCAAGACCAAGGAACTAAAACTCGTCTCGAGTACAGGTTTCGAGCTGGCGAAATAGCGAGTTGGTCGAGTTGGGGTAAATTTTTTTTCCCAACTCGATGGCTGGTTTCACTTGGTTTTAGTCTTTTAGACCTATTTTGAGGCTAAAACTTGGTACTCAGCCTATTTTAGGCCATTTAAATACAATAGCACTATCAGATTTTGCAAAAACAAAGTCCAAATAGGAGTTTCACTTCGGACCCTAGGTTGGTAGGCGACGATGTACTACCAAGGTAGAAGACCCTAGGTTGCTTTGCTATGGCCTGCTGCGCCTCATAAGGAACATTGGTGCGTTTGAGAACATCCTTATAGCCACCAGCTAAATGTTGCTTTAATCTAGTGGCTCCTTCATAATTTAGCAACTTCCCACTATATCTACACTTGGACTTCTTTTTGTCCTCCGATATAAGGGTTTCATGTTGCCATGTTATATCACTACGGTCTCCCATTGTGTACCAAATGTCTTACTTGTTATACTATGACATAAAAAAACATGTATTAGTAACTATTAAAGACTTTTTTTTGGTACAAACTATTAACGACTTAAAGTAATGTATTAGTAACTATTAAACATAATGTCAAGCTACTAGAACAATCAAATAGCTATCCCATATTTATCCCCTAACCCTAGTATTTATTTCTTAATTAAAAATAAAATTTAAAATTTCTATTAAAAGTATTTATACCTTAAAGTATAAAACATTATAATGGAATGATGTATTTGACACCATTTTTATTTGGACATATATTACATATGTTGTACATAATTTTCCAACAAAAACCGGTATGTTTCCTTAAAATTAGATTTTTTTGCAAATTTTAATAATATTTTTATTAATTCTGAAAAATAAAATAATTTTCTTTACAGGTTAAAAAAAATGACTCCATGAGGCCGTAGAGCATCCAAAGGTGTCCAACATACATAAAAATCATTTCCAACAATCACTATTCATCCTATTTTTTTTCAATTTTTATTTTCAAAATAATCATATTTTTTTGCAGAAAATATAATAAAAAAAAATTCGGACTACATCAACTAATAGATCGGCCAAAGTTATGTAGCATATATTAAATCGACATGAATCTACCAAAGTTTAAACAATTTTTTTTGAAAAAAGGTTATTTGTGGAAAAATGGTTTACTTTTCAAAAATTGAGTTGAAGACCCCAAATCATGCACCACAGTAGTTGAATGATGTCTTCGGCAGCTTCTACGACGAAATCCAGGCATAAAATGTCGGGAAAAGCTTCAGAGTAAGGTCTGAGCACCTCTCGGTCGAGATAGAGTCGAGATCTAGAACTTATTAGTTTGATTTTGGGTCAAGATCTGTGTCGGATTGAGATTTCGACTCGACCTGAGATCTCGCCGAGATGGGGTAATATATGGTATCGCCTAAGATCTCGTCTCGAGCTCACAAAAGAATCGAGATTTTTGTTGAGATCTCGCGAGTTTTAGTTCCATGATCAAGACCAGAAACAATAGGGTCAGCTGTAGGAGACTTTCATCCGGATCTGCAATGGAAGGAGACGTGACAAAGTCCATGACATAGTTATCAAGGCGTCGCCATGGCGTCCAGGCTCCTTGGTCGCCTTTGACGCCTTGGGTGCCATGGCGGGGCGCCTTGCCGCTATGGTGGTGTTGCCTTGAATTTTGACCATCTAAAACGCCATAGCCGCCTTCCCGCCTTGATAACTATGGTCCGTGAGTACAGGAGGGGCAGCAGCTACCATCGGCTGTAGGCTGTAGGCTTTGGTAATAGGAGGGCATTGAATAGGGGCGACTGGAGCAGGATCCTGTGGCAAATGAGACTTAATAACACAAACAGGAAAACCATCATCTAACTTGGATGCATCAATTGGTGCAGCATGGTATGGTGTGTACTCAAAGAAAGACACATCAGCCATGACAAAGTATTTATGCAACACAGGAGAGTAAGATCAATACCCTTTCTCAATACGTGAGTAACCAAGAAAAATGCATTTGAGGGATTTTGGATCCAATTTAGACAAACCCAACTGATGATCATGAGTGAAACAAACACATTCAAAAATATGAGGAGGCAATGTAAACAATGGCTCAGTAGGAAACACCAGGAAATGAGGGATTCCTCCCTTCAAAATGGAAGATGGCATGCGATTAATAAGATAACATGCGATTAATAAGATAACATGCTGCCATCACAGCATCAGCCTAAAAGGTTTTAGGTACTTTCATCTCAAATAACATAGAGCAAGTAACTTCCATTAAATGTCTATTCTTCCTTTTAGCCACACCATTCTGTTGAAGTGTGTCAGAATAGGAAGATTGATGAATCATACATTCATACCATGCTAAACCATAAATGCTGAAAAAGAGTCAGAAAAATACTCTTTTGCATTTTCACTATGCAAAATTTTCACACACACACCAAATTGGGTTCGAACTTCAGAAGCAAAGGTATAAAAAATAGAGAATAACGTAGAACAAATTTTCATTAAATATAACTATGTAACCCTTGAATGATTATCAACAAATGTAATAAAATATTTGAAACCCAAGTTGGAAGTAACTGGACATGGACCCCATACATCAGAATGAACTAAAGAAAAAGGACACAAGTTGAACACTTATCGACTCAAGGGGGATGACTCACACGATGAAGTTTCCCAACTGACACGACTCACATTCAAGACTAGAAAGAGAAATAAAATTAGGATCTAATTTTTTAAGACTCTCCAACGATGGATGACCAAGCCGACAATGAATTTGGTTAGGATAAGCAACACTGGAGCAAGCAACAAATTGAGAACCTTCAAGTAAATACAATTTCCCTAAATCCCGTCCTCTATCAATCGTCTGCTTCGTGGTAAAAACTTGAAAGACACAAGAATCAAGGTAAAATGTCACAGAATAGTTGAAGACTTTGGTCAATTTACTAACAGTCATAAAATTAAAAAGGAAAATGGGGAAGGTAGAGAATAAAAGACAAGGATAAAGACGAACTGGGATGAATAGTACCAGTGCCTTTAACCTTTGCTAAAGAGTAAAGACCCATCAACTAAATTAACATTGGAAGATGGCAGGAGCAAAGAAAAAAATATACCTGACATTCTAGACATGTGATCGGATAGCCCTGAATCAATAATCCAAGAACGTGGCCACCAAGGATTTGGGATCTGGAACTGATTGTACTGGGCAAACTTCTCTGACATTACTACTACCTTACCCTCAGAGGGTTGAGACTGAGGGACTGAATCAATACTAGTGGTAGAATTAGCAAACTGCTGTTGTGTTGGTTTCCCATGGAGCTTCCAACAAAACCTTTGAATGTGGCCAGGTTGGCCACAATGTTGACAAGTCGGTACAGTACTCGAACCATCAGAAGAAGTACCAAACTTGCCCCTGCTGATTTTGACCCTTTCTTGTGCCAGGATCACTGCCACAGCCTCCCCCACGATTTCCACCATCTCCATGTCCAATTCAACCAGTCCCTGTTTGCGACACCATGGCTGAACTCTCAATGGTAGATGTAGCATCACGAGAACTCTCACGAGATACTCGAAGAACTCAAGAAAAGGTATCCGTGACTGAAGCAATAGTTTCACCACCAAGGATTTGAGATGTAACCGTCACAAATTCTTGTCCAAGTCCTCCCAAAAAACCCATAACTGCCAATTGCTCTCTTTGGTTCTGCATTTGCTTCACATCGGAAGAGATAGGAAGGAGTGAGTTCAACTCTTCATACATCCTCCTGAAATCAGCAAAATGTTGAGTGATAGAACGTCCCTTCCTCTCAGTTCGATAGAATTCCTGAGACAACTCGTAAAATCGAGACAACTTGTTCTGACCAGAATATAAAACTCCCAGATAATCCCATAAGTCCTTAACAGTGTCGATGTGAGTAACCAAACTAACTATATGATTCTCCATCGAATTCAACATCTGTCCACGAATTCTGGCATCGATAGTATCCCAAGTTGTATCATCAACGGGTTTGGTTCCTATCAGATGTGCTTGCTGATCACGACTTGTCAAAACAAGGTTCACAATTTTTCTCCATTGCTTAAAATTTGTGATACCCTCAAGTTTATTTTCCGTGATTCAATTGGAGGATGAGGACACAACCTCCGTGACCACAGCATTCTTTTTATCATTTTCTCCCATACTGTTCCTTTGAAGATAGCACCAATTGAATCACCAAAAAATCGAAAAACACCCATTCGGCAACCTACTGCCACCAAACTCTTCGTATATATCACCACAAACACCAATCGAATCACTGCAAATCGGAAAAAAAAAAAAATCAGCAACTTGCTGCCATCAAACCCTTCACACACAGCACCATAAACACCTTCAGAAGTCTGTTTTTTTGTTGTAGAATAAGCAGATTTAAACCATCATCGCTGTTATCTAATCCGCAGCCAAAGAACAAGCGAAAAGGAGTGGTGAAACCACCCCTGTTCTGAAAACCGCAGACCTCTGGTTAGGTCAACCAGATATCACAGAAAAGGAAAGGAGAAAAGGAGGGAAAGGGAAATCTTGCAAGGCTGTGTACCGGTCCTAGTGAATCTGCTCTGATACAATGTAACCTGCGAAAAACAGAGAAGAGAAGAGAAGAGAGAAGTAGAAGAAGAACTTGCAGCAGCTGTAAGCTTTCAATTAATTAATGAATAAGGGAGCTACAAAATATATATAGGGCAAGGGACAAAGATGGAAAAACCAAAAAGAGAGAAGAACAAAAATATTGGGACTCATAAGGGCTCTCGGTATTAGCACCAGGCGCTAATCCCGAGACCCATTAATGGGCCCCACACTCCCCACACGACATTTCTAACAGGAAGAAGTAGTTTGTTCATCATGTGAGAGTGGAGAAGAAAAAAGAAAAGGGAAAACAAGGAAAAAGAAAGGAAAAGGACAGGTGAAGAAGGGATGTTTTAGAAAAAAAAATAAAATCACATAGGCGTGAGAAATAGGATGAGTTGGGGAGACTGGGAGAGAATGGGGAAACACAGGAATATATAGGATTTGAAGAACTAAGGTTGTCTTTGTTACAGTTTCCCAAAACCAGCACTACAAACCGCATGTAAACCGGTTATGAACTGGATAACAAAAACCGAATAGAAACTGGTAAAACTGTACCGAATGCAAAATGATTCTGATTGTGGTTGATTCCTATCTAGTTCAGTTTTGGTTTCACCTTGTCAAAATGTAAACCACACCAGAACTGGACCAAATAACCAGAACCAGACTGATTGACCCCCTCAGTGGTTTTTGACAGAACCACCACTATTGATCTTTTTTTTTTCCCACTATTTTGTATGGTTAAGAAGTATGAGGTTTGACATATATTTACTTTTCTTCTTGTTTGAGGGTATTTCACACTTATTTTTTCCTGAGGAGGCTTCCTAGAAGTGGAATATGAGGCCCCTCTTGTTTGAGTGTGTTTTATGCACTTGAATCGGACTAAGATACCGTATGGAGACCTACAGACAAGTCTAGAAGGCCCACAAGGTGCTGACTGCAATCCAATGGGCTGAAAACAAGCTTTGGGTAGTTATGTTATAGGCTGGGCCTTTTATTTTATTACGTTTTATTGTAACGGGCTTAATTTATAAAAACCCATAAACGGGCTAAAGCCTGTACGATTAAAATATTGTTATTTCAATAAGCTTCTGTTTTGGGTCTATTTACTTTATTCAACATCTTAGAGTGATTAGAAATCCTCTTATGAGCTAGCTTAGGAATTTCAGAAGGCCAACTGAAACATACTGGCAAAAAATGGCACTGTTTTGGTGAAATTTCGTTCATCTTGGTAAATTAAGTTGGTTATTTACTGACTGCTTTGTATTTTATAATTTTATTTTAGGCTTTGTTAATTAGTGTAGGTTTTTTCACACAATTTTTGTGTCTTTTAATGTGTATTAATGACATTAAAACAAAGTAAGGATTGTTTTCTTTTGGTATGAGCAATAAATGGAAGGATTATTTCCTTTTTTGGGGGTGGGGGAGGGGTTGTGTGCTGAAGTTTTGAGCTGTGCAGCTGGTCCACCATTTGACTTGCTTCAATGCTGTCTGGTCATCATTTCTTCCATGTTTGCTTCTAAAGGGAACACTCTTTCCCCTCAAGATATTAATGGTTGCTATGTCTTCAAAGAAGGAAGACTGAAAGTGCATCGCTCATTGTATTGTCTATATTGTGTTTGAAAAATGAAGTCTACACCTTTTGATGGCATCTTTTCATTCACATTGGTGTCATTTGAAATTGTAAATCTGCAAATGACTGATAGTATTTCAAACCAAAATTTGTAAACGACCCACGTAGACAATAATTGGTTGCATTGAATAGCAAACTGAATTAAATATTTCTATTTCCACTCTTACTGAAAAAGTGAAACCTATACCAATCACCAATTCCTTCATGCTTCTTTGCTTCTGAAATATGTAACCAAGGACTGGCTTTGTAGATCTTGTCCGGGGTGCATTCTTTGACAAATAACCAGAAATCATGGCAAAGGACTGATTTTCATGAAAATGTTACATAAGAGCATTGCTTGCTCTTTAGGGAATAGTAAACATTTGAAGTGTTCTAATTGATTAGGACAATGAGGAAATTTTAGAAAGTGAAACATGTGGAAGAATGTTCTTTAGATATCTAATATTTAATAGAATTTTATTTTAACGAGAGAAAATTTTCAATTCGTAGTTTAAAATGAATGCTAATATGTGGAAATTTTCCAGACAAACAAATAGTAGTTTGTGCTTTCTATAGTAGCATATGATTTGTTGATCGGTCTGTGATTCTCATTAGAAAATCTGAACTTTCTCTTGTCCTCTCTTATTTTGAGGTATTACAGTGCATGCCATCTTTCAGTCTCTCTGTGTGTTTGTATGCAAGGCTTAGTTTTTTTTTTCTTGGCATGAAGAAAAATTTCATTACCAAAGGAGAGAAAAAAAAAGGGGGGGGGGGGAAGAGAACATGCAAACACAAACCAAAACAAGGCCCAGCCAACAAAAGGGAAGGCAAAGGCCTGCAAAAAGAAGGGGGAGATCCCAGTCAATTACAATACACTAAAGGGGGAAACTGGGCCACAACAAGGCAGCCAACCCAGCCTCAATAAAAGCGCACTATCCAGGACTATAAGGATCCGAAGTGCCATGACAGAGGGCATGGCCTCTTATATCCATGCTTAGAGGCATAACCTTCTCGATGCTGGACAGGGAATAGGCTATGTAAGGCCGCTTCTTAGGAAAGGGAGGGGAGCTAAAACCACGCCGATGGTAAACACGAAGGGGGGGGGGGATGAGGGACAATAGGCGGATGAAGGTGATCCGGGAGGGCCATGGGCAGGGCCGTAATGAGGGGTAACTAATGTAGTCCTAGAATAGGAAATAATCCTACTAGGAGCCAAGTAGAATCAGGTTCTGGCTAAGCCTGCTGCTTGGGGCTGATTAGGGGCTGTTTAGGGTAAATTTTAGGGTTTAGGATGGGAATTTGGGAATGGGTTTTATATGGCTTTAATAGGCAGGTCTAGGGGGTCATTATGGGATAAAAATAATTGGATTTGGATCAGTTTAAAATTTCTGCAGAATTAGGGTTAGGGTTTCGGGTTTTAGAATTAGGAAAAAACAACCAAAACTAGGGTTTTGAGTTGGAGTTATGGGCTGGGGCTGGGGCTGAGGTCGAGTATTGGAGGGGCTAGGGGGAAGGTTCGGCTACAGCAGGGAGGTTTTCTGATGGCTGAATATGTCTAAACAGAAATTTAGAATTTTAGGTTTATGGGGATTAATGGGGAATTAGGGTTTAGAGTGAAGGGCAGTGGCACCAGCTTGGATCGAGCATAGGCAGGGGTGTGAAGGGGCTGTGGTTTGAATCTGACTGAATTCTGATGAGGGATGAGTGTTTAAAGTAGCCTAGATGATCTAGGGTTTAAGGAGAATCGATAGGATTCACATAAAATAAAAGAGGAATGATGGGGAGGGAGGATGAATGGAAAAACAGAAATTAAAGTCCAAACTTACCACTGGAATCCACTGGCAGCAGCTTGATTGATGAAGGATGAAGCCACCTTCGAAGAGAGATCCTCCCAGCCGTCACGGCGTAAAGAGTCGCAGGAATCCACCCACCCTTCCACCTTGATAACCCACAAGGATGCACACACTCTTGGAGAGCAAGGGACAGCAGCAAAGCAGCCACGAAAATCTGTTTTTAAATTCAAAATTCTGTGGGGGAGCCTCCCACGGTTTGCTTTATTTATAAAAGAGGGCCAAAAGCCAATTCCTAACACAAATCTAATTCCTCCTCACTTAAAATCATGGAAGGGCTCTAATTACAATCAAAATACTAATTTAAAACAGTAAAATGTCCTAATTACCCCTAATAACTTAAAATAAGAGAATCTAACTTAAGACAACTAATTTAAAAGAAGATTTCATATTAGCCAATAGGATATAAGAACCTATTAACCAATAGGAACACTTCACTTAAATTAGACCCATTGAACCCATTGGATGCAACCAATTCTAACCCGGTTCAATCTAAAACAGAAAAAATAAACTAAGTATGAAAATATAAATCCTAACCTACGGCTCCCTATTCAAACCCTAAGTTCAGGTCCTCTTCTTCTTCTTATTCCTTCTTGGAGCTGCATCAGTAACCCTGCACTAGAGGGGTGGGTCAGGCTAGAAGGGTCAGAGAAAGAGGACGATGGACCGAATGAGTTTAAGGAGTGAGTTAATGGGCCAGGAACAGGAGGTGGCCCATTAAGGACTGAAGAATTCAAAGACGGAGAATCCTCAATAAGATCCGATAGAGGGAACCGAGGGCCCATTATAGGGGGAGCCCATCGTACCAATGATCTGGGAGAACGGGGTGGGGCCTCCCAACCACAATGTAAGGCTTAGTTAATTGTGGTCTGCAGGTTATTTTTGTCTTTCTATAATCATTTCCATTGATGATAAGGTTCTTTTGTTGTTTATGTAGTCCATATTCTATCTAGTCATCAATAGTTGAAATCGTCATAGATTTATGTTCAGTTTTCCATGATGTACTTGATCTTCCCATGTATGGATGGATATGATCTTTACACTTATATCCTTATTTCTGTCCTATGGGTTTTCATTTGTTGCATCTGCTTCCTGCAATACAGTTATTCTGGCGTACCAGGAATATTGATTATTTGCTGGAGTCCATTATGGTTCTGGAATTTGGCTTGACTATACGAAGGTCAGTTTGATTCCCAATCTTTTAACGCCACAGTTGAAAAAAAAGTCATTTTGTACTTGATGCGCATGCACTAGATCTAGAATTTGTTGAATCAAATTGTATGGAGATGTTTTGTGGCAGCTAGGCAGCCATTTTCATGCCAAGTAATATTGCTTTTTCGTGAGAGGATTAATTACATTGATGTTGACCGTCTCTTTATGTGAGATGTGGTGATGCCTAAAATTATTTCCAATCAGCTTGATGATTTTGCTAAAGCTCTTTTATAGAGTTGCTTTGTGCAATTTGTTCCAAGCTGGGCATGGGAGATATATATATGCTTAAGCTTGAAGGAGGTCTTGAGAATATCATATTAAGTGTGGAGGCGTATATTTTTGCCATTACCTGTCTATGTAAGGATATCTGTATTTACGAGTCCAAAATCATTTTATTATTATTAATATATGACTGAAATCGGTTAGGGTATCGCTTTCCTATCGATATGCGGGGCACGCCAATTGATTCTTCTCTCTTTCTTATTCTGATTACTGTTTGGGATGCTCTGATTCAGTTATAACATATGTTCTTACATTCTAGTCCAGGTCATATTTGAGTGTGCATATTTTCTCCTTAGCTATCTGTTGATTGAATCACCATCTCTTTCGGCATATTGTATGCACCATGCCCATGATCATGACCACGAGTCTACAATCTGTTGTATCTAAAAATTGTATTAGAGGGAAGAAATGCATTTTTTGTCATTAAGGATTTAAGGTGTCTTCTAATGTCTAGTTTAAGATCTAATATACACCTTTTTTTTGGTATATTTGATAATATTTTTTTTCCGGCTGATGCATATATGTTGGGTAATGAAATTTCTTCCGGCTGAAACTGTCACTTTCATTTTCGAGGTTAATTTTCAAAGATAACACCATATATCTGTCCTGTTTAGCAGATATGTCTGGCAGTACAAGGTTCTGTTGGTGCACTTATATTCACTCCTCAATGCCCTTCCATTAGCATATGAATGGTAATGCACTATGCTCAATTCTTATTGCTAGTTAATACATACTATCAACATTCTGATGCAGTGGTTGTTACTTGTTACTTCTTTATTTGACTATTACGTTTTCTATAGGTATAAATCATTGGAGATAAAGAATATCTTGTTGGAAACAATATCACACCATATTTTACCTCAGATGTTAATGTCACCACTTTGGGTTGATTTAGCTGACCTTCTAAAGGATTATCTCAAGTTTATGGATGACCACTTAAGAGAATCTGCTGATCTAACATTTCTTGCGTATCGCCATCGGAATTATTCAAAAGTTAGTATCTATTTTCTTCAATTTAAGTTTTAGTTTGTCATTGCCTCCCAAGCTCATGAGCTATTATTGTTGCTATTTTGCTTAGGAGACAGTATAAAAGGAATGTAGTAATTGTTTATATCACAATTAATTGTGTTTTAAAAAAGGGAGCTGTCACTTGATGGGAAACAACTCAGGCTGCCAGTGTGAAGAAGCAGGTGTAAGTCTTGAGAGCGGTCACTTTGTGCAAAAAATGCCAAAGGTTAGGACCATTTCCAATCTATCCATCCCAGAGCTTGTGAAAACGGGACTTGCACCAGGTTACGGCCCTATGTTTTATGATATATATAGTCTTGTCTCTATACGTCATTTTGTTATACATGTTGGGATTGACTTGAGTTAGCCCAGTCTTTCAAATACTTAGGTCAACATAGGGCATTCACTTCTCAAAAAGCTGAGTTGTAAACCCTGGGAAATGTAATTTCACGAATGTACAATATTTGAATATCTTGCACACTAAAGGTAGTATAATCTTTTTTTTTTTTAAATAATTTGCAAGTGCTTAAGTTGCATTAGCCGTTGCAGAAATATTTTCTATCTGTTTTACTTGTATTGTGAATATTGTTACTGTCACACCCCGGCCCGGTTAATAAGGGTCAAGTGTGACTGGATGTCTCAGACACCCAATCAACCCACCAGGATCGTAAGTGCAGTGTTCTATTCGCAATTTCATTCACGATAATCAGAATTTAAATGCAGCGGAAGCAGTTAAATATAGCAATAAGACAATAGTAAAGGAAAACTAGTGATATCATTATATTTATATAAACAGTTATGTACAAAAGAGTTACATCGGTGATTCACAAAAGAGTAACTCCAAAGCCCAAAAAGTTATATTCTTTAGTACTACAAAAGTGTTATAATCGAAAAGGGAAGGAAGTAGCCTGATCAGTCTGGAAGATCAGGAGAATGCGCAGTCGTCGCAGGAACACGAAGCATCATGCTCAACAAAGAGAGGAGTATCAACTCCAGTAGCAGGAGAAGCATCCTGAGCAGAAGGAGTCCCCAAAGAACCAGCAGCAGTAACAGAAGTAGTTTCATCTGAAAGAAAATATAAGGATCCACGGGGGTGAGCTCTCAACTGAGCCCAGTAAGGGAATGCATGTATACAAACACAATAAATTTATGATGTATGTCTTAATCTATCATGCTCCTAGCACAGATGCTAAGTCTCATGAGGTCTAAGTACTACTGGTGGTAGATGCTAACCTCGTTCCCGGAACTAACACATCGGTCACCCGAGTGACCCCCAAAGACCAACCCTGACTGTTTATTCCCACAACGGAGTATACATGCTAACATGGGACAGAAGATGGCACTCCGGCATTATCCCTTCGGCTGTACCACGGGTTGTCCAACACCTCTCCCCCTGTTGGTAAGGGGCGTAGTACTGGGTAATGAATAATAATCTAGGCCAGTGCAATCTATTATGATGATACAAGCATGTTCAATTGATTTATAGAGTACTAAATTCCACCATCAACAATTCAAAATAATAATAACATCGATGCAATGCAATGCAATGCAATATGCTAATGCGTAGCCTAAATCATATGCATTCGAATGCATCAAAACACAAGCTAAGAAACTATATGCATCTATGTAATTTCAATGATGCATGACATGGCATTCAGCATAACAACAAATTTAAGATGACAAACACGCCCAAATTAAGTCCAAAGTTCCCTTACCTGTAGTGTAGCTTAGGCTAACCCAATTAACTCGCCAAGAACCCAGCAAAAAGTCAGAGAACAGTAGAAACAGACCTATATAATCATGTAAAAACAACATCCATTAGGTTCTGTGATGGCCTAGGGTCATGTCCTATAGGGCCATGGTCACAAGGGCACCAAAAGAGGGAGCCAGATGCAGACTTCCAGGGAGCCGGTCGACCGCCACTGGGCCTGCAACAGCATCCGGCTCAGTGGCTGAATTTGGGAGTTTAGCTTGAAATGGCCAGATTTTGACATGCATGGCCCTAATTTGGTGTTTTGAGTCAAAATTAAGGTGGGTCCAGCTAACCTTAGTAATTAATTTGAATAATCAACTCAAATATTGGGATTTTTACCAATCAAACCCAATTTCATATTTAGGGCTGAAGAATTGGCCATTAGAATCAGCATTTGTCCTCACTAGAGGGACAGCCATGAAGATTCAGGTATGGCAGAACCTAAATAGCACTAAAACAGTAAGAAATTGGGTAAAATTTCTATTGTTTAAGCTTGGAATAAGTGCTTTAATGGTAGAAATCTATTTAGGCATAGTCTAGGCTGAAATTAGACTGAATTTAGAGGAGAGAAGATGGAAACAGCAGGGATTCTCAGGGCTTACCTGAAATCAGTAGACAACAGCCTTGGTGTGTGCAAGAAGGACCCAATTTCAGTCTCAAATACTCAATTTCAGGTGTTGGAATACAGCCCTTTGTACAACCCCCGTTCTTCTTCTTCTCCTTCCTTCTCTATTCTTCTTTCTTGTTCTTTCTTGTTCTTCAAGACAGAATTCGTTTCTCTTAGATTGTAATTGTGATTTATGAATAGTGTAAGAGGGTTATTTATATATGTAAATGGTATTTAAGCATTAAGGGGCAGCTTGGTCATTTGGGCATAAATCATTTCTAAAACTGATTTCCAAAGCTGTTTATAATCAAAATCCTGTTTTTATTGTTTTATACTAACCATAAAGTGATGTCGGATGACATCAGAGATCATCCGAATACGGGTAACTGTTAAGGACAGGATTCCCCACTGGGGATGTGGGTCCCATAGGGGCAATTTGACTAAAATGCCCTTCTAATCCTATTCGGTCGTACAAAACATTATATAAATACCTTTAAATTATACTTACAATGCATTTAATTTAGGGAGAGGTTCTGCATAGCCTCCAGGCAGCAGATTCGGCACAGGTAACTCTGGTGCAGGGTTTCACAGGGGTCCTCTGACTCCAACAAGGTGAACTGGGAAGAATCCCTGGAATCCTCCATAGGAGTGTCGAGTGATTCATCCGTATCTTCGACCGATGCAGCCTAAATAATGAAGGAATCATGGACACAGAGCTGGAACCTGAAATCACAAAAGTTCCAAAAAGTTCAAATTTATCGCGTATTTCACAATTACTTATCTAAATAATTAATATTGGTTATAGTGTTGGCAAAATGCTTAGGTGACCGTAGGCAATGGGAAATGTAGTTCTGATTTAAACATTAAACCAGACTAATAACAGAATTGATACACACAAAAATTCCAGCATTGGGAGAAAAGTAAGAGAACACACAGAAAGAAATCAACTGATCAGATTAGGCTGAAATCCTGGTCAAGTTCTCCTTTTAAAGGGTACAAATGATGCTGAGAATCCCAGCAAGATCCAATGGCTGGATCCGAAATTATGGAGGATTACTAGTGACACTAGGATAGGGCTAAATCTGTCAAACTAGGGGTCAGAATAATGATCAGATTGCAGATTTATATAGTGCAACAGAATAACATTATGTATTATCAATTTCAGACCCAACGGATCAGAAAACAGCCTATGCCGATTTCAGAATTCATGTCTAAAAGATCAATCTTAATCGAAGTAGGACTATCAAATACTCAACAGAATCGGTATTTGAAAATTGATTTTGGAAGAGGGTACAGTCGATTGAAAGATTCTGAAACCAGAATCTAAATCAGTAATGTAGATCATCCTCAAATCAGCAGTCCTAGTGAGGATAGGACCGAGGAACTGCGACAAAAGTGCAGAGAATATAAGCACAGATCAGTGCCTTAATGAAGACAAGGTACATCACTCAGTAGTACCTGGGTTTCCCACCGGAAGGTATTGATTGGATTCGCTACCAATCACACTTTGATTCTCACAAGGAAGCACCACTCCATGACAGACAGCACAGCAAGTTGTTTAAAGATCAAAATCAGTTTCGGGCCTGGCTGTAACAAAACCCAGGGTTTCAACCCAGAGACGCCCAGGGTCGAAACCTCAAAATGAGATCCGGCACATCTCGGTTTCAAGGCTGACCGAAATCGGCCTCGACACCGAGATTTAGAACCTTGCTTTGGATTGACCCTGCCTTTTAGTATATTGTTCCTCAAAGTTAATACTTTTAGTGCCTTAAATTCGATGTTCATCAGACCCGTTAGTTGGGAGTTAAATCAGTTTACTTTAGTTGTTATTTCCTGTGAAAGATTAAGTTTCTATTTCTCTTTCGTTTCATTAAAGCAGATCCCTCCTTTTTATACCAAAAAAAAACAAAAGCAGATCCCTCCTTTGGATCTGTTTGTTTTCAGAGGGACATTCTCACCCTAGTAAAAGGAAAATCTGATTAATATTTCAGCTCCATCCGACCATTGGATGTTGTTTTATTTGACTTATACTATTCCATCATAGGATCATTGTGTTTCTGTCCTGTGGGTTTGTGTTCTATTAGCCCCATCTTCCCAGCCTTCCCTACCCTAGAACGTGTCAGTAGTTTTTATAGGACTTTAGATATTGCTGATGATATGAAACTATGACCTGTAATTTCTTATTTTTTGCAGGTAATTGAGTTTGTCCTGTTCAAAGAACGATTAGAACACTCTAATCAGTATTTATTGGCTAGGCTTGAAGCTCACATTTTGCAACTAAAGCAGAAATCACACAATATTGAAGAAGAAGAGGTTATAGACTTATAGTTGTCAACACTCCATATATATATATATATATATATTCATTTGTTTAAATGCTGAAATGTTTGTTGATTCTTATAGTGTATTCTTGAAAGTTTGAGCTCTGGGGTTCGTTTGCTTGAGCTCTCAACTAATGATGGATGTAAGCCTTTGACCTTCAATGAAGATATGCAGTCACGACCATGGTGGACGCCTTCCCCAGATAAAAACTATCTTCTAGGTTTGTTTGCTTTGCACATTGTTGTTTTGACCTCCCAGATTGACTTGGAATGGAAGTTCATAGTTGTCTGTCATAGACATCTCTGCATTATTTGGCCTCAGAAATGTTTTTGACCTTCAACGCTTTTGTTCCAAGTAGTGAAGGAATAGGGAAGTAGTCTGCTAGACTAACATGTAGTGAAGGAATCTTAGATGTTTCAACCTTCATGACATTTTAGACAGACATCTATTGTTCTCTCTTCTACCATATACTGTCCCCACTCGCACCCTAAAATCTTCTTATCCCTTCTGAGTTAAATGGAAATTAATTCTTGCAACTGATAAAAGTTATCTGGGGACTGCTTATTTTTGGTTACAGGACCATATGAAGAAGGCTCCTTCTGCCATCAAAATGACTTGGTATGTACACTTAAGTTTAAGTTGTTTTGTTTCATCCTGATTTTTCTACGTCAAGCTCTTCATGATTGTGTGAATGGTTAAAACAGATCATCTGTGGCTTTTTTAACTTCTGCAATCACCAGCTTGCTTTACAAACTTAGCTTTTGTACCCTCCAGATTATGCACCATGTGTCTTTCACGGTCTCCAATCAATACTGTTCAATGCGTGTGGCTGGTGACGGATAACGCAGACAAGCCCAGACCCTCGTCCCGGGGTCGGGAAATACTTAAACTCTCCCTAGCCTATGTTGCGTAACTGTCTTTGGCCGGGGGTGGGGGTGTGGGGGAAGGGCAGGAAACATACATTTGCTGTTACATGTGTCTATATTTAGCCTGTCTTTGCTCATCTTCTTGGACTTTTAGCATTTTACCCTTTGGGTGATGTGGAACAGAGATAGGGACCTTTTTGAGCCTTGCACAAATGCCATCCTCAGGTTCTGTAGTCCCAAACCCCATAATATTGATATTGCCTCCTTGCAATTCCTTCGAGAAAGAATTCCAAAATATTTGGATTTGTGGCTGTGTTCATGGAACTAAGGTCAGTTTCATCAGGGTCAGTGTCCCATTACTGCTATTGCCATCATTCTTTTGATCTTTCACCCCTTGTCCTTGATTTAGATCGAAGCATGAAGAAGAAAAGGACCAAAACACTGTTCACATGAAAAATGTTGTGGCTTAATATCGACAGCTGGCTTGGATGAGATGCTGACAATATTTGTTAGGATATTATATATTAGTTTCTATTTTCTTGCATTATTATCGAGTCAATAGCTAGAATTTCTATTTTACCAGCAAGTTTTCCTTTTCTTTTCTTATTATTTTTTTCATTTTTATTAGCAGCCAAGCAACCTCCCCGCACTATTGGGAGTTGTTAATTTTGTAATGACTATGTTAAGCATTGTAAATAGAATTAGCTCCTATTGCCCATGATTTGAATGAATGAAAAACTGGTTTGTTAACCATGAGTTCTATGAGAGGCAGTAGAGTAGGAGTCCTATTGAGGTTAGAGGCCCAGGTGCGAGTGAGAGATTCAAACCATCTATCACCTTCTTCTTCCCACTCTTCTCTATTGTCTGTTTTATTCTTAGTTCTATTTTCTGTTATCTGTTATACTCGACATCTACAGTGGGTGAGCCTTGACGCAACGGTTAAGTTGCCTATTGCAACCATCAGGTTGCAGGTTCAAAACATGAAACAATCTCTCCACGAAGCGGGGGTAAGGCTGCGTACATTTGCCCCTCCCAGACCCTGCAGTAGCGGGAGGCTTGTGCACTGGGACAATCTTTTGTTTTTTTGCTTGTGTGTGTTATACTTAACATCTGAGACATATTTGAGGACCTGTTGCTGCTGTTGGAAGAAGTTGTTTGATTACTAGAATGTTGGTGCAGGTACACTACCTTGGACCGACCCAAACCCAATTGGGTATCCAAACCAAGATGAACCGGGTCCCAACCATGTTCTGATTCAGTAGGATGTTTAAATTTATTTTATTTGGGAAAGATATGCAATCTTTTATTTTGGGGTAGCTATTAGACTTCTAGGAAATTTCCAATTTGAGTTTCTATTTTAGTTAGTCTAAGCTTTAGGAAGTGATTAGGAATCTTTATTTTTAGGAGTCTTTTATTTCTCTTTATATATGATGTAATTCCCCATCGTTGGAGACAGGTTTGAAGAATGAATTGAGTTTTTGGTTTGAGTAGCCCAAGCCCATGTGTGTACTCTGCCCCTCCCCTTTCTTCTTCTTATGCATTTCTTCTCTCTTCCCCCCTTGCTACTATGATTTCTACCAAGTTCCCCTCTTCTCCTAACCAGCCCTTCATCAAATGTTGTACAGAGGTTACTACTTCGAGTGCGAAATCACTTGCAGCATCTGTTTTTTTTGGTGAATAAATAATTAATTCATTGCCAAAGTAAGGAAAAAGGGGGGGGGGGGAGAGCGTACAAGGGCACAAAGCCACGAACAAATTACAAGGCTCACCTGGTAGGAGGCTAAGCCTGTAAAATCCAAAGCCCAGATGGGCAAAACCCAGATATGAAAGCCCAAGAAACACAAGAGTCCACAAGAAAAAAACAAAAGCCCAAAAGAGCTTGGAAGCCCAACAGAAAGAGAAGGGCAGCCAAGTCAATTCCAGGTAAGGAACCACAACCCTAAACTAACTATCTCAGCTTAGCTTGGACCAGCCGCTAGGACGTACGGAGCATCACGGGCAATCAAACAGCCGCTGCAGAGGGGTGCTGGCCTTGCGGAGGACCACGGCCAAGCTTGAAGCAGGCCAAGCGTAGATGGCAGCCACGTCGGAGAGGCACCGGCCTTGCAGAGGGCAACGGCGAAGCGGCTGCCGGCCAAGCATAGCTTGCAAAGGGCAGATTATGCAGCTGGCAGAAGAATGGCGTTAGCTGAGCGAGCCAGGCACAGAAGACTGACTGAGAAGAGCTTGCGGCTAAGCAGCTGCAGTCCAAGAAGGCTGGCAATGAGCGGCAACTGAGAGCTTCGGCGATGAAAGACATCAGGCGAGAGAGAAAGCGAGCAGGGCTGGAAGCGAAGAGACGAGTCACCAAACCAAACGAAGAAGGCAACCAGCGAGGGAGGCGACTCAGCAAAGAGAGTAGTTGGCGGAGACGAAAGCCCACGGAGCATCGCGACTAGGAGAGACCCCAACGAGCCTGGAAACAGACCTAGCGGGAGGGCAACTTGCAAGGCAGCAACCCAGGCAAGACAGACGTTCACGAAACGACAAACCAAGCGGTCTGTCGACAAGTTGGACTGCAGGCAAGCAAGGAGATGACTACAAGCATTGCGCAGGTTCGAACGAGGAGATCAAGCGACAAAACCGAAGAGGAGGAAGAAAGGAATGGAGAGAAGTTGAAGAAGAAAGGGGAAGGAGGAGCCCGAGTTCTCTGCCAAACTCCAAATCAGAAGAAGAAGAGGAAGAGAAAAGAAAAAAGTAAAAGGAGGACGAAGAAAGGTAGGGCGAGGGGGGGGGAGAATGAGAGGAGGAGAAGGGAGGAATAAGGGAGAGGAGCAGCCTGGCCGTGAGGCCGGGCTGCTCCTCAGCGGCGTCACAGGTGTTTCCTCTTCTGACTTTGGTTAGGCTTGACTTTGGTTGACAAAAGAATGAAATCCACTTGCAGCATTTGTTGCTTGGAGTTTTCTGCTGGCACCTTTAAGCTCCTGGAATTACTGATCCTTCCATTTGTTGCAGACCATATTTTGGTATTGCATTACTATTACACCTGTACAGACTTAGCGTGCTAGCCGCTGCTTCATTTCGTATAGTGATAACACTTTCTCTTTCTTAGCACTCCGCCCCGCGGAGAACTCTGGTTGCACGGCTTTCTCTTATAGGTCTATTTTCTCTAACTTGACTCAGCGGTTAGAGTATCGTTTTCATACAGCGAGTCATTGGTTCAAATCCAGTTGTCAAGGGCGACGCCTTGGCGTCCAGGTGCCTTTCTCTCGCCTTGTCTTTTGGTGTAGCCTTGGTCACCTAGGCGACGCCTTGTTGGTGTCGACTTGGTTTTTTGTCCTTTTCATCGCCTTTGTTCGCCTAGGCGCCTTAACAACTATGGTACAGATCCTCATTCAACAGTAGTTTTGTCCTGATCTAAGGGCTAGGTTCAGCTACCAGTGAGTTGCTAATTTGGGATTTACTTGCTAAACTCAAGTCTCTTTCATATCTTTGTAATCATCCATTAGAATAGGCTGAAAATTTTAAAGACTTGTCCCTGTGTAAGAGTATTACCGTCGACTGGAAGGCCTGGTTCATCAGAGCTGTCAGTTGCTAAATTTGGAACACTAAAATTCTGAGAATTAGTTCTCTTTAGTGTTTGCTGGAACTACTAATTAGACCTTTTGTTAGACAGTATATTGATCCTCCTGTAGAGTTGGTTCTTAGTTGAACTAGCTCTACATTATTCATTGTGAGAAGATATTTTACCATTTTCACTCTCTTATGTTAGTCTCAACAGGGATCAACCTTAAGCCCTTATCTATTTGCGCTTATCATAGACGATCTAACCAAGAACATTCAAGACGAGGTCTCGTGGTGTATGCAATTTGCTGCTGATATCTTTTTGGTGGATGAGACAAAAGAAGGGATTAACTTTAAGTTGGAGCTTTGGAGGTCAACCTTGGAAACAAGAGGCTTTAAGATTAATAGAACAAAGATGAAGTATATGATGTGTAATTTTAGTCACACTATGATGGATACCGATACGGTGCGAATTGAGGAAAGAGAAATATCGCAAAGTGACAATTTTAGATATCTAGGATCAATCATAAGTAAAGAAGGTGACATAGAAGATGATGTTTAACAAAGAATTAAAGTGGGATGGATTAAGTGGAGAGGTGTGTCCAGAGTGCTGTGTGACCAACGCATTCTTTTAAAGCTTAAAGGAAAGTTCTATAAGACCATTGTACGATTGGCTATGATGTATGGGGCAGGATATTGGGCAGTTAAGAAGTGTCATATTGATAAGCTATGTGTAGTAGAGATGAGAATGTTAAGACGTCTGTGTGGAAAAACAAGGAAGGTTAAAGTACGGAATGAACGTATTAGAGCGGACTTGGGAGTCGCCCCGATCAATGACAAGCTCCGAGAGAGTTGTTTAAGGTGGTATGGTCATATTAAACGGAGGCCTAGGGACGCCCCAGTAAGGAGGAGTGATATGATTCCGATTGAAGGAGCTAAAAGACCTAGGTGCATGTCTAAAATGATCATAGGAAAAGTGGTGAGGAAGGACATGAATAGTCTAGGTCTTGTACCAAGTATGACCTCGGATAGAGCCTATTGGAGGGTAAGAATCCATGTAACAGACCCCATTTAGTTGGGATTCTCCTGTCGTGTTGGGTTGTGCCTCTTTTCTCTTACTATCTTTCATCTTTCATTTTTCTATTTATTTCCATATTTCATTTGACATTTTCTATTTTTCATTTTTCTCTTCTCTATCCCCATCTCTCTTTTCCCTTTGGGCTAGAACTCAGTTTTCCTAATTTGTTTTGTTTGGATCCATGTAGCCGACCCCATTAAGTTGGGATAAGGCTGAGTTTGTTGTTGTTGTTATGGTAGTCTCAACTCTCTCCCCATATGTTTCCTTCTGAAGAACAGTTAAAGCCTCACCCAAATCTTATCTCATGGGTTCTGGTTAAAAATGACCACCATTTGGAATACATTTTGTCTCCAGTTAAGGTCAAGTTATGGAAAAACCTCTCTTCAAAAGGTGTTGATGCAGTCCAAGGCCAGTGTAGAAGGAAGAAAGCCCAGCCCATTCATGCCCCTCTTTAGTGCAATGGTTCAAGTTAAAACCAAGCCCATGTGGTCCATATTATTGTTCACTTTTAGGCCCATAGTATGGCTTATGCAGCTAGAAATTGAATGAAGAGTGTAGCCACATGTAATATGCATGGAGAGGAGAATATCTAGAAGATTTGGTTGGTGAAATATTCCTTTGGCTGAAGATTTGATTATAAGATTGATTAGAAGAGTTGATTAGATTTATTTGGTTAGATTTCATTATATTTGATTTTCTATTTCTTGTAATAGCCAAGTTAGTAAGTTCCTGTTTCTACGTTTTTTTGTTCTTTAATTTAAGAATTGTACTGCTGTAATGGAGGATGGAATAAATGAGTTATTGGCTAATGCCTTTGAGTGTTCTGTGGCGATTCAGAACTTGTCGTTTTGGTGATGCAGAGACAACCCTGCTGTGGTGAATCAACAGGTTAGGATTGGTGGTAATTTCATTCTCACAGGCCAGGTGGTGAAGCTTTGGGCATATCCTTTTTATTTCTTCTTTCATATGTATAAAAAAAAAAATAGTAGAAATTCTGTTATCAATACTGATTTGTCCCAATTGCGATCCTGTTGTGATTGATCTCCCATTGGTTCTTCCTTGGTTCGAGATCAATTCTGTATTATTTGGTATCATAGCTTTGGAGGGATGTTAGATGAAAATCGACGCCTGCTAAATCCTAGTTGCGATTGAGAGGTGAACATGAAGATTTAATCTATCGTCGTTACAAAACTCGTGGGCGAGTTTTTATTAAGTAGTGGAGAGTTGCAGTACAAGCGCCGACCCTATCATGCCACTATTTAGCCCCATAGTTAAAGTCATAGTTCGAGAACTTGCGAGATCTCGGCGAGTTTCTCGGTTTTTTGAGAAACCGAAACGAGTTGGCATACAAGTTGCAAAAGTGCAACAACTCGACCGAGATCTCGAGAATCTCGACCCAAACTCCTTTATATGAGTGCCAGATCTCGAGATCTTGGTGGAAAATCTTGGTATACAGACACCTATCTATGCAAACCTTGGTATACATACACTTATTTAGGCCAGGAACTAAGACAGACACTTATTTTTATGCCTAATATCATTTAAGTAAATGAATTGTTCATGTACTTAAGATATTATTCATAAATAAGCAAATACCCCCCTATTTGAATCCAATAAAAATAGTTAAAAAATCAAATTCCAAAAGGAAAAAAAGTCAACCCCCCAGTTCAAGAACAAAATCTAGATTTTCGGCGGTAAGTGCAATTTTCAACTTTCTAATGCTGGTGTTTTTCTCAAATCTAAAAATTCCATAAATCTTAATATGGTAAAAAATTGCTAAAAGCCAAAAGTGCGGTAAAATATTCATTTGTTTTGATGTCCAGGAAAATATTTTCATTCAGAGCGATTTTGACAGCATTCGTGCACACCAAATTAAGTTTGACCAGTATATAACTCCTATTTGGACTTTGTTTTTGCAAAATCTGATAGTGCCATTGTGTTTAAATGGCCTAAAATAGGCTGAATACCAAGTTTTAGACCCAAACTAGGTCTAAAACCCACCGAGTTGAGGCTTTGAGTCAGAAAAAAAAATGCACCAACTCGGCGAGATCTCGACTCGACTCGGTTTTTCAAAGGACCGAGTTGGTACTGAGTTCCGAGTTTTAGTACCTTGGTTAAAGTTAAAACCAGGCCCATATGACCCATATTATGGTTCACCTTAAGGCCCATAATATGGCCTGCACATCTAGAAATTGAATTGAATGAAGACTGTGGGCCCCATGTGATTTGCGTGGAGAGGAGAATATCTAGAAGAATTGGTTGTTGGAATATTCCTTTGGCTGAAGATTTGATAAGATGATTAGAAGATTGAATTAGAAGATTTGATTAAGTTTCTATTTCTTGTAATTGCTAAGTTAGTAAGTTTCTATTTCTTTGTTTTTTGTTCTTTTATTTAAGCATTGTACTGCAGTAATGAGGGATTGAATGAATGAGTTATTGGCTTTTGCCTTTTAGTGTTTTAGTTGGGATTGGTGATTCCATTCCCGCAGGTGGCAAAGCCTTGGTCATAGCCTTTTCTTCTTTCATATGAAAAAAAAAAAGTGTGTTAGTAATTCTGTTATCAATACTGATTCGTCCCTATTGTGAACTTTTTGCTATTGATCTCCCACTGGTTCTTCCCTGGTTCTAGATAGATTCTGCATTAAGGGTGTTCTTATACAGTTTTTAAGTACAATTAAAATACTGTTACCTTATAGCATGCACGAAGAGTGGTGCCTACTTCAAAATGGCATCCACTTGTATAGTTGAAGTGGGCCAACTATATGATGGGATCTAAGCTGTACATCAGTTCTCATTCAATGCAATAATTTCCCCTCCCCCCTCTTTTCCATCTCCCAGGAAGAAAGATCTTGGCTCCAATAGGCGTTTTGCTTTGTCATGAAACTGCCATTAGTTGTGTGTATTTGTTATCATGGGTTATAATGTCTCATGCTCTAATGTTAATATATTTTATGACCTTTCTCCATTTGTTGGATTAAGTCATTACCCTTCTTCTGTCTTCCATGACTAGCGGCAGCAACTACTAACAAAGGAAAAGGAAGCAGATGCATGCAAAATCTTTGAGAGAAGATCCCTTCTTCCTCGGATGATCCATCTATCTATCCAGTGTGCATCATCCCTCAAGGAAAATGTTGAAGCCAATGGCTCTATGCCTGATAATAAGAGCTCCGCAGAGCTGAAGTCTTTGCTCGAACGGTATGCGAAGAGTCTGGGCTTTCTTTTCAGTGATGCATTAGAAGAAATTTTCGCGATTGCAGAAGGCCAACAATCTTTTGAGGTATTATCACTTATCTATTAATGTTGCTTCGCATTGTGTTGTTATTACCATAATCCACCATATTCAGTTGTTTTGCGAGGACTCATTTGAAATGCTAATGAGAGTACTGGGCCAAAACTGTGCCGTCGTATGTTTTTTTTTTGTAATGAGTGGGATAAGGGCATATAAGTTTGAGTTCATTGTGTGGATTGTGTGCATGCTAAGGTTGGTTGTTGTTAAATAATCCAAGTAACTGGTAATGTTTGCGGGGCCCAAGGGACTACTCAATCCAGCTCTGGAAAAGAGGGGATGCATGGCAACATTAGTTGCTGTCTTGTTAGTTGGGAAGTGTTGATGGGTTTATGCTTAAGGTGCGACTTTCTCCACCAGTCAGGCTTTTTGTATCTGATCTTCGAAAAACAGATCTTCACAGAATCATTCATCCGAGCCCTAGACAGCATGTATCACAAGTATCAGTAATTGTTTGTTCAGTAGTGTAACAAATATGATATCTTGTTCCATTCCAGTCATATCAACTTTTCCTGCGTATAGGATTTGTAAACTTAATTATATTTTTTTCACTAAAAATTTTTATTTTCTGCTCCGTGTGTGTGTGTGTGTGTAGCGCACGGTTGTGCTAGTTGGGATTGTAAATTTAAATTAGACCCACGGATTCAGAAACTGTGCTTTCTGCTGAGCTTTATTTTACATGCACAATGTAGGTGTCTTTCTCTTGTTATAATAATTATTATATCCATGTGTCGGCTGTTATAGTGAATTATGACTTGTTTGGATTTTCAATACCATTTAAACACCTGGAAATAAGCCGTTTTCCAAGTTGCTGCGGTCAACACAAGTATGTTTTTGGAATAATAATCTTTTATACTAAATGTTGAGAAAGTTCACCAATTACTACCTCTGCTTATATTTTTTCTCACCGCAACAGGTTTTTAATTTGGAGATGGTTGACTGGATGAACTTTGCTGTGTTTTTGAATGCATGGAACTTGGGTTCACATGAACTTGAGCTTCCAGATAGGGAGGGATGCTTGCTGGATTCGTGGCACATCGTGGATAGCATGATTGAGAGAATCACCCTTGAGAAGCTCAGATCCTTGCAACCTATAATCAGATCTCCAGGAGGCGATCTATCAGTTCTGTTACAGATAGTGACTGAACCCTTGGCTTGGCACAGTCTTGTTGTCCAGTCTTGTGTTCGGTCTATGCTTCCATCTGGAAGAAGGAAGAAAAAAAGTGGGCCTGCAGATCAGTCAAGCTCCTCGCTGTCTCGGGTTGTACGTGGTTCAATCCAGTCAATGCATGGTGTAATAGAAGAGGTCTCAAAATGGTTAAGGGAACAGATCATGAGGCCGGAGGATGAAAATTTGGATACACTACTGTCTTCTCTACGTAGGGAAGGACTTAACGAAGGGCCTGGGCAGGTTCTCCAGATTCTAGAGGCTTTGGCCTCCACAGGTGATCCGGGAATTGGTAATCGAATTTCTCAAGCATTACAGTCATGGAATACAATAGAAGTTGCAAGGAAAATATTGGTCAGCCAGTCTTCTGTACTCTCTGAGTTCCTTCAAATATGTGAATCAAAATTGAAGCTGTTGCAGGCATTGAAACAGCAATTATAATCTACAAGGGTGTCAGAGGTAGATTACCACTAGTGTTCCAAAGAGTTGTTCAATGCTATGTCAATCTTGCTGCCTTGGAGTGGCAGATCTGGTCCCAGCTTCCTTCTTCCCTGGAGGATGGTAATATAAGAGTTTTGAGTGAGCATGTATTTCATGTTTTATGTTTCGGAAAGTGTTTCAACAGGGCAATATCCAATGACTATGTTATTGGCCTTTGTATTTTGATTTGACTGCTGTACATTTCTTTCATTCTTTTTAACCTCTTTGCCAGTCCAATGTTTGTTTTGACAAATTTTTCCCCTTATATTTTTCTATTGCAGAGAAAATGTACACTAAATAAAACTCAGAGGGATCTTATTTAGGTATGGTCAAGATTATTTTCTGGTTTTTGAGGTTTTATTATTGTAATCTTGGCCACAGTTTAGATGATACTTTACTGTTATTAGTTGTCTTAATTTGTTGAATTATTTGGCATGCATCAAAATTCCAACACCCCCCCCCCCCCCCCAATTTCGGTATAAGTAGGGAAAAATCTACACTCTCGTCTCTGTGATGGTAATTTGTGGTATACTGGTATTATACTTTTAGAAGGCAGGTTGATTTTTTTTTTTCCTGCTCTCACCAGGGTTTGAAAAATCGGCCATGGCCGATTCCCTGATTCTGGCAGTCGGACCCATCCTGTACGGAAACTAGGGGTTAGGTGATTTCCATCAATTATGATTGATTCCCATCTGAATCAGCTCGATTCCTGGTTTTTAAACCGGCTCTTGTTTTCTCCGACATGAATCACATGATCCTGTTCAAACTAAGAACTGGATCGCTCAATTACGGTGGAAGAAAAATTTTCATTACTGTGACATTGTTCTTTGCCTCCAATATTTGCAGGGCATATTACAAAATTTCCAGGGCATTAGGAGGAATTCATGCTAAAATACTTTTTTCTCATGTGAGGGGGTGGATAAATGATGGTCGTTGCTCCTTCTGGGGAGCCTCCAGATTCAGTAGAGTTTCTGCCTCTGCCTTCAAAATCTAATCAGGAGTTTCTGCTTCTTTAGTTGTTATTTAGATCTTGTGTAGTTATTTTATTTGAATTATTTGTAGTTACAAGTGATTGCGTAGTGGGGAAGTTATATGGAATGTGATATACTTTTTTGTTTTTTGGGTAAAAAGAAATTTATTGACAAAGGAACAAAGTTCCAATGGAGTCAGCAAACAGTAAAGGGGAAATAGAGGGAGGGGGGGATGAAGGCCAAGTGTGAGAAGCTTGGGAAGAAGCTGCAAGGGAAGCAAGAGAATCAGCAACAACATTGGCTTCTCTTGGAACATGAAAAAATCTGATGTCCTTGAAATGATGAAGCATCTTGAAGCAGTCGTTAAGAATGGGGGCAATCGTCCAGGGAGTTGCATAGGTTGACCCATTTAAAAGATGTAAGCGCAGAAGATTATCGCTCTCAATAATAACCTTCTTGAAATTGAGGGATATAGCAATATACAAGGCCGATCTAGCTGCAAGCGCTTCAGCTTCAAGTCCATAATTCCATCCAACTCCATCAGCAAAGCCATAGAGAAAAGTGGAATCAGAATTGCGACAACCCCGCCCCCCCCAAAATGCCGCAAGACCTTGGTTCTCGAGACTGGCGCCGTCAACGTTAAACTTAACGAAGTGGAGAGGAGGAACCCATTTGACCAACCTTCTAGTCCTGGCCACTGTAAACTGAAAATGTTTGATCGCCTCTTTAGCCCCCCAAAATGGAGTTGAGAGCGATAAGCCTGGGGATAAACTGTTGTCTTGAAAATGTCCAATTCCAATAACTGACCCAAATATTCCATAAAATACTACAACAGTCTGTAGTCAACAGAACATTATCTCTGAGGATGATCGTGACAAAGAGAACAAAAAGGATTAAGGAGCATTCCCCAATTGATAAGGAGATTAGGTAAAGGCAATCTCTAATGTAGCAGTTTCCAAATAAGATGTTGCACTTTTGGAGCAGTTGGTAGGTGCCAAATCTTTAACCAAACATGCGAGTGAGCCGGATTCGTCCCAGGAATGGTAATGCTATATGCCGATGCAACTGAGAAAACACTATTTGAGGTCGCAACCCAAATAAATTTGTCCTCTATAGGGAAATGGGAATAGGGATGGATATTATCCGGAAAGCAATATCTGGGGGCCACCAATGAAATATCAAATCTCTTTTCCGAGTTCCCAGCTGAAAATCAATGAAATCCGAAACCAACTTATGAGCTTCTCTTGGTAATGGGTAAGGTGCCGAAGCCGGCAGCAGAGAAGGGATCCAATAATCAAGCCAAGGATTGATTGACTGACTGTTTCCTAGTTGAATAAAAAGATCCTATTGGATGAGGTCCCTTGCCGAGTAGATTGATTTCCATCCCCAAGATGTCGTGGTTGGGCAATTGGCATTCATAAATGTCGTATTGGGGAAGTACGTACCCTTCATAATCCTGCCCCATAAGGAATTAGGAAGCAAAAGCTCTAAAGCCGTTTTTTGCTAGAAGTGCTTGATTCATGACGTTTGAGACCTCCAAAATGCTTCGGGGAACAGATAGTATTCCAAGAGATTGTAGGTACCATACTCTTGTTGCCATTATACCAGAAGAACTTCCTACATGTTGCATCCAAAGTTATGAATAGAGGCGGGGATCTTAAAGCAAGACATGACATATGACGGCATTGCAGAAAGCGTTGATTGGATCATGACTAGTTTAGTTTCCCCGCTGGATTGAGAAACTGAGATTTCCACAACAGGAGCTTCTTATTGACTCTTTCGATCAAATTAGAGCAATGATTTTTAGAGAACTTACCCCCCCCATAAGGATTCCCTAAGTAAATATCAAAGAAGGAGGAAGGGCACACTTGAAAAAATTCCCTCATTTGTCTTTTCACCTCAGATTCCACATTCGCACTAAAGTGAGTTCTCATTTTATTGAGATTGATGGCTTGATCGGAAAAGTTGCAATATTCCTGAAGGACCCCATTCAAAGCCCTAGCCTCTGCCATCGATGCCTCCCCAAATAGGATTAAATCATCCGCGAAGGCCATATGTGAATTCTTTCTCCTCCTTTGTTAATTTGTATGCCCTTGATTTTCTTATCTCGCATAGCGATTGCCAATTTGGTAGAGAGAACTTCGACACATAAGACAAACAGATAAGAGGAGAGACGGTCCCCCTGTCTGATGCCTCTGGTAGGCTAGAAGAAAGGAAGAGGAGAGCCATTCAGTAGGATGCTCATTTGGGTATTCTCGACACAAAATATAACTTTTTGCACCCAACTATTATCGAAACCATAACTGAGTAAAGTGCTTTTGAGAAAGGACCATTCCACTCTATCATATGCTTTGTGCATATCAATCTTAATCGAAATAACCCTTTCTTCCCCTTTTGGTCTTCTTGATCTTACGTAAAAGCTCATGATAAATAAGAACGTTATCTTGAATTTGCTTGCCCTTGATGAAGCCATTCTGATTAAATGAGATAATGCAATTGAGAATGGGACTGAGCCTGCTAACCATTATCTTAGAGATGCCCTTATAAGTGCAATTGCATAAACTGAAAGGTCTGTACTCCTGAATGGAGGTGGGGTGATCGACCTTAGGAATTAGTGAAATGTAAGTTTGATTCATCTTGAGAGAGAAGGTACCAGTATGAAAAAAATTCTTGATGCATCGAATTATATCTTCTCCAATCATATCAAAACCTTTGTGAAAAATCATCCCCGAAAATCCATCCGGCCTTGGAGATTTGTTAGAAGGCATAGACATGACTATCTTCACAACCTCGTCGTCAGTGATTGGTCTCCTAAGAGACTGATTGTCCTCCACTGACACTCTTCCCCTAATAGGATCGAAGTAAGCACCCCCCTCGGCAGGATTTTGAGTAGTGTACAAATTTGTATAGAAAGAAGTAAGCTCCCTCGCAATGTCCTCCTCTTCAGTGAAGGTAATACCATTAACATTAATGGTCTTAATCCTATTCCTCGCACGTCTCTTGACAGTAGTGAGATGGAAGAATCTCGTATTGCGATCCCCGTTCTTGATCCAATCAACCCTTGACTTTTGCTGCGACAAGATTTCTTCCTGGTTGTTTAAGTTTCTGAGTAAAGAATGAGGTGTTTCTCCTCAATGAACCAATC
Organism: Telopea speciosissima; assembly: GCF_018873765.1. NCBI lineage: Eukaryota > Viridiplantae > Streptophyta > Magnoliopsida > Proteales > Proteaceae > Telopea > Telopea speciosissima. The sequence continues at coordinate 18,434,285 of NC_057917.1, read as the reverse complement.
ATCATCTCTCAAATGCGTGGGAACTAAGTAGACATTGGACAGCTTCCTTAGCTCTTAGTATCCTTAATTTTGTTGAAGATGTTATCCACATGAAGCCTGTTCCATTTCTTAAGAGAGTATTGCAAATCCTCCAATTTACAACATAGGTTGAAGGAAGGAGAGCCACGCTGTCCATATAATAAGTTCCAGCTATGATCAATGACATTACCAAAATCGGGTTCTTCCAACCAAAAAGCCTCAAACCAAAATGGGCGATGAGATCTGATTCTGAATTCCTCAGTTTGCAAGATCAAAGCTCTATAATCAAAAGAACTAACAACCTCAGTGATGACAGATGCCCTTGGGTAAAGAGCGAACCACTCGACATTGGATAGAAAACGATCTAGCTTAGCTTCAATCATGCGCTCACCCGATTGTCTATTGTTCCAAGTAAATGGGTAACCAGTTTATTGCACTTCAGCCACACAAGCAAAATTACAGAAATGATTGGAAGGAGCAAGCTGGGATGCTAAAATCTGCCTCCCTCCTTGTTTATGTTCACTACTCAAATACGCATTCCAATCACCCATAAGCATCCAAGGGTCATCAACGAAAGGGGCAATATTAGAAAGACATTCAAACTGAGACTTTCTAACATTATCAACACAGCTCATATAAACAAAGATCGACGTCCATTTTTTATTAGAATCATTTAAAACCATACTGACATGAATTCATCATGAACATCACCACTGCACATCGGCTTGAACAGAATTACACCAAAGCAAAAGAAGTCCCCCTGCTCCAACACACCAATGGTCTATGTTTCAACACAAGAGAGTGGATTTCACACTTGATCGAGGGTTGACCAATCCCTCGACAGTTAAGCGCAAGGACCTTCATTTTCCACCACTCTTTGCGGCCAATCACTGAAGCCTCAGAATCAACGACCATCTCTGGATTGTTATCTTTTTTTGCTCTCTTGGAAGACTTCCCTTCTCCAAGAGGAAAATTCTATAGTGTAAGGGGATCCGTTTCTTCAATTTGTAAATTCCTTTTGAGTGGGAGAATAGGACGGGGATCTCCACAAGCAATAGGGAGCACCAAAGGATACCCAGTTAACGGGACAGGAGTAACAATGTTCGACCAGATTGTGCTCATATTTTGAAAATTGTGTCCTTGGAATGCCTGGGCATGAATATGTGCAAGTGAACCTGGTTTTGGTATGGACACGTCAGACTAGTTAACAACTTACCTTTTCTTCTAATTAGTGTTGTTTGAGCCCCTAGGGGTAGGTGGCATCAAGTTTTCCATAGCCAGAATAGTTGGGTGATGAATAGCATGAACCGCAAGGTTATTCTTTACTAAATCGATCATGATGCGCCTGGTATTGGACGACGTCAGAGGGAGCTCCATACCAAAGATGTGTGTTGTTTGAATGATGGATTGAAGTATCTCGACTCTTCTACGCTGAGAGTAAAGCACATTCTCTCTCTTGGCATTGTCAACATTCCTCTCTTGAGCAAAAATGGGGCATTCTTCCTTATCAATAGTGAAGAACTCATCATACACTTTGCAAATCTCAGAAATAAGGCTGGTTCTTCGAGGAGGAATGGTCGGCTTGGGGAGGAGAGCTGCTTCAGCATTAGGATCCGCTTGAGTGAGAGCATGCAAATATTCAAGCCTCGACTTGAAAGGATAATCTTTTCCAAGATGTCCAATGGTGATACAGTTTGCCCACAGTAAACTCGGCCTATTCTCATAGGCAAAGTCCACGGCAATTGAGGATTCACTTCCTAGATTGACATTGACTGAAGTGGTAAGAAGGTGAGGTAAAGGAACAATAACACGAGCAACAGGGTTGTAGTTAGTGCAAGCAATCCCTGAAGTACTTTCAATCTCCACCCATCTACCCGCTTTGGAGAAAATAGAAGCAAAAATGTCGTATTTATGGAGCATCCATTGCAGTTTCTTGAGTTGAATCCACATAACTGCCATAGTAAACACTACCTGAACCGCAGGGATGTCAGTGTTCCATTCCTGGAGTACCACGAGGTGCCCCTGGTACATCCAAGGTTGAGAGAAGAGAATAACGTTCAAGTCCCTGGCATTCCTCAGCTTAACAATGAAGCGATCTGGAGCATGGTCTACCACATGGATCTCTTCCACCTTGATGACACATGAATTTCCTGTTTTGTTAAACATCAAACGAAGCTCTAAAAGAGAGATTGGAACCCTATCAATAACCCAACCAACAATAGAGTATTGTCGATTGCGTTTGGCTAGTTGCATCGTAGTTTCAAAAACATTCATTGAAGGAATCTGCATATCCGGTAGATCCAGCTTTGAGGCAAATTCAACCGCCAGATGATCAGCAACAACATTCATGCCAGAAGACTCCCCTAATAGAGATTGAAAGCTGGAAGAAGGAAGATGATGCATCATGACTAAGAGATAAGGGGCTTCACACGACTTTATCACAAGAATAGAGAATTCAGGGATAGTTGAAGGTTGTACACGTCTTCTGCTGTCGCTCGCCTTATAAAGAAGGAGGTCTTAGAGGGGTACCAGGGGCACAAAGAAATTGCCAAAAACGCAAGTATAGATGCCATAATTCCAAAGTTTAGGGCTATAGAGCTTATGATAACAAATAACTAGTAAGTGGGGAGGCATAATGGACACACCAGATGCAAAAACTAGACGTAATAATGCATAGAAGATCAAAAGACAAGAGGTCCGATAATCACTTAGCCAAAGAGTAAGGAAGAAGAAGAGACTCACATTTGAAAAGAATAAGTCGCATGCAAATATAGGATAACTCGCAGATTTCCAATAAGATCCATAAACAGATGAACGATTATCATGTAGAATCAGTTATGATCATCCTCAGCACTGTAAGCAAGCTTGAATAAAACTTCAAATCTTGATACCATAAATGCAAACTCGAAACGCTGGTTGGGTGAGAGATCATAATAACGATCTGGAATAAAGAGAAGAAGATCTTTCCTATACCCAAGACACGCAATAAATTTGATAGTCCCAAACGAGCACAACCCCTAGAAAAGAAGTTGAAAAAATCTTCGAAAAGTAGCAAACCAACCTTGAAATCGAGCGAGCTAAAAGAGCACAACTTGTGGCAATAAGATATTGAAACCAAGCAATCATAAAGAACACAAAATAAGCAAAAGATCTTAAACAGAAGGTGAGGATCACAAAAAAGGATAGATCAGTAAGCCATAGAACCAAAGATTTAGGCTCAAACTAGAAGAACTACTACCCTTATGAGGTCCGCTTCACCCTCGTGAACTCCGCTACTTCTCTTAAAGAGAAAACTTAAGAGATAGTAAAATGGAACTTGGAATGTGATATACATGGTAGGAGTTAAGAAGTTGATAACTACTTTATTATAACCTATTTAATTGGAGACACATTAAAGAAAAAACAAGATTTGAATTCCATAATTATTCTCTTATGAAAAGTGAGGCTCGGGTACCTCCTAATCAGCCAAGTAAATCCCAAAAATCTCTCATTTCTATCTACTATTATTGTCTTTCAAAATAGGCAAGCGTGGCCAAACTCTACATGTACCAATTTGGTATCAGAGCCAAAATATGGACCAACGGATGGAAAAGTTTGAAGATGAAGTGATTATCATCAATGAAGGACAACAACAACAACTTCTCCACGAGCAGCAACAGATTCTCTTCCTGACTCGATGCACTCTTTGAGAAATTCAGCACCTTTCAACCTCATACTCAGTATGTGGTGGGTGAAAACTCAAGGGCTACCTCCCTTCCCTCTTCCACCAAAGATACAACTGTTGAACCCTCAAACGGCCCCACATTCTACCAATTCCTAGCAAACATTCACTCCCAAGTTGGTGAAATTAGACTTCCTTCATTACAATGAGGACGAAGACGAGACCAGTTGGACATACAGGTCTGAGCAATTTTTTGAATTTCATTAGATGCCGAAAGAGGAATGGGTGGCATTAGCTTCCTTTCACTTAGAGGAATATGTGCAACTATGGTATCAACTTTTCAAATAAGACAAGAAAGAGTTATCTGGGTGAGCCTTTTGAGATGGGTTGCACATACGGTTTGGTCTGTCCCAATTCCAAGACTTTTTTGGTAGAGATGGCTAAACTACCGCAATTAGGCACAGTTCGTGACTACCAAGTGAAATTTGAGAAGTTTTTGTCCAAGGTTGGACATCTTTCATCCAAGCGTCAAGCCAGTTGCTTTGTCAATGGATTTGAAGATAACATCAAAGTCGATGTTCTAGTTGGCCGACCCACTACACTGTTGGCAACAATTGGATTGGCTTGATTGTACAAGACCCGCAACCATTTACTTGAGAGAAAGAACATTCCACCAGACATAGAACCTATTAATCGATGTTTAACTCTTCCAGTTCGTCAACTCACTTCAACGAAAATGCAAGAAAGGTGGGCTAAGGGACTTTGTTACAACTATAACGAGCGATTTGTGCGTAGACATCGATGCAAGAATTTATCTTTGATTGGACATTGTCACAAAGAGGAGGCATGAGAGGATTTGGACACATTAAAGATTCAATTCTCAACGAGTGGTGTTGAGGACAATACCAAAGTCATAATGGGAAGGAATTTGTTATATGTTTATATTTGCATGGTGTATGCATGTCAGGCGTGTATTATATATAATTGTTAGGGAAAATTTCACGGACACCCCCTCTAAGTATTCAATATGTCACAGACTTACCAAACTTGGTCAAAATGTCACAGACACCCCTATTTTATGACTTTATTTCAACTTAGTCCACTCTGTTAGTCTCTGCAGTTAAGTGGTTGTTAACTCTTCTTAAATGGTGAAATTACCCTTACCTGTGAACTCCCCATAATTCCCTTAAGGGTAAAATCCCAAATACAAACCATTCTCTTCATGGAACCCACCATTTCTTCTTCTTCTTCGTTTCTTTCTGCTTCACCGCTACAACCTCCGACCACCACCAATGTCAATGACTTTCATGGCAGCACCTAGACAGACCATCGTAATCGATGCTCAGGCTCGCATGTCTATCAACCTATAAATACACTTTACATATCTCCATCTTCTTCTACTCATCGATTCCTCTTTTATTTTCATTCAATTTCTCTGTTCCTGTTTCGAGTTTTAATTTCTCGAATCTCAATTCGATTGTTCCAAGCTCACAGAAGAAGAAGAAGAAGATATTGGCGATCTTAACAAGACAGTAGCTCATCCACCAAAGGAGCTGCACCCCTGATTCTTCAAGGAGTGCTGAAAAGACTAATCTAATTCCAGAGGAGATTCTCAAGGATTTCATCTCTTCCCATCCCGGTAATGCCTTTTCCATGGCGTTCAACAGTGCGCTCGCTAATGTTCGTCTTGACCAAATCTACTCCCTCCACAACCAAAGGTACCCATATTGTGCGATTTTATTTGTTGCTTTTGAATTTCTTCAAGTTTAGATCAGAAATCAAACAGATTATTAGAGATAAGAATGAAGCAATATTGAAGACCATTTTGTTTTTTTGTTTACCTGTTCATAGCCGCCGTCCAATCACCCTCTCTTTCCCCTTCTTCTTCTTCTTCTTCTTATTATTCTCCATACACCATAACCGAACCCATCTCTCCATTGAACTTCAAAATTCATCTCTATTTCCCTTCCATTAACCAAATATCCATCATCATCGTTACCCACTCCCTTTCCAAAACCCCCAAAACGAAACCCATCTTCCTCACTTCATTCTTTACCCCAACTCAAAACCCCTGCCACCACTTCTTTCCTTGGTTTTTGCAGGTTAAATGATGTTAACGACCTCATTTTGTTTTTCTTAACATTATCTGATCGGATCAATTTGCAAATTGTATGAAATCCAAACTGTAGGGCTTCCAACAGTTTCCAGCGGGAAAAATCAGGTGAAATTTGGGGATCGGAGGTTATTTCTTACAATGGACTATGATGATTTTAGATTGATTTTGAGGAATTCATGGGGTGGATGTCTGGAATTTCATGGACACGGCAATCTCTGTTGACTCTTTGGATTACGGAAATGAATTGAAGGATTGAAGGGATGGAATCGTAGAGCGGCTTTACGGAAATGAATAAACAAATCATGGACACGGCAATTTTGGTTGGGCGGGCATCATGAGTAGTCGAGGGGGCAGGCCGTTGCAGCAAGTGGTGGGGTGGTGGTGGTCATGCGGGAAGACAAGGGTGTGGTGGTGGCGGCGATAGTGGTGATGGTTTAGTACCTTAAACGTAATTTGTCAAACATTGGATACCCAACTTATAATTTTATCAAACGTTAGGTACCTTAAGTGTCATTTACCTATTTTTTATTGGGTAAATTACACTGCCACCCCCTGAGGTTTAGTTAGTTGTTACAGACAGCCCCACTCCGTTATATCATTCCCGTTAAATGTACGGTGTTGATAATTCATGGTTTAAAATGACTAATATACCCCTAATTGCTTAATTTTTTTTTTCTTTTTCTAATTTTACCTTTGAAATAGATTTAATGGGGCCCACCCCATCACCATCCCTTCTTCTTCTTCTTCTTCTTCTTCTCTGCAACCCCACTGGCCCCAGCACCTGCTGCAACCCAACCCACCCGCCCCTACCCCCTGCAACCTAACACCAACACCACCACCACCACCACACTCCACCCTCCCCTCCCCGATCCAAGGGCACCGAAACCTTCCCCAAGAGTCTCCTAGAGTTAACACCGCAGGTAGTACCTCTACGACCAGTGTAGATAAAAATCTTAAGACAAGGCTTTGCAGCAAAAATGGACTTGGCAGCGAGCTTCTCCAGATCTGCTTTGCTCAAGTCGAAATTGGCAGCAAGGGTTTGAGTTTGACCATCAGGAAACTGAGTCTCGGATGAGATCAGAGGGACGATCGAGGTCTATAGAGGGAAGTTCTTGAGCCTGATCTTACAGAAACATGGAGACGAAGCCGGATGAACGCCAAAACGAGTGGGCTTCGAGGCTACCGGGATCTTCATAGCAAGATTTTCGACGAGAAGTCGCACGAAAGTACAGGGATCCATGTGTCCTTCTGGCGAGTGTTTGCTAAATAGACTTTAAAAAAAGAGTGATCTTCTCTTCTTCACTGTGGTGAGTCTTCTTGTTTAGCCGGTGAGAATAGAGGAGTAAAGAAGACAGGAGTAGTCGTAATGGCAAATTCCCACTTACAAATGTACACCTGTAGACACTGAATTTTGTCACCCCCCGGCGATGATGACAACAGGACACGGACAGACATCGGTATCTCTCTCAAGAAGGACTCTTGTCCCTACATATAAACCAAATCACCCTAACATCCCTAAAATAACTTATAAGACCCTTTTATCAAATGCTGAAGGAGGTACTGCTCACCCTCCCCCACCACGGCTTGTCCCTACATAAGATTGTTTTTTTTGTTGCATTTTGGATCATAATGCAAACTACCTGAGTTTTAGTGATAGGCTTCTTTGCCATTGTCATCATGGATCCGTGTGCATAAGATTGCATTTTTCTTTAAGCATTCCAGTAATCTGATCATGACAACACTCATGTGCTATCCTATTTTCATCATCATAATGCCCATGCACTACTTGACATCTAATGGTATACATTTTGGATTGCTTTTCCATTTTCATCATGGCTACACATGCATAGGATTGCATTTTCCTGACCAATGTCTTGATCGTATGCCATCTGAATTTTCATTTTCGTTGCACTCGCATGCAACCTACTCAGCCAATCATGGCAAAATTCATATATAGTCTAGGCTCTGATCATTTAGTTCCATCGGACCCTCGTACTTCCTACACTCACGTGCAGTTGGACTATCTGATCACTGTTGAATTCATGTACAACTCGATCTCCAATGATTTGGCCCCATGTACAGTTTGACCAAGTCCTTAACGACTTCTGCACTCATGTGCATTTGGTTTTTTTGGATCACTGTTAGTCTGATCTTTCGATTATACCGGATTCATGTATGGTTTCGCACTCTCGTGCAATTTGATCCTATTGATCCCCGCTATAATCGTGTATAGTTTAATTACCATTTGAATCTTCTGGTCCTAGCTGTACTCGTGTACAAATTGATTGAACCTTTGACCCTATTGAACCCTACTATGCTTGTGTATAGCCTAATCATTCATTGATTTTTTCGATCCCACTACACTCACGTATAGTTTGATCACTCTGTGACCTTTTTGATCCTTGCTATGTTCGTGTATAGTTTGATCATCTTATTAACCTTTCGATCTCTGTTGTACTCGTGTATGGATTGATCCATCATATGATCCTCCTTATACTTGTGTACAAATTAATCATTCAACTTTTTGATCCTCACTATACTCGCGTGTAGTTCGAACATCTCATGAATCTTCAGTCTCTATTGTACTCGTGTGCAAATTGACCCATCATTTGATCCTCATTGTACTCATGTACAAGATTGATCCATTATCTGATCCTCTTTGTACTCAGGTACAAATTAAGCATTGAACTTTCTGATCCTCCCTATACTCGCGTGTAGTTCAATTAATCTATAAATCTTTCGGTCTCCATTGTACTCGAGTACAGATTGACCCATCATCCTGATCCTCTTTGTACTCGTGTACAAGATTGATCCATTATCTGACTTTACTCGTACTCGTGTACAAGTTAATCAGTAATATTTTCACTATACTTGTGTGTAGTTCGATCATCCAGTGAATCCTCAGTCTCTATTGTACTCGTGTGCAAATTGACCCATCTTGATCCTCTTTGTACTCGTATACAAGATTGATCCATTATCCGATTTTCCTTGTACTCGTGTACAATTTAGTTATTAACATTTTCACTATACTTGTGTGTAGTTTGATCATCCCTTGAATCTTCAGTCTCCATTGTACTCATGTACAGATTGACCCATCATCCTAATCCTCTTTGTACTCGTGTACAAGATTGATCCACTATTTGATTATCCTTGTACTTGTGTATAAGTTAATCATTAACATTTTTTTTATCTTCACTATACTCGTGTGTAGATCAATCATCCTGTGAATCTTCAGTCTCCATTGTACTCATGTATAGATTGATCCATCATTTGATCCTCATTGTACTCGTGTACAGGATTGATCCATTATTTGATCCTCCTTGTACTCATGTACAAATTAATCATTAAACTTTCTGATCTTAACTATACTCGTGTGTAGTTCGATCATCCCATGAATCTTTCGTGCTCCATTGTACTCATGTACAAATCGATCCTTTTTAGTCTAAACCCATGGACAATTTATCATCCAAATGATTATTTTATCTGGCCACTACCGGACTCATGTATGGTCTGATCATCGTGATCTCTTGACCACTTCTGCACTTGCGCATAATTTTGTCATCCAACCATTGTCAAAACTCGTGAATGGCTCATTCCCCAGCAAGCATGTCAGATGAGACCCATCCCTCACTGAAACCATACCTTTCCCTCGGAACGACTGGAGTGTGTCGTTCCACAGGTCAGCTAGATCGGCTATAAGTACGTCATATCGTTGTCTTAGATTGACTAAAGAGTGGCTTTCCATGTGCCATCATCGACAGAATGATGTCTATACCATGAGAACACCTTCTCTGCACCACAATACTTCTTTGGCGTCAGGAGGGTCTTACCCTGTAGAACAAAGAAAAAAAAAACAAAAAAAAAAACTGAAAGAAAAATATTTTTCAAGAAAGGCCCTGAAAAGGGGAAAAACCCTAAATGTTGAGGAAAAGTCCTCATACATAAACTCCAATCATCTATCATGAGTCATACTAACTCTTGTTTAAGAGGTTAGCACTAAGATCAATCAAGTCCTCTTGCTCCCAATCAAGATCAATTGAGTCCTCTTGCTCTCAATCAAGGTCAATCGAGTCCTCTTGCTCCCAATCAAGATCAATTGAGTCCTCTTGCTCCCAATCAAGATCAATCGAGTCCTCTTGCTCTCAATCAAGATCGGTCGAGTCCTCTTGCTCCCAATCAAGATCAATGGAGTCCTCTTGCTCCCAATCAAGATCAATCGAGTCCTCTTGCTCTCAATTAAGATCAATCGAGTTCTCTTGCTCCCGATCAAGATCAATTGGTTTATCAAAAGATTTCATCGCGGTTAACCACCTGTTTGGATCTTCGGGCCGAGTGGTGCCTTATCTAGATCTTCGGTCGAGTGGTGCCTTATCACCCTCCAGACTTGATGGTTTCGGTCGAGTGGAACCTTATAACCATCCAAATCTGACTTTTGGTCGAGTGGTGCCTTATCACCCTCAGATTGGATCTTCGGGCCGAGTGGTGCCTTATCTAGATCTTCGGTCGAGTGGTGCCTTATCACCCTCCAGACTTGATGGTTTCGGTCGAGTGGAACCTTATAACCATCCAAGTTTGACTTTTGGTCGAGTGGTGCCTTATCACCCTCAAATTGGATCTTCGGGCCGAGTGGTGCCTTATCACCCTCCAGACTTGATGGTTTCGGTCGAGTGGAACCTTATAACTATCCAAGTTTGACTTTTGGTCGAGTGGTGCCTTATCACCCTCAAATTTGATCTTCGGGCCGAGTGGTGCCTTATTTAGATCTTCGGTTGAGTGATGCCTTATCACCCTCAAAATTCTATCCCAGTGGAGTCCCTCATATTGGATCTTGTGGGCCGAGTGGTGCCTTATTTAGGTCTTTGGTCGAGCGGTGCCTTATCACCCTCAAAATTTGATTGAGCAATGCTCATAAGATAGAGATTTGGTTTTTTTGAGTTTTTCTTTTGAGAGTTATCGAAAGATTTCATCATGATTAACCGTCTGTTTTTAGCAACTCTGTCGCCTTTGAGCAAAGCGTCAGCAGTACATGCTCTTGGTGACAAAATTAGTTGGTCTTTTGTCTTTACTCTTCAGCTGTTGGCACAGGCCTTGGCCAAAGAGGGGCAAACTGTAGACACTGAATTTTGTCACCCCCCGGCGATGATGACAACAGGACACGGACAGACATCGGTATCTCTCTCAAGAAGGACTCTTGTCCCTACATATAAACCAAATCACCCTAACATCCCTAAAATAACTTATAAGACCCTTTTATCAAATGCTGAAGGAGGTACTGCTCACCCTCCCCCACCACGGCGGTCCCACGGCACCGTGGGCGCCTTCCCACGGCACCGTGGGGATGTGTACCGGATTTCCACGGTGCCATGAGGGGGTGTGACATCAGCCTGCTGACGTCACCCACGGCGCCGTGGAAAAGTCCCCCACGGCACCGTGGACATCTCCACGGCGCCGTGGAGGACTTATCTAGCCAGGAGAGAGAGGAGACCCCTCCCTATAAATAGGAGGGTCTCCCCCCCTCATTTCTCAAGCTTTTCTCGGGTAAGGAGACCCTCCAGAGCTTGTTTTGCCCCCTTTTCACCTTCTTTTCCTCCGTCTTTCCCTCTTGAGTATGTGAGTGAGTGGAGTTCTTCGACTTGGGTAGATCCTTCGATTACCCATCCAAGCATAGAGCGATCCTGCTCTTGGGTATTGTTATTCCGTCAGTGTACGGATAACGAAAAACCCCCTTTACAGCCGTTGTTCTGTCTGTATACAGATAACAAGAATCTCTTATATAGCCGTTCTCTGCCCAAAGTCTGAGTGATAAAACTCATCTCGTATAGCCTCATTCTGTTCGACAAGAGAGAGACAAGCCGATCGTCCGTCTCCACCTGAGCTGTGGGACATCACATATTTCGCCCTTGGTGCGCTTTCATTTATTTCTTGCATTTCTAGACAGGTATCTGTCTCTTTTCCTTTCATTATTTTTGGCATAATGTAGACGATTAAAACAACTCGTTTAGTGTACATAATAAATGATTTTCTCTTCCTTTATCAAGATTAGTGTATCATAATTTAGCCTTACATGTTAGTATAAGATATATTATCAAGGGAGAATATTCAAAAACCAGCATCTAGTAGAAAGACCGGTTTATCCGGACGAGGTGGGTGCCTAACACCTTCCCACCCTCGTAACCTGACTACTTACCCTGAATCTCTGACCAGACCATATGGAATCATGTAGCCCTTTCCGCTAACCCCAGATGGGGCTACACCCATTGGGTCCTAGGCCCTAATCCTAGGTGGCGACTCCATTTCTTTATAAAGCATGATCCCAACCCCCATGATGATATTTCAGAACGATACGCCGTTATTCATCGAATCCAATCCTTGTCGCCATAAGGCTGAGGAACCCTCATCCCAAGGACCACGGTACTTACAACACCAAATCTCACAATGTGGCAGTTGAATATGTTTGAAAAAGTAAGTTTTTTCTTCAAACCATAGTTGTGAAGGCAACCCAAGGTGGAGGGACACCTAGGCAACAAGGCGCTCTACAGAGGGGAAAGATCTCACTCACTTTTATTAAACGCGGATTCTTAGCAAGCTCTGGACATGAATCCATGTGCTTCTTCAAATCCAGATCTAGATATTCAAAAACAAGATACAATCGTTTCTCACTGTGTTCTACATCCTATTTCTCACTGTGTTCTACATCCTGTAACCTATTATCCAGAATCATTTAACAACTTGCAATGAAAAAAGTCAATTGACAGGAGTAATCGTTTTTATGGGAAAGGAGAAGAGGGTTCCGTGCAGTAGGGTCGCTAAGATGTATGTGTTGCAACAGGCTGGAATAGTTGGGAACTCGAATCCATATTCCACCTTCAGAGAGTTCCTCCCTTGCAGATCGTCGGAGAGGACAGTGGAGTTTCCGGAGAAGAAAGAGGGTTTTGTACATAAGGGTAAAAGGGTAAAGTTGGAATTTTCCATTGACTATTAACAGGATATTAGAAGAGGGCAAAGTTGGTATTTAAAATGTATTATTTAACACCATTCACTTACCGTCCACTCAAGGGGTGTGGCTGTATAATTTAGATACATAGGGGGTCGCTCTGTATTTAATACAAACCTCAGGGGATGGCAGTGTAATTTTCCCTTTTTTATTTAAATAACTAAGATGGTAAAATCGACATTTTAACTTTGGATGATAACCCTGCTTAACGTGAGGGGGAAGGTTGCCATTTTGACCAAGTTTGGTAAGTCCGTGACATATTGAATACTTAGAGGGGGTGTTTGTGAAATTTTCCCTAATTGTTATTATTTAAATATTGTGTTAATTATTTATTTGAATTATTTGTAATTACAGATGGTTACAGTAGTGGGTGAGTTATATGAATCATGATATACAGGTAGGAGTTATTGTAGAAGTTAAGGAGTTGATAACTACTTTATTGTAACATATTTATAAGAAGTGAGGCTTGACTACCTCCTAATTAGCCAAGCAAATCCCTAAAATCTCTCCTTTCTATCTACTACTATTGTCTTTCAAATAGGTAAGTGTGGCTAAACTCTACATGTACCATCATCTTTAGAAGGAATATATGAAGATTTAGTTGAGGGGGAAAATAGATGAAGGAGAGAAAATACAAGATTGTATTGATCCAACTAAAGTGCAGTTGAGTGAGGATACTTCGGAGGTAGAGGTGATTCATATTTGTGATCACATGCACTTTCCAAATGACAACATTTTATTCTGTTTCAAAAAATCCAGATGTGGACAATCTTTCTTTATATAAGGGATAGAAGTAAAGAATAAAAGAAAAAAAATAGAAGAAATGTCCTCCATACACATGGAACGTCCTGACTTGGGGCTTGAGAGGGAAAACAACATTATTTCGCCTTTGACTCTCCCTTCGGAGCCTCCAAGTAATGCATCCAAGAGATTGACAACTCCTTTTTAGCCTCTTTTGAAGAGAGTCTGATATCTTTGCATTAGAAAAAAAAGTGAGGACCCAAGCAAGAAATTGTTTGGGAAAATTACATGATTAGTTACTTTTGGGTTTTCATTTATACAATTGTCCACCCTATGTTTGAGTTAACAAAAATAGACAAAAACAAGTTAAGGTTTACAAAATTGGACAAAATAGTGTCTCTCCCTCCCACATTTACTTTTTTAGACATTTTTACCCCTGTCATTGCCTTCTCGCCCAGGCATCCTCCGTTCCCTGCAACCCTACCCTTGTCCCAGCCACCGCCATTCTCTGCTACCCCAAGTAACAGAGGTATAAAAAAAAAAGAGATTTTTTCAGAGGAGAACTGCCGAGGAAGGAAGGAGAGTCACTGTTTTGTCTAGTTTTGTAAAACTAAACTTGTTTTTGTCTATTTTTGTTAACTCAAACATAGGGTGGACAGTTTTGTAAATGAAAACCCAAAAGTAGGTAATCATGTAATTTTCCCAATTTTTTATTCCTCCATAATACTGAGTGGCGGCCTTCCTCCTCTTCCTCCTCTGCCTCCTCTTCTCCTTCTTGTCTCAAACAAGGTTCGAGATCTCACCGAGTTTCTCGGTTTTGGGCCATACCGAGTCGAGTTAGCAGTCGGTTCCTAGAAGTGCAATTTCTCGACCGAGATCTCGAGGCTCAAAAACTCATTATTTTCAATGCAAAAAAAGCAATATCTCGCCGAGGGGCCCAAAAGTGCTATTTACTTGTATTCAACCCATTTTTCACCCAAAAACCCATTTCCAAAGTAAGAGAGAGCAGGGACAGAACTCGATAAGCTCTAAACCAAGGGGAAAAACACCTCTCCTTCAAATTTCTTCTTCTTTCTTTCGATTCTTGGCTGGAATGCACTGTTTGGAGTTAGATTGAAGTGCCAAAGTGAAGATTCAAGTGCCAATTTGGAGCATCATCACCTATTTGCAAGATTTCAAAGGTATTTTCTATTTCTTCCCCAAATCTATTTTTTCTAAAAAAAAATTTTGTAATCCTTGTTAGATTCATGTGGTTTTAATATATGTTGAACATCTTTGCCCGATCTATCACTTGATGGAGTCGGATTTTTTTTTTCAGTTAATAAATTATTTATTATAATTTCTGAAAAAATAAATGATTTATTTGAAAAAAGAAAATGAAAAAAATAGGATGAATAGTGATTGTTTGAAAATGATTTTGATATATGTTAAACTACTTGGGATGCTCTACAGTCCCATGGATTAATTTTTTATTTTCACCTATTAAAAAAATTATTCTATTTTTCAGATTTAATAAATACTTTATAAAAATTAAAAATATATATATAATATTAAGAAAAAATACTTATTGTTTATGAAAAATTATGTACAACATATGTACATAATATTCAACATCAAATGGTGTCAAATTCATTATTACATTATATTTTTCTTATACTTTAAGGTATAAATAGTTTTATAAAAAATTCAAAATATTATTTTTACTTAACAAATAAATACTAGGGTTAGGGGATAAATAAGAGATAGTTATTTCATAGTTCTAGTAGCTTGATATTACGTTTAAGAGTTATGAATAGCATACTTTAAGTCTTGAATACCTTACTTTAAGTGATCCATGGTTATTAATACATGCTTTTTTATGTAACAGTGTAAAACATAAGACATTTTGTATACAATGTCTGATATAGCATGGCAACATGGAGTCCCCATGTCCGCAGACAAAAAGAAGTCCAAATGCAATTATTGTGGGAAGTTGCTATCTGGAGGAGCCACCAGGTTAAAGCAACACTTGTCTGGTATAGGCAAGGATGCTTCTTCATGCCCAAATGTTCCTATCCAAGTGAAAGTGGCAATGGCACAACATTTGAAAGAAGGAAGCTTAAAAAAATTTGAGAGAAAAAGAATGCAACAAGAGTTTAATGAGGCAATACTAGAAAGGGCTGGTGTAGAGGTTCGTGGCGGAGATGATACTGACATTGGGCCTCCACCTGGTGAGTTTCAATTAGAGGCTGAATGGAGAATTTACCAACAGACTTTGGCTGAGAGTAGACAAAGTTTTCATTTTGATAATATAAGAGCATATGAGCAAGCACGAGGAGCTGGTGGACCTGGCTCAGCTGCACCAGTGCAAGAAGATGAGAGGAGGAGAAGCACTGGGACAAGAAATATACCACGACCCCAAACCCGACCACGAGTACAAGGTCCAGATCCCATTTTTGAGCAGGATCCCATAATTTTTAGGCAACAAGATGTCGACCAGCCAACCATCCCACAAGTATTTGGTGGTAAACAAGAGGAAGCACGAAAAGCCTTCACCAAGTTCATGCTTTACCATGGCATTCCAGCCAATGTAGCACAAGGAACATACTATAATGCATTCCTTAATGCTGCAGGGAGGGCTAGTGCAGGATGGAAGGGACCTTCACCATTTGAATTATACAATGTATATTTGCCTCAGGAGGTAGAGGAGCTAAAAGAATACATTGATAGTTTGAAGCCAATGTAGGAGACATATGGGGTTGCTCTTATGGCTAATGGTTGGACTGGACCTACTAGGTTGTCCATCATAAATTTCATGGTGAGTTGCAATGGAAAGACTATATTCTTGAAGTCTATCGATGCATCAAAGCATATAAAGGATGCATTATACTTGTATAAGGAGTTGAAGCAAGTGGTGGAGGAGGTAGGACTAAGGAACGTTATCCAAATTGTGACGGATAACGGTTCCAACTATAAAAAGGCTGGAGAGAAGTTGATGAATAAGAAGAGTAAGAGGATCTGGCTCTTTTGGACCCCATGTACAGCCCATTCTATTGATTTAATGCTGAAGGACATGGAAAAAAAGACTTTGGTGGCGGGTATGGTAAATAGGGCAAGACAAGTGACAATTTGTGTACAACCATTCTTATGCTTTAGCCTTGATGAGGGAGAAATGCAATGGAGATTTAGTGAGGCCTGGTGTCACTCGATTTGCCACCAATTACATTGCATTGAAGAGCTTTCAGAGTAAGGCGATAGGTCTAAAGTGTATGTTTGCAAGTCATGAATGGTTTGGTTGGCAAGGTTCTAAGTCAGAAGAAGCAAAGGCAGCACATCAGACCATTGCAAATGATGGATTTTGGAAGGACTTGGGGAAAGTGGTTGGCATATTAGAGCCAGTGGTGGCAGTACTGAGGATGGTTGATACAGAGAAGAAGCCTACTTTGGACCACATTTATGCTGCCATCCAAAAATTGAAGGAAATGGTTAGAGCTGCTATACCTCAAAGTGCAAAGTCCTACACTAACATCATTAATGAGCGGTGGGAGAAGCACTTGAGTCATCCATTGCATAAAGCTGGTGAGTTCAACATACTTTATACTTTAAATGCTATAACTTTTTTACATTTACATATTCAAAACCCTAAAGGCATTAAAGCCATTAAGTCACTAACAAATCATATTTGTGGTGTTTACTTTACCAGCATACTATTTGAATCAAAGTATCACTACTCCCATGATATTGGGCTAGACATAGAATTGTTAGAGGCAGTTCAAGCTATTACTCAGAAGTTGGAGCCCCATCCAAAGACACAAGCTGCTTGCAATGATGAGGTGAGAGTATGGGACTTTGGTACTTTGGTAGTTAGTTTATGAATGTAATTACTAAATAGGAAATACTAATGCCTCAAATTAAAAATAGATCAAATACTTCAGAGAGGCCTCAGCAAGTTTCGGTCGACTAGCTGTAGTGGAGGATAGACAAAAGTCAGACCCTGGTAGGTGGCATGATATTACATTTATGAATTATAATGTTATCTCTTTAGAATGTGCATATTCTTACTATTCTATATTTGTAATGCAGCCGACTGGTGGGTGCTTTATGGTACAAGTTCACCCAACCTGAGGAAGGTAGCAGTGAGAGTGCTTTCACAAACTTGTTCATCCTCCGGATATGAGCGCAACTGGAGTACATTCTCATTGATACATTCAAAGAAGCGGAACAGGTTGGATAGCGAATGACTGGAGCAGCTTGTGTATGTGCACTACAATATGAGATTAAGGATGAGGCACATACGTGAAGGAATTGAGGCCAATGATAAAGAACCCATTGAACTGTCCAACATTTTTCAAGAGGACTCTGATGACGATGAGGATCCCCTATTCCAGTGGATGAGGGATCGTGGTACACCTGATATGGATCAGCCTGGGGGTAGGCCTGACCCCACCATTGCTTCTGTAATCGACACTGATGTTGATGAATATATGTCGATGCAAGAGGGGCGTGCACATGCAGAGTCACTATAACCTTTTGAGCCTACTGTAGGAAGTCCTGCTGATGATGATGGTGGTGGTGGTAATGACACTGGTGATGCTAGTGATGGTGATGGTGATGGTGATGGTGATGGTGATGCTGGTGGTGGTGGTGGTGAGGCTGCTGCTGCTAGTGGCATGCGGAGTGGCGGTTATTATGATGATCGTCATGAGGGAATGTGCGAGCAATACGAGCAAGAAGTTGGAACGCAGGGGGACCCTGTGCATTTCACCAGTGAGTCTCAGTTTACGCATGCCACTCAAGATCAAGACCATGGTGGCCACCCTAAAACATACAACATAAAGAAGGGTCACAAACACTCACATCAGTCATTTGCTCAGAAGGAGGACAGTAGCAGTATGAACACCATGCTTATAAGTTTCGGAAGCATGGGTATAGATACTACTAGTGAGCATCAGTCATGGCAATCATCTCAGTATCATCATGGCTATGACTATGGCCAGCAGAGCACCGGTTTTGATTATAGTGCCTATGGTCAGTATGGGCAGTCAGCAGCTGAGTATGACAGTCAAAGCTCTGGGTCAGGTGTTGGGTACACATTCCTAGTCCCAAACCAGCCATACATGCCTCAAACTTAGTATGACAGTAGCAGTGGATCTTACACCTCATACCAACATCCTCCCATGTACCCTAAGATAGGGAGATTGGTATATGTTGATCAGAAGACTTATGTGGAAGCTGTGTCACACTATCTGCAACACTATAGCAATTTTATGACATGAGAATTCTATGTGGATCGATATAGGGATGAATTTCTTGTTCAATCTCATTTTATGTAACAAATTAAGTGAACATTGATGTAATGTACATTTTATTTGAATATTTTGATTGATGTGTACTAATTAGAATGTTTTGATTGCTAATTTGCTATGTTTTACTAAATTATATGTAGATTAGGTTATTTTAGTACGACTCGTCGCCTACCAACCTATGGTCCAAAGTGAAACTCATATTTAGACTTGTTTTTTGGTAAATCTGGGCATGCCATTGTGTTTAAATGGCCTGAAATAGACTGGATACCAAGTTTCAGACCCAAAATATGTGTACAACCCACCAAGTTGGGGGTCCGAGTCCAAAAAAAAAAAAAAATGCAGCAACTCGCTGAGATCTTGGCGAGATCTCGGCTCGACTCGATTTCTGGCCTGGCCGAGATGCCATCGAGACCCGAGTTTTCGAACCTTGGTCTCAAAAAGGTTAATGTGATTGATCCTGAAAAAGTAGGTTATAGTGAGACAAAATCACCGCATTAGGCGCACTCTATACTATCTGCGATCAACATATTGGAAATTTTTTATGTTTTTCTATTCCATATTGTTATCTTTATTATCCTTGTTCAATTTTGTGTTTGCTTATTTTGATTGGGGTCATCCCATTGGCTAGCCTGCTTGGCTGTTGCGTTGTATTGTGGTTCTTCTTCTTTGAATATATATTTTTTTTGTTCAATAAAAAAAAATTCCTTAACCAATTACTCATTATTCGTTCTTCCAATGGATCCTGCATCACAATTGTTCTAATATATGTTAATAAATATAATTATTACTAGAAATTATCTAGTTTCCAATCAATATATGCTTTAAAATTGTTTATTCATAATCGCTTTCATATCAAAGACTTGGGTCCTTCAAAAATTATTTTTTGGCATTGAGTTAGCTAGATTGACTAAAACTATTTTTTCTATCTCAGAGAAAATATACCTTGGGGATACTTTCAATGCTTTAAAATTGTTTCTTCATAGTAGCTTTCATATCAAAGACTTGGGTCCTTCAAAAATTATTTTTTTGGCATTGAGGTAGCTAGATCAACTAAAAGTATTTTTTCTATCTTAGAGAAAATATACCTTGGGGATACTCATTGATGAATGGTTACTTGGATCCAAACCAGTTAATTTTTCATAGAGCAAAATTTAAAATTTAATGGTGAAGATGGTAACTTATTTTCAATCCAAAAGAGTATAGAAAACTTGTTGGAGGATTGATTTATCTCACAGTAATAAGGACTGACATTGTTTATGCTATGCAAGTTCACAGACAGTTTATAGAAAAACCTTGTGAAAAACCTCATCTAGAAATTGCATTTCAAATTTTACACTACTTGACAATTTGAAATTTGTTCAGGGAGAAGTGTTTTGTTGTAATTTAATAGTAGCATTCGTATCAGTGTCTATTGCGATTCAGATTGGATTAGTTGTGCCACCTCTCGCGAATTTAGTATGGGATACTATATCTTTATTGGATTAAGTCCTATCTCTTGAAGAAGCAAAAAGCATAAAATTGTTTCACGATCTTCTGCTGAAGCCACATACAAAGCCATGGTTGCTAAAACTTGTGAACTGACTTAGTTATGTTACTCTGCTTAAGGATCGATTAATTAATCCTAAGAGAATGATTTCTAAACTCATATATATATTCGGCCCTTAGTCAATTTAGATAAATTAGGCTAGAAATATATGAAATTTAAGGGTCTTGGAAGCAATGGCCTATAAACAAACTTTGTAATATAAATGGATAAGCCTAAGAAAGAGCAAATATTAAAAAAAAAAAAAAATCCCCAAATCCTACTCTGGAGACGGAAATACCCACATTAATAGCAGGTCGGGTTCTAGTATGGAATAGATAAGTGGATAAGAATATTTGTTCATTGGTAATGGAAATTACATTAGTAGGAATATAAGCTGAAACGTCTCGCGATTGAGTCTCAACTATTGGTTAGTGGATGAGTTCGTGGAATGCAAGCTGAGTATTTGCTGACTAGGTGGAAGGAAATGACTCAGTTCTAGAGCCAATGATCGTAGTTCTCGAACCAGCAATCAAAATGATTCTGGAGCATCCTTGGAGCGTTCTTACTTGATCTAAATTGCTTTAATTCGATTTAGAACCAAAATGCATGTCAACCTTTATGGATTATAGAGAAGCCAAACCAAAAGGAAATTTGACTTTTTTTTTTTTAATGATTCCCATAATTTGGGGGTTTTTGGTGGTAAATCTTATGAACTTTTACTATATGACCTAGTTTGCATCCCACCAGGCGTGTTTTACTAACTTCTAGAGCAATTTACGTAGTTAGACGTAGATGTTGAGATTGGGCTGAGTTATGTCTATTTGTCAAATTTTGTGATCCACATTCTAAGTAAATTTCATCTCTTCTTGTAGTGAACAAATAATTGCTCAGTTGGTTGGTGGCTTGCTAGTAGAGTGCTTACTTACCCCCAGGAGGTTATGGGATCAATTCTCCTATTTCACATTTATGCCATAAAGCACCCATCCTAAGGGCATGCACTTTACTAGCGAGCAACCGAACAACTGAGGAATCACTTGTCAAATTTTGCGATCTACGTTCTAAGTAAAATATTTCTCATCTTCTGGTGAACAACTGATTGCTCAATTGGTCAATGGTTTGCCAGTATAGTGCATGCCTCCGGGAAGTCATGGGATCAACTCTCCTATTTTACATTTATGCCCTAAGACACCCCCCCCAAAAAAAAAATTGTAGACTGTGGATAGAAATTTCTTGTAATTGTGGTTAAAGTCTCATTGGGCAATTGGATAGGATACCAAAAAAAAAAAAAATACTCTTCTTGTGTATTAAACATATGGACAACTAATCTATTTGGGATGTAGATGGTGTTTTGGGATTATGAGAGGGATCTCTAGCATTTACGCTTTATTTTCAGACAAAAAAATGCAAAGAAAGTTATTTGGTATTCTAAGTAAAGGAGTTGAGTGGTATTGTTGCAATTTATTAGTAGCATTCATATCAGTGTCTATTGCGATTCAGATTGGACTAGTTGTGCTACCTCTCGCCAAGTTAGTACGGGATACTATATCTTTGTTGGATTAAGTCCTATCTGTTGAAGAAGCAAAAAAGCATAAAATTGTTTCACGATCTTCTGCTGAAGCCACATACAAAGCCATGGTTTCTATAACTTGTAAACTGACTTAGTTATGTTACTCTGCTTAAGGATCGATTAATTAATCCTAAGAGAATGGTTTCTAAACCCATATATATATTCGGCCCTTAGTCAATTTAGCTAAATTAGACTAGAAATATATGAAATTTAAGGGCCTTGGAGGCAATGACCTATAAATAAACTTTGTAATATAAATGGATGAGCCTAAGAAAGAGCAAATAATAAAGGAAAATGGCCAAATCCTACTCTGGAGACGGATATACCCACATTAATAGCAGGTTGGATTCTAGCATGGAATAGATAAGTGGATAAGATTTTTTACCAAAAAAAAGAAAAAAAGATAAGTGGATAAGAATATTTGTCCATTGGTAATGGAAATTACATTAGTAGGAATATAAGCCGAAACGTCTCCCAATTGAGTCTCAACTATTGGTTAGTGGATGAGTTCGTGGAATGCAAGCTGAGTATTTGCTGACTAGGTGGAAGGAAATGTAGTCAGCAAATACTCAGTTCTAGAGCCAATGATCGTAGTTCTCGAACCAGCAATCAAAATGATTCTGGAGCATCCTCGGAACGTTCTTAATTGATCTAAATTGCTTTAATTCGATTTAGAACCAAAATGCATGTCAACCTTTATGGCTTATACAGAACCCAAACCAAAAGGAATTGATTTTTTTTATTTTTTTTTAATGATTCCCATAATTTGGGTTTTTTGTGTGGTAAATCTTACGAACTTTGACTATATGACCTAGATGTTCAGATTGGGCTTGAGCTAGGATTGGTTCATCCAGTGGTACATGAACATTTGAGACCCGGACATGGGCTGCTTTATCCCATCCAAGTTGAACCCTCTATCTGCCATATACATGGTTAATGTGGCGGATCCAACTATTGCATGGATGGATTACTATGTCTACTTGTCAAATTTTGTGATCCACATTCTACGTAAATTTCATCTCTTGTTGTAGTGAACAAATAATTGCTCAGTTGGTTGGTGGCTTGCTAGTAGAATGCTTACCCCAGGAGGTTATGGGATCAATTCTCCTATTTTATATTTATGCCATAAAGCACCCATCCTGAGGGCATGCACTTTACTAGCGAGCCACTGAACAACTGAGCAATCACTTGTCAAATTTTGCGATCTACGTTCTAAGTAAAATATTTCTCTTCTTGTGGTGAATAACTGATTGTTCAGTTGGTCGGTGGTTTGCCAGTAGAGTGCATGCCCCCGGGAGGTCATGGAATCAACTCTCCTAGTTTACATTTATGCCCTAAGACACCTCCCCCCCCCCCCCGTCCCCCCTCCCAATAGTGGACTGTGGATAGAAATTTCTTGTAGTTGTAGTTAAAGTCCCATTGGGCAATTGGATAGGATTATAGGATACCAAAAAATAAAAAATACTCTTCTTGTGTATTAAACACATGGACAACTAATCTATTTGGGATGTAGAAGGTGTTATGGGATTTTGAGAGGGATCTCTAGCATTTACGCTTTATTTTCAGACAAAAAAATGCAAAGAAAGTTATTTGGTGCAAAAAAAAAAATTTACCTATTTTTCTTTAGTTAACCACAAAGGTTCAATGTTTTATCGCCTTTTTTAGATCTAACGTTGGAAGGAAAATAATGGGAAGAGAAGGGAACTCAAATCAAAAGGAAAATAAAAAACTTTTGTCGTCATTATCTAACATGATTGTGTAACTAGCTCCAAAATATTTTGAAAATAGTTATTAAATTTTATTATACTTTGCAACCAAGTTTTTTGTCTAGAAAAAAGAAATAAAGATTTCATTTGAAAAGTATGATTACCATATTTAGTAAGAGTTGAAAGTAATTACACAATCATGATGATAAAGTTTAAGTCTGTTATCTAAAACAATCTCATGATAGAATTTCCTTGACTCATAACTTAGCATGTAGAGGTAGAACTGCTAGGTTTAATTTATGTGTTATAGACATTTTTGTACATTTTTTTTCTGCTTAGTTTAATTTTCTATTTTATCATAAAATTTTCATTTAAAAAAAAAAAACACTAATTCCACTTCCCTTCACTTTCCTTTACATGCAATCAAACGGATCCTTAGTATTCTTTTATTTTACTCCCTTTTCATTTGTTTCTTTATCTCACACACACACTATAGTTCATGAATAATTTATGAAACGAATAATTCACCCGATAAATTCAAGCTATAAAAAAATTAGTTCATGCAAATAATTTGTAAAAAAATGTGAATCTTCACAAAATTTTAATAAAAATAAGAAAAATGTATCAACTTTTGATCCCGAAATGTAAAAGGTTAATTCCTAATTAATCCAAAACCAATCTTTTTTCATATTCTACTTTTTTTTTAACCAAATTTTATTATTGTGCACTAATGCTACTAAAGGTACCACAAGAACTAGTAAATGCTTCTCATTTCTCATGATTATTTTAAAAAGTAGAAGCAATTTTACTTGAACCATCCAGATTTTTGCACGTCGCAAATGTTAAGAAAACAACGCCCAAAATGGCGATTTGCAGAAGAAAAATGAAAAACAGAGAAGAACAAGCAACACACAATATCAAAAATTTACGTGGTTCACCCCCAAGATGGGAAGCTACATCCACGACCGAGCAATAGAACGAATTTCACTATTCTCTAGAAATGTTACAAAACCACTCTTGCAGCTCTCTCAGAGATAAGAACATTATATAGAGAAGCCCTAACCTGAGAAAATACAAGAATACCCCTAGACCCAGAAATTGCCAAACCGGATAGGGTCGGACCAAAACATAACATATATCCCAAAATATACCGTTTTGAAGATCTCGTCGAGCCCAACACAACTCCCGACCTTCGGCGGGGTTGTACGCCATTTTTTGGCAATTCGAGATTGTTTCGAGGCCAGAATGGCCCTCCGAAGATCTCAACCGCACATTTTGAACCAAAATCAGGCTTCACCAATAACATCAAATTGATTTTTGATGCCATGGAGCATCTCTTAAAGATGCCAACCCAAACAATTTGATTAGGGATGATAACAATTCAAACAGTGTCAATTTTTCAAATTCCATAAACCAAATACGATAAACATCCATGGCAGGTCTAAAGTAAAGGAGTTAAGTGGTATTGTTCAACGCATTCATAGGAAGCTCTCTCTTTGGAAATCTAACTTCCTATCTTATGCAGGTCGTAATGTTTTAATTCAATCTGTTCCGGCGGCTACTCCGGCTTATCTGATGAATTGCTTTCAATTCCCTTTGAAATTTTGTCGCAGTATTGATTCTATTTGTCTTAATTTCTGGCTTGGTAATTCGGGGAAAAAGAAAAAAGCATCTCTTATTGCTTGGGGAAAAATGTGTGCCCCAAAATCTAAAGGGGGTTTGGGCTTTCGTAAAACTGAGCACCATAATAAAGCTTTACTCATGAAATTAAGCTGACACCTCTTCACTTTGGGCCAAAGTTCTTAAAGCCAAATATTTTCCTAATGCATCATTTTTTTACCCTAAAACTATTGCTAAGAGAGGTTCTTGGACATGGAATAGTATTACTTATATTATTCCTTCCTTGATAAATATTCTGATTAGGAAAATTGGCAATGGAAAATCTACTTTCTTCTGGACTGACCCTTGGATCCCTTTTATCCCGGGTGGTTAGTTGCTTTCCTTGGTTGGTTTGGTTAACCATGCGGAAAAAGTTGGTAAGTTTGTCTCTAATTCTAGTTGGAATTCTGCTTTACTCGATGTTTCTATTCCTCTAGATACTTCTACTTATATTTAAAAAATTAATTTATCTGATTCTGATGATAGTTGGTGGTGCACTTTGGCCAAGAATGGCAAATTTAGTACAAAACTAGCTGTTAGATCTTTATTTTTACCACTTTCTAATTATAATCCTTATCTTTCCACTTGGTGGAAGTTCTTTTGGAAGCTGAAAATACATCCTAAATTCAAACTTTTTTTCTGGCGTGTGTTAGATGCGGGACTCCCTATCAAGGCAACTTTATCAAGATGGCTTATAATTGACTCCTCTTGTGCTTTATGTGGAAACTGTGTCGAGTCATACTGGCATTTATTCCTTTCATGTGATTGGGTCAAACATATTTGGGCCGCTGGTCCACTGGGCATGAGATCTGAGTTCCTGTCTTATTCCTCCCTCAAAGATTTCTGCCTTGCTACCTTGTTTAATTATAAGCTTGACAAACAATCCTTGATATGATTTTTTGGGGTTTTTGTTATCACTTGTTATTTTATTTGGTCTGCTAGAAACAAGGTCGTGCTTGGTCTAGGGAAGGCGGATCCAGTATGGGTAATGAAGAGTATTGAAAAATAGATTGTTGATTTAGACTTATCTCCCCCTTCATTTTTGTCCCATGATGTTCTTTCTCATAATAAGGAGCAGTTGATCTTATCTACTTTTTCCCATTTGTTGAAATTCAATTACCTTGTTTTAATCTGTGCAGGATATCAGATACCAGGAGTGAATTCAGCAGGATGGGCTTATATATTTTTGTTGGATGGAAAGTTTGCTTTGCTTGCTGCAGGGAGTTTTAATTCGTCTCGTAATATGGAACCAGAATTAGTTAGTATCCAGACAGGTCTCCAGCATGTGTCCAGTCTAGGGATGAAGGTGAAAGAAATGTGGTGCTCCAATCTACAGATTGTCGAGTCTCTTCCAACTCCAACACATACTCCTTGGCCTTGGCCACTTCTCAAGGAATTTGTATATATAAATACCATAGGACAAGACATTACATTTAGTACTACAGGAGATCCTTTCTGTTTTGCGGTGGCTTATAACCTAGCTAAAAATGCTCAAACAAGGAACTACATCTTTGTATCTTTTGCCTAGTTGTAATATATTTTATTTTCTCATCAAAAAAAAAATACCATAAACATCCTAAGTGGTTTTTATGGAATTGGTTCTCATTTCTAAACCAAAATATGTTATTCAAACAATGCAATCGAATAAACTACATTTTAAAGACGACTGCTTGCTTAGTTGGTTGGTACCTTGCCAATAGAGTGCAAGCTCCTAGGAGGTCATGGGTTTGACCATCCAAGCTTTACCTTGTGCCATTTGCTACTCCCCCCCCCCCCCCATCTCTCATGTAGTTGTAGTTAAAGTTCCATTGAGAAGTTCGATAAGACAAATCAACAGAACTACAACTACCAAGGGGGGCGGGAAAAAGTGCCCTTTTAATTGCACAAATGTGACCAGGAGAGTCGAACGGGGGGGGGGGGGGGCAAGCACTTCAACTAGCAAGCCTCAAACCAACTGAGTAAACAACTGTTCACTGCTAGCATATACTTCATTTATGAGATTGAATTTAAAATGATTTTACCAAAAAATTTCAAAATGAATATCTCTTCATCTTAGAGACCACGAGAAACTCTACTCTTGAAATTTGTTCTAAATCTCAATTATAAAATAGTAATAGGGAAAAAGAACGCTACCTAATTGTGTGGCCCCTGCGTTTAGACAGAGAAGCACATGAAAGTACTGCACTGCCCCATGGAAAGGTGGAAATCCTGCACAAAGCGATGCTTGCACGTGCACTCCCATTGGCCAGCGCACCCGTGCAGGCTTGAGAGGCCCAAGCAGCGATCTCTTTCCCATAGTAATATTAGATTGGAGAACATAAAACTATTAAAGATAAACTTTTAATGCAAAAGATTCTAAATCAATGTCTGATATATGTTTCAGCCAAAATTACCAAAATGCACTAAAATGACCAAAATAAAGAAACGGAAATAAGTAAAGCTGAGAAACGGAAAAAAAAATCACTGAATCAGCTGTATCTAACCCAATTCAATTCATGCGGTTCTTGGATCTTTTTGGTTGGGCATGCATGTGTATGTTGAACCCAGTGTGCCTTGTTTACCAAAAATGTCGTGTGTTGTGGCATGTACTTGCACCCAGACACAGCCAGGTGCAAAATGACCGGCACACCCTGCCTTTCCATGGGGACAGAGCGGTTATTTCGCACCCGGTTGTGTCTGAGTACAGGTACACGCTACAACACATGATCGGGTGGCGTTCTTTCTCCCATGTCCTGATATTCACAACATTTCTCTCTCTCTCTCTCTAGGAGAAAGTTTTCCTCCACCGTGAGTGTTGGAAAAGTACAGTTATAAATAATCGTAAATGTTTGCCCCCTATATATGAATGATCAATAATACCCCCATTATTCCCCTATACATTATAGACATCATCCGAAGCCATCGGTCTCCTTTGCACGCAACAAAGTACCAAACAAGCCCCATAATATTTTTTGGCAAAGGGTTCCCTGAAGGTAGCATGACCCTTCACCAACACAGGGCCAATGGAAGCACATGCAAAAGCATCAACTGGGGTGGGATTTTTGCCATTCATGGATTTTGCACCCCTTTGTGTTTGAGTGCGGCCCAGGTTTATGTATGAGAACTATCTCATACGCCCCTGAGCCAACCTGATGGAACCCACAAAGTAGGGGCGTACCATTTCTCGTATGTGAACCTGAGCCGACCCCTTTGTGTGTAGGCGCAGGGGCCACACAGCTTTTAAGGTTCTTTTTCCCATGTGTTTATATATATCGTTTTCCATCTTAGGTTGTTAAGTCTGTAACAAAAGCTTCCATTAATCTCACCTAATTTACTCTTTGTTCCGTTCTACTTCACCCAGCCATTCTCTCTCTCTCTCTCTCTCTCTCTCTTAGGTTCCTTTCAAAGAAAGAGATATAACGGTCGCCACCCGCTTATATATAGACATCCTCTGGTCAGACAGACTAGGCTTGATGAGAATCAAACTACCTTGTGAATTAAGAAATTTTTATAACCTCAAATCAGGAAGAAATAAAAAATGATAATCTCATAACTGCTACCTTTTTAAAATTTCTCAACCATCATCAGGTTTTTAAAATCTTATCAAAAGATTATGCACACACCAACAAATTTAGCTTTGACTATTTAGCTTCCTTTCCATTTAGACTTTTCAGTATATAAATTGTTTTTTAAGCGCAGTCTGGGCCTAAGATTGGTCAGGCCCACCAATTTTTGGATTGAAATTATCTGATCACATGTTTTGGCATTCTCATAATGGGCCTAATGGGCCCTAATGTTGTCCTTACAAGTACGTTAAGACCGTGTTTGGTTGCATAGGAGGAAAGACCTATCACGAGACACTCTCATGGTGCCCGTCGTGCCTGCTTGCCGGTCACGAGCATTCGGGTGCCGATTCCTTTTCTTCTTTCCAGTCTATAACTAGAAAGAGTATCGGAGGGCATCGGCTTTAAAGCCCAACACCTACCCATTTGTAATGGACCCAAAATTGTTGCTAAAAATGGACCTACAATGAATTAAAGCCCAACTAGACTTCTAACTTCTTACATATTTGGATCACTAGGGGAGAGAAGTTTAGAAAACGTTGAAAACAAGTGACCAAACCAAAACTAGAACACTTGTGTTCCTAGAAAAAGAAAGAAATCTAAAAAAATTCTGAAAATCATAACCAGGTGTTCCTTTGATAGGCTACCTAATAATAAGAAAAGGGTATGAATTAGTAGATGGGAATCAATTTAGTGTATCGAATCGGGTCGTTAGCTTTAGGCACCTATAAATCTCTAACTAACTACTAACAATAAGGGGCTTTGGAAGACGATTGAGACAGTCAAACGTCTTAACATAAGAGAGAAAGATAGAAGTCTTAATTGATAAAGATGTTCACCTGTTCTTGTCAAAATTAGACAGGATTTGATATAATAAGCTTTGCTTTAGGCCCCTTGGAACCCAAACCAACAGACTCTATATGATGTATGATGTGAACGTGAAGAAAAAGTAAACCGGTGGAAGGAAAGTGAACTGTCAAAACTTCCTCTCTCTTTTTATTTTTGGGCTAAAAATTATCCTGATGGGATAGTGGTGGGATCGTCCTAACATATGCCTAGGGGTGTCTCTCATTCGGTTCGGTCCGGTTGAACCGGTTCTAATCTAATACTAAGCCAAACTGTAAGTAAAAAAACAGTTTTATTTTAGTCCAATTTGGATCGGTTTTATTGGGTTTACATAATAGGTTCTCATCGGACCATTAGCGGTTTGGTTTTGGTTTTTCATACATATACAATTAAAGAAAGGGGAAAAGAAAGCAGTCAGGTTGCGTGCAACATGGGGGCCGATGAGAGTGCATGAACAGGCATCTAACAGGAACTAGCCTGCTAGGGCAGGGTGGCCATTTCACCATCCTTGTGTCTGGGTGTAGAGGCCACACGACCTGACAACGATTCCCCACCCTTAAAAAAGGAAAGTAATGCCTCGTTATGAAAGCAGGGGTAAGGCTGCGTACATTATGACCCTCCCCAAATCCTGCAGTGGCAGGAGCCTCGTGCATTGGGTACACCCTTTTTTTAATGGTTTTTTTATTATCTCTTTCCAATTTTATTGGTTACGGTCTAGGTTTTATATTGCGGTTAGTTCGGTCCGATTAGAAACTGAAACAAAACCGACAAGGATTTGGCCTGGCTCGATTTGGGTGGAACCGTTGCTATAGATCGGTCCAACCGGTTCATGCTGTAAATTGGCAACCCTATATGTGCCATCAGGCAAATAAATTTAAGTGAAATCCAAAACACAAAAATGGATGTGGGGCCCACCCATAATACTCGTGCCTAATTTCAACAATTTGGCTGGTCTTATTGTCCTGATCTATGTGGCTTAAATCAAGCCCTTGATCTTTTGGACCTTAAAAAGTTAGACCAGGTTAGAACAACTACACCTAAAATGCAACCAACTTCCGACCCATGGTTTGAAACATGGACTCAACCGACCAAGCCTTCAATCAATTTGACCGGAGGGCATTATGTTCTGTTTGGTTTTGTTTACAAGGCCTACCTACTGAAAGGACAAATGGACAATACGATAACTCAATCCAAAACAGATTTAGGAATGTGACCCACATGTAAAGGGTCTCCCAAAACAGATAGGGACAGGGACAGTAGTAGTTGTACTCTACTGGGTCCACCATTTGTTACAAAGAACTAAGAAAAAGACTACTACCCCAGACAAGGGAGGGTAGGGTCTACTACTAATACGAATCAGGCCTTATACTATACTAAATATTACATTGACTTGGTTGCCTTTCCCTTTCCTGTTTAAGCCCATTGAAAGGTCAAATGGCATATTATAGAAGAAATCAAATATGAACCGCCTTCCTCCTTTATCAACCCTAACCAAACACTGACCTTATACACTTTTTCCTTTCTTCAAGAAACCACCTTGATCATAGATTTTTGTTAAAAAAAGGTAAAACAAGTGGATTTAGACTTGTGTGCTTTCATATGAGATTAGAAACTGAGCTAATTTCTCTTTAATTTCCTTTTCTGGGTATTTGAATAATAAGGCTTTAGTGTTCATTCTTATAATAAAAACAATCTCATAATTATGATATTTTCTGTTGTAATTCAAACCTAAAGAGACTTGTGAAGCAAGCATATATAATTCTTGATGAAATAGTAATCTTTCTGATAAACTAGTGGGTGCACCAACTCCTTCTAGTGTTAGACTAAGTTGTCAGGAACCTTACTATGTATGCCTTGGAATTAAAACCTAATCTGCCAAACTCTAAACCACCTTTCCTCACTCATCCATCCATCCCTTATTCCCCTATATAATTGAAAGAACCCTCTTTCCTTCAATTCACTCTTGCATTACCACTTCAACCTCAATTGCCTTACAAACCCTAATTAGTAGAGAGTTAGAGAGACTTCAAAGATAATGGAGGCTTACAACATTATTCTCCTTGGCCTTTTGCTTCTCTTTGCTTTGGCCACTTCTTTTGTTGATGCAAAAGTTCATCACCATGACTTTGTGGTATGTATATATATATATCTCTCTTCTTCTTCTTCTTCTTCTTCTTCTTCTTCAATTGGATTTATTTCTAACTTGTTTGGTTGGTTTCAGGTTCAAGCAACAAAAGTGAAGAGATTGTGTATGGCCCATAACAGAATTACAGTGAATGGAATGTATCCAGGGCCAACCTTGGAAGTCAATAATGGAGACACTCTGGTTGTGAATGTCATGAACAGAGGAAAATATAATGTTACCATTCACTGGTAAATGCAGACTAGAGATACACTTACTCTAATTATTAGTCACATACGTAGCATGATGGGTACATCATGTACCCATGCATATATCTTTGTCTTGGTTGGTGACGATAAAGTTAATTAATTATTATATTTTGTTGTGGATGATGCTTTAGTTTTATCTCATTTTTTTACGTATGTTTTCTTTGTTTAAGTTTCTCGTTCTGTTGTACATGAAGCTCACCTTTTAGCTAAAGGCACCTCCCGTTTCTCTCTCTCTCTCTCTCTCTCTCCTCCCCCGCCCTCGCCCTCCTTCCTTTCATTACCTCCTATAATTCTTTAGTTTGGGATTTATCCCGCGACAGACAGATTTTGACAAAAAAAAAATAAAAAAAAGAACTTGTGGAGGGGACATGCATGCATGCATGTCATGTTGCCATGAACATACGGAAAAATATATATTGGGAAAGGAAAAAGGTTGTCTAAGGCTGAAGGGTACACTAGCACCCTATCTTTCTCTCTCTAGTTTTTTTTATATAAAATGATGTCTCTGTGTTTTATATATGAAACCGTTTCATCGCTCCTTATTGGTGTTCTTATTACTCTTCAGGCATGGTATTCGACAATTGCGATCAGGATGGGCGGATGGGCCGGAATTTGTGACACAGTGTCCCATCCGGCCGGGTGGGAGCTACACATACCGATTCACAATCCAGGGACAAGAAGGGACATTGTGGTGGCATGCTCACAGCTCATGGCTCAGAGCTACTGTTTATGGAGCTCTAATTATCCATCCACAAGAGGGTTCTCCTTACCCATTCACTAAGCCCAAGAGAGAAGCTCCCATTCTTCTTGGTAACTACTAACAACCCCCTTTGGTTCCTGTTTGTGATGGTTCAAATTAGAAGCAATAGGATTTTTTGTTTTTTTTTTTGGTAAGGAGAAGCAATAGGATTAACACTAACAATTGTAATGATCCATTCATCCATTGTGATCATGGTTTTTAAGTCGATAAGATATCGATACAGTATTAGCACAGATTGGCTGTATCAGATAAGTTTACCCTTGATTTTCCTTAAAAAATGAGTTCTTTTTACTATATTACCCCTTATCTGTATCATTTCACGGATATAGTATCGGCCATATATCGATATCGATGGCCTTCAAAATTGTATAGTATCGGCCGTATCGAGCGATCGGGGCAAGATCCGATATCTCAAATCATGATTGTGATAGAGCTTTTTTCGTGAAACTAGTAGTAGTTATGATGATGATGATGATGATGATGATGTGTATGAATTATCAGGAGAATGGTGGAATGCCAATCCCATACATGTTGTGAGGGAGGCGACCCGAACAGGAGCAACTCCAAACGTATCCGATGCCTATACCATCAACGGTCAACCTGGTGACCTCTACAACTGCTCTAGCCAAGGTCAGCTTATAACAACTATTTGGCTATTTCTTTCTGTCTATCTAATATCATAATCTAAAGTTCTAAACCAAGTTTTAATTTCAAGTTAAGTAAGATTATCTAAGCTAACTACTCATCATGTATCCTGTATGTACATAAATGCCACACAACAACAGATACAGTTGTAATTCCGGTGGATTCCGGCGAAACAAACCTTCTCCGAATCATCAATGCTGCACTCAACCAGGAACTCTTCTTCACTGTTGCCAACCATAAGCTGACAGTGGTAGGTGCTGATGCTTCCTACACAAAGCCTTTCACCACTTCAGTAATCATGCTTGGACCAGGCCAGACTACAGATGTTCTCATCACCGCCGATCAACCTCCAGCCCGGTACTACATCGCAGCTCGTGCCTATAACAGTGCTCAAGGGGCACCATTTGATAATACCACCACCACTGCCATCCTTGAATACAAATCTGCCCCTTGCCCAGCCAAGAAAGGCCTCTCTACTCCTCCCATCTTTCCATCATTGCCTGCTTACAATGACACCAACACTGTCACTGCCTTTGAGGCCAGCTTCAGAAGTCGCACCAAGGTTGAAGTCCCTACTGATATCGATGAAAACTTGTTCTTCACTGTTGGCTTGGGACTTATCAATTGTCCGAAAGGAGTCAGAGCACGCAACTGTCAAGGCCCCAATGGTACCCGATTCGCTGCTAGCATGAACAATGAATCTTTTGTTCTTCCATCCAATTTCTCCTTACTGCAAGCCCACCAGCAAGGAATCCCTGGAGTTTTCACTACAGATTTCCCTGCAAATCCACCATTGCAATTCGACTACACTGGCAATGTGAGCCGCTCGCTCTGGCAACCTATTAAAGGGACCAAGTTGTACAAGCTGCAGTATGGTTCCAGGGTACAACTAGTATTGCAGGGTACAAGTATCTTCACAGCAGAGAACCACCCCATTCATCTTCATGGATATGATTTCTACATCATTGCACAGGGTTTTGGGAATTTCAATCCAAAAACTGATACTTCCAAATTCAACCTTGTTGATCCACCACTAAGGAATACTGTTGGAGTACCTGTGAAAGGATGGGCAGTGATTCGATTCATAGCCGATAATCCAGGTAAAAATGTTATAAACTTAAAATTTTTTCTTTTCCTTCTTCACCCCATCCCTATTTATCATATAACTTATGCAACTTTCTGATATCTAACAGGAGTTTGGCTGATGCATTGTCACTTGGATGTTCATCTCAACTGGGGTTTGGCTATGGCTTTTCTGGTTGAGAATGGGGTTGGAGAGTTGCAGTCTTTAGAGCCACCTCCAGCTGATCTGCCTGTATGTTAGTGTCTTCAGTTATGAACTTCCCAAGAGTAGGGTTTCGGCTTCAGACGGTTTCTAGTCCTTAACCTTATTTAGGTCGATGCAAGTTCTTCTCTGTCTTGTGCTATTAGTCCCTTCATTCATTGTCATGTTTTCCACTTTTCCTTTCCCAATTCTTTTTGGGTAGTTAGGCTGTGTTCAAAAAACAAAGCATCAAGGATGCAACATTGAAAGCACCCTGTGGACACAGCATAGTATTGTTTTAGGCCGCTTCATTTTTTCAAGGATTGTAAGAGATGGATTAAATTTTGAACATTAATTGTTTCTGTGTCATTCCTATTATATATTTGATCAGCAATACAAAGCTAAACATTGATTTCCTACCTCAAGTGCCTATAAATTGGAAGTAATGCACATTCAAGTCGATAGCTTCTACAATTCAATTAGTAGGTCCTTCACTTTCTTTTCCCACCTAACCACATCACCTTAGTGACTAGAGAAAACAATCAGGTGGAACTGAAGAAAGGATACTCAACAATCTAATAGGTAGGTCTTGACTCTTGACCAATGAGTTCTAATATGTACATCAAGTATACGAAACCAATGGATTTGTAAAATACACTAATACAGTTCCTCAAAAAAGATTACAACTGGGTTTTTTTTTTAAGAAGAAAAAATGAGGGAATGGGTAACAGAAGGTGTGCCATGATTCAGTGTTATTAACAACAATGTAACTCATAAAGAATTGAACTTTACATGTATAGGCATTTGATAGGCCTGGTACACATAAGGTATGTATCATTCACTGTGAATCTGCAGACCTGCAAAAATGGTGATGTTAAGCTTGGAGTTCCCCCTGTGGCCCTTAAACAGAAAGGAATGTACATTGGGTGGCAAGGATTCCAAATTCACCTGTTTTGCAAAGGAATGAAGATGAGGTTCAACAAAATGACAAACTCAAACAGGAATTTTTTTAACTGCAGAGCATGTACAGAGTCTCCCAGCTTCCTGCAAGAGTTCCTGGAATGTTTGTGGGGCCTTCTCGAGTGCTTTTGCCTGCCGGGTTTTTTCATTTTGTATTCTTAGAGTGCTTCTTTTGTGTATATATTATACCAGGAAGAAAATGGAAAATAACAAACAAAATAAAAGCAAAAAAAGATAACATGGAACAGATTTTTTTAGCAACTATGGAGGACTTGGGGCAACTTCTTTAAAAATTAATACAGGCAGTAGAAGGTGACCCACAGGTGCAATTCTTATCTTGATCAACTATCCACGATTAGTGGGTTTGTTTGTCAACACCCGTGATCATGAGTAGAAAATGAAAATAAAGCCCAAGTCATAACAAATTTACAGAGTCAATGTAGCTGCAACAACTCTATTGTGAATGAGTAAGCCAGATATGACTTTGATCAATTATCCAACCATCAGTAGATTCTACAAGTCAACACACGTTGAAACAGAGAGAGAATGAAACTTCAGTTATATCAGAGTTTGCAGATAGTCAATATTGTTCATAAAATAAAGTTACAGACAGGTCAATACAGGTCCAACAATTCATGGATGGAGTGGTCAGCCAGTCGAGCTTGAAGGATGCAGAAAACAAACTTAAATACAAAACCAATTCTGCAGTTAAAAGAAACTTAAGCCAATTGATTTAGAACTGCAGGCATTTTTTCCCATTTCCTATGGATTGCTTTCTAATATGAAAATTTTGAATTTAACAAAAGACATTATTAGGATAAGAGGTTCCTGGAATGGTGAAGGGATAGCACACTTAGGGTCAAGTCATTATTCAATAACAGATAGAGCTGTTGTATCAAACTTAGTAAATAAACACACAAATGATATTCCAATCTGGGCCTATGATTGGCAGAACATATCAACCCAACCATTGGCCTAAGGCAGATCCAAGACATCAAGACTCACATATCTGCAACATAAAGGCCTCAATCAAGGCTCCATAATAAAGGCTTTAGTATCCTAGTGGTTTTGATTGGTATGGAAGCCTCCATTTACCCACTGAGACTGAACGTTAACCGGTCAAGAGAACTAGCAGAGAGCAATGACAGTCCATGGAGCCACACTAGCTACGAATTAGTAGAAAAACTGGTTGTGTTCTGTTTCTCACTTGAATCATGGCATCCGTTAAGCAGAGGTGAGGCTGATACATTGCTCTAGAATCCAGTTCTGGTCAAGTGATTCTGACAGTATTGAACAACTTACCAAAAGGACTTGTATTCATCCATGAAAGAAAATTTTCAAAATGATGAGACAATGTGACCATGCATCAACTGAGTGTCAGAATACAGTTTTTAAGGTATCATACACATAACATAACCATGCTCAAATCTGTTTGGTAATGGTTTGTGTGCAATATTTTTCTGCCAAATCACAGAATACCAAGTATTCAAGTTTACTGAACGAAGGGTTTCATGTGTTCACCTCACCATCTCCTCAGATGGCAAAGTGTCAACCTGGTACCCTCCCATCATGTGTAATAAAGAGGTCCCTTTTCTTGCTAATTTTTTCTATTAAGTGAAGAAAATATTTAATAAGGGAAAACAGATTCTATGATTGGGGTATAGGGTGAGCTGGAAAGAAGACTATACACAAGGTTGATTTGGAGGTTCCATGCAAGATGGGTGATTTTGATTGGCCATGGCATCCTCCACATGGCTGAAACAGGGTTGTAGGTTCTGCAGAACCAATAGAAAGAATTTTTTCTTAGAAAATAGTTGTAGCAAGCTGCTAAAGAAACCAAAATATGGCAGGGCAACCTCTTTATGTAAGATGGAATACATTCTAAGTTAGAACAACTTGAAAAGGTGGATCCAAACACCCTCACAAGTAGCCACCTTTCAAAACTTAATGTGGTGTTTACATTGTCATATTTTATGTTTGATCGTTTTAGATAGCTATTTGGTGCAACACATAAATACTTCCAAAGTTTTATAAAAAATGGTTTTAATACATACATATTATGAAAGGGATTTAGAGATAGGAAAGCAAAATATGCACCAAAAAATATAGTCAGGATCAAGACCCAGATCATCAAAAGAGAATTTTATGGTGAAATTCTATAAGGAATGTGCAATGAGAATCTCCAAGTATGAGCCGCTGACAGTGAAAAGAAAACCCAGTATTGCACACTGAAACCTTTCTTTTATTTACATATTTAACTTTGATTTGAATTAGTACAATCAACTGTATTTCATAAATAAATTCTAAGGGGCAAATCCTATACAGCAAGGGCTTCTGTTCGAGAGATGGATTATACATTTTTTTAATCATCACAAGAAAGAGAACCAAAGAAATAACAAAGCTTTGGTCTTCTTCCTAACTTGCTCTGAACTGACTTGTCTTCAAAGATATATGCTTGTTAAGCTGCTTCCATATCTCCTGCCCAAAGTGAAAGGAATTAAACTACATTTCACCACTTTGCAAACTATGATTGGTTGATAATTTATCTGGATTCATTCATTAGTAAATAGATGAAGAGATTCACCAGATTTATTCAAGCAGAAGGTGATACAAACTTAGCATAAACTCCACTAGGGTTAGTGCATCAGTTTGGCAGCCGGCATCATATAAAACATTAGCCAAATCCTTTCGCATGGATCCTATAAGTTTATATTTTCGACCTTATACTAGGGCATACCCCCGGAAGCGATGAGCTGCACTATAGCCAACCCCATTTAGTAGGGAGAAGACTGAGTTGAGTTGTAAGGTGATAAAAAAAAACCTTTTTTTTTGGTAAGAATGGTGATAAAAACTTGAATGAGAAATAAGAGTAGCAGATGTAACCAATAGGATGAATGGTACATCAGGTCGGAGTCCTCCTCCATGTTTGATAGTTAAACCCTTTTAGATGTAAATTACTACAGATCCTATTTATGGGTTGCAATGTTTTTCATATAGTTGCCTTGACCATGATTCAAAAATTGGGATGCATGCTGGTCCTGCATTTTTATTTTCCAAAGCTTCAAGAAAAGGCAGGGTCTCCTAAAGAACACATTTCCAGGAAATCAGTAAACATGTAGAGGAAGAAAGAAATCCTATGAATTAAACTGACAGCGCTTCCTTTAGGATGTGAAAATGTACAAAAGACATAATTATAAAGAAAACGAATTTAAATTTGGCATCTTCGATGAAATGAAGAGCACTCACCTGCATTTGATTATCATGGCTCAAAAGGGCGGCAACCATTTTGGAGGCGACCTTCCTCATGGGCTTGATGTGCGAAGAAACGAACCAGTGCTTGAGTCGGTACAAGATAAGGCTCAGAATTTCAGTAACGGTTAAGGAATGAAGAAAAGAACAAATTCACAAACAATAGTAAACTGAAACTGAAATAAACCTTTCAAAACTTTAAATATCCATTGATCCAGAGTTTCTTCTTAAGAAAAAAGAGAAAACAGAAACAATCAAATACATATTAAAAAAGAGAAAATGGCCACTATCATTCAGGGTGGAAGTCGGCCAGGAAACGAGGTACACATCGTCACACCACTGTTCCTTTTGCCATCGGGGAGATCAAAGCGTTATTTCACTTTAGATTACATGGAAAAGTAAATGAATGAAAGCCAAAGAACTACATCAACTGCACCTTAGGAATAGTAAGGTAATTCCCCATCGGAAGTGTTTTCAAAATCGCCTTTCATCATAAAAACCTGAGCAAAAAAGAAGAAGAAGGAATACTTCAGTGGCAGAGCATCCTCAAGAACACTTACTAGCGTACGACAAGGTGAATACAACTTGCACCCAAAAAAACAGACAAGGTGAATACAACGTTCATTGACCAATTTTATACGGTCAACCTTGGAAAATAATCTCTTCAATTCCCTAAAGGGTGGAGTACGGCAGTTCAGGGTGGCGATGTTGATACTTGGCAGCTCGGACGTCCAATGGTATCAAGTTCGAAAAGAAAAAAAAAAAAAAAAAATTTGTTGGATGTCTGAGTTGTCAGGTGTCAACATCTCCACCTCGAATTGACGCACTACACACTTTTAAGGAATTGGAGAGGATTACAATCCGGTCAACCTATCAAACATAAGGCCTTTGAAAAAATTTGGTCCTTAGAATGTTGCAATTTGTCGAACCAAACCTTTATCGATTTACAAGAGGCCTATAAGAATCTAAAGCTGATCCTCAAGGTTGAAGAGCTTTTCTGGTTACAGAATTCTAGGCAATCCTATATCTCCGACGGAGATAAAAATACCAGCTGTTATCACTCTACTGCTAAACAGAATCTTCGATCCCAAAGAATTTGTTTTCTAAAAGACTCTGCAGGGCATCCTAACTTCTGCTCCTGCAATTCCACACTGTTTTGCTACTCACTTTCAGGAAATATTAACCTCTTCCAATCCACTTGACCCATCTTTCATTGGATGTTTATTTTCACCGATTCCATCCTCTCAAGCTCTCCACTCCATAGCTTCTCTGCCAACTGTGGATGAAATAAAAAATGCAGTGTTTAATATTGGAGCCCTTAAATCCCCGAGGATTGATGGAATGTAGGTTTTTTTCACCATTGTTGGGACATAGTTCATCCTGAAATTACCAGATATGTGCATCATTTCTTGTCTTCAGCTTATATTTCCCCAGGCATAAATCACACACTTCACTCTTATTCCAAAAAAAGATAATGCTTGTTTGGTAGAGGACTATAGACCCATTAATCTGTGCAATGTTTCTAACAAAATCCTTTCAAAACTTCTTGCCAACAGACTAAAAAGCTTTTTACCTGACATAATTTCCCCTTCTTAGTCTGCTTTTATCAAAGGTCGACAGATCTCTGCTAACATTATTATTGCCCAAGAAATTTTTCACTACTTGAAAAAGAAAAAGAAAGGGAAACAGGGTTTTTTGGCTCTAAAATTAGACATGTCCAAAGCTTATGATAGAGTTGAATGGAGTTTTATCATATCCATTTTGAAATTCCTTGGTTTTGATCGATCATGGATTAACCTTATTTCTTCCATTCTGAAGTGCTCTTTTTCTATTAAACTTGAGGGGAGCTGTTTTGATTTTTTTGAACCCCCTAGAGGACTCAGGCAAGGTTGCCCCCTTAGTCCTTATCTATTCATCATTGCCATGGAATGCTTATCTCGTATGCTTAAGACCTATAGAGATCTTGATCTTTTCAAAGGTATTAAGATTGCATGTACTGCCCCTGAGATAACTCATCTCTTCTTCGCAGATGATGCATTACTTTTCTGTCGTGCAAATCTTGATGATGTTCATACCCTGAAATCTATTCTCAATCTATTTGAGTCCTTATCGGGGCAACAATTGAACATGTCCAAAAGTGGAGTTTGCTTTAGTAATAACACCCTCAAATCCTTTCAAAGAAAAATCTGCAAGACTTTGGAAGTCCCAGTGATGGGTGACTCATCTAAATACTTGGGTACACACATCTTCCCTCATCGTTCCAAACGGACAACTCTTTCTCCTCTGATTAATAGAATTCAAAATAAGCTCTCAGATTGGAAATGTAAATTTTTTTCCCAAGCAAGGAGATCTCTTTTGATTAAATCAGTGCTTCAAGCTATTCCCACTTATCAAATGTCCTGCTTCCTATTCCCAAAAACAATTTGATAAAAATTAGACTCCATATATTGTGGTTTCTGGAAGGGTTTTACTACACCACATAAAAGATTTTCTCCAATCTCTTAGGAGAGTATTTGTAACCCAAAAAAATATAGGAGGTTTAGGAATGAGAACTCATTGGAACCATAACAGAGCTTTAATTATGAAATCGATTTGGTGACTTTTTACTGAGCTATCACGTTTATGGGCTTGAGTTCTCAAAGCTAAATATTTCCCATCTTCACCCCTTTTGTCTCCTCTAAAAAAATTTAAATTTGGCTCTTGGACATGGAACAGCATCCGAGCTCTTCTCCCTACTTTTAGACATATCACTCGTTGGTGCATTGGCAATGGTCACAGAGTTAATATCTGGGTTGATCCATAGATCCCTGCTAATCTACCAAATAGAGTTATGTCTCTTCTCGGTTTCCAAAACTCTTATTTCTCTACTGTTGACGAGCTCATTTCTAATTGCTCATGGAATACAGCTTTAGTTTCTTCATTATTCCCCAATCCAATTAGCCAATGTATCATCAGCATTCCACTCTTGCAATCTCCACATGAGGATAAATTCGTCTGCACTTTATGAAAATTCGGCAGGTTTTTCACCAAAGTGGCTGCTGCCTTCCTTACAAATGAGTCCACGGTTAATCATCATAATGACACCTTGTGGACCAAAATTTGGAAGTTAAAAATCCATCCAAAATTCAAGTTATTTTTGTGGAAATTTTTTAGAGATGGAGTGGCCACCAGGGATAAACTCCATTGGATGAACCTTAGCTCTCATTCTTGCTTGATTTGCCAGGATGCCAATGAATCACCTTGGCATATTTTCTTATCATGCAATTTGGCAAAAAGGATTTGGCTAGTAGGACCTCTTGGGTTGCACACAGAATTCCTTCATGGTGATACCATCAAAGAAGCTTTCTATAAATTAACCGACAATCTATCCTTATCCAGAAGCGATGTAGATCGAGTTCTTTGCATTGCTTTCAGGATTCCCAGAACTTAAGTCCTATTCCTATGTTGACTTCTCATCCCATGAAGTTCTATTTGGATCTCAATACCTAGGATAACATGATTTTGATTACAGACGGAAGTTATAACCAGAGTTCGAAACAAGGAGGATGGGGATTTGTACTTATCTACAACTATGAATTATATGCATCATCTATGGATTATGGAAATGCAGGA
The DNA here is from genome assembly GCF_018873765.1 of Telopea speciosissima. Lineage (NCBI taxonomy): Eukaryota > Viridiplantae > Streptophyta > Magnoliopsida > Proteales > Proteaceae > Telopea > Telopea speciosissima. The sequence goes on along the minus strand of NC_057917.1, from coordinate 18,391,744 downwards.
ACAACACAGGAAACGGAGCTCAAGGGACTCAAAGAAGGGCTCAAAAAAGCACTTCTATTGGATTGCAAGAAGCTGACTATCTAGGCAGATTCTAAGGAGCTGAAGAACCGGACAACATGCCAGGAACAGTATCCTTGGCCAAGGAAACTCTTTCATCTTTTGACAGATATTAAAATCTTTATGGATTCATTTCAATCTGTAAATATTATTAAGCAAGCTAGACATCTGATACAACTAGCTCATAATCTGGCAAACTAAGCTAGGATAGAACATTGTTCATCTTCCTGCATGACATTGAATATTTCTATTATATTTTAATTTATCTTTATTTCATTAAAAAAAAAAAAAAATCCGATCAACCTTACCTCCAATGTTTAGATCCTTGGACTTCATCTTGACCCCAGTTTAGTATTCGTGCTTTGATATTCTCATGTTAAGTAATTAAAAGATTCTAATGGTCAATGGAACCTTCTTCTCATCTCCTCCCTCTTCTTACCTGACATTGTCACCTCTATGCTCAAAGTAAAACTCTCACCCGATGTTACTCTTCTGTCCCTTCTCTAAGACTGGGCTATTCCTCACAAAAATTGTTGTATTTTGTCTAGATAATCTACAAGCTAATCGTCATCCTGCTTTTCTCCCATTTCAGACATCTATTTGGAAGCTATTGTGGAAATTAAAAATGCATCCAATGTTTAAACTTTTTCTGTAGAAATGTTGCCACAATGGTCTTCTTACCCGTAAATTCATTGACAAGTTTTACCCTATTGATACCAAATGTTTACTTTGTCAATCAGAGGAGGAATCCATTTGGCATTTAATTTTTGAATGCTCATTCTCTCGAATAATTTGGTTTGGTTGCCCTTTGGGATTACAAATTTCCTCTCATTCAACTAACTCGTTTGCTTTTCTGTTTTCAAGTCTTCTAACTTCTTCTCCATCAAAGCATGAAATTAAGTATGTCTTGGAAGTTACCGCTTTTGTTTTATATTTCATTTGGATGGAAAGAAATCATATTTTTCATGAACAGGATCAACCAAAACCCCATCGTGTTCTCTACCATATCAACCAATGGGTGTCCACCTTAGACCACAAATTAGCTACAGTTCAAATTGTAGTTTTATCTCCATAAGATAGAAATCTCACCTTATTATGTCCCACAATCTTGTCGACTACATTCCTCTCTTCTTGTCACTCAAAAGATCATGCAATCTTTCTAACCGATGGGAGTTTCTATTATGTATCTACACAAGGTGGATGGGCATCTATATTAATGATTCATACATATTTATTTGCCTTCTCTTTTAATTATGGTAACCTAGATTTTGCAAATGAAGTAGAAGGAAAGGCAATCGAACAAGGAATTTGGACAGCAAGAGAATAAGGCATCTAATGCCTAAAATTTGGACAGACTCGAAAAACCTCGACATATGGTTGAAGAAAAACAACTCTTGTAGACGGTCATGGGAGCTTTATCATATATTATTTTTTTTTATCATTAGTCTTTTTTACTTTATTTATTTAGTGGTTGTACATAAGGTAAACAAGGACAACATTTTATCTGCCCATGCTTTGATCACTAAGGCATGTACATGGAAGTTAGTAGACAGGGGTATTTCGTAATCTCTCTGAAATGTGTTCTCTATTTTAAGTTTATTTTAGTTAAAAAAAACTTATCTCCAATGGGAATGTCTCACTTTTCAATCATCCCAATAAGGGTTTTAAACCCCAAATCCATGCCGAAATCAGTCCCTACAGATTACTGATTCAGATCGGATCAGAATCGGCCAGAATCGGTCCGATTAATCCTAGAAATGCCTGAAAGGGCATAAATCAAAGAATCTCAAGGTGAATGTTCTTCTTTAGAACGGCAAAAATTGGAATTGATCCCAACCGATTCTGATACAAATCGGTCCCGACCAATTCCGATATGAATCGATCAATTCTCGACCCGATTCACCGATTTTTTAAACCCTAATCCTCATGTGTCCCAAGACCATGCGATCCCAGACATGTAGGTCAGGAACAAAGAGATGAATACCCTTGACAAGTAGGGGGAGCAGAGAAGTTGGTTTATGTTGTATGATTGGTGGTGAGAAAGAGAACATGATTATATATAAATTTCATATGCACATACGTGCAGGTGCACGTACGTGTGAGAGGTAACCACTTATCCCATTTTTGTCATTTACAAGGGGAGGAGGGGTATTAATGGAAACAAAAAGGACAAGTGGTTACCTCTCACATGTACGTTACCTGCACGTATGTGCAAATGATCCATTCTCTAAAAAGAGAGCATGATTAGAGAGCAAACTATTGAGATAAGGCATTGGACAAAGACAAATTGCGAAGATCAGAAATGGTCAAATGGTAAGAGGATACGTGGAAACCTAAGGTCGATGTATCTGAACCCCTCCCTATCCCAGACATGATATCCAACAGAAGAGAGAAAATCTCCCATGACCAATGAGATGAGGAGCAATTATCCAACCAGTCCAAATGTCTATAGTTCATACTTGTGTCTGCTAATGATTTTGCATCTTGGAGTCCTTGGATAGAAGGGAATGGGGGGCAACAATGTACAAGTTGCAAAGGAATACTTCAAGCACCTCATGATGCTCGAACATGACACACTCAAATAAGTGTAGTTGATGATGGCCTTTCGAAAACTCAAATTCATGAGTTAGATTGATACAATTTAACCCACGGGATTGAATTGGACTAATTTGTAGCCATTGAGTTGTAGGTCCCAAATGGGTTCAACCTAGCTTGGCCCATGTACAATTATCAGTGTATTAGCATAAGAGTGTCAATCTGGGACCAGAATCGAGAACTATCCTATTAAAACCTAGTATCGGACTGTCCCATTAATAAACGGGATGATAACGAAATTTGATATTGATACCAAATAATAAATGGGATGGGACGGTTCTGAGATGGGATTCCCAATGATACCAGTACTGAAATACCGGTTAGGTACCAAAACTGCTTGTTGTTGTTGAAATCCTCCTGAGGTTAACCAACACATGGAAAGCCCAACAACACAACGAAAGAACTAGTTGGAGTGAGCTCGAGGGGGGGGGGGGACTCTCCGATGCTTAAGTCGGATCTCAAAGAAACAATAGTGAAGACAGAGTCGAAAGAGCAATAGGCTTAAGATTGTATGATGTCACCTGTATACTTCAATCACTATAGTTTTATTTATAGGATGAGGAAGGAATCGTTGAACTTTAGATCATCTGGTCCTGAGCTTATGTGAAACACGTTCTCTAGGGTTTAGGTGGGAGATCTGAGCGGGAACTGTTGAACTGAATTGCAGCTAGCATCGTGGAGAGTCCCAAGTTGGTTGGCCACGTGGAAAGTTCCAATCACAAGTTTGGTGTGAGGAATCTTGGTCATAATGGTTTTCTCGTGACCTCAAATTAATCACGTGCAAACTTGCTTATGTGTCTTCAGGCTTGAGTCCCTACCACATGACGTTTATCTATTAGAGAGTTGATCTTACACATATCACCACTTTTTATGATTGTAGTTCAATATATTTGGGTCTCATTTTCTCTTAGGAGGTTTCACCGAATAGACCTTTAGTTTTGTTTCAATAAACTTCTTTAGTGATGACACTGAAATCATTTATGAGCTTGTTTATTTGGTCATGATTAATTCTTATTTATCATTTTGATAAGTTTACATGTAATCTTATGGAGTTTGAAGAAGTAAAACCATGAAATTCATTATGATTTCGTTTTCTAAATTGCTTTCTAATGTAAGGGACACCTTAGATATCACCACGGTGAAAGATCCAACAATAATAATGGAATAAAGTTTTACTCTCTCTCTCTCTCTCTCTCTCTCTCTTCTACGATGCTTAGAACTGTTTATAAACTAATACCACCAGTCTTGTCCCATTAATAATCGGGACGAGGTCCTAGGTTTGGTCCCGTTGACTAAATGGGACAGGTCTGGATTGAAATTGGAAGTTTTGGTATTAGTTTTTGGACAAAGTTTTTCTCCACCTGTAGAGGACGCTTCACCCACCATCTTAGGGTTTTTATTGTTCCAAAATACCCTCCCGATACCCATTCCCACCCTCTCCCGCCCCTCGGTGAATGGGATCCTATTTACTGTGGTTGGAGGGTGTTGTGGCGAGATCCGAGCTAGCGTTCTCTTGGCTGACCTGTCCTACACAAGAGAACAACACAAGACAAGGGAGTGTTGACCTGAACCGGATAGAACGCTCCGATGCCTAAGTTAGATCTCTACAATAGATAAAGACTCAAATCCAAAGAGTAAGAAGTGAGAGACCCCCTTACTTGGAGTAAGCCTTGGTATTTATAGGGTAGAGATAGTAGATCGGTGTATGGTTTCCTGGATTGGGGACGGTCGAGAGCGTCCCATATAGGGTTAGGTGTTGGCACCAAGGTGAGACACCTGTTGATTTGAGAGTCACATGGATGGTGTGACCTTAACTGACTTTGTACTCTGGTCAGGTCTTTACCGATGCAAATCCGGGTCTGCCCGTATCAACCCAAATCGGTTGATTTTACGCTTAGTTTTCGCTAAAAATCAGTTTATTTTACGATTTTACCCTTGATCTGATACAAATTCCCGATCCAAGATCTGCCAGATACCGATCTGATCAGGCCGATCCGATACGAATAACTCATTTCACGCCAGTACGGCAGTACCAGACTACCATATGGATCAGGATCCGAATACCGGAATCGTCCGATTGACACCTTATAGCATTCTCGTGACTCGTCCAGCACTTACTACACCATCTGCAGTCAGCACAGAACAGCTAGGCTTCCTGAATTAAATCCCGAGTCCTGTCTCCTGACCGGTTTACCATTCTTGACTCTTCTCTCTATTTGCTTTGGCTTCCCCCCCACCCACCAAAGCACCCCTTGCTTCTGCTTGCTCTCTCTCTCTGCTCTGCTCTGCTTCTGTGACACGGCCATGGACGACCCTCCGTTACAGAAGATCGCCATATCGGGCCCCACCCTCGCCTCCATAATCCAACGTTTCAACTCCTCAAATGGAGACGTGGACGGCCTGCTCTTTGGCCACGTCACTGACCTCACCCCCTCCGATCTGCCGGATGACGACGGACCTGACCTATCTTCGTCTCGCTCGGACTTGCCCACTCTCGTCGCCACCATCACAAGCTTCTTCTGCTCCGGCACCGTTAATAGTTTCTACGATTCACTGGGTCGAGTAGACCTTAATGCTATCCGCCGATTTCTTGATGACGGAGGACCTGGCCGGTCCTTGATCGGGTGGTTCATGGGGAGGCGCAGAACCCCTCTACGGCCCTCCATGCGAGAATCTTCAGTCACGGCCTCTCTCTCAAACAAAGCCCTTAACCTGGTTTCCCATGTCGATCCACTCTCTTCTAGTCCCAATTTTCCTCCTGGCGTCTTCATCGTCTTCTCGACGCCCTTCTCCGATCAATTGATTCACACACACGATCACCGAGCCTTCCAGTTTCGTCAATCGACTGGTGTCTTCGAGCCCAAATCAGTGGATGTCGTCAACATTGGACCGGCGTTTCGGGGACATTACAATGCGTTTTCACCTAGCTCGCCCTTCCCATGGTTGTCTTGTGGGTGGAGCCATTCGGAGGACAAGAGTAGCGAGAGCTTAAATCAGGTGACACGGATATCGAAAGAGCAACAGGGTTTGGATTTATGTGCTGAGGGGTTCGAGAGCGGGAGGTTGAGTCGTTTGATGGGTTCGGAGGCGGCCAACTATACTTCCGAGTTGGAGGGTTTATATGGCAAAATGCTTGCGAAGCTCGAGGGATTGGCACGCCTCGTCGAGCAGAGTTCGGCTAGGGTCCTTGAACAGGTATGTTGGGTGAATAATTTGGAGAGCTTTTCTTTCTTTTATTGTTTTTTATTTTTGAACAAACGCTCTTGAATTGGCTTGTTCTTTGCTATGCCTCTATTTGTGATCCAATTTTGATTAAACCTGCTTACTACACGACCATTCATTTCTTAAGATATTATCATATCTATCTCCAACCATTCGACTTAAAAATGAAAGAGGGGATGGGTGATGAAAGGATCATTTTTCTCTTTGAGATCTTTTTTGGATGCTCGAGTTACTATTTTGGTTGGGACCTAATATGGGTAAGCATTGAAGTTGATTGTTTTGCCTCATTTTTGAGGCCTAATTCTTGAACTATGAATGGTTTAAGGATTTCATTGATCTCTTGGGCCATTTTCTGTTTTATGTATACTTTTGGGAAATTAAGTTGGTCTTAACAGGGCCATTATTGTTGTTGTTGTTGCTTTCTTCCTAAATTTTTGTAACATTTCAAAGACAACTTAATTATATATAGGTTGTTTAAGTGAATGTATAGAACTAATCATCAACCAAGTTTTTGGTGTATACCACATTGTCTTACAAATATTGTGGCTTTGCTACTTTTTCTTTTTGTTTGGTTACTTCTCTCTTCATTCTCTCCGTGGTGCTTCTTCTTCCATGTTTTTTGGATTGTAGATAACAAATAATTCTTATTCAAGATTCCCTGAATATTTTAATTCGGGCTTTCATCTTAATGCTAGAAAAATTAAAGTGGTTTAATGACAACCCCCCTCCCCCCCCCCCCCCCATTTACTTCCAATTTTGTACAGGAAAACCGAACTGTAAAGTTACGGTTGAAAGTCGCAGGCTTGGAATAATATTGGGATCCTGGGATGACCTCTTTTGTTGTGTCAGGTAATATTTCCATTCCGTATTTTACTAAGTTGGCAGTTATATTTTATCTCATTTGCATGCTTACAATTGCAATCTCACTTTAACTAATCTCCGCTCTTCTGATTAAAGAAAAAAATTACACGAATAGTTTCTGTGTTAAATTGTGACTGGCTGATCCAACATTTAAGCTCTTAAGGTTTCTCCTTAAAAAAAAAAAAAATTTTGAACAAAAAGCTAGCAGAATTTTCTTTCTGGAGTTGATATAATCTGGTTTCATGTTGTGGACTGTGGAGGATACGTCTCCCTGATTATGCTGGTTAGGTTACAATTTACAATACCAGTTGGACTTAATCCACGTGTACTTTCCTTATGTGGTTCTTGATTTGACTCAGAATAGCCAACCGGCTTTAAATCAGGTTGGGTCAGGGTAAAGGCCCTGTGCAACCCAATTCTATCTAAACTCAGATTCTTGTTTCTGGTTTAAATTATCGTGTATTTGAATCTACGATGGAATGGAAAACATTGAAATAAAACTGGGCTTGTTTGTAGAAGCCTTAAGGAGGTTGTGTGTTACACCTTTAGAATTAAAATGTTATTCACATTATTTATATGCAAGTACACACGAGAAACCATCATTCGGAGGGCGGGCTTTTTAGAGGAATTTTATCTGTTGCCTTTTAAAGGTAGATAGGGTGACTGTCTTAATTCGATTCGACTTGGCTTGATTAGTCTTCTGATTTGTTCTTTGATAAGCCCAAGAGAGTGCAGAAGGAACATAATTCAAAAGGCCTTTTACACCCAAATTGACTCATCCTGACTGCCTTAAGTCTACCTCACTTGGCTTGGTTAGTCATCTATTTTGTTCTTTGGTAAGCCCAAGAGTGCTAAGGGACCTTATTCAAAATAACTTTCCTCTTGGACTCAGCTGAATTCAATTCAAGGGCACTTCAATATCGTTTTCAACTCCAGTGGCTGCTCTGACAATCTCCCAAAGAACTCCATGTAATAATGTCGCATGATTGCTGCCATGTTACACTTCAGGAATAAATGAGCTTGCTGTCTACTCTTCCTTAGACATATTGGCTGGCAGCTTGATCCTGCGTCTTTAAATTGATTCATGTTAGCAATCTGTGTAGGGACAGAACTATATGTTCTGAAAGTTCTAAATCATGAGTTCATGAAGCAAACTGAATGTTCTAAGTACAACTTTCATATCATGGTCCCTCAGTCTGATGTGGAGTTTCAGGCGAGCTTGAAGTTGTCCTGATGTAACATGTAAAACATATATCTTATAAATGTACTTTATGTACATTATCTTTTTATTCTAATTGTACTGAGCAGTGAGCACTTCAATAAAAATAATCATATATACCAATGAGTTGGTTTTGTATTTCACTTTTCATTTCTACTATGCAAGAACTCCATTTTGGAGCATAGACCTAGATGTTGGTGTACTTTGTATTGTTGGCAATCTTGATACCGTTGGATTCTATATTTATCATGTATATCATTTTCAATTGCCAAAAACTGTTAGTTAATCCTTAGTCCTGTCGGCCATTCTATTCCCTGTCTTTGATAGAGAAGCTACTATTCTAATTTTGTCTCTCAGCCAGCCTCAATATGTGGTTGTAGAGGCATTTAGAAAGCCTTTAATTTTCGAATAGTGAGATATATGAGAACCAAGAGCAAATAAATCACTACTAAGAGAATGGTGGTTGTTTTACCTCCTAAATCACCAATTGCCTATGTTACACAGATTTACCCCTACCCTGGACGAATTGCGTGTCCATATGTATAGATATGGATCTGCATGCAGCATGGAATCGAAAGGTTGGTTTGTCCCTTGCCAAGTTCCTCTATTTGTCATTAAAAGGGGGGAAAATGAAAGCAGGGACACAGAACTCGAGGAGGGAAGGAGATAACAGAAAGCAATCAAGTAAGGAGGGTGAGGAGGGAAGGACACATGCTAGAGATGGAGAGGAGGCAGAGGAAGAGCAGCAGATATTGGAGAGGAGAGGAGGAGGAGGGGGGATGAACCATATCGGCGATGGTGACAACAGTGAGAGACCAGAACTTCGGAGTCGGAGAAGATGCTCCCTTCGTCTTTGTCCCACACCATTTACTCTCTCTCTCTCTCTCTCTGCAATATGACTATTAAAAGGGGAATTTTATATGCCAAGGACCACAACAAAGGCTATGGACCTCACTTTAGCTGCATGGTTTGAGAATTTGAGTATCTTAATTCTTACATAGCTTTAGTTCCCTGCATGATAGAACAGGGCATAGGTTCCACACCCAAAGTGGTGGACCTTTACTAAGAACCCTTAATCTTAAATCTTTCCATGTAATAATGAAGATCGATAAAATATATTATGTTTTGAGTTTAGATATTTTTAAACTTAATTTGTCCTCCTTAGTAGCACCTAAAATAGAGTTTTTATAGTATAAAATAACTAATACTTGCCCAAGTCCATGAATCCTATCATTTGGGATTCTGACACACTCACCTGCTTCCAGGTAATATAGTTAGTTGCGCATTTCAATTAATGGAAACATCTAAAGGTCCAATAATATTCTGTTTTTCCTTGATATCATCGTACATAGTCATTACCTATCAATGTATTAGCTGCAGATTGGCGGTAAAATACTCCAGGATGCCTCCAACTGCCTGACTTTTAGAATATGTTCCATCCTCCCATGCGAGGTAGCCTACCTCATGAATGCTACATTTGTGGATCGTGATTCATGTTTATGGTAAGGGTGTAAAATTTTGTTTTTAATAGAACGGGGTGCTGAATTGTTTTGGTTGGGGATCAACATTTCAACATTACAACAGTCCAAGGTGTATTAGAAATATAGAGGAAAAATTACCCTGATCTGCTGGATTGTGAAAGTAATTGATTAAATCACCATACTTTGAATTAATTTACTAGGACACTGAAGGTAAGCAAACTAATCACCTACAGCTCTACCCTGTCTTACAGTTGTGTTGAGGATTTATGTAATTGTTTCTTGGCAAAGGTTTCCTGAATAGCCTGTGGGTGATAAACTTATCCAAACAGCAAATATCTTCCACTTGGCAGATTGGATGGGCCAAAATTTTGTGGACGGTAACTCCAAGATTGATGCAGGAGCACTTCCTTGGACCAGCCCAAACACGTTGGGGAACCCAGACTGAGAACCGGATCCAAATTGGGTCTTTGGTCTAGTAGGATATGGTTTATTTATTTATTTTGATATATTATATGGATTCATCTTGTAATTGTTTGTTTTACTTTGAATAGGCTAGGTAGCGGTGGAGTTTGATTCCATTATAGTTTAAAATTGGTTTGAGAATTAGGAGATGGAGTTGGAATTTACTTTTATTTCAGCATTAGATTACAATTAAGAAACTTTCAATTTCATTTTATAAATATGCTTGTAACCAAACTCAGTTTTTAAAGTTGAATGAATAAAGTTTGCAGTTTACCTCACAGGTTGTGAATTGTGTGTGGCCAGGTTGGTCAAATCCTCCTTTTGCCCTCCTTATTCCCTCTATTTCCCCTGCTTCTCCTTCTTTGTTCTTCTTTTTGTCCCTTTTCCTTGTTCCTGATTGTCTTCTTCTCTCTTATTCTTCTTTTCTGTTGGATTGTTTCACTTTATTTATTGCTGCCCTGTTTCAACATGGGTTTGGGAACCCATAGAAATTGATAGAACCTTCTGGTTGTAAGACCGTTTGATTTGAAACTTTGAAATTAATCTCGGTACCCTAGGGCGACCCAACTCCTAGGATTTGTCCTCCCAAATCATCTCTGTGGTGAGAATCGCAACCTGCAAGCAGACTCTACTGAGTTCTTCCACCAGAGTTAAGTTCAGCAACCTAACTTCACTCAATGACTGATTAATAGGCCTGAGTGTTACTTGCATTCTAGAGGTTTATGAGTGCAGAACCTCCCTTTAATAGGCCGACTGTTTAATAGGCCTGAGTGTTACTTACATTCTAGAGTTTTACGAGTGCAGAACCTCCCTTTAAAACTTCAGATCGATTAAGCCCCTTTGGAGAGAGAGTTTTCACAATCTGAAGAAGCCTTAGTCTACTGTCCTGGTTCCTATCGTGAGAATGAAGGAGATGAATAGTTATTAAATTCCAAATAAAGTAACAATTTTTTTTTCCAAGCTTCTTAAGTTCCAGATTCATCCTTTTCTCCTAATTTTATATACCAATTTGCCTCAACTCCTATTTTTCTCTTCAAAAAGAGTCTTAAGCTGTTCTGAATATTTATGAACCTGCCATTGCAACTTCGAAAGTGATTTCACTTGTCATTTGTGGGCCCATAAGCGAATCCAAAGGGGTTTTTGTAACCCAGGTTCTGCATCAAAGTTCCTCTGCCAATATATGTCTAGTTTCAGCTGCAATGGTGTTTGCCTAGTGACAAAATAAAGCTTTGAAAATCTAAAGATTATAGCAAGTGTGTGGACGTACATGGACAGATGAAAAATACAAGGATGCATAAACTACATGAGAGGGTATTGAAATTTGAGCCTTCAATTTAACATATGGTTAATTCAAAGTGGGTACAACTAATCTAATGGTCAGTTGGCCAAAACCAACTGTCCACATGGTTCAAAGTGGTGGGCTGTTCGGATAAGGTTATTTGAATAGGCGTGTAAATTAAAATTTTCCTTTTTGAACATTCCCATTTTACCTGCATAGCCCAGTCTACCAATCTCTATCCCATCATGAAACTATAAAGATGCAGGATAGGTTTCTTTCCTTGTATAGCTGTAGATATTTTGAGTAATATTTCTTCCCTTGTATAGCTCTTTCCTTGTGTAGACCTACCTTCTATAGGTCCATTTTGTGAATTCAGCTAGAGGGGGAGGGTGAATAGGTGAAATTAGTAGGTAATAAAATCTTTTGCGGAATTATAAGTTATTAATACAAATTAAAACAATTGCCCAAATAACACAAAGATTTTATAGTGGTTCAACCAAATCTTGCCTACATCCGCTCCTCTCTAACTTAGAAAGAATTCCACTAATTAAAACAATCTTGATAGAGAGCAAGAGGACTCTTACACAACTCTTGATTCCGAGCAAGAGAACTCAAACAACTCTTGATTCTGAGCAAGAGGACTCAACCAATCTTGATTCCAAGCAAGAGGACTTAACCAATCATAAATAACTACTAAGTAAAAGTGTTACCTCAATCTTAGTAGAAGTGTGTGCTTGGTATGAAAGATTGAGTAAGTTTTTTCTTGAAAATGGATTTTTGATGGGGAATATTTACACAACTTTATTTGTTAAAAATAAAAGAAATGTTTTAATTATTGTTCAAATTTATGTAGATGACATAATTTTTGGTTTTACAAATGAAGTACTTTGTCATGAATTTAGTCAAACTATGAGAAATGAATTTGAAATGAGTCTAATCGGAGAATTGAACTTCTTTCTAAGACTTCAAATTAGACAAACCCCTAATGAGATCTTCATTAGTCAAACTAAGCATCTTAAAGAACTTTTGAAAAAGTTTGACATTGTTGGACAAAAATCTTCTAGTACTCCTATGAGTACATCGGTTAAAATGTCCAAAGATGAAGATGACACACCTGTTGACCCTACAAAATATAGAGGTATGATAGGAAGTTTACTATACTATTCAGCTAGTAGACCAGACATAATGTTTAGTGTCTGTGCTTGTGCTAGGTTTCAAGCCAAACCTATGCAATCCCATTTAAGTGCTGTAAAGAGAATGTTCAAGTACTTGAAAGGGACTCTAAGCAGTGGCCTTTGGTATCCAATGAACCAAGACTTTGACCTAATTAGCTTCTCCGACGCCGACTTTGCCGGGTGTCATGTTGATCGGAAGAGTACAAGTGGGACTTGTTACTTCCTAGGATCGTGTTTAGTCTCTTGGTTTAGCAAGAAACAGAACTCTGTTGCTTTGTTAACCACTGAGGCCGAATACATGGCAGCCGGACGGTGTTGTGCCCAAGTGTTATGGATGAGGCAAATTCTCCAAGATAATGGAATAAAGTTTGACACTTCCTCAATCAAATGTGATAACACAAGTGCTATCAATCTCAGCAAGAATCCCCTATTTACACTCTCGAGCAAAACATATTGACATTCGTCATCACTTTTTACGTGACACAGCTCGAAGAGATGAAATTTGATTTGATTTTATCGAGACCGAGAAGTAACTTGTCGACATTTTCACTAAACCCCTAAGTGAAGAAAGATTTAGCATGTTAAGAAGAGAATTGGGCATTTGTAACCCTTTTGAATAAATATATTTATTAATTCTGTCTAAAAATCTGAAATTTTTTGCTGAAATACCCTATTCGGTATACCGGATTTGGAAACGGTATTCTGTTTCACAGTTTTTATCAGATATATGTTTCTCGAGAGGAAATGGCGCACGCCGGATTCTGATTCGGTATACCGAATCGCAAAAATTAGCCGTTATTCTATCCGTTAGGCACTGTTTTGGGCCTGTAAAAGGCATTCTCTTGCTCATTCTTTTGCATCTTTTTCACCCTCTTATCTCCCTTTGAGATTAAATTGATCAATCCTCCTTTCGTCCTATTTCTTTTACTCTCTAACATCTCTACCTCTTTATTTCTTTTAAAATGAGTAGAAGAGACAAGTAACCTTTGGTTGAAGAAGATCAACCCTCCAAAAGAGGTCGAACAGGAGGAAGATTCACTCAAGTTCGTGGAGGTTCTTCAAGACATCAAAGTGGCACTATTGAAGATCAACCTATTCAACTCTTTCCTTCACCCGATTTTTGTGAAACTTGGCCTCTTTTTCTCTCAAGAAAAATTGAAGAAGGACGAGAAATTGATGCTTTTTCTTTCCATAGTCTTCGAGTTGAAAGAAATTCAAAGACATCAAATGGGACTCTCTCCTTCATCTCATGGAACCATGTTACCCCACTCTTGTCAAGTATTTCTACAACAATCTTCGATTTAGTGGATCGGAGAGAACTTTGAAGATCACTTCATTTGTCAAAGGAGTACACATGGAAATCTCCATTGATGATCTTACAAGGATTCTCCGCATCTCAAGTGAAGGTGAGTGTATCTTTTGAACTCCAAAGAATACCAATTTTGGAGAACTCATCAATCATGAAGAAGTCTACTCCATCATTCTTGAAGAATATCTTGGAAATGAAGCCTCCGTTCCCATTGGAAGGCTCAAGTTAATTCCTCATGTCATCTCCTATATCATTCAACACAACTTCATTCCAAGAGGAGGTGATCGAAGTAAGTGTTTGACTCTTCAAACTTACCTTACTTATTGTGTCTTTACAAACACACCTATGTGTCTTCCATACTTCATTATGTGGTATATGGAAAAGATTGCTCACCCTCAACGAACAACAAATCTTCCATATGGGTGTCTTCTTACCCGCATTACCGCATATTCAACGTCTTTCATATTAATCTTGATCGTGAAGTGGAATCCAATTCAACTTCCCTTCTTATAACTTGGAATTCATTTCATACCATCAACATATCGGATATTCATGAGCTTTGTGAAGAAGGCAATGATGAAGATTCAAGCAATGAAAACAATGAAGAAAGAGAGCAGTCACCTCCAAGAAGGCAACGTCAACATCGTTGGGCACTAGAAGCTTTTCAAAATTGGGTTTCCAATATGGATGAATACATGGAAGAAACAGATACAAGGGTCATGGAACTTGAATTTGGGTAACAACAACTTCAACATGATGTCACCTTGTTGCGTCAAGAAATGAAGACCGGTTTTGAATCCATGAATTCTAGACAAGATAACATTCTCAAAGCTGTCCAAAGTCCAAACCTTGTCTCTTAACCTTGGTTTTGTCTCACTTGATACTCCGGGTGCTACTCCTCAAGCTGCTCCAACTCTAGGCTTTACTCCTCAAGGTTTTCGACCACCTTATAGGGCACCTTTTCCCGGAGAAGCATCTTCTATTCCTCCATTTCCCGGGATACCTTCTCAAGACCAATTTCATCCCGATGCTCATAATCCATAAAGTTTTTGCTTGCATCACCCCGCTTTTTGATAATGCCAAAGGGGGAGAGAAGATGGATATGTAGTTTTTTTTTTATGCAATGAATTTGAATCTATTTTTTTTTATGCAATTGATGTTATGAAATTGTGCAAGCACACATGTATTGAAACTATTGTTTTTGCAAATTGCATTATTATTGGCTAGTATTTGTCATCATAAAAAAGGGGGAGATTATCAAGGAAAAATCCTCACACAAACTCCATCATCCATTGTGATGATATCAAAGTTTTGATGATAACAAATAAATCAAATTATACCAACTCTTATTTGAGATGCATAGAATCCCTATACAAGAGCATGGCATCAAGTGAGGGGGAGCACTCAATTCAAGAGATTGATGATCAAAGCAATTGAAGCTATAGTCCAAGCTTTCAAGACATCAAAGAATCATGAAGTAAGAAGAACACATCATAAAGACAAACACTCAAGCGAAGCAATGAAGTTCAAGACTTGAAGTGTATTGAAGACTTAACTTTGTATTCATTTATTAATTTGTTCTTAGGTCACAAATTGATGTAATGCACACACATGGGCATGCATACATATAGAATAACCTTAGGAGGTTTATTTGAACCCATTCCATATGGCCAAGACCAGTGGAATCACCCTTAGTCAGTCCAACAAAGGACTTGAACTTTTTTAGCAAAAATGCTGATTCGGCATACCAGATCCAGAAACGGTATACCAGTTCTATATATAACCTTAGACATGATTTTCCCGAGAGCAAACAGCTTGCTCTGGATTGGATCCGGCATACCGGATCATAAACTCATTCCGAATCATGATCCAGCATACCGAAACTGAGAATCTGACCGTTGAACCAACAGCTGGATTCCTAAGTGATTTTGACAATTTGGCATACCGAATTGGAAATCGGTATACCGAATTAGTGCTGTTTTTTAATCCGAACTAAAAAACAGCTCACTATTGGTTTGAGCTCTCAAGTCTATAAATAGACACTTTGCTCAAGCTCAAAGAAAGGCTATCACCATTACTAGGAGACAACATCATAAGCACTATCATTCTAAGTGCCATAGTCTCAAGTGAGCATGCACTGATCGCAAGCATTCATTGATCACAAGCTCACACACTCAAGCTCCTCTACCACATCAAGCTTCAAGCTTCAATGTTGGAAGGTAGCACACACTTTTACTAAGGTTGAGGTAACACTTTTACTTAGTAGTTATTTATGATTGGTTAAGTCCTCTTGTTTGGAATCAAGATTGGTTGAGTCCTCTTGCTCGGAATCAAGAGTTGTGTAAGAGTCCTCTTGCTCTCTATCAAGCTTGTTTTAATTAGTGGAATTCTCTCACTGGTTTCTCCCTAGTTCGAGATCGATTGCAGCCAGGATCAACACGGTAAGGATCTATTAATGGTGTGTAACAACAGCAAATCTCATCCTAGTTGGGAGGAAGGATGCTGAGATTAGGATCTTGGAAACAATAGCAGAGATTAGGAAACTGATGCAGATGCAAGTGTGGAAAGTAGTCTTCTTATCCTCTGGACAACAACAACAGATTCAATTGTTGTTTAGGATGCTTTCTAGGTCGTCCCAGATGTAGTAGTAGGTAGCAGCACTTGATTGCAGTCACATAACCGCAGGAACAGTAAAGAATTGAATAAGAGAAGAAGTAGAAGATAGGAGAAGGGACAAGGAGATTTGGCTCTCTCATCCAGGCTCTTTCGGCCCTAGGATTTTGGCTCTCTCAGCCAGGCCCCCAGCCCTTCATGTCACAGCCATTGGACAAGAGAATCTTTTGCTTCAAAGCAATCTTTTCATTCAACTATTCAAATCGTGGGGAGGCTGAGAACAACCTTACAATTAAAAAGGAGCAAAAACTTGCTTCCCAAGAAAAGACAGAAATAGAAACTAAGTATTGACTAAATCTTAAGAATTAGAAACTACTCTAACTAGGACTGAAATAAAATTAGAAACATAAGAAAATCTTCTAAATCTTCTTAATTCTTCAAATATCCCTTGTGGGACCCACTTGGATGACTTAATTGTTGCAGCCGAAATCTCCAGCCTATGGTCCCCATCAGTTCAACTTATTAGCTTTAGAAGAATGACAAAAGTGCCCTTCACTTCAGGACTTGAATAACTAATACTTAAAAGACTAATCTGCCCCTACAATTTTTTCAAGAAATATTCTCATCAAACCAAAATAAGGGGCTGTGACACTGTTCACGTAATAGTAACGTGAACAGTGTTTTGGCCTATTCTTCTTCAGGTATTGATCTACATCAAATTCGGTATGCCGAATTGCCAAAATCACTTAGGAATTCAGCTGTTGGTCCAACAGTCAGATTCTCAGATTCGGTATGTTGGATCATGATTCGGAATGAGTTTATGATTCGGTATGCTGGATCCAATCCAGAGCAAGCCGTTTGCTCTCGGGAAAATCATGTTTGAGGTTATATATAGAACTGGTGTACCGTTTCTGGATTCGGTATGCCAAATTTGCATTTGTGCTGAAAAAGTGTAAGTCCTTTGTTGGATTGACTAAGGTCGATTCTACTGGCCTTGGCCATATGGAATGGGTTCAAATAAACCTCCTAAGGTTATTCTATATGTATGCATGCGTGTGTGTGTGCATTACATCAATTTGTGACCTAAGAACAAATTAATACAAATTTAAGTCTTCAATACACTTCAAGCCTTGAGCTCCATTGCTTCGCTTGAGTGTTTGTCTTTATGATGTGTTCTTCTTACTTCATGATTCTTTGATGTCTTGAAAGCTTGGACTATGGCTTCAATTGCTTTGATCATCAATCTCTTGAATTGAGTGCTCCCCCTCACTTGGTGCCATGCTCTTGAATAGGGATTCTATGCATCTCAAACAAGAGTTAGTATAATTTGGTTTATTTGTTATCAACTTATCGTCAAAACTTTGAATCATCATAATGGATGATGGAGTTTGTGTGAGGATTTTTCCTTAACACATTTTTGTGTATTTGTATTTCCTTCTACATGAATGCAAGGAATTTTACCAACTTACATGGTATCAAAGCAGATCTTCATCTCCGGCAGTGACAATCTTCGCTGTGGCTCTCCCCTACAACCTTCTGCAGCCAAGCTCCATCGCCACCCTTGCAACCCGTGCTCCATCGCTTGTTGCCCCTCGTGCGCCTCAACCCTCCCCTGCAACCTGTGCTTTGTCACTGCCCCTACATCCGTGATCACCAGCATCATCAACCCTAATGCTTCACTCCCCTGTGACTCAACCCCCTACGCCAATGACACCATTGCGCCTCAACCCTACTGCAATGAAACCCCTGCGCCAACGAAACCCCCTGCTACATTGAACCCATCCACCAAACCTCCCTGCGCCAACCCCCTTCCACCAAACATCCCGCACTGTCAACCCCCTTTGCTCCACCGCCCTCCCCAACTCTACTGATCTGCTCGAGTGATCCCCAGTCCTTCTGTGATCTTTCCTGTGACCTTTTGGGTTGAGGCAGCTCCACTGCAGTATTTTTCATTAATTTCCTTTCATCATCTATATTACAAAAACAATCTCATTATTGTTTATTTGGTTTTATTCCTGACTAATCTTTAATTCGGGTTTTTGGTTCTTTCTGTTTTGTTCACTTAGCTCCGCATGAATGGACCAAATCTTCTCCTCAGGACGCTATGCGTGTGTTTGTGAGGCTATAGTTCTGAGCATAAGGATTTTTTATGTTATGATCCATCTCTTCGTTGCTAGCGCATCTCTCGTCATGTTGTTTTCATGGAGCATATTTTTTTATTACACTGATCTTATACGTTCTCATGTTTTGTCTGTTTCCTTTCTTCCTGTCTTTGATCTCCCTTCCTCTTCATGTGTATCAACACCAACGACAACGGACGACTCTAGTTACAATGCCCCTGCCTTTGCCTCTGGTGCTTGGATATGCTCCTACATCATCATCAGTTTCTGCTTCTGAGGTAACTCCTGTTGATCCTAATATTTCTTCACCTATTGTTCCTCCTGTGGATCCTATGGTTTCTTCTTCTAATCCTGTTTTATGTCATTCCACCAAGGTTTCTAAGCCTCCTCATTGGTATGGATTTTCAGCAATCACTTCTCTTGATCCTTTTACTTCATTTTCTCCGTTTTCTCCCTTGGATCCTATTACTTCTCTCTATCTCTTTAGATCCTGTTTCTCTTCCTAAATCTTACCAGCACGCATCTCATCTTCCTTGTTGGTAAGAAGCTATAGATTCTGAACTTCAAGCTTTAGTGGAAAATGATACTTGGGATCTTGTGCCTACTCCTCCAAATACTCCGGTTGTTGGGTGTCATTGGGTATATTCTGTGAAGCTCAAGTCTGATGGCTCTATTGATCGTTATAAAGCTCGTCTGGTTGCTTGGGGAGATAAAACAAGAATATGGCATTGACTCATGTTGCTATGACAACCGTTCATGTAGTCTTAGCTCTTTCAACTGTCCGCCAATGGCCTATTTTCCAAATGGACATTAAGAATGCTTTTCTTTATGGTCATTTGAAGGAAATGGTTTATATACACCCCCTTCTTTTCTTTCTTATGATCGATCTATGGTGTGTAGACTGAATTCTTTATATGGTTTGAAACAAGCTCCTAGGGCTTGGTTTGAACATTTTTCAGGAGGTGGTTATTCATGTCGGTTTACTAGGAGTTATTATAATTAATCATTGTTCATTCATTCTTCTCCTAAAGGTATGGTGTTTTTTCTGTCGTTTGTGGATGATATTCTTTTTGCTGGAGATGATACTGAGGCTATACAATGCTGAAATCAATCCTGAGTTTTTCTTTCAAGATGAAGGGTTTTGGTCCTCCCACATATCTTCTTGGACTGGAGGTTCACTACTCTAATTGCTGTTACTTGGTTAACCAACACAGATATGTCTAGGATCTGATTGAACTGGCCAATTTGACCGATGATAAAAAGGTGGATACTCCTATGGAATTTAATGTTAAATACTCTTTGGACGCTGGAGAACCTCTTTTTGATCCCATTACATATCGTCCGCTTGTGGGAAGCCTCATCCATCTTACAATGGCTCGTCCTGATATTGCTTATGTGGTCCATATTGTAAGCCAGTTCATTTCATCGTCTTGTCGGTTGCACTCACTGCTGCTCACTGTATTATTCGCTATTTGCGAGGTACACCAACCCAAGGTTTATTTTACTCATCCTCCTCTTCACTTCAGCTGTGTGCATATGTTGACACTGATTGGGCTGGTTATTCGGATACTCGGCATTCTACTTCAGGATGGTGTGTTTTTCTAGGCGAATCTCTTGTTAAGATGTGTACCCTGATAGGGACACTCCCCCTATTGGGGTACACATCTTAACCATAGTTGTCACGGCGTCTCGGCGACCCAAGGCGGTGGGGAGGATCCAAATTTCAGGCGACACCAACTAGGCGACCAAGGTGTCCTAGGCACCTGACTAGGCGACCAAGATGCCCAAGTCGACCAAGGCACTTGGACGCCTAGGCACGCCTTGACAACTATGATCTTAACATCTCTTATTTCTTGAAAATGTAAGAAGAAACATACACTTTCCAAGTCTTGCTGAGATTGGACATTGTTCCATATCTTCAGTTTGTAGTGAGATTGTTTGGCTTCATGTGTTATTCCGTGATTTCTCTATTTCATTTTCAAGGCCTACACCCCTCTATGCTGATAATACCAGCGCCATTCACATTGCTTCCAATTCCATATTTCATGAGCGCAGGAAGCACATTGTGGTTGATTGTGACTTCATTCGTGAAAAATATCCTAGCGACCTCATTTCTCTTCCCTACATAGCTTCTGCTCATCAGATTGCAAACATTTTTATCAAAGCCATGTCTTCAGCTTGCCATCAATTTCTTGTAACCAAACCTATGTTGTCACTTGTCCAACCAGCATCAGTTTGAGGGAGAATGTAAAGATGTAGGATAGGTTGGTTTCCTTGTATATCTGTATATATTCTGTGCAATGTTTCTTCCCTTGTGTAGCTCTTTCCTTGTGTAGATCTAACTTGTATAGGTCAATTTTTGTGTATTTGAATTGCCTTATAATGGATACGAGAGAGAATTTTACCAACTTACAAAAACTACTTAATATACTGCTGCCAGCTGCATTAGAAAAAAAATAGATTTAACATCTGAAGTATTATACATTCACCTGACTGTGAACCCTCTTTTTTCCGCTGAGTTACAATTTGGCAAAGAAGGGTTGGTTCATCCAAGTCTCTGTTATGGGAATGATGTTCCTTTATATAACAGTTATGGCAGTTGTTTTTTACAGCTGTAGTGCTTGTATCCTGGCAGAGGACCTTTTGTTTTGGTGGGTGTAATACTAGCAGTTGAACCCATTTTTTCCTTCATAGATATTGTCAATGTGTATGGATTTTGAAGTGAGGCTTGGTCAAACCTGGTAATTAAGTGGGCCTACTTTGGGTTAGATTTAGATCAATGAGCCAGCCTTCTTTGGTTTAGATTTAGGTCAATGAGCCATTTCTTGTTTAAGAGCAGCCTTAACCATATTTTTCCCCCCACCAGTGTTGGGGCAGAGAGGGACAAGTGTGCTTAGACCAAGTGAGAAGTGAGAGTGACAAGGCTATTTTTGTTTCTTGATCCCAAGATCATTTTGGTTACTTCAGTCAAACTTAGTCTGGTTGTGAGTAAAGCAAGGTTCCAAGACATGAGCATTCTTTACAGGAACTTTACAGTGTTCCTTCTTCAGAAGTTTTGAGAATACAAAATTGTATTTTGCTGCTGAAATTTTATGCCAGCTTTTAAGTTGTTGTAATTTATAGTGCCCTGCGGATTCAAGGAGGACTGTAGCTATCAGTTTTTCCTTATTTTTCGTAAATTTTATCGTTATCTAAATAGCTGCTTGGATTTCTAAACAGATTGTTTTTGTTTCTGGTCTTCTCATTTGTAACCTAAACACAAAAGTATCAAAGCATGATTAGAAAAAGAAACCCATTTATCCTCTCTATGTAATACCGTATCAGAACTTTTCATTGTTCGCTTTTAAACTCAAATTTCTTTCTGAGTTGTTCCATACAACCTCTCGAATAACGTCCAACCAGTCAAGAATTAATTACACCTACATACCCCTTCATTCTGGCTCTTTGAAAGTAATGGGACAACATTATTGTCTGTGTGATGAGTATTGATGTTGATCATAGTTAGCTCTTGAAAATAATTGGATGCAATTTTAGTAAGACTTTTTTGGGGTCCAGATGTCCACATGACTAATGATCAATAAGATGTTACTGTGCTGTCATGTCCTTGATTTGGATTGCATTATTGTTGGTTCCCTTTTTAATGTTGCAGAGCTCATCTCTTGCTTTGTCTTTCAGCTGGTGCAGAATCCAGTGTAGTGGGAAGAGTGCTAATAGGCCTTTCAGTGGTTATGTTTTTTGTGTTATGGCTCTGCATTCTGAGATCCTTGGCCTGTTGCTGGCTATATTCAAAGATTAGCATCAAGGTTAGATCTATGATGTGTGAACATTGACAATAGTGAGAAACCGAGACCGGTGCTGTCTTGGACATGGCAATCACTCAAAATCAAGAAATGAGGACAAGCCTTTGTGTATTTGATTGATCAGTTCTGCTTGACATGTTTTTGAATATCGGAAAAATGGGGAACACAAGTTCCTTCTTAAAAGTTAAACCTAAAACATTCGGAAATCAATGGTAGAGTACATTTTTATTCTCTTGCTTTTGTGAATGTTGGATGACATTATAGTATGAAGGTGAAAAATAAATCACACTAGCATATGTATGGAGAAAGCAAGTGAAAGGAAACAGCCAATAAGAAATTCAAGATGGAAAGCATCCAAGTAGGCCCATTTTGATCTAACCTGTAGGTAGGGGCAGGGTTTTAAGAACTGGGGTCAGATCGGCCGGATCAGGCTCGTCCATCTGATCCTTGTATGGAAATTAGGGTTAGGATATTAAAATACTGATTCTGGTGCTGATCCAGGCCGATTCTGATCCTGTTTCAGTTTCCGAGTTTTCAAACCCCGGGTAGCGATAACCACTAAGTACTGATTCCTCCAATGAGGAGAGCAGCATTAGGCACTTAGCAGGGGGAAACCTCTGTTGCTATAACATGATAGTCATTCCTAAGACATACTAATTGAGTCATCCTGCTGGGCTCAAACATTTCTACTCTTATCTATACTCCCAACACCCTTCTTCTCATATTTCATGGAAGTTGTGAAATGTGAACTACTGAACTAGTTTGTAAAAAAAAGCAGTTTTGAGAGTTAGTTACATGGAAATATGATCAGTAATCCACATCTCATAAAGTCATAATGATCCTTAGGTCTAGCAAAACATAAACATACAACTAAAACATTTTAGCCATTCAAACTGAAAACAACTCGTCCATGTTGGAATCCTGATGGGAGTCTTTTTTTTTTTTTTTTGGTGAATGATGGGAGTCTAGTTATTATTACATCATATATAAAATCTTATTGTGAGGGCAGGCCTTGGTGCAGCGGTAAATGTTGTTCCATTGTGATACGTTCAAGTTTGGAAACAGCCTCTTTGTGAAAGCAAGGGCAAGGGTAAATCTGTTAACAGATGAGTTTTGAGTGTGAATTTTTCTGGTTTTTTTGTTTTTTTTTTTAAATCCTTGATAATAATAATAAAGCAGAGGAGATGAGGAGAGGATCCTATAACATGTTCCAAGTCTTCCCATGCTGTCTCATAATATAGGAACTGTGGATTGAAGTCATGTGCGTTGAGTTTAAGGGTGTCAAAACAAAACCGAAACCATTTATCGAAATCGAACCGAACTATTTAAACTGGAACCGGCAGACAGTTTAAATAAATGGTCTGGTTATGGTTTCAGAAATGCCACCGTTTAACTAAATGGTTCGGTCTGATTTTAACCGATTAATCCAACGGTTTCAGGCTGTTTAATCCAATTACAACCGATTATAACTGTTTAAACCAAACATCAAAAGATTCAGAACCTAACAATAGCAACAACTAAGTACTAACCACTAAGTCACTAACTTACTAAGTCACGTTTCTTCAATAAATGATTTCTTTTTTTCAAAAAAAATAAATAAATAATAATTTCATAATTAATAACTAATTACTAATAATTAATTAGTATTAGTAAATAGAAGGTAAACCGTTTTCTACCCAAAAGAAAAAAAGAAAAATGGGTAATTCATGGGATCCATTGAAGGTATTACTAATTAAACGAGATGCACTACAGGCTACAACCCATTTTCTATTAAAAAATGCAGGAGGTTTGGTTTGAAAACTATTAAAATTATTCAGTAAATCAGGGATGTTATTCATAACTAGCTAACCCAAACCATGTAAAACCGTGTAGAACCATTTAACCGAAAAATCGTGTATAACCATTTAACCGAAACCGTTTACTAAACGGTTATGGTTTTGGATATGCAACCGTTTAGCTAAACGGTCTGGTTATGGTTTCTACCCTTAAGCAGTCAAAACCGTTTAACTGAAACCGGACCGTTTAACACCCCTAGTTGGGTTCCTCTTGGCTGATACTGATCCAGATCGCTCCGTATCGGACGGATATTCCCTTAGGTTCATTTAAAAATTATTTTTTTTACCATTTTACCTTTAGCCCGTACTAATTCACTGTTATAGAATCAGCACCTACCAATACCGTAATGATTGATCCAACCGATTACTAAAAGTCTAAAACCATGCCTTGACACAAGGATGTCAAAATCAAACCGGAACTGTTTACCGAAATCAAAACAAACCGTGAAACCGTTTAATAAAGGGTTTGGTTATGGTTTTCACAATTGAGGCCGTTTAGTTAAATGGTTTGAACCAAACTAAACCGTTTAACACTCTTAAATGTACATAAATGTGCCAAAATCAAACAGAAACCGTTTATCAAACCGTTTAAAATCGAAACTGTGAAACCGATTAATAAATGTTTCGGTTATGGTTTCAAAAGTTAGACCGTTTAATTAAACGGTTTGAACCGAACTGTTTAACACCCTTACCTTGACATGTATTTGCAACATGTGTTTGAGATTCCTCAAACACGGTCCCGTCGTCCAGTTTGCTTTGTCGCTGGTCAACCGTTGGTCCCTATGGGACCCCTCTTGGGCCCTCTTCGCACTATCACACCCCTCAAGTCATCTTGAGAGAAAGAGAGAGTGTGTGTGCGCGTCCGAACGTGCGGGGGTGTGCGTGACTCACCAGCAATTCATATTTCAAAGTATCAAATACCATTAGTTGTCCATAATGTCCCGGCTGAGTGTTTTAATCTTCACTGCATTCGCCTCCGACTTCTGATCTGGGTAAACCTCTGGAGTTCATGTTGAACCACGACGAGTTGGGGCTTTCCTCTAATACGGCCTAGGTCAAGATTGTCATTGACAAAAGGAAGCCTATTGTCACCAATGCCCTTTTCAAGATTTTTGATGGAAGCTCTGTCTCTGTGCCTATTTTATATGAGCTACTTCTCCTTTGCTCGTGTTGCGGCCCGCATCTACCATAACATGTCTCATTGCCCTTACATTCGGGGTTAGGTGGACTCCCAACTTCCACCTCTGGGGTTTTTCAACAATACTCTCATGCCACCGCTTTTGATCAACTCGGCTACGGGTTTACGACGTATTGATCCCTCGGCTTCATTGTCACACTCATCCTCTGATATGGATATTTCCACCTCGACCTCTGCTCCCATCCTGGCACCCCTTGAGAAGAGCCCATCGAATCCTACCCCATCTCTAGCAGGCACATCTGTTTCCTGGGTTATGGATACTAGTAGTCCTGCTACTCTTGACACCTCAGTTCTCACTCCTGTTGGTGGCATCTACACCATACCCACCCCGTCGTTGTTCTCGGTTGCTGAAGAACTACAATGGACCGTCCTTGAGCCGACTCCTGCACCTGCTATTGCTTTTCCTCAAGCTGTTTATGGTGGTCCCACCCCCCTCTCCCATCATTGGACCTTTTTGGGATTAACGCTGCTTTCTTCGGTGCTCAGCTCCCCGGCCAACCGATGGCATCTCATGTCTTTTCTTCCAGTTCCTTTTGCTCCAACGAGTTTATTGGAAGTGCATGCAACTTGCCCTCCTTGAAGAAAAGGAAACTCTCCATGCTGACCTGGAATAGCTCCGTCTTGTTAGAGTTTTCTAGCATCAAGGATACTCTCTCCCAGTCACTCTTGTCCTCGTCTGATCCTCGCGCTCTTATCACTTTGCTCAAGGATTGGTTATCTGAACTCTCTCATCCTGCTGCTGATGATGCTGCCCCTAACAATGTTGTTGCCCCACAACACCCTGGCTTCATTGTCAACGATCTTACTGCACCGAATCCGATCTAGGAGTTTCTGAACCCGCTTCTAAATTAATCCAGTGGCAATTTAACATTTTGATAGATGGTCAAAACTTTCTAACAGATGCAGGTTGCTTAAGTGTTCAGGATCCCATGGAGGCGGAACTTTTTGGTTTTCTTCAAGGATGGGAAAGAGCTACCAAGGAGCGGATTCTCATTGGCCATGTCTAGTTATGCAACAAGGACCTCTTTCAACTTTTTATTTCCACAGACTTTTATATTATACCCTGGAACCTGTTACAGAATTCTTTTTTGTTTTAGCTGAAAAAACTGACAACTTTGAGAACATTACTTTTCACTTTTGTAAGTACCTAACCTGGACCAAGACTCCTCCACCCTTTGTACTTGACAGTTTAAATTTTATATATATGCTTTTCATCCAAAACAAAAAATACCATTAGTTGTCCAAATGTCAAATTTAGCTAGTCCAATTGAAATACCTTCTTCCAACTGCGCCTTTTTCCAACAACTTGTTTTACTTACCAATAGGGGTATTACGGAACACAAGTAGTAAGTGTAAAACAAAGTCAAATAAACCTACTTGTTTTGTAATACTTTTTCTTATCTAGTGGATCGATGTAATTTTCTCGTTCATATGACACATAGACGGAATTACACGAGGAATTATGGATAATGAGGCGTAAGGTCTTATTCTACCGTGAGACTTGGGATTAGTAGCAAAGCAAAAGTAACTTTACCCCAAGTCCCATATGAATTGGAGGCATGGTTTAAAAAATTAGGAATTGGATTGGTGAATTCTGATTCTGATCAATTTGACACGATTGATTCATGCCAAGAAGCTTTAGAATTGTTGAGCTTTCAGATTTAAAGGTCTATTATAAGGTTTTTTGAGATCGATTCCTTTCCACTTTAATTTAAGGGTTTTTTACAAATGCCTCCTTGAAAATGCCCATTTATCCAAATGCCCCCTCACAACTTTTTTAATTGCAAAATCTCCCCTACTTTCAAAACAGTGTAGCACTTTGGTCCAACCCGTTAGTGTGAGATGTTAGAGGTTAGTTTTAGGTAAGGGTGTCAATTGGGACGGTTCCCGATATTTGGGACGGGATGGTACTAGTACCGGTACCAAAAGTGCCAATCCCAGTACCATCCCATTTAGTTAACGGGACCAAACCTAGATCCCAGTCCCAATTACTAGCGGGACAGGACGGTACCGGTTCTTAAACAGTTCTAGGCACTGTAGAAAAAGGGAGAAGTTTAATTGTTTCTAACGAGATGGGTTTATTAGTGTTGTGGAATTTTTTCACTATCTTGAAATCTAAGTTGTCTACTGCTTTTTATAAAGCAACTTAAATTATGAAATCATAGTTTTACTTCTTCAAACTCCCTAAGATCACATGTAATAAGCTTCTCATTTTTTTAAATCTAGAGAAGTCCTACAAAATGGAAGAATCCTGTTGTGCAAAAAGGAAGAACCTGGTAGATGTAGTTGGTCGAGGGAGTAGCACTGTAGCAGGTTCTGTGAGGAGAGACTTCAAGGTACGGCTGTTGACCTGTTGTTCCTCTTCGTATTCAAAAGGCAATTAGTGAAACCCTAATGAGTCGTAATTCTTATACCCTTTTTTAAAAAAAAAACAAAAAAGATCTTATATACTCTTTTCTTTTTAAACGGTACTAGTAGTTTTGGTACCATCCGGTACCTAATTGGTATTTCGGTACTGGTACCATTGGGAATCCCGTCCCAGAACCGTCCCGTCCCATTTATCATTCGGTACCAAAATCAGATACCAGTACCGTCCCATTTACTAATGGGACGGTCCGGTACCGGGTTTTAGCGAGACGGTATTGGGACGGTTCCCGGTTCCGGTCCCAAATTGACACCCTTAGTTTTAGGGGATTTAATGACCAAAATGCCCTTATGTTAAAACCAACAAAAAAAAATAAAGAGTAAAGTGACCAAATTGCCCTCATCTTCCCCAAATAGTATAGGTTTGAAATTGAAAATTGAAAAAACCCTAAACGATTTCAAACCTCTCTGAAATCCAATCTTTAGGTCTGCTATTCAGGTATTGGTTTTGATAAAGATTTGGAACATTGCTTGTGTTAGTTTACCCTTCGCTACACCGTACATCTTTTCTTTACTTTTTTTCACAGTTGTTTGTTCATCATCGAAATCTCTTCTTCGTCGCTGCAATTTTTGGCATATAGTTCCTTCTCCGCCTCGATCCACCGATTGGCGGAGGGTAACACCATTTCGAACATCAACGGTCCAAATTACAAAGGAGAAAGAGAAGGTTGTATCACTTGTAGATTAATCAAGGCTAGAAACGAGAGTGGAAGAGAGGGAAGGGTATTGGGCGTTGAAGGAGAAGTTTAGGGAAGGGATAAACGCACAGGAGAAGAAGAAGCTGGTGAAGGAACCCATGAAGCTTTTCATGGAAGATGGAATCAACTAATTGTCACAACTTCCTCTTGAAGATATCGAGAAATCCAAGCTTTCCAAAGACGACGTTACAGTGCAGGATGACGTGGAGGGCCAGGCCAACAAGGTTGCTGATAAGGATGAAGTCACGCAAATAGCAACGTTGCGAAGGAGCATGCAATAGAGGATGAGGCCTGTAACTTTGAAGGATTATAGGTGAAAACGGTTAGAAGGTGTGAGTTGTCAGGAGAGAACAAGAGGGTATCCGTTGTTATACTAGAATGTAAGGATCACTATAAAAGGAGAAGAGAAAGGAATGAAAAGCATGAGACAATTTCTATCTTCTCTATTCTTCTTAAGGAGGTTACTACCCTCGAAGTAGTATTATCAGTTCCCCTTCCTTGACCCCTAACAATTTGGTGCTTTCATTGTGCCTACAACTCCCTCTCCCATGGCTAAAGGTACTCGCCTCCATCAGCTTGACGAGGCTATCAAAACTCTGAAGGATACTCTCTCCACGCAAGGCCAACAGCTCGACTTCCTTCAGTCTAGCTTCACCCAACAACAACAATCCATTTCTGATCTCATTACCAGCTTTACGGCAATGGATGGCCGCATCGAACATGCCTTCCGTCTTCCCACCCATTCCCTTCCTGAATCTCCTTTGGGCCAATCTTCCACCCCTCCACCACATGCCCCCCTTCCCATCCAGACTCACGCCGTTCATCTCGAGTTTCCTCGTTTCGATGGTGTTGACCCTCTCGGTTGGATCTTCAAGGCAGAGAGGTTTTTCGACTACCATGGCACAGTTGATGAGCAACGTATCATCGTCTCCTCCTTCCACATGGATGGGCCAGCTCTGCAATGGTTTCAATGGATGCACCATAATACCCAATTCCCTTCCTAGCATGCCTTCACCAGAGCCCTGGAGATTCGCTTTGGTCCTTCTGAATTTGACGATCCCTAGGGTGCTTTGGCTAAGCTTACCCAGACTGAGTCTGTCGTGGAGTACCAGACGTGTTTCGAAACTCTGGCTAACTGCATCTACAACGTTTCTCCCTCGTTTTTGCTTAGTTGTTTTATCTCAGGATTGAAGACTAAAATTTGCAACGAGGTTTTAGCGTTTCGTCCTGCTTCCATGGCGCAGGCGGTGGGCCTAGCCCGTCTTCAGGAGTCCAAGTTCAACGAGAATCGATGACTCCAGTCTCGTTCGATGACTCCACGTGGCCCATTATTATCCTTACCGGCACCACTCGCTGGATCGGTGACCTCCTCTATTTCAAACCGCTTTTTGATAAAGAGGCTCTCTCCTTTTGAAATGCAACAACACCGCGACCGTGGGCTCTGATATAATTGTGATGAGAAGTACTCTCTGGGGCATCGCTGCAAGGCAAGGCAACTTTTCCTTCTGGAATACAAGGATGACAAGGATCCTTCGCCTCCCACCATTGACGAGGTGGATCTCGCTCCACCGGAACCACCCCCAGCGGCTCTGCCTGAAATGGAGATCTCCCTCCACGCGCTGCACGGCCACTCCTCCCCCACGACACTGCGCTTCATCGACTTCATCACCGACACGCCTATTTAGGTGTTGGTGGACGGCGGCAACACCCATAATTTTGTGCAATCCAACATGGCTCATCATCTCAGCCTTCTGATTGAAGAGGCAACCCTAGTGAAGGTGCTAGTGGGGAATGGTGCTCAGCTTGCCACTGAGGGCATTGTACGACGGTTGCAAGTTCTGCTTCACTGCCACCCTCTCCTTACTGATGCTTTTGTTTTGCCCTTGGCAAGTGCCGATTTAATTTTAGGTGTACAATGGCTCTCGCAGCTTGGTCTAGTGGTATTTGACTACCGCAAGCTCACCCTGCAGTTCCACAATGGCGACAATACCATTCTCCTCCAGGGGGAAGCACCACCATTGTCCTCCCAGCTGCAGCTTCATCAACTCCATCGGTTAGTTGATACCGATGCCCTGGCTGCTTTTCTTCACCTAGAGCTCCTCCGATCTATAGCCTTGCCACTTGAGCACCCTGCCGATGCTGCTTTGGAAGCTCTCCTCGCTTGTTACGCCCCTGTTTTTGAAGCTCCTAAGGAACTGCCACCACACCGACCTCAGGATCATGCGATCCACCTACAGCCAGGAGCCGAGCCAGTCAATGTGAGGCCATACCGCTATCCCCATTTTTAGAAGTCTGAGATCGAGCGTTTAGTGGCCGAGCTGTTGTAGAGCGGTGTCATTCGCCCCAACACCAGTCCATACTCTTCTCCGGTACTGCTAGTGCGCAAACGTGATGGAACCTAGAGGTTCTGCGTGGATTACAGAGCTCTTAATGCAGTAACAGTGAGGGATCGTTTTCCCATTCCCATTGTGGATGAATTGTTTGAGGAGTTGCACGGTGTTGTGTTTTTCTCTAAATTAGATATTCAAGCAGGCTATCATTAGATTCGCGTCCGTGCCGACGATGTCCACAAAATGGCTTTTCGAATCCATGATGGTCACTACGAATTTCTTGTGATGCCATTTGGGGTTACAAATGCCCCCTCCACCTTTCAGGCCACGATGAATGACATTTTTTGGTCGTTCTTGCAGAAATTCGTCCTTGTTTTCTTTGACGATCTGCTCATATATAGCCCTTCTTGGTCTCATCACTTGGATCACTTGCGCACTGTCTTACAGACCATGGTTGAGCATTCACTGTTTGCCAAGTGCTCCAAGTGTGTCTTTGGACAACACTCTGTTGAATATCTGGGCCATATCGTCTCCTCCAAAGGCATGGAAATGGGTCGAGTGAAAATTGCAGCCATGCTAGACTGGCTAGTTCCAAATTGTCTCAAAGGATTACAAGGATTTCTTGGACTCACGGGGTACTACCGTCGGTTTATTCGCAGTTATTCCAACATAGCAGCTCCCCTAACTAACTTGCTGAAGAAAGGGGGATTTGAATGGAACTCTACAGCACAATGGGCCTTCGAGGCTTTGCGTACTGCCATGGCGACAGCGCCTATTTTGGCCTTACCAGACTTCACTGCAACCTTCGTTGTAGAGACTGATGCCTCAGGCAGAGGTATAGGAGCAGTACTGTCCCAGCAAGATCATCCAGTCGCTTACTTCAGCAAGAAACTCTCTCCTCAAATGCAGGCGGCATCCACCTATGTTAGGGAGATGTACGCAATTACGCAGGCAGTGCTGCGTTGGTGACAATATTTACTGGGCCGTAAATTCATCATTCACATGGATCAGCGCAGCTTGAAGGAATTGACAGCACAAACGATTCAAACCCCTGAACAGTAACAGTGGTTATCAAAACTTATGGGTTTCGTGTTCAAAATTGCATATCGCCCCGGCAAGGAGAACGCCACGGTTGATACCCTCTCTCGGCCACCATCCACTGATGAGGCCCTACTTGCTTTCACGTCTGTAGTTCTATATTTTTTGCCTTAGCTGCGATCGAAAGTTGCCACGATGCCCGAGCTTCAGAATATTTATCATGGCCTACAGACTAATCCATCGGCCTATAGTGGTTATTCCTTGAAAGATGGGCTGCTCTACTACAACAAGAGATTGGTTATTGGCTCCACTTCCTCTCTTTGCCCCATGTTCTTAAAGGAGTTCCACTCTTCTCCTACTGGAGGCCACGCCAGATTTCTTCGCACCTACAATTGGGTTGCCGCTAATCTCCATTGGAAGGGTATGCGCCAGACCATTAAGCAGTTTGTGGCACAATGCCAAGTTTGCCAGCAAGTGAAAGCTTCAACCACATCCCCTGCAGGTCTTTTGCAACCCCTCCCCATACCCGAACAAGTTTGGGAAGACGTGGCCATGGACTTTATTACTGGGTTACCCACCTCTATGGGGAAATCAGCAGTCCTAGTGGTGGTTGACAAGCTTACGAAATACGCCCATTTTTGCACCTTGGTTAGTGGGTTCACCAGTCACAAAGTGGCAGAGGTCTTTGCCACACAGATCACTAAGCTACATGGCCTTCCTAAATCCATTGTGAGTGACCGCGATCCACTATTTCTGAGTTCATTTTGGAAAGAACTGTTTCGGCTGCAAGGAACCTCTCTTTCCATGAGTACGGCATATCACCCTCAGTCGGATGGATAGACAGAGGTCCTCAACCGCTGCCTTGAAATGTACCTTCGCAGTTTCGTTATGGATACACCCAAGCAGTGGGCAAAGTTCTTAGCCTGGGCTGAATATTGGTACAACACCTCCTACCATCACTCCGTAGGGATGACCCCTTTCCAAGCCCTATATGGTCATGCCCCTCCAACCCTTATCCGATATGTACCTGGAACTGCGGCGGTGGAGGTCGTAGAACATGACTTAAAGACCAGAGATGAGATTCTCCATATGCTCAAGACCAATCTTCATCTTGCTCAAGCTCGTATGAAACATCAGGCTGACAAAGGGCGCCTTGACAAACAGTTTGAAGTTGGTGACTGGGTCTTTGTGAAATTGCAGCCAAATTGACAGCAATCAGTTGCCTTACGCCTCAATTAAAAGCTCGACCGCCGTTACTTTGGGCCATTTCAGGTGGTGAGGAAAATTGGCAAGGTGGCTTATCGATTGGAGCTACCCTCAGAAGCCAAGATACACCCCGTATTTCACATTTCGCTTCTCAAACAATGTCACGGGGATCCCACCTCACAATCACTCCCCACACCTCTCTAAATTGCTGCAGATGATGCCTCACCCACGCCCCTCACAATTCTCAATTTCAGGCGCATCAAACGCCAAGCTCAGTAAGTTTCCCAGGCCCTGGTTCAATGGCAAGATCTCACCTTAGAGGAAGCCACTTGGGAGGACAGTTCCTAGCTTCAGCACCTCTACCCACATTTGAACCTTGAGGACAAGGTTCCTTCCGAAGCAGGTGGCAATGTTACAGTGCAGGATGACATGGAGGGCCAGGCCAACAAGGCTGCTGATAAGGATGAAGTCACGTAAATAGCAACGCTGCGAAGGAGCATGCGACCGAGGATGAGACCTGTAACTTTGAAGGATTATAGGTGAAAATGGTTAGAAGGTGTGAGTTGTCAGGAGAGAACATGAGGGTATCAGTTGTTATACTAGAATGTAAGGATCACTATAAAAGGAGAAGAGAAAGGAATGAAAAGCATGAGACAATTTCTATCTTCTCTATTCTTCTTAAGGAGGTTACTACCCTCGAAGTAGTATTATCAGTTCCCCTTCCTTGACCCCTAACAGACGATATTGACACCCGCCTTAAGTGGCTCGGCCTCTTCCACTGTAAAAAGTACCATTGTTGTTTTTCCTCTCTAGGGATTAGAAACAAAGTATAATTGTGGTTCCCACTCGTACGGGTCACCTTTTCCAGTTTTTAAAGATCGGACATGGAACCAGGTCTAAGCTTGGGAGAGGGTTGAGTGACCGAATTTGGTTTCTTGAGAGAACATGAAGACCTGAAAGCTTCCACCTGCATTTGTACTTATGGACAATTCTGGAGTACAGAACATGCCCTAATATCTTTAGATCAATCCTTTACTCCTGCAACCCAAATTTCAAAAATTTCAGACTACTCGATCCAATTCTGAAAAAATCTCAAGTGTGACAAAGAGGACCACTGACACTGAGAAAGAGAAGAAAATCGGGAAAAACTTAAAATCTGCAATTCCTTATCACGATCTTAACTATGCCTGGAAAGATCCAAACTTCCTAAAGGTTATTCCATTACAGAGTCTAAATTTCGATCTTCATTCAAAATAGATAAATCAATTCAAAAACGTAAACTCAGGTAAAAAGAAGAAAGGGAAAGCAATGTACCAAATCTTTATCAACACCATTACCTGAACAACAGACCTAATTGTTGAAGAAGATTGGATTTCATAGAGGTCTGGAAACCATTTAGGGTTTTTTCGATTTGCAATTTCGAACCTAAACTATTTGGGGAAGATGAGGGCAATTTGGTCACTTTACTCTTTAATTTTTGCTGATTTTTATCATAAGGGTATTTTGGTCATTAAATCCCCTAAAGCTAACCTCTAACATCCCAGACTAACGGATTGGACCAAAGTGCTACATTGTTTTGAAAGTAGGGGGATTTTGCAATTTGAAAAGTTATAAGGGGGCATTTGGACAAATAGGTATTTTCAGGGGGGCATTTGTAAAAAACCCTTAATTTAAATCTGAAGGAATTAGCTATCACTGATTCCAATTTTGAGACAATTTCTCAGAGGTTGAAGATGTAATATAACCTTGACAAAGTCAATCAGTCAAAAGGAGCCTGAAGTGAGGCTTTCAAATTTCCAATCTATACTACCAAAAATGTACCTCTCTCTCTCTCTCTCCAAAATAATGTTCCCCTTAATATTAATTGCATTCAGTATAAGTTCAAGACACAACTTTCTTTTTATATCAATATATAGTTAAGTCATCCTATTACATACTTTAAGTGATAAATTTAGAAAGTTAATGAAGAAAGAGAGGTGAAAGTTTGATTTATTGGGGGAATCAAAAAAGAAATGTTTTATAGAGGAATTTGGTATAAGGGTTACGAAATGTCAAATAGGGAGTATGTCATTTCGACCTCCTATTGTGAGAGGAGGCCGTACGTTAAATATAGGTTAGGTTTAGGAGTCTGATAGAAATTTCCCCTTCTCACAATTACTTCCATATGCATTGAGAAAAAAGGGAAAAAGAAGATAACAACAGCTACCAAGCGCAGCTGGTGAGCTGTTGTGCACTTCATGCCCATGCTCACTAGGAGGTCTTGAGTTTGAGTCTTTTGACTGTTACCTACCCTCTCCCCAATCCCCCCCCCCCATCCCCACCACTTTAAGACTCTACACCATGAACTCACGGTTTAACTAATCGGTCTTCATAAGCCAGACATGGAACCTACTTATGATTGGTCTATTGATTACCGATCTATAATTGGACTCATGCCAAATGGGCCATAAACAATGTAATTAGTTCGGTTCATATTCAAGCCAATTGTGCTATGTTGTTTTGGTTCATAATCATATCAATAGGTCATCTTCTAGACATTCTTTAATGGGCTCCCTATCTAGGCCCTTAAATTTCTCAAAGGAGTAATTGACAGGCTAACGACCCTAACCCAAAATCTGAATTTTTTAGTTTCGGGCTTAGGGCTTGTTGTGCAAAGAAAGAAGTAAAATTTCCCTCTCTGTCACACAAGAGATTGTATTGGACATGAAGAACTTTGCAAAGAAGCTTTATTGATTGATTCAGTCCTTGATCCCTTCTTCTGGCACTATGGCCTCTATTTATACATGTTTCCTCCACGATTCCCTTTCCAAAGACGGGCGAGCTTGCTTTCCTTCTTCTCCGAATGATTGAGTCCTTCTAGGTTTTGGATTCCCTTTGAAGGAGTGATCCCCTCCTAAATTTTAGCCATTAGGAGTCTTTCCATCTAACTTTGTTGATGTGTCCCTCTACATTTTCTTTGCCTCTTATGATGTAGGAGTCTTCGAAGGCATACGCTTCTCAGGCCCAACGTTGCCATGTGTCGCCCTACAACTGATTGGATACAATATGGTGTATCAGTTCCCATTTTCCATAATCAGGCCAATCGGTTCAGTTAAGGGTGGTTTACAGCTGGTCACTAGTCTCGATCAATTTCAATCGGGTTTATGTTGGACTTATGCTGAGACCGAATCTTTTTGATTTTGGGCTTTAAGCGTCAAGTCTGATCAGCCCTACTAGTGTGGGCCAACTTTTAACACTTCTACAAAAAAAACCATGTGAGGGAGTTATAATGTACACTAGCATTGTGGGAAACTTTTATTATTATTAATATGGGAAAAAGATCTCTGTTTGGGAGTGTGGCCTACGCCAGCACTCCCATGAGTCTATCTCTCTCTTCCCTATGTGAAAAGACACCTCTATCCCCTAGTTTTAAGGAGGAGAGAGATAGAAACATGGGAGTGCTGACGTAGGCCACACTCCCGTACAGAAAACTGCTTCCCTATTAATATTTTCTTTAGCACTAAATACACCTAAAATCGGGAAAAATGCAAACTTTTTTCATTTCAACTAAAATCCTCTCAATAACAATTGGAGGAATCAGTATTAGATCGCCAAAAATTGGGTGATTCATATCAAATGATCCTGTATAGGTGAATCGGTATAGACCAAAGGTAAAAAATAAAGAAAAACGATTTTATTGAAAATTATAGGCAAATCCGTCTGATATGGGCCTACTGATCCGAATCGGTATCGACTGAGACCAATCTGTATCCGATACCAATTCCTAAAATAGTGGTCTCAATACTCCATGACATATGGGGCTCGTGAGTGGGGTTTAGGGTCTTTTTGGTAACATTTTTCATTTTTATTTTGTGACAATTTTTTCATGTGTTTGTTATCATCTTTTAAACTTGTTTTTATTTAAAATAAATGAAAATCCCCAAAAACCATAATAGAGTCAAGAGTCTATTATGGATTATGGCCAAAAACGTTTCTTCTTCATTTTTGCGCTCAAGTTTAATGTGCACATGTTCTAAATGTTCCTTTTTTTAGTTTAAAATGATAAAATAACAATCTAACAAATCATTCTAGTTTTACTTGGCTCAAACCCTAATCCCTCATTTTTTTTTTCTCTCTTTTTTCCTTCATCTTGTGTAAGGGTGTCAAAATGGATACGAAACCGAATATCAGAATGAAATCGACCGTTTATGATCGAATTGAATCGCACCACAAAAAAATGATCCGGTTTTGGTTTTATAGGTTCTCTTTCCGGTTCGATTTTATAGGTTCTCTTTCTGGTTTTGGTTTTATAGGTTCTCTTACTCGAATACTAGACCATGCATTCAATTGGATTAATTAATAGCATAATAATTAATATAATAAGCAATAATTATTGCATCATACTTGAATAAAATAAGTAAAATATCTTGGGTTAATTATACATTTTATTTGTTCAAGTACGAATTGAAAATGATGGATAGTTTTAAAATGGATTAACAAAACCCTACTTGCTAATAGAATAAATAGTTTGTTTATCATATAAGAGTGGAAAAGAAAAAAATGGAAAAACAAAGAATAGGAAAGGAAAAAGATAGGTGAAGATGGGAGTTTTTTTTTAAAAAAAATCACATAGACATGGGAAATATGATGAGAGTAGGAGTCCGGAAGAGAATGGGGAAACACAGGAATATCTAGCTCAAATCCTACTCCAACCACTTTTAATGCCGTTATTAATTTTTATTACCTAAAGTGCATTCTTAAAGACAAATGCATTATTAAATTTTAAAAATATTGACTTTAATATCAAAAATATGATTTTGATTGAAATAGTATATAGTAGGGCAATTCTATAATTATTGGTAACAGTATAAGAACCTGTTTCCGAAAACAGAGTTTGTCAAACACCATTAGTGTTCTAATTGTGTTCTGGAAACGTTTTCAAAACAGGTTTTTCAAACGCTACAAAGATTGTTTCTGAGCACATAAACAGAAAAAAACTATTTATGTTGTTTCCTAGCACAGAAACAACATAAAGGTTATCAAGCGGCCCCAAGGTTGTCTTCATTATTGTTTCTCAAACCGGCACTACACAAACCGCATGTAAACGATTTGTGAATCGGATAATGAAAACCGAATAGAAACCGATAAATCGGATCGTATGCAAATCGATTCTAATTTTAACTGATTCCTATCCGGTTTGATTTTGATTTTAACTTATCAAAATGTAAACCGCACCGCAACCAAACCGAATAACCATAACCGCAGTCTATCAATTCGCCTCGATCTACAATTCCCTTTCAGGATAACCTCCTCACCCCCTTCTTCATCCTGCACATGGCACCTAGAACCTAGTCATCGCTAACTGGAAAAAAAAAGCTCACGATTGTAAATTCTATGTCAGAGACAAGAGGATAAAGCGGGAGTTCGCAGTCAAGACTCAAGACACTCAAGATCGTAATTCTTGTGAAGGGTAATGGGTCGCTGTTGTGTGTGAAAACCTCCGATGCTTGGTTCGCCTACGGATGAGCCTGCAAAAACCAAGCGATGAGCACAAGAGAACCGGTGTGGCTCCGGCCTGGGACTCTCCGATGCTCAAGTCAGGTCTCCAATGCAACAGCGTAACTGCGTAGTAAAAAGCCAGATGATCAATGGTGTTCTATACCTGGGTATTTATAGAGTGAGGAGGAGATGACGCGGTTGGGAGAGTCCTAGTATGATAGGAGTCCTTCTTTCGGAAGGTTCTCTCGCGTAGAGCGGAGTGGAGAGCTATTTTCGGGGTCGGACTCTTATTAAGGTAAGAGTCCATGTAGAGTACGATTCCGTGTTGCGCTGGGATCATGGCTCGATCCTTATCCCGTGATTCTCGGGATACGCTGACGTGGCAGAGATCCACGGTGGGGTGCTATGGCAGTTTCAGTGGAGGAGGGCTCGGCCTCGGAGGTCGGCCCAGGGGGTCGGCAGAGGAGGTCGGCAAGGGAGGTCGGCAAGGAAGGTCGGCAAGGGAGTCTATGGCTGACCTGTATGAGCTCGGCTTCATCCACCGGCTAGCTCGCTCGAATCTGGCTCTGTCATGGGACTTATCGAAGATGGGGTCGGCCCGATCTCCCGCTGGGCCCAACTTGGTTCTCGGACTGAGGTCGGGTCGGCCATGTGGCAGCCTCTGATAGGTGGGGTGTTTTATGCCTCATCACAGGCCCCCCCACTCATCAGGGGTCGGCTCGGCACTGATGAGTGAAGTTTCCTGGTCGGTTCTCTTGTGCTCATAGCTTGGTTTTTGCTGGCTCATCCGTAGGCGAACCAAGCATTGGAGGTTTTCACACGCAACAGCGACCCATTACCCTTCACAAGAATTACGATCTTGAGTGTCTTGAGTCTTGACTACGAACTCCCGCTTTGTCCTCTCGTCTCTGACATAGAATTTACAATCGTGAGCTTTTTTTTTCCAGTTAGCGATGACTAGGTTCTAGGTGCCATGTGCAGGAAGAAGAAGGGGGTGAGGAGGTTATCCTGAAAGGGAATTGTAGATCGAGGCGAATTGATAGACTGCGGTTATGGTTATTCAGTTTGGTTGCGGTGCAGTTTACATTTTGATAAGTTAAAATCAAAATCAAACCGGATATGAATCAGTTAAAATTAGATAGGTGGGGTGTTTTATGCCTCATCACAGGCCCCCCCCACCAATCAGGGGTCGGCTTGGCACTGATGAGTGAAGTTTCCTGGTCCGCTTGTCTAGAAGATTTTTGTGGTCGAGCCGAGCTTATTTTTTGCCACGGATTTGACATTGCAAGATCTGACGGCTGGGTGTCAGTGCCACATCAGCAGAGTCATTATGGCAGGCTCAGGAATTCGAAACGTCCTTTGATCTGGGCCATTGAATCATGCTGAGCTCTGGTCGGCCGTTGGATCAGTAAAACCCAAGGATTATAAATAGACGACTCCTAACTATTCATTCCTCACTGCTCTAAGTTATTGACTTCTCGGCAAGCTTGGATTCTTCAGCTCGGTAACACTCGGTGTCTACTTGTTCGTGATCAGCTCGGCCTTTGCTTCGTTCGCGCTCAGCTCATCCTTAGCTCTTCTTCAACCAGTAAGTCTTCTCCACCCAGTATGTCAGTTGGTAGTAGTCCTATGGGCGAGCTGTTCGCCGAGGCGGCAGAGGGCGAGAGTCCTAGCCGAGAGCTCCCCGCTCGTTCTCCCACCATAGACCTGTTGGGCTCGACCTCGGATGAGCCCGATGTAGTGGAGCTTCGTCAAGCCGAGGTGGTCGACCCTCCGTTACTCTTGGAGTTTGACCACGCGGCCCACCCAATCGCCGCAGATCGAGCCGAGAACTCTGGGTCATCCTCATCCGATGAGGAATCAAGTGAGGGAGATTCGTCTGAGGTGGGGGTTGGCTCGGTCAGCTCGTCCGCTGACACCCCTGAGCCCGAGGAAGGTAGTGTCGGCACCGTTCCAAGCACGATCACGGAGGCCGACCTCGACTATCTGTGGATGACCTATGCCATCCCCGAGGACATTCAGCTCCGAGTTCCTAACCCCAGGGAGATGGCCTGCTTCATCAGGCCCGGCGAGGTAGCTTTGTACGAGACGCCCTTCAAGTATACGTTCAGGCTCCCCGTTCTCGGCCTGATGGACTAGATCTTGGACCACTTCCACCTATCTCCTGGTCAACTGGTATCGAACTCTTGGCTAGCCGTGTATGGCTTCTACGCCTTATTCTGCGAGATGGGCCGAGGTGCGAGCGTGGCGCTTTTCTCTCGGCTCTTCTTCTTGAAGAAGTCTCCCGAGAAGGGGTGGTACTATTTTTGCCGCCGATTGGGGAAGAGTGCGGCTCTGGGCGGCCACAAATTTTTGGTCGGCACGCCGACCTTCAATAAGTATTGGAAGCCTCATTTTTTCTTCGCTTCCATTCCCAATAGCCCTCTCCGAACCGAGTGGAAGGAGATGAACTTAAACTACGTCAATAGGGTACTACCCCTGACCGAGAAGGAGATGACCTCGCTTGACCTGATCCTCCAGCGTCAGCCCTTCGATGTCCTCCAGCTTCAGGATGAGGGGTTTCTTCAGAGGTGGCATATGACCCCTGGTAGGAGCCCGAGCCGAGCCCTTCTCTGTGGTCCGAGCTGACCCCTTTACTTAGTCTTCTTTTCTGTTTCTACTTATTTTTTATGTTCTCAATTTCTCTTGCAGTGGTTGGCCACATTCCCCCTATAGATACAGCTCGGCTAAGGGCCGAGACCCTTGCAGATCGAAGGAAGAAGAATATTGAGAAGAAGTCCCGGGGCGAGTCTTCCAAGGTCCCCAACGACAAGGCCGTGATGCCGGGACCGTCGGACGCTGTGGTCGGCCTTGAGGCCGAGAAGAATATGGGCCCAGCGGGGTCTCCGAGGAAGGGGAAAGGCCGAAAAGGCGAGAGGAGCCCGCCGAGAGACATCAAGCGTCAGAAGCTCTCGGTCAATCTGACAAGTGGTGGTCTTCCGCCCGTGGCTTCACCCACCAACATCACCCGATACGTCTTGGGGAGGGCCTCGGCCAGCAATGTTCCTGTGAGGCCGACCTGGGGCCTCTTCCCAGGGGACTTGGCATTGACGTCAGCCACACACGCCAAAGAATGGTTGGATGCAAGTCGGCCTCCCACTGACAAGGAGAAGCTCGAGGCGCTGTCTGACCCCGAGCTCCTCTCCACTTTGTTCCAAGATTTTAACATGGTAAGTTTCCTGGTCGGCTTTTGTGATTAGATATGATGCGTGTAGTCGGTCTTGATTTTTGTTCTCATGCTTTTTTGTAGGGATTCGCCAAGGCAGTGGAGACCATGCTTCGCTTTGAGCAGCTCCTGACCGAGAACCATTCCTTGGGCGTCCAATGCAAGAAGGCCTATCAAGATGCCCAGGATGCCGTTCAGAGGCGTCGAGAGACCCAAGAGAAGCTCATTGCTGCCGAGGCCGAAGTGGAGAGCTCTCAGGCCGAGGTGATCAGGCAGAGAGAGAAGGTCCGGGCTCTGCAGGTTCAGCTTGTTGAGGTGAGGGAGAAGGCCAAGGAAGATCTGGCCATGGCTCGGGTCGAGGCGATCAGCGACTATCTCCAATCGGAGGAGTATGTTGATGTGTGCCATGAGATCAGGAAGCCTCCATATGCCGAAGGTTTTGAGGCAAGCCGAGCTGAGCTTTTGGCCGAGATCAAGGCGACGTACCCTGATCTCAATCTCTCCCGGTTTGATGATGACGCGACTACCTTCGCCGGGGAGTTGGGAGATGAGGAGGGAGCCGAGGTCACCCAGGCTCTACCCTTTGAGGAGCCTCCCCAGGCCGACGTCTTCCCTCTGGATGCTGGACCAAAAGACCCTCCTGCCGAGCCTACTGCCGTGGACACCGCCGAGGTCGCCTCCAAGTCCAACGCCGAGGAGATCGAGATGTAATTTTTTTTTTTGGGGGGCCGAACTGCCATCTTGTAACCATGCCGATCAGTCGGCTTATAATGAATGAAAAATCTATTTTTGCCAGAATTTGTCCAAGTATTTTAGCTCAGCGCTCTTAACCTTCTTTTCCTTGTGTACTCTGTTCTATTTGTGGCCGAACTGCCGAGTCGTTCCGTTAGCCGAGCTTAGGAACTTGTCTCTTTTTTAACCCATGCTTCACGTGATCGGCGGCTCGGCCATGCCATGCCCGAGGTCAATGTGATCCTCGCTTTGGTTGGTTAATTCGTCGTTCCCTTCGGTCCGATTGGACAGGTTATCATATAAGCGGACGCGTGGCCGAGCAGCCTTCCTGGCCAAGCGTAATGCCTTAGCTTAGTTTTGAACTTTGTTAGGCTCGGCCAAAGGGGGAGTTTGCTCTTGAAAGGTCGGCCAGGTCTATGAGAACCGGTCTTACGACTTGGCTGCCGATCTATGAGGGTCGGTCTTTGAGGTCGGCCAGGTCTATGAGGACCGGTCTTGCGACTTGGCTGCCGACCTATGAGGGTCGATCTTCGAGGCTGGCCAGGTCTATGAGGACCGGTCTTACGACTTGGCTGTCGACCTATGAGGGTCGGTCTTCGAGGTCGGCCAGGTCTATGAGGACCGGTCTTACGACTTGGCTGCCGACCTATGAGGGTCGGTCTTCGAGGTCGGCCAGGTCTATGAGGACCGGTCTTACGACTTGGCTGCCGACCTATGAGGGTCGGTCTTCGTGGTCGGCCAGGTCTATGAGGACCGGTCTTATGACTTTGATTTAGGAGCTTGCAAATAGGTTAAGTGGTGGAGAAAGACTTTATTGAATCAAATGTCGGAGCTAAAGCTGAATACAAGCATGCTCAGTTATTGAAAAAACTTCTTCAAATTTTCCGAGTTCCAAGGTCTCGATACCTTCTTGCCCCCCGGAGTCTGCAAGCGATACATGCCAGGGCGAATTTGCTTGGAGACTATGTACGGGCCTTCCCAATTTGGTGCTAACTTTCCTTACTGCCTCGGCTGGGATGCGCTGAGTTTTCTGAGAATGAGGTCTCCTTGACGGAAGTGCCGCTCTTTTACTCTTGAGTCATAGTACTTTGCCGTCCTCTGTTGGTATGCCGCGTTCTGGAGTAGGGCATTTTCCCCAACTTCATCGAGAAAGTCAAGGTTGGCTCTCAGTCCATCTTCATAGGTCTTCTCATCGAAGTTGAACACTCGGTACGATGAGGCCATAATTTCAACCGGGGCGAGGGCTTCAGTCCCATAAGTGAGGCAAAAAGGACTCTCCCTGGTTGGAGTTCTTACTGTCGTCCGATATGCCCATAGGACACTTGGGAGTTCTTCCACCCATCTCCCTTTGGCCTCATCCAACCTTCTCTTAATGCCGGTGAGTAATGTTCAGTTGGACACTTCTACTTGTCCAATTGATTGCGGGTGAGCTACCGAGACGAGTCGGCAGTCAATGTAGAAGTGTTCGCAGAACTTTCGAAAGGCCAGGTTGTTGAATTGTGTGCCATTATCTGTGATGAGTACTTTCGGTAGCCCGAACCGGTAGATGACCTTATCTCAGAAGAATTTCTCCATGTTCTTCTCGGTGATGGTTGCAAGGGGCTCAGCCTCGTCCCACTTGGTGAAGTAATCGATCGCCACTACCACGTACTTTCTGTTTCCCGATGCCGGGGTGAAATCTTCGAGAATGTCCATTCCCCACATAGCGAATGGGATTGGGCTCAGCATTGAGGTCAACTTTGTTGCTGGTCGGCTTGGGATTGGTGCGAATAGTTGACACTTCTCGCACGTCTTCACGTACCTCATGGCCTCTTCTTGCATTCTTGGCCAATAGAATCCTTGTCGAAGTATCTTGTATGCAAGAGCTCGGCCACCCATGTGACTCCCGTATATTCCCTCATGCACCTCGGCTAATGCATACTCGGCCCCCTTTGGTCTAAGGCATCGGAGAAGAGGGGCTGAGATTGCTCTTTTGTAGAGCACTCCGTCGATCATGGCGTACTTGGCAGCTCGGATCTTGACCTTTCTTGCTTCGTCTCGGTTCTCTGGGAGCAGGTTATTCTCCAAGTAGTTGACAATGGGGTCCAACCAGGTCGGCCCGTCCTCTTTAATATGTTTTAC
Organism: Telopea speciosissima; assembly: GCF_018873765.1. Taxonomy (NCBI): domain Eukaryota; kingdom Viridiplantae; phylum Streptophyta; class Magnoliopsida; order Proteales; family Proteaceae; genus Telopea; species Telopea speciosissima. The sequence goes on along the minus strand of NC_057917.1, from coordinate 18,347,286 downwards.
GCTTTCTTCTTGTAAGGAGGGCTTCTCCAAGATTTCTATGTATACTGACCGGCTCAGATATTGGAGGTCGGCCTCGGCCAACCTGGACAAGGAGTCAACCGCGGCGTTCTCTTTTCTCGATATTCGAGTCATCTCAAAGTGCTCGAGTTCGGCAATCAGATCTCGGGCTCGGCTCAGGTAAGCTATCATCCTTTCATCTTTCGCCTCATAGTCTCCGTTGACCTGGTTGACCACGAGTTGGGAGTGTCCTCTCGCCTTTAACCGCTTTATGCACATTGCTTTGCTGACTCGAAGTCCAGCTAGGAGGGCTTCATATTCTGCCTCGTTGTTTGAGGCAAAAAATTTGAACCTCAGGGCATATTGGATCAGAAACCCTTCGGGGCTTACCAGTATCAGGCCGGCCCCGCTTCCTCCAGAGTTGCTTGAGCCGTTGACATTCATGGTCCAAGTAGGGTCGGCCGTAGCCCCGACCTCTTCTACAGTCTTTTCTTCCCCGACCTCAAGGTCGGACCCTGTGCATTCGGCGATGAAGTGGGCAAGGGCTTGTCCTTTTATCATCGTCCTCGGACGATAGCTTATATCGTATTCACTCAGCTCAACCGCCCAGGTAATCAGCCGTCCCGAAACGTCGGGTTTATGCAATATCTTCTTGAGTGGCTGGGCGGTCTGTACCGCGATTGGATGAGCTTGGAAGTACGGCCTTAGTTTCCTTGCGGCCGTAACAAGAGCAAATGCTACTTTCTCGAACCCGGAGTACCTTGTCTCGGCATCGACAAGAACGTGGCTGATGTAGTATATGGGTCTTTGAGTTCGACTTTCTTCCCTGATCAACACCGTGCTGACCGCTACAGGGGTAGCGGCTAAGTAGACTTGAAGATCCTCTTTTGGTTCGGGTCGGCTGAGAAGAGGTGGGTTCTCCAAATATTTCTTCAGCTCTTCAAAAGCTTCCTAGCATTCATCCGACCAGATAAAGTCCTTTGGGTTTCGGATATTCTTGAGGGCTTTAAAGAACGGTAGGCACTTGTCGCCCGATCTCGACATGAATCGTGCCAACGCCGCCACACGTTCGTTTAGCCTCTGTACTTCTTGGATCATTCTTGGAGGGCTCATCTCTTGGATGGCTCTGATTTTTGTCGGATTGGCTTCGATGCCTCTGACAGAGACCATGAAGCCGAGGAACTTTCTCGAGGTCACGCCGAATGCACACTTGGCGGGATTCAGCTTCATTTGGTTCTTCCTCAATACGCCAAAGGCTTCTTCCAGGTCGGCCAAGTGGTGTTCGGCCTTCAAACTTTTCACCAACATGTCGTCCACGTAGACTTCCACGTTTCTTCCGATCTGCTCGCGGAATATATAGTTCACGAGGCGCTGGTATGTCGCTCTGGCATTTTTTAATCCGAACGGCATGACCTTGTAGCAAAAATTTTCTTGGTCAGTTCAGAATGCCGTGTATGACTCGTCCTCCTTATGCATCATGATTTGGTTGTAGCCGGAATACGCGTCCATGAAACTCAGCATCTCGTGACCTGCCGTGGTGTCAATCAAGAGGTCGATTCGAGGTAGCGGGTACTCATCTTTTGGACAAGCCTTGTTGAGATCGGTGTAGTCGACACACATTCTCCACTTCCTGTTCGGTTTGGGGACCATGACGACGTTAGCCAACCAGGTCGGGAATTTTTCTTCTCGGATGAACCCTGATCGGCAAAGCTTCTCCACCTCTTCTTTGATCGCGGTTTGTCGATCAAGTGCGTAGTTCCTTCTCTTCTGCCGGATTGGTTTTCGACCTGGATCTACGTGTTACCGGTGCTCAGCTATATGCCTGGGTATGCCCGTCATGTCGGCAGCCGACTAGGCAAAGACATCGGCGTTCGCCTTTAAGAAAACTTCGAGCTGATTCCTTTGATTTTCATTTAGTAATGATCCGAGCTGGACCACCTTTGTTGGGTCATCTTCGCTGAGATGAAGTGGGGTCAGGTCTTCCACGGGTCATCCTCTCCTCTCGATAAGCTCATCCCGCTGATCCTCGGGGAGGTGCTCGACTCACATTGCCATTCCTCGGACATTACCCTTATTTTGCTTGACGAAAGTAGCGTAGCACTCCCGGGCCTTCTTCTGGTCGCCTCGGACCTCACCGACACCGTTCTCAGTGGGGAACTTCATCTTCAAGTGTGTCGGGGAGATGATGGCTTAGAGAGCGGTCAATGAAGGACGACCGAGTATGGCGTTGAAAGCCACTACCGACCGTACCACCATGAATTTTACTTGAATCGTCACCTGGCATGGAGCTTGCCCAATCATGACCAGCAGGTCGATTGAGCCTTTGATGGTCACGACAGCTCCCGAGAACCCGTGAAGTGAGGTGCCTTCCGGCTTGAGCGCTTCGTCGCCGAAGCCAAATTGTCGGTATGCTTCTAGTGACATAAGGTCCACAGATGCATCGGTATCAACCAATACACGGTGTACGGGTCTGTTCGTAATTTCTACCTACACCACTAAAGCATCATCATGAGGTAAACTTATACCTTCGAGGTCGGCCTCGGTAAAGGAGATCGTCGCGGCTGGCTTGAGTTTCTTGGCGGGCATCTCGGCAACTCCGATGAACCGCGGGTTTGCCTTAGCCTTTCGAGGATAGTGTATATGGGGGCTCCCTTGTCCCTGCTCGGCCCGGACCCGTCCTCTTTCTTCTCAGCTCGGACTTTATCTTCCTCTCGTTCGACTCGCCTATTGTCGGGCCTCGGCTCGGCTCTTCGTTGATCCCGCTCTTCAGGCCGCCGACCCCCACGATCTTCTCGGCCTCCTTTGACATATCACTTCAAATGGCCCGCTTTTATCAGCTCTTTGATTTCTCTTTTTAGCTGGTAGTAATCCTCGGTGTCGTGACCGGTGTCCTTGTGGAACTGACAATATTTATTGGGATTCCGAGATGACCCCGCTTGCATCGACCGGGGTCGGCGGATGTACCCCCCTTTCCTGTATTTGCATCAAGATCTCCTTGCGCGAGGTGTTCAGTGGAGTGTAGTCAGGGCTCCGAGCTCGGTTAGACTTGTCAGCTCAGCGATCCGTCCTGGGCCGTTTGTCTTCCCTACGGTCTTCTATTGTCGGCCTTTTCTTGTCAGGCCGGCCTTCGTTTCCCTTCCGGGCCTGGAGGACCTCGGCCATATTTGCAAATTCATTGCATCTCTCTAAGAGCTCGGCCAGGTTTCTGGTCTGCTTTCGGGCCAAGTCCTTGATGAGGTCCATGTCGGCCAATCCATTGCTCATAGCCGTATGGGTCGTGGCCTCATCCAAATCCTTGATATCTAAGGATTCCTTGTTGAAGCGGGAGACGAATGCTCGGATCGATTCGTCGGGCCTTTGCTTCACGCTGAGGAGGTTGACTATTGTCTTCTTGTGTTTCATACTGCTCTGGAAGCTCGTGACGAATGCTCGACAGAGTTGAGCGAAGCTTTTTATAGAGTTCGGCGGCAACTAGGAGAACCATGAGGTCGCCGCACCCTTGAGGGATGCGGGGAAGGCTCGACAAGAAATGATCTCGGTTCCCCCGTACATGGTCATCATCGCATTAAAGTAGTTGATGTGATTGGTCGGGTCGGTCGTCCCGTCATATCGGTCGAACGGGGGAGGTTTGAACCCTTTTGGTAGCGGCGCGGTCATGATCTCGAGAGGATATGGGTGTCGCCCGACCAACGAATAGGTATCCGGGTCGCTTGTTTCCTCAACCCCTCCACTTGCTCCGCCAAGTCTCGTAGCTGCCTCTCCAGCTCTGTTTCAGGTGCTCGGCCAACCGGCTCCTCTGCCCGGGGTCGGTAGGGTCGGCCGTCCCGTTGTGGTCGACCATTCTGGTCAGCTCGATCCTCACCGTCCTTCCTTGTTCTTCTTTCCTCCTGGAAGTTGGACCCACGGGGGCTCCCCTGCTGTTCTTCTCAGGCAGGCGAGCCTTGACGCCGAGGATTATGACGAGATCCTTCTCCTTGTCTCGCAGCGCGTCGTTCATTCAGCTCTTTCCCTTGTTCTCGGACTCTTCTCTGCTATTCGTCCTCTTTGAGCCGTCCAGAAAATACCGACCTCCTCGCTACCGAGCCGGCTGGTTATTTTTCCTGCCCTGTTCGCGGGCTTTGGCGATGCTCTTGCTCATCCCGCCGAGCTCCTCTACTAGGGCGTGGAGGTGGAGTCTTCTGATGAGACGGGTGTGAGGACGCAGCTCGGCTAGGCTCGGCCCTACGCCGGCCACCATTTTACTATATGTTCCTCTCTGCGCGGACCGGAGCTGGAGGGGGCGCGGCCAGTGGTTGGCCCATCAGCCCGCCTCGGGTCATCTGGTTCATGAAGGTGCGCAGCATCTTGTTGGTGTGGAGCATCTGCAACTGCAAGTCCATAACCTGTCGATTATTTGCCGGGGCTTCGAGGTCCAAATTCTCCTGCAAGGGTGGCGCCGCTGGTAGGCCCATCCCGTCCAAGCTTAGCTCGGCCTGTATCCGGCCAGCCGCGGCCGTGGTTAGCACCGCTCCCCCATTCCCGCCCTCCGGTGGGGGAATGGTGCCCGTGATGGGCTGCGCACCCCCTGCCCGAGGGGGTCTTCTGTTTATCCCCTGCCAAGAGGCTTCAGGGGGCGGTGATCGCCTCGTCTGCCCAACGGGTTGCGGCTCGTCCGTTCGGGAAGTCGAGCCATGCTGCCCTGACCTCGTGTGCACCATTATTATTGCTCTTGGAATTGGTAGAAACGACGATGCTTGCTGATGTCGTTCCCACAGACGGCGCCAAATCTGTTGCGTGTGAAAACCTTCGATGCTTGGTTCGCCTACGGATGAGCCTGCAAAAACCAAGCAATGAGCACAAGAGAACCGGTGTGGCTCCGGCCTGGGACTCTCCGATGCTCAAGTCAGGTCTCCAATGCAACAGCGTAACTGCGTAGTAAAAAGCCAGATGATCAATGGTGTTCCATACCTGGGTATTTATAGAGTAAGGAGGAGATGAGGCGGTTGGGAGAGTCCTAGTATGGTAGGAGTCCTTCTTTTGGAAGGTTCTCTCGCGTAGAGCGGAGTGGAGAGCTATTTTCGGGGTCGGACTCTTATTAAGGTAAGAGTCCATGTAGAGTGCGATTCCGTGTTGCGCTGGGATCGTGGCTTGATCCTTATCCCGTGATTCTCGGGATGCACTGACGTGGCCTGGAGATCCACGGTGGGGTGCTATGGAAGCTTCAGTGGAGGAGGGCTCGGCCTCGGAGGTTGGCCCAGGGGGTCGGCAGAGGAGGTTGGCAAGGGAGGTCGGCAAGGGAGTCTACGGCTGACCTGTATGAGCTCGGCTTCATCCACCGGCTAGCTTGCTCGAATCTAGCTCTGTCATGTGACTTATCGGAGATGGGGTCAGCCCGGTCTCCGGCTCGGCCCAACTCGATTCTCGGACTGAGGTCGGGTCGGCATGTGGCAGCCTCTGATAGGTGGGGTGTTTTATGCCTCATTAGTCGCCTAGTCTTCGTGTCACCGCCTCGTTTGATTATATTTTGAAGGGACCCAACACTCTGTTTGAAGCCTTTAACTTGTAGGTCGCCTTCATAGCTCGCCCTTATTCGAGTTTTTAAATGGAATTCCATCAAGATCAGCATAAATATTTCAAAACCAGACAACCATCACTAGTGTCGAAAACCCTTACAATTTTCATATAGAATTAGGGCTTTACTAGTTGGCATTCTTCCATATTTGTTGTCGGCTTTATTATTTTCTTCTTGAATACAAGAATCATCCGGGGGTGGGGTAGTAGTGTGATCTCCTCTGGTTGACACTTCGAATCTCTGGTAACAATGAACAAAGCCTGATTGACTGGAAGTCTCAAACGCCGTTTAGGGTAGGAAAAAAGGGGAGTTGCAAGACTTTTGGATTTGAAGAAAGAAATGGGAAAAATTATAACAAATTACCGTTTTGATTCATGGAGACACAGAAAATCTCTTCATATATCACTCGAACTATATAATCATAATTATATGGGCTTTGGATCCATTTCTTCAAAAATTCACCAACATAAAATTGTAAAAATTTATTATGCATAAGTAGTTACCAAACGATTTCTCATTCTACACTCTATTGTGTCTAATGGTTATCAAACAGTTTTCATTCTTACCAAAAAAAAAAAAAGTATTAATTTTTTATAATTTTTTTATTAATGATTTTTTAAAAATAAGTCCTAAACAAAAAGAAGGCCAAATATTCTTTGTGCCGGTGGCACAAGCCTTTGTTAGTAAGTTCGAGAATGACAATTGAATGAGAACGGATACGTTTAGCAATTAAACGGACTAGATAGCAATAATACTTTTAAAAAATTCGACATAATAAAACGCATACGGCAATAATACGATCGATTTATAAGAAAAAATACGAGCATATATTCACTATGTAATAGACATGCACCAACTAATAAACAAAATAATAACATATAGACAATGATTTTATCAAAAAGAAACCTCACAACTAAAATAAACACAATATAATATCCCCTATTACATCTCATAAGATTATCATTTAACAAATCAAAATATCAATAAAAGTATCTCATTAGACATAAAATAATAATAATAATAACAATAGGACATAACGTGTTCTAGAAATCATCTCTAAGATGAGCTCACATCAATGAACTCATCTCTACGATGAACTAACATCACCAATGGAAGTTCATGTACCTTGGTAGCAGGTTAAAAATTTATATAGTCATATGTAGAGCTCAGATGACCTGCTGCCAAGCTTGTGCTTAATGGTCTACTACTTCTCAGGACATTAGAATTATAGTCAATGATCAATTGCATCAAATAACAGTTTTGTCAACTCATGTTACTCGAATCATATTTGTTTATGAAAAATTTGTTCCGTAAATTAAACCACACAAAGATGAAGCTAAAAAAAAAAAAACAAAAAAACAAAAAAACAAAACAAAACAAAAAATAAGAAGAGGAATAAAAGAGACGAAGAAGAGAGAGCCTCAGATTGAGTGTTCCCACCACTGCAACCGTTTGGCGAATGGAGATGGAGAAGAAGAAGAGGAACAAAGCTTATCAACCTCTGCAATCACCGACTTACCCAGCTGCTCACCAACCACTTGAATTGAAATGGGAACCGATAATAGGAAGGGGGCAGGGGTATTCAACCTCAAAAGGAAGTCTAGCCGGGCACCTGAATTGAAATGAGAACAGAGATGAAGACGAATGGAATGGGGGTAGTCGGCGGCTAGGGTTCGAAGAGAAGAAGACCAAAATCGTATTATGCGAGGGTTTTGTTTTGCGTTTTTTCTTCTCTAAGTTTTGAGTTTTTTTTTTTTTAATTTTCACAAAACTAAACTAAAGTTAAAAAGTATTAAAGTGGTTAATTCGTGTTTAATATGTGTATAATACGGGTGCACTTACAAAGTGAGTATTTTATCATATATATGAAAACATACGGTAAAAACACGTTTTTTTGAATTAAAAGTTTGGACACGCGTATAATATGCGAACTTACTAACTAAGACGCAGACTATGCCCAGACACATGGGGTTGGGCAAAATGACCACCCTACCCCCCTTGAATGGCAAGCCCATGTGTCTGGGCACAGAGCCATTCAAGGGGGCAAGGTGATCATTTCACCCACCCCCATGTGTCTGGGCGCAGCTTGGTCTCGGTGGATCCAGATCTTCTACGGCACGGGCTGCCCGTCCTGTCGTGCTGCGCAGACACAAGGCGGTGCACATTGATCGCCTTACCCCTGCCCAAGCGCCTTGCCCAAGTGGGGGTAAGGCGATCATTGCGTGTGGCCCTGTGTTTGTGTAGCACAAAAAGGACAGGGCAGCGCACCATAGAAGATCTGTGTTGGACCCAGCAGAGTGAACATTTGACCAAAGAAAATATGATACCAAAAAGACCCTTAGACTTGTAAAGCCTCTACTATACACAGATTTTTTTGCTCATGCGCAAGCGCAAATGCTTCGATGCGCACTGATGCGAAATGCGCAGACCCCACCCACGTCCGTGTGTACTCACCTAACTTTCGAAGCGATTGCCTAGCAGACTCGAAATAATGACTTTGAAAAAGTCGATCGATCGAGAGAGAAGACTGAGGAAATCCTGAATAATTGATCAAAAATCTTACTTTTTTGGTTATTCCACCCATTGGATTCTTGAATCATAGAGTAGATCATCTTCCTCAGTACCTCACAATCAAAAAAATTTCGATCCTCTCATCCTCTGCTAAGTCTTAGACCTTACTTTTCATTTTAGTTAATTTCAAAATCTTCCACCATTTCATTTACTGGACTCTTCTCTGTTGTTAACATCTCTCTTTAATTTTTGACGTTTTATGATTGCATATTTCAGCACTTTCGTTCCTTCAATGCCCATCGTTTCAATACTCAATTTTTGGAAATTCTTTCTTTCCAGTTTCGATCTCTCTTTTTCAAAATTCAAACCTAGAAATTTGCGCCAGGTTTCTTCGATCCAAAAACTCTCTCTCTCTCTCTCTCGCTCGCCGCTTTCCTTTTACTGAATTCGTGAAGGCACATCTGGGAATCAGAAGCTGCAATTCAGGACATATCTTGATGGAGGTTACACTGAAAGTTTAACAAGTTTAAGGACAGATGGGTGTCCCCTTTGTTTATTTTTCTGGTAGTATTTCTAACTGTTGGTACGTCCCTTTGATGAAAATTGTCTTGATATAATTTAAGATAGATTCGTTTGTTTCCTCTTTAATTTTCATTGTTTGCGGAACTTTTCTCGTTTCTGATGATTCCAAACATGGTTTGCTTAAGTTCTTCTCATTGTGCGCATGTTTATTTCAGATAATGTAGACAAGAAGAGGGATAAACTTCATGTCACACATAATAGACGTATTTGGAGTGTTCCTTAATATGAAATCAATCCTATGATAATCTATGTGGTATCTTTTGCAGTACAAACGAAAATTGAGACTGAGTTAAAGAGGTGGGTTTTTTTTTTTTTTTCCTGTTGGGGGGGGGGGGGGGGAGAGGATAAGGGCGATGGTTTTAGGAAAAATTAATGTTAGGAAACTTAGAATAGTGTTTGGAGAGAAGAATGTGCAAGGTAAGGTAACACATGTCAGTTTAAAGGATCGTTAAGGGAGAACTAAATGAAGGTTTTAGGACTTATTGGCGTGGAATTCTGGCTTAGGCATTGTTTCTGGTGTTGAAATAGAGGTTCCAGGCAGATGGTTGGCAGGAAGCTAGGGTAAAAAGAGGGTTCTAGAAGTTAAAGACCAAAGCTTACAGCTTTCTAAACGATCTGTTTTATTATGGCCTTTTGGTGACTCTTTGAGCAGACTTTTTATGCACAAGGTTGAAATATTACGGTTGAGTATATGTGTGGTTCCTATTCCAGTAAGCATTGGTCATAGGTTAGTTGATTTTCTTTAATTCAAGGGGGGGGGGCTGCATGATGAGTAATTGAATATCCTAAAGTCCTTGAGGGCTTTGCAAATTCTATTCTATTGGTCTTCCATCCTTGAGGTGTTCAAAGTCACCTTGTAATATTGTATGCAAAAGCTTAGCGATCATTGGAGTCTCACCTTCCAGCTATTGATAAATTAAATAGAGGCTATGGTCAAACACCACAGTTAAGAAATTACGCTGCAAGGAGAGCCATGTGGAAGTGCCCCCTCCCCTGGGCGTTCTCAACTTCAACCCACTTGAGCATGTCTTGGGATTATTGTAAAATGTCATTCTTTCAGACTTTCTCCAATTGATTGACACACCGTTATTTTTGTGCCTCCTTGACTATGCCTGCTTTTCTCTCTCTGTCCTGGTTGTGCCATTGCAGTCTATGGATGAGGGACCTTGATGGTTGTCTCTTACAATGGAATGGTTAATGGGTGAGAAAACTCTCAAGGACTAATGTAGTCCTAGATAGGTAGGAGACCTACTAGGAGCCAAACAACAAGATCAAACAACATAAGGGGCTGCTGGTTCGAATGGACAGCACTAGGATTTTGGTCAATTCCTAGGGTTTGGGTTGGATATTGGGAAAGGGGTTTATAGGGTATTAATGGGCAGATCTAGGGGGTCAATATGGTATTAAAAGATTAGGGGTTGGATGAGTTTTGAAATTCTGTAATTCTGGACAGAATTGGATTTAGGGTTTTAATGGAGGTTAGGGTTTGATGGATGGAGGGGAGTTTGGACTAGGTCTAATGAAGGGGAATGGCTGGACAGATTAGAAGAAGAAGGTTTGAAATCAAATCTCAGATTGAAACTTACTGGATTTGCAGAGATCTTCAATGGTAGCAACTTTGAAGATGAACAATGGGGTCTCCCGATCTACAAGATGCAAGGAGATAAGTAGCAGCCTTCCCGATCTTCACAATGCAAGGAGTCGATTGGAGATCCACCAATCCCTTCACCTTGATATTACTCACAAGACAACCTTGATATTACTCACAAGGCACACTCACAATGGAGCAAAGGCAGCAACAAAGGCAGCAAGCATAAGGTTGAGTTTTTATTAATCAAAATTCGTGTACAATGCTGGCCTCCCTTACAAACTTATATAGAAGACTCAAAAATAGACTTAGACACTAAAAAAGAATGGCCTAACCTTAACCCTAACCTATTAAGCAACTTAAACTGACTAGGAAACTCAAATAGACTCAAAATAGAGTCCTAATGACTTAAAACAACTTAAACTACTTAAAATAAAGAAGATTCCCTAGTAGCCAATAGGATATAAGAACCTCTTAGCCAATAGGATCACTTCACTTAAATTAGACCAATTGAACCAATTGAACCAATTGGATGCAGCCAATTTAAACCGGTTCAATTAAAAACACAAAATAAAAACTAAGTATTGGGCTAATCCCGTATGCAACCTATATACCCCTATTTCAGGCCCACTAAAGTGGCCTAATACATAGAAAACCCTTGGGAACAAAGGCCCAACATATATATATCCCAACCCTACACTTATTCCCAATGAAACAAGCCCTATTTGATGATGAATCTGCATCAAGGACTGTCAAATTCCTTCTTGATGGCATTTTGACTAGGAAATTTGGAGTGGTTTTCATATAAAAATGCTTTTTTGGCCTTATTCCTTTAACTAAAATTCAGATGGTTAGATTTACAGAGGGGAATTCTGAAGGTAATACACATCGTTTTGGATTTTTGCAGCATTGTTTTCTGGATATGTGAAGGCATCAATCAATGAGGATTTAGGAATTGGAAGCTTTTGAACTATTAAGTTGCTGTTGATGAAAGATTCTAATGTGGGACTAGAGTTGAGAAAACCCTAATCCTCTATGGTCCCAGTCTCCATTTAACTTCTCACCCTCTAACAACTACGACAAATCCTAATCAATATTAATGGAGTTACAAAGTGATAGTGGAGTGTAGAGGGGAAGGCGATTTAGGTTCAAAAGACAAACTTAATTTAGGAATTGGGGGATGCCATGGGAGAGATCAAATATCTAAAGAACTATGCACTCAAATCAATGTTTCTTGAAAGAATTGAATACTAGGAGAAACCTAACATGTAGTTGGGGTGGGAGTGATTTCTATCACTTCCATATGTGGCTGGCTGGTATGACATGTGAGTTTTAAACTGAAACCAACTTTTTGACGAAGAACATTTTGTGGTGGTAATATAGTAAAGATTGGCAAATGAGAAATCAAAGAAATCTCTATTAAAAAGACAAGAAAGTGTTATTTATGTTAAAATGATATCATAGGTCAGAATCTGGCATATTTTTTCTGCTCTGGAAGAGTGAGGGATGTACTTTACAATTATCAGCCAGACAGGTAATGTGACTCGTAACTTGGTCGTTAACTTTTGGAAAAGGTCCAGGTGTCTCTTACTTGAGTGCTGGCTGGCTCCTGCTTTAGACTATGTGAGAATGTCCCAATAATCAGTGCCTCAAGAATATCTCTTAGTAACCTTGTGTTAGGATAGGTAGACCTAATTAAAGAGGTCTTCAAACCTTTGAATGACAATTGGAAGGCCATCCATAGTTGGCATCCTCAGGATTTGAAATAGTTGGTGTTAGGCTTTGTGCCTTGAGCACAAGGCACCCTTGAGGAAGAACAGATCTTAAATGAGCCCTTGTATGTTCAGGTCCTCACCGGAGCCTTGGTACCTTGTTTGATGTGACATGCCTTGCGTCATAACTTCCAAGGCATCTTATTGAAGGGGTTAACCTTCAGTGCTAAATGTTGATATATTTCAACCAAAATATAACAGCATGCTCCACCATCCAAACCAGCGGTGGAAATGGTTCAGCTTCAACTGAGAGAACTCCAACATGAGAAGCTAACCATGCTTGGAATTTGGGTTTTGAATTGCTACTAATAGTTCTCTGAAGCCCAGGTAATAGGAAGTTCACTCAATGATCTATTTAACAGAATAATTTTCTGATGGGTATTGTTGGTGGAAAGGGAAAATTCTGACTCACTCGCAGAAAGTGATCTCACTACAGGGAAGGTAGTAGTTCTAGGGTTTTATTCATCCCTTGGGTTGAGTATTAACATAGCAACGATGGGTTACCGGATAAGGTTGGAGAGTTTAACAGGTGATAGTTGCTGCCCCAAAACTACTGCTATCGAGAACAACCAGCAGCAATACACAGTACAGTAATGTAAAGGAACAGAATAGGAAGTCAGAAATAAAGTGAGAATAACGGGAGGGAGAGGAGAATAGTACCTGAGTTGCAGAAAGGACTCAAAATCGCAGAAGAGAAGGAGAGGGGGGAAGGGGGAATCGACCAACCTGGCCGCACTTGACTCAAAACCTGCGAGATAATTTCAAACGTCAACTCAATTTTCCATTCAATTCAACTCTATCATATGTGCTTACATTACATATAAGTAAAAGAAACTCAACTCAATATGGAAACCTATTCAAGTAGGAAATAAACTCAAATAAGGAAACTACCAAATAACTGCTACATAATATACCCACCATTATAAAATATAAGATTGCTGCTATGTAAACTACGAGCCCCCTTTTGACCAAAAAACTAGATTGGGCCAGTTGAGTCTCGGCTTGGGTCTCCAAAGTGGGTCATTCTGGTCCAACCAGCCTAAAGCAACTGCATCAAAATATATATATCTTTTTAATAAATATGTTGTTGTATTTTCTCACAAATATATTGCATTGTTTTACTCTTTTGGATTTTACATAAATAAGATTACAAATACATAATGTTTGAAGAAGAAAACCATAGACTGCTTATTTTTGGAGGGGGTATATACTGCTAAAGGATAACATATATATTCTCACCTTTATCATATACTTCTCATTTTTTAGCATCATATATAAATTTATAAAAAAAAATTATGGGAAAAAGTTAAAACAGAATCAACATATGTCTTTAGACTAATGTTCCTTGCTGTTCCAAAAACATGACAATGTTTGTCGCTACCACTTTGATCTCTTAGAACCATTTTTAGGTGTATGTTGATGCTTATTCTATTTTCCATCAATTTCATTATGTTTCCATCATTTCCAAATATTTTTGAACTTGTTGATATAATTTAGATGAAATGCTTTTATTTCCACAGGGACCAAAATATAGACTGAAACAAACCTTCGATTCATTGGGACAACTTCCTAAGAAGTTGTTAGATAGAAGACCTGCTATGCAGCTGCGTTCACCCATCATTACTCTAGCAGAACCCAAGTGCCCAATCCACAAGCCATAACTCCTTGAGACTTATAAGTCCAAACCATTCTTGGATGGAAAAGACATGTGATTAACAATAATAATTGAAGGTTGATTGCCCTAGAGTAGCTTTTTGCCTCTCTTCTTTTCATTATTCTCTAGTATGTTACGCTGGGGTCTGAGACATTTGTTGGTATTATCTATATCGTCTTATACTCTATATGGAAGCCAACATATGTGCAATTCTTTGGTCTTCACTCTTCAGGTTTTGTTGAGAACAAATAGCAAGTGCTTCCATGTATTTGGTTATATGGATTATGCGGGAAAAAAATTTGTATCGAAGCACTTTAGGAGGTGGCTTGCCCAGCTGGTATGGTGTGCCTGAGGTGTTTTAATGGGCAAGGTTACAAATTTCGGATGTTGACGGAATTCAGACCCCTGGCAACGCCGAAATGATGAAATCCCACCAAAATTTTGTGCATTGTGGTGAAAATACAGAAATGGCCATTTTGATGCCCAAAAAGTGGAATTTTGCCCTGAATTTTCAAGTGCCTGTTTAAGCATGATTACACATGTTTGAATCATTAGATTTGGGGGTGGGTGGGAACACCCAAAGTGATAGTTTGGCTTCAGACCCTAGGTTGCTAGTGTATAGAATATAAAATATTGAACACCCAACTAATATATATTTATTCTATTTTTTGAAAAAATTCATGGGGCAAAAGTTCTGTGTACAGCTGTGCACGCTTGCACGGTCGTGCCTCCCACTCACAATGGGGGTCGAAATGACCATATGGCCCCCCTATTTTATGCATCATAACCCTCTCTTCCTTGTGCGGCTGTGCATGAAAACCGCCCCCAAATTCATTTTAAGAAAAGGGGGGTTTACCTTCAAATCAAAATATGTCCAATGTTGCTCAAATCCACCCAAATCTTGAAGCGGATGCTCCAAAGTCGACTGCCAAGCTTTGATCCAGCAGTTAAGCAAATGCTTTTGGCAAAACATCAGGGTTTCCAGATCTCGCAAGCAAAATTTACGAGGGGCTCGAAATTTGGGTTTTATATAAGAGGTTTGTATCATTTCACTGAAATGTGGAAGTCTTGTTAATTCACGTGTCCTTTCGTTTCAGTTCTATCCAAACCACAACATTTTGCTGAAATTTCGAACCATGCTAATGAGGACAAAAGTGGAATCATGTCCACAGGCCCAGGTGCACAGGGGTGAATTATGTCATCCTATTAAAGAGGGAGTAGATGGTTTGTGCATAATGACCTATTGATGTTTCAAATTGGATCACACTACTGATCACTGGCTAATCAGCAGCTTGCGCACAATGTCAGCTTCTGAGTTATACTCGGAGCATGATTGAGTATTCCCCATAAAGTTCTGTAGTTATAACTGTTGCATAAGGTCTGATTTGAAATAGTGCCATGTTAACGTCTCTTATGGATTAGCAGTGACCTATATCTCAATCTTATGATCTTACTGATTGAATCTATTGTTTTCTAAGTGAACTTGCAGATTTAAGGGTATCCTTGTAAGTTCAAAGAAATCAACAGACAACATACCCATCCTGCACAGCAGATCTACCAGCTAAATACAGCGGCAGTTCTAATTGACTGTATCATCGTGATAGTCTTGAGTGTGTGCATACTCTGCCAGATGCTAATTGGTTGACTAGTTCATATTCAGTTTCAGTTATATTGATCTCAAGTAGGTTTTCATGTTTTTGTCTTATTTTCTGTTTCCATTTCCACATTTGTCCTTTGTAAATCCTTATGGTATTCACTCATTCTTTCTTTCTATCCAGTTCCACATGGATGCAGAATCACATAGTATTTCCCAGGAGTCGGAGTTCACAGAGCTTGCCCCAATGAACAGTGTAGTAGTTCACCATTTTGACCAGCTGGAGGGACATTGTGCCCTATGCAGGAGAATCTTTTCTCCAGATGATGAAGTTAATGAGGGCTTTGAAACAGATAGCCTGTGCGGGGACTGTAAGCGTATGTTTCTTGAAGATATTGACACAAACATACGAGATTCTCATCATAGTAGTTCAGAAGGGGGAAGAGCTGGGTACAGCAGGAGTTCCGAGTCTGCTGAGGATCTGTTTTCGCAACAGTTCTCTCATCTGATTAATTTGGTCAGGCAAAATCAGTATTCTGTCCCCATTTCTTCCTTGGAACATGAGGTTCAACTTACTGATGGTGATACTGCCACAAGGGTGGTGCAGCGTACAAGCTCACGAACTACTCCAAGTGGGTCTAGGAGATGGAGGAGAGTGCTGTCTGACAATGAAAGTGAAGTTTTTGATAACTTGGATTCTGTTTTTGGGGAGAGTGAATCCAATGTAAGCTTTAGTGGATATGGAGCTTTCCATTCTGAGAGTGATGCAATTTCTTTCAGTGCTTACGGTGGGGAATCAGATGCTTCCGTGGATGGTCATGGTTTACTGGATAGAGAGATGTTCATCCAACCAGGTGATGGAAGTGATATTGACAGTGATACTGATATAGACCCAATGCATGCTGGACTAAACCAATGGAATTTAGATGACCCAGAAGATGGTGAATGGGAAGAAGCTGATGCTGAGGGAAGCACTGTTGAGACTACTGAAGCAGAAGGTTGGATCCAAGATGCTCTCATTAGGAGTCCAATTGAAAATAATGGCCCCATAAACTGGCTGAGAGGGATTCAGTCGCCTGAAAGTGGGGGATTGATTCATTGGAGAATCCGTCAAAGTAGACGTACATACATCCCTGACGTCTTCACAAACTTGGAGGATGATTCAGAGGTACAACCCTACTACATAGGGAATCCCGGTGACTATCTTGATACAAGAGGCTTTGAAGAACTTCTCGAGCAACTTGCAGAGACTGACGGCTTCAGACGAGGGGCACCTCCAGCATCTGCAAACTTTGTGGAATGTCTACCTCTCATGGTCATAAATAAGGAACATGAGAAGCATGGGAGTTTGGTCTGTGCAGTGTGCAAAGATTCCATACCCATTGGTACTGAAGCTAACCAACTCCCCTGCATGCACCTGTACCATCCTAACTGTATCTTGCCGTGGTTGAGTGCTAGGAACTCATGCCCTCTTTGTCGTTTTGAGCTTCCAACTGATGACAAGGATTATGAGGATGGGAAGCACAACACTGTTAGTAGAGTAGGAATTCATGAGATCCAGCCTCAGGACCAAGGCAATGAAAGTTCCTCTGATATCTCCAGTGATTCTGAGACGGATGAACAAAGTGATATTAGTAATGGAAGAACTGAGAGAGGAGAATTGGTCAGTGGAGAATATGCTACTGATACCTCTGGGAGGGAGAGAAGAAGAGGAGGGTGGTTTTTCTTTGCTGCGGCTCCAATTGTCAGCCTTGTTGGTATTGTTCTTGTTTTGTGGTTCCGGAACCCTCTTGTGGAGAGAAGAGGAACAAGAGGACGTTGTGCCTTCCCTGAGCAGGTTCAGCAACATGTTGGTAGGACCCCTATGCATGAGCAGAGAGGGAATAGGAGCAGGAGATGGTGGCCATTCTTCTAGTAAGTTTTGTGAGTAAAGCTTTATTTGGCCTGGGATCACTGATTGCCAAATATATATATTTTTAATGCCGGTTGGGGTTAGTTATTTGATTTGCATCCATAACGTTCAGATTGAGGTTTTCTGTGTCTTCTTCTGTCATGTATTTATATTGTGTGGGAGGAAGCTTCAACCGTTTTGGTTCTTATGGAGTTGGACCACTCTCTCTCCTGTTTGTGTATCCATTTTCTCAAGTGTTTGTGTATATATTCTCAATCAATGACACATCAAAAACTCTCTTAAGAGTTGGGACAAAGCTCCGAAAGCATTGCTGATGGTAAGTATTGTTAATGAAGGGAATAAGAAAACCACTAAAATGCAGGAATGCGCCCACAGTGATTGCTTCCGTGCACGAATGCTGTGGGCCTAACTGTTCGGGGGGGATCAATGGGATTGTACCCCCAGTGGCACTTGGCATTTCTTTCCCTAGTTGATACAGCCGGTTGCATCAAAACGTAATATATACCACTTCTGGCTTTGGCACCATGGCTATAAATATTGGTATCATGATAAAGTATCGGTTTTGGCCGATACCAATAGTTGCCAATATCTTATCCTTGCAAAGGGCCTCTACTTCCTCTTTAGGTAAGAACTCTGTTTGGTCCTACCTTTGGAAGTGTAATGCTCATCTAAAATTCATACTTTTTTGTGGCGCTTGTTAAAAAAGGCCTTTGTACCAGATCAATTTCGAAACGAGTTCTTCCCATGGAGGACCTCAGCTTCTTTTGCAATATGGAACCGGAAACAGAGTGGCATCTGTTCCGCTCCTGTAACTTTTCAAAGAGAATCTAGGTAACTAACAGGTATATTGGGGTTGCAAACTGATTATCTACAAGGAGGAACTGAAATGTTAATCAACTTCTGTAGTTATTCCGGTTTGGCAAAAACCGACCTCTGTTTGTATGTATATATATTTTTATTAATTACCGGGTTATTTCCAAATGTCCCCCTGAAAATGGCCAAACTTACAGTCGCCCCCCTGAACTTTTACTAATTCCACTTGTACCCCTGCTTTCCAAACTAAGTACCACTATAGTCCCCGCCGTTAGACAGAGACGTTATGTTATAATGGATCTTAGTTTTTTAACATTGATGGACCATTCTGCCCCTTGATAGGGTAGAATGACAAAAATGCCCCTATTTGAAAAAAAAAATAAAAACCCCCTGCAACTCATCTTCCCCAAATCGATTTGCTTCCAAAAAAAATTGTATCTTTCTGCAAAGGTTGCCTTCATATCTATTTTTTTTATATTTATATCTTAACAATTTGGGAAATTAGTGTTAAGCAAATATTTGAAAATAAGGTGATAAGCAAATTTGGCTTTGTATATAACATATAAAATAGATGGATAGAAAGATGATATGGCTTAGCAAATGACTTACAAAATGTTGTCCTCCTGATTCATGGGAAAAAGAACGCTACATGGTCATGTGGCTCATGCACTCGGACATAAGAGCTCGTAAAAGTACCGCTTTGCCACATAAAATAAAAAATTGTATCTATGTTGATGTCCCTATATACACTTTTATTGACCCCTAAGCTTTTGTATACGTTACACGATTAGGCAACAATCTCTTGCCCATGATTTAATTACTTGCCTCCACAATCTCCTTATTTGAGCTATGCATGTGGACACTAATTTGGACATTTTCAATTATTAAAGTGATAGAATTACCCTTCGGTTTAAGCTGCCAAAGCCTTTCTTTTTTCCAAACATTGGCTTGTCACATTTCCACGTGATTTCTTGGCTGCAAATTCACGAACGCTCTGGTCTGATTTGAAGGAAAGTGAAAAGGAGAGTAAATAACATTAAAACAACCAACTAAAGCAAAAATTCTACATTATTATTAAAAACGAGTTTGGGAAGGTGGCAGGAGCCTCGTGCATTGGGTACATCTTTTTTTATTTTTTTTAGGGGCGTTGTTCTCTGTGCCGTAGCGCAGCTTGTGCCCAGGCACATGGGGGTGGGTGCAATGACCACCTTGCCTCCCTGCACATGCTACCCATGTGCCTGGGTGCAGGCTGTGCTGCAGCCCAGAAAACATTCTCCCTTTTTAGTAGCAGCATTCTACTTAATATTTTTCACATGGCGATCCATCTGACCCTCAAATTGATGCACCAGTTAACCTCACTTTATCTATCAATAAAATTTCAATATTTCATGCATTGAGAAAAAGCAATTCACGCGAATAATTGAAATGTAATTTAGCCACATGATAGGATTTGACAAATGACTAATCTAAGAAAGACTTTAACTATCTATACAACTGGAATTTGCCACATCTTGATCAACATAGCTCAAAAAAAATACTATGATTAAATCATGACTTAAAATACTAAATGAACAATCATGGTGTAAATGAAAGGTTTAGTTTTTCCAAAATATTATGACTGAATTATATTATTTCAATAAGACCTTTTGGAAGGTCTGATATTGGATAAAGCTATATCATCATCTTCCTTTTTTTTTTTCCAGTAATAGCGAATTAGAAATGTTGATTGCTCAACCATGACCTAAACATAACATTTTAACTATGTTAAACATTAAGATTGGATCATATTCTTCCGATCAAAAGATTTTTTAAGCTATTGATGGTCTGAGCTTAAATTAGATTGTACCGTGATATTCGCAACGCTATATGAAAGTCCTGATTAAAATTGAAGGTTTAAAAAAAATGTAATAACCATATATTGAACTATGACCTTCAAGTAGAATCGCTTGATAGATATAGAGCCTTCAGATATTTTGGTCATTTCATCATCTCTTAACATGTAAAAGTAGCTTAAAAAGCATTAGGTACCTTAATGATCAGTAACTAATTGTTTGCATGTACATGCTATATTCTACTTCGAACACCTTTCTAGTCTTTTTCCACAGTAATACATATATGTATACATGATATACTATATGAATATTTAATGTATTATACCCATGTAATAATAGATGAAAGTCCAACCTGCTTAAACTGCCTGAGCAAAAACCATAAACAATAAATCAACTTAGATTATATACCTGAACTGTCAACTCGATCCATGAGATTTTTATTTTGCTTTGCAAATTAAAAACTTTGATGAAATATAACAATTTTACTCAAACAGAAATTTTAACCTTTGGGGAGCTACAATAATAATTACAAAAACTTCAATCTATTTCATGTGCATCAGAAGAAACAGATTACTTACAAGTAACATCCAAATACGCAGCTGGTAGAGGAAGTTTCTAATACTTTCGAAATGTGAGATTTAGACGTCCAGGAAGAAGGTTTGATTCTTCAACTAGAGAACTTGGAGCTGAGTTACGTGTAATACATGGCACCCCATGAAATATATGCCTTGACTCTCCTCCAAATATAAGCACGTCGCCAGATTTGAGAACAACTTTGTGTGCCATATCAGGGTCCCTGCTGTCTCCATACAGAAACTCCGCTGAGTCACCAATGGAGAATGAGACAACAGGTAACCCTAATCTTAAACTCTCGCGAGTTTCATCTCGATCCTGAAATACACGAAAAATCAGAAAATTCTTTAGTGTATCAAATAGCAACTCATAATCATGCAACTGTTATCAATTCATTTGCAATAGGAACCACTACAACATTTTGGGTGAGTGTTTTGAATGAACATAAATGGAAGACATAATTTAAAAGATAGAGTTTTCCACACCAACGGTCTTCAACCTTGACAGAGGGTTCGGATGGTCTCCACAGGGTATTTGGGGAACAGTACAGTGGAATTATCAAACCCCTACTATAGGGGGGCAGGATATTTATGGACATTGGTGTCTGTACTTTTCCTGCACCCATGGCGCAGAAAAACTTTTGAGTATAAAGACATCAATCTATTAACTGATTAACCTTTGAAAGATGAGATTTATGACACTTGCTGATTAACCTTTGAAAGAAGGTTGTGCTTGGCACGTTGGGCTCACTTGCTGAACACTTGGTCACGTGTTCAAGTCCTGGAAACAGGGGTAAGGCTGCGAACATTTGACCCTCCCCAGAACCTGCTAAACGCGGGAGCCTTGTGCACTGGGTATGGCCTTTTTTTATTTATTTATTTGTGACACTGATGCAGATCCAAGTATCTGCAAGAAGAAGAAGCCGCCCTAAGATTAAGGCTGAGTGTTGGAGATGTAGTTTAATTTAATAGTTAGTTTATTTTAGTCTCAGTTTATTTCTGCATTCCATAAGTGTTTTAATTCCTCTCCTCCATGATTTTTAGAGTGAGAGCTTCTTAGATTATAATTAGGATTCAGCCTAGGATTCAAATTCCTATGGTGAATACGTTTTATTCCTATGGCCATATTATAAAATAATAAAATCGTAGGAGGCTACCCCACAGTTCAGATTTCAGAAAAATAAACTTGTTTGCTTGCAGCCATTGTTGTTGCTGTTGCTTTGCTCCTTTGAGAGTGTGCCTTGGGAGTATTATCAAGGTAAAAGGGACTTGTGGATCTCCAATGGACTCCTTGCGTCTTGTAGACCGGGAGGATCTTCTTCTCACCTCCTTGCATCTTGTAGATTGGGAGAAGCTGTCTTCTTTCAAAGGTTGCTGCCATTGAAGATCTGTTCAACAAGTTATTTTACTGTTTTAGCAATCCCCTTCTTCTAATCCTCCAACCTAAGCCTATCGACTTCCATTATCATCCCCTCCATTAATCCAATCAATCCACCTAGGTTATCTAGATTCTGCCCAGCCCAATTCCACCAACCAAATTCAATTAAATTTCAACCACAGCCCTCTCTCACCTCCTCCTCCACTCAACCTTAGTTGCAGGCCCATCCTAAAACCTAAACCCTAATCCTAAAATCAGTCTAGACCTATCCAACCATCCAAATCCCTCCAAATTACAGCCGAACCACCCTACTACTGCCCTTAACACTCAACCTAAAGCCCTAGCCCAAACTCACTCTAAACCCTAAAACTCGTCACTCCCATCTTTCCCAAAACCCTAATTTTCTAAATTCTAATTTCTCACTCAAACTTATCAAAGCTATTTCATTAGATTCCTTAAAACCTGCCTATCATTATCATATAAGATTTAACCCCAGTACCCTAACCCTAACCCTAGAATTTGAGCTAAATCATCAAATCTGCCCAATCGGCTAGCAGGTCCTGGTTTGCTTGGCTCCTAGTAGGTCTCCTACCTATCTAGAACTACATTAGACACTAGTCAACTAGAACACTATAACTTCCAAAGAGACTTGTAAACTGTCTTTAAAAACCAGTTCTCTCCATTTCTTATGTTTTCGATATTCCAACATATAACAAGAGCGAGGTGCTACACTTGTTTGGATATAATTAAAAATATTTCAAAAGCACTTGTTTGGATATTATTCAAAATATTTGGGACTTGGAATTGGACTTGGATTAATACCCCATTTGACTCAAGCTTTAGATTAAACCCAGAGAAATACAATTGTGGGCAGAAGAGTCAACATGACTATAAATTGTGCATATACCAGAGAATTCCTAAAGCAAGCAGTCAAGATGGAACCATTGAAATCAGAATTCATCTTGGTAGCCTGGTATACAAGTTGCAGTCGGGTTCAACATGAAATCCAGAATCTACAAAACCTTGAGATTAAAACCCCCTTTTAATCTATAATCCACATGATATTTTCATGTCCATTCATATTTGTTAAACCGGACCGATCATTAAACTAACAAGTGGACTGGTTCGGGTTCTATCAGGTTCTGATCAGTTAAACTGTGGTTTAAAAAAGAATAAAAACATAATAATAATTTTGGGATAAGTCAAAACAGAAATAAATTATAAATAAATGAAGCTAGTTGCATCAAGAATTGGAGTTTAAATGCTTATCAATTTTTTTACGGGATGATTCTGTTTCTGTATAACATTGTGTATATTTTCAGATCAAAGTGGAAAAGTTGGCAGTTTTATACGGTTCAAATGCAGGACGGCTCCGGTTATAAAAATGATGTGTCCATTCTCCTTGATAACAAACAAGTATTACTATTAGTTTCTGACAGACAAAATGGATGAGTTAGAAAAGAAAACTCCTAAAGCCCAGTGGCTCTTAAGCCTATGGACACCATCACTATAAGTTAAGGCCCTAATGCCGGATGGGATTTAAAATCATAAGCGGTTATATTAGATTATTTAAGAAATCAACAAGGACAGTTTTATAGAGCTAGGTAGGGTAAACAGGTTAGACAAAGAGTAATCACCAATGGTTTGTAAAGATGCAAAAAAGTAAAGGAGTATTCAAAGCAACCAAGAGCCCATATCCAAGGTTAAATCTGACCTGAGAGGTAGCAAGAAGAAACTCCATTAAATTATCATAATCAATGACACAAGCAATTCTACCTCTTAAATTCATAGAGGGCACATATGCAAATCTGACATCTGCCTAGCCAACATAACATGGTTCTTATTCCCTGATGCAGTAGAATTATCGTGTCTGGACACCGGCATGACCCGATCTGAAAACCCAGACCCAGGCAAACCGGACCCACACCAGGCTTTTGATATTGTGAATTTGCAATCTTTTATTTATTTTATTCTGTTTTATTTTGGTAGGAGTAGAATACGTAAGAGCGTCTAATTTTTTAGTTTCCTTGTTTAAGTCTACTTCATGTCTCGTGCCTCTTCCATTCACTTTTAAACTTGGAGGATTAGCATCACTGTCACTGGGTGACCCTACCTGCAAATCCCCCAGCACGATAACCAATTGCAGTTGAGAGTTTTGAACTGAAACTCTGGTCTGCTCTCTTCCATACAACCAGGACCTAGCTGCAGAAAATATTCTGATTCTTCCATTTGATCTTTGGGCCCCATGCTGGTTGTTCTCAAGAAACCTAAATGTTGCAGATCTTTGCCTAAAATTTCAAAGCTTAAGGGGACCTTCGGCCTTACCGCTGGACAATTTCGATTGTGAGGTTAAAGACAAACTATATGTTGTTATTTACACATAAGTACAACTATTGTTTATTTAAACAATACCCTTGTTTTCTGATTTTATCACCACTCTAATATTCCAATTTCTGAATAGAACATTCTCTTGAAATTTAATTCTCGGTTTGTCCCTGCTCCTGTTAACTTAACAAAAGTGACCAATTTTTTCACTAGACCCTTAATTTGAATTTTTTACTATTCTTGTGGCCCATAGCAAATCCAAAGCAATGTTTTTGACCAGAGATGATATCAATTTGTATCAGAACCAAAATTCCTGTTCTATACCCTACGCCATGGTGGCCAATAGTGAGGTTATCCAGCAGTTCAACTTCCATAAGGCGGTAAACCGTGCAGACATTACTCGTCTCACGTTGCACCAACACCACCGTCGCAACATTTTGCACCACTACCATGGGGCTGGTTGAACTTCTGACGATGCTCCATACGGAGGTGAAAGTGTAGTCAAATTGAATGTCCACGATTTCTATGGGGATAATAATCTAGAGCAATACCTTAAGTGGATTCATAGCCTAGAGACATTCTTCTGATGGTACAGGTTGACAAAGGTTTGAAAGCTTTTATTGCTTGAAGTAAAACTAAAGGGTACGGCTCGAGTCTGTTGGATCAAGTTCCAGCAACAGAATTGGACTCAAGGCATCGGGTTTGTCAACACTTAAGCTGAAATAAGAGGCCATGAACAGGCGATCTTTGGCGACCAACCACAAGCAAAGTATGCACCTCCAGTTTGCACAACTGAGGCTAGACAGTATGACCGTTGAGGAATGTCGCAAATTTTACTACTTAGCCACTATATGTCTAATTTTGAGTGGGACGAAGAGGTGTTAGTAGCACAATTTTGAAACGACTTGCACCGTCACAGTGATTTTGATAGCATTCGCGCATACCAAATAAGGTTTGACCAGAACATAAATCCTTCAATATAAATCAAATTTATGCAATCTTCGATTTGTTGGAAAGCTGGTTTTGTGCTCTACGGCTCTACCTAATACAAAAAGTCTCATGTAAAAATAAAATCATTTGACCAGTAAAACTTATTAGAGAACAATAACATTTCTCTAAATCAAGACCAGTTTAAACCAAATGTATGTTTTGATTGAAGGATCATTTCAATCAAGGACAATGATCATTTCAAAGAACAGTATAAACCAAATGTATGTGTTGATTGTTTCAAACTTTCAATAGCTTCCTATTAGCTATATGGCCACGGTATTCTGGTCCTCTTTCTTTTGTTATTTTATTTATTTTGTACATGTGGTTTAGTCCCACATTGCTAATGTACAATTGTTTCATTCTTCATTATGATTATAAATAAAGATGTGCTTGGGATGACTAAATCATCCAAGCATTCATTCTCTAATCCTATTCTGTTAACATGGTATCAGAGCAGAATTCGAATTAGGGACTCCCCCTTCTCTTCCTTTCTCGATTTCAGCCTTCTCCCCTCTCATTCGCAAGTTTTTTTCTTCTCCTTTCCCCTTGTTCTTCATTCACCCCTATTAGGGCAGCACTGATGAGGTGATCAATAGATCCAATGGCTGCCCTCCATTACCTCATTCTATGATCAAGTTATTTGATCGATAGGGACAATTTCAGCTCCAGTTGTTGCTTGCGATATTTGAAGATTCTGTTTTTTATGGACTGCTCTCACTCCCTTCCAAGGAAGCAATCTACATCATTGAAGACTCAAGAACTGCAGCAGTATTTACTATTCTGGATTAGTTCCTATCTCCACCAAGTTTGAAGACATCCTAGATCGATTATTCTTCCACCAAATCAGGGTTTTTTTCAAAACCCTGAGCATTATCGATCTAGGGTTTGCAGGTTCTTGTTGCGGCTGATATTTGGCAGAGTGATTCAGCATTACTAGAGCACCACTTGATCCTAGTTTCAGCTCCATCTGCTGAGATTTTGCTCTTCTTCTTCCCTACATCGATCACATCAATTTCAGGGTTTTTTCCAAAACCCTGTAAAAATCGATCTAAGGGATTTACTTGGCTACTGTTGCTGAATTTTGGAGATCATTGTTCTACCACTACTAGCAGGCTCTCCTCCATTTTTCAGCCCTTAACTTGGAGGATTTCTTGGGTTTTTCTTCACAACAGCCCCCTTCTGCGATTTGGGCTTCTCTACTGTCTTCATGGGTGACTCTGTAGATTCAACTGCTACTTCTGTTGGTGATGGAACCAATAAGCCAGATTATCACACTTTTCTCCAAATCCAATCAAGTTGGATGGCAGTAATTATTTGCTTTGGTCTAGGACTGCATCCTTTGCCATTGCTGGCCGTGGCCTTACGGGTCATATTAGGGGGTCTACTATTATGCCCACTGAGGTTAGAGCTGCTCAAGACAAGTGGCTTCCCAACAATGGCGTTCTTATGTCCTACCTAATTGGTTCTATGACTACAGATCTACAGCACAATTTTCTTCTCCTTGACACAGCCTCGGAAATTTGGGCTGCTTGCAAGGAAACTTACGGACAGCTTGGCAATGATGCCCAGGTTTATGAACTCAGGAAGAAGGTCCTTCACACTACTCAGGGGGAGTTGACAGTCTCCAAGTACTATGCTACTTTGCGCAGCCTTTGGCAGCAACTGGACCACTTTACTGACTTTCACCCAAGTACAGCTGTTGATATTAGTTCTTACAAACAACATATGGACAAGATCAGAGTCTATGATTTTTTGGCAGGTTTGAATGTCGAGTATGATCAGATTCGGGTTCAGGTGTTGGGTCATAAGCCATTTCCCACACTTGAACAGTCCTATGCCCTGGTCTCCTCTGAAGAAAACCGTAGGGCTGCCATGTTGCACCCTCCTATTACTGACAGATCGGCACTCTAGGCTGCTGCCCCTGCCACTCCTGCACCTAGTGGCACTGCTTCTCTTGGTGATTCTACTATTGGCTCTGTTGTTTGTGAGTACTGTCACAAACCTTACCACACCAAGGAGAAGTGCTGGAAACTTTATGGAAAACCGGCTGACTTTGAAGCTAAAAGGGCTGCCAAGACCAAGACAAAGACTAAGACCAAGGCCCATCAGACTGAGACTGTTACTGCGGCCCCTGCTAGTGACCCTGGTCTATCCCAGGATGATCTACAGGCACTCCTTCGTATGCTGAGGTCTTTCGCTGCTGCTGCCTCTACTACATCAGCTACTGCCAATTCTTCTGCTACTTCAGGTTCCCACTTTGCCTGGTCAGGTATTCCATTTAGGGGTCATTGTGCTTCTGTAGCTTCACATTCTTGGATCATAGATTCTGGGGCTATAGATCATATGACCGGTTCCTCTGGTTTGTTTCATAGATATTCTCCTACTTCTGGGAAAGACAAGGTCAAGGTAACTGATGGTTCCCTTTCTTCTATATCTGGAAAAGGAATCATCAACTGCACTTCCTCTCTTCCATTAACTTCTGTTTTGCATATTCCTAATTTTACTACTAACCTTCTTTCCATTAGTAGTATTACTCGTGATCTTAACTGCAAAGTCACTTTCTTTCCTTCTCATCGTGTGTTTCAGGATCTGGACTCTGGGAAGACGATTGGATTGGGTAAAGTGCACGGTGGGCTGTACCTGCTTGATGATGGTCGCTTCTCTCCACCACCATTGCCTTCTCCACTACACTAGAACTCCATGGTCTCTTCTGAACTCTACCAATGGCACTCTAGGTTAGGTCACCCCCCTTTAGGAATTTTAGCACATTTATTTCCTAGTTTGGTCACCCTTCGTACTAAGGATAACTTTTTTTGTGAGGCGTGTGTTCTGGCCAAACTGACACGTTCAAATTATCCTATTTTAAATAAAAGGTGTTCTTCTTGCTTTCAATTAGTACACTCTGATGTTTAGGGCCCTAATCGTAAACCCTCTATTTCTAGTCATCGGTGGCTTGTCTCTTTCATTGATTGTCATTCTAGGCACACATGGGTGTATCTTTTGCACATAAAAAATCAGGTTTTTTCATGTTTTCAGCACTTTCATAAAATGGTCCAAACTCAGTTCCAGGCTACTCTCAAAATATTGAGAAGTGATAATGGGACAGAGTATAAAGAATCACAATTTCAAAAATATTTGGCTGACCATGGAATCATTCATCAAACTAGTTGTGTTAATACCCCTGCCTAGAATGGTGTGGCAGAAAGGAAAAACCGCCACTTGTTAGAAATGGCCAGAGCTTTGATGTTTGCGAAAAATGTCCCATCTCAATATTGGGGGGATGCGGTTCTTACGGCGGTCTATCTCATCAATAGGCTGCCCTCTAGGGTACTTAACTCCCGTAGCCGCTCTGATATTTTGATTGGTAATTCCTCCTTTATTGTGCCTCCCAAGGTGTTTGGTTGTGTGTGTTATGCTAGAGATACCAAATCTCCAGGCAAACTTGAACCTCGGAGGCTCCGTTGTATTTTCTTGGGTTATTCTCCAACCCAAAAAGGCTATAAATGCTACCATCCCCCTTCCCGCCGTACCATAGTTAGTATGGATGTTATTTTCCATGAGTCTCTTTCTTATTATTCTTCGCCACCTCTTCAGGGGGAGAGTGATGGTGAAGATGTGGCTTTCGAAATTCCTTTACCTGAGGTGCCTCTGGCTGCTGCCCAGCCATCTTTACCACCCTCGGCTGCTGTCCAGCCCCCTTTACCACCCACGGCTGCTGCCTAGCCCTTTTTGGATGCTTCCCATCCAACTTTGGATGCTGCCCATCCTACTTTGGAGACTGCCCAACAACCTCTGGCTGTTCCTCCCTCACCAAATGGGAATCCTTTACAGGGGGAGACCATAGAAAATAGTGTTGTTAATATTTCTATTCAGGGGGAGCTGACTCCAGTCCAGAGAACTATTGGTAATTTCAGAAGAGAATTGACAACTCCAACATGATCACCTATACAAGGGGCAGATCCACCAGAGGGCAATTGCATCCCACTGTAGCATTAGTACCCATCCAATTGCCGGCTCCAGACACAGATCCTACATCTCCTGGTAATCCATCTCCTTCCGACCTACCTATTGCACTTCGCAAAGGTACTAGGACTTGCACTTTACATCCCATATCTCATTTTGTTTCTTATAACTCTCTTTCTCCCTCTTTTCGTGCATTTGTATCTTCTCTTTCCTCTATCTCGATTCCTAGAAATTGGCAGGAAGCATCTACAGATGGAAAGTGGAAGGCAGCAATGTTGGAAGAACTGAGAGCACTACACAAAAATAATACGTGGGATCTTATGGCTCTTCCTCCAGGGAAAAAACCAGTGGGATGTAGATGGATCTTCGTGGTTAAACAAAAAGCTGATGGCTCGGTGGATAGGTATAAGGCATGTCTGGTTGCAAAGGGGTTCACTCAGACATATGGAGTCGACTATCAGGAGACCTTTGCACCAGTGGCAAAGCTCAACACCGTCAGGGTGTCATTATCTTGTGCTGTGAATCTTGGGTGGGATCTTCAGCAGTTACATGTAAAAAATGCCTTCCTCCATGGAGAGCTTGAGGAGGAGGTATATATGGACATTCCATCAGGTTTTTCTGATTACAGGACTAAAGGCAAGGTTTGTAAATTGAAGCGTGCCCTTTATGGTTTGAAGCAGTCACCTAGGGCCTGGTTTGGCAGATTTCATAAGGCTATGATTTCAGCAGGTTACAAGTAGAGCAATGCTGATCACACTTTGTTTATCAGATGACTTGGTAACAAGGTTACTCTTCTCATAGTCTATGTGGATGATATTGTGGTCACGGGTAATGATGATGTTGCAATCAGGGATTTGAAAATTCTTCTTGGCCGTGAGTTTGAGGTCAAAGATCTTGGTCCCCTAAAATATTTTCTAGGGATAGATGTTGCTTGATCTTCAAAGGGCATCTTTGTTTCTCAAAGAAAATATGTCCTTGATCTATTGACTGAGACAAGGCTACTTGGCTGTCATCCTTCAGATACTCCTACGGAAGCTACTACAAAACTTAGGGAGAAAGAGGGTGCGCCTGTTGACAAGGGTACTTATCAGCGGTTAGTGGGCAAACTAATCTACCTTTCTCACACACGCCCGACATTGCGATTCTTTGTAAGTTTGGTGAGTCGATTCATGCATGATCCCTATTCCTCTCATATGGATGCAGTCCATCGTATTTTGAGGTATTTGAAGTCTGCTCCGGGAAAGGGAATCCTTCTATCTCCCAATGGTCACTTGAAGATTGAAGCCTATACTGATGCCGATTGGGCTGGTTCTCCTGACAGGAAATCTATCTCTGGCTCTTGTTCCTTTGTGGTAGGAACCTTGTCACATGGCGTAGCAAAGCGAATGTTGTGGCGGTCTAGTCTTTGAGCCGAGTTCCGCGCAATGGCACAGGGAATTTGTGAACTTCTGTGGCTTAGAGGATTATTGCAGGATATTGGTGGTGTTGTCCATCTTCCTATGATGCTTTATTGTCACAATAAAGCCGCCATTAGCATTGCTCATAACCCTGTCCAGCATGTTCGTACTAAACACGTGGAGATTGACAGTCATTTCATCAAGGAGAAGCTTGAAGCCGGCCTCATTTGTGTTCCCTTTGTGAAGTCCACTGATCAACTGGCTGATGTGTTCACTAAGGGGCTGAGTAGCAAGCTGTTTCATCCTATCTTAGTCAAGTTGGGCATGCATGATATATATGCACCAACTTGAGGGGGAGTGTTAGCTATATGGCCAGAATACCGTGGGGGTATTCTGGTCCTCTTTCTTTTGTTATTTGATTTATTTCGTACATGTGGTTTAGTCCCACATTGCTAATGTACAATTGTTTCATTCTTCATTATGATTATAAATAAAGATGTGCTTAGGATGACTAAATCATCCAAGCATTCATTCTCTAATCCTATTCTGTTAACACTTCCTTCTTCAGTTCTATTGTCTTCTAGTTCTATGATGATTTTAATGTTGATTTTTTATGACTTCATGTGACTTAATGTTGATTTTTTATGACTTGATGCGACTTAATGTTGATTTTTGATGGTATAAGGTATATATTGTAACATACTAAATAATGTTAGAAAAGAGGGGAAATAAAACATAACACTTGGGCGCCTAAGCGCTTAGACACCCCTCCACCGCCATGGGCCGCATTGCATCCTTGACAACTATGTAGCAGATCATGTAGAGGAAAGTTTGAAGAAGTCTTATAGATGGAGGAGCTTCTAAGAAACAAAAACAACAACTCAGCCTTATCCCTACTAAATGTGGTCGGCTACATTGATCCTAACAAAGATTAGATAAAAGATGAAGGAAAAGAACAAAAGCAACAACCAAATCAGTCTTAAATTCAGTAATCGGGGTAACCAACACAAATCCTTTCCCTCCAATCCGCTCTGTTCACCACTTCTACTAGGATCATTTTAGGCCTGCCCCTAGCTCTTTTAACACTTTCAATCATAATCGAGTAATTCTTCAGAACTGGGGAATCCAAAGGCCTCCGTTGAATATGGCCATGCCACCTCAGCCGACTTTCTCGTAGCTTATCTTGAATCGGGGCTACTCCTAAGCCAACGCTAATAATATCATTCCTTATTTTAGCCTGCCAGGTTTTGCCACTCATACATCTTAGCATCCTCATTTCTGCTACACTTAGCTTATCTATATGGCTAATGTAATCCTAAATGGGGGATAAAGCCAACTAGAACCAGAACCACGATTTACTAGGGTTTAATGGATTGGCTAAGGTGGAATTAGATAAATAGTGAAGTTAGGGTTAGGGTTTGAGAAGGAGATCAATGTAGGGATCTAGGGTTTATAATGAGTATTATGGCAAGGGGCTTGGATCGAGTTTCCCAAACAGTGAGGGGGAGATTCGGTCCAAGTTTGGGCTGCTTCTAATGGTGGAATCAGGCTGGGCAGGTTTCAGGTTATGGAAGTGATGTTTGGAGATGGAGGGATATTAGGGTTTGGCTTAGAGGGTTAGGAACAGAAGGGTTTGGGGATGGAGATTTACTTACTGGTTATTGGATGGATCCTTGAACTGGTAGCAGATTTGGATAACTGAGCCATAAACCTTCAAACAATCAGCCAGTAGCAAACTTGAACAAATCTGAATGCACACAAATGAGAGAGGCAGTGAACTCGTGAAGGCTATCTCGGCCTCACCTTCACAACCTATCTCGGGACAGTGGAATGCAACAAAGCAAATTTCTTATTCATTAAATCGTGGGGGGCTCAATGGAGCTCTTACATTATATAGCCTTCAAGGCTGGACATAAAATATAAATCCTAACTAGGACTAGGACTCAAAATAGGAATAGGAATGCCAACTAGGACTAGGACTTCTAATTAGGATTCAGATTTGAACTAGGAATCCTAATTAGAATTACAACTCAATAAAGAATAAAACATAATAAAAACAAATAAAACAAATACTAATCTAAATCCCCACGACTGTTGTTGGTGTAGGAAAGAATCCCTACACCTACCCGATGTCTAATTATGCTGGTGTAGGGAAGAATCCCTACACCTGCGGCTGGTTTTAGACAGCCAGTTTACATCAACTCCCCCCTTCTCAAAACATTCGTCTCCGACGAATGGATGAAAGACATGTAGCACTCGTAGAGATCAGGATCAAGGCGCCTGAAGTCGTTGACGTGAATCCAGGTACTGCCACTATCAGGGCGATCCTTCCATTTAACAAGGAAAGAGTAATAGTCGCGACCACCCCGTATAGTAGTAAACTTGTTATCAAGCACATTCTCAATGACATCAGCAGTAGTAGTAAACTGTGGGAGGCGGAGAGCATGTGCAATATCACCGTCGTCCGAATGGTGGCCGACATAAAGAGTGAGATCGGCCACGTTGAACACATTGTTAATCTTCATAGACAGAGGAAGCTCGAGCATATAGGCATTGGTCCCAATGCGTTGTTGCACCTTGAAAGGACCCATTTTGCGAAGGTGGAGCTTATGATTGGCTCCAGGAGGAAGTCGCTCAAGAGAAATACGAACCATCACCAAATCACCAGGTTGGAATTCCACGTATCGGCAATGACGATCAGCTGCTGCCTTGTAACCTTCATTGTTAATAGCAATGCGTCGGCAAACGTCGGTATGGACCTCGATGATGTGGCGGAGGAACTCATCAGCGTCCACACTAACACGAACATGAGGAGGAAGAGGAAGCAAGTCCACGGGGCGCTTGGGTTGCAGACCCAAAACAATCTCAAATGGAGTACGGCCAGTGGTCCGATTGACAGAACTATTGTACGCGAACTCGGCAATATCAAGGACAAAAGGCCAATCTTGCGCATGATCACGAACAAGACATCGGAGGAGATTGCCTAAACTGCGATTAACCACTTAAGTCTGCCCATCTGTCTGAGGATGAAAGGCGGTGGAGAACTTCAGCTTGGTATTGGTCTTCATCCACAAGGTCTTCCAAAAATAGCTAGTGAATTTGACATCACGAAAAAAAACAATAGACTCGGGTAGCACATGAATACGTACTACCTCTTTGAAGAAGAGCTAGGCGATGTGACTGGCATCAAATGTCTTCCGACAAGGAATGAAATGAGCCATTTTCGAAAACCTGTCCACCACCACAAATATAGAGTCATGACGCTCCCGTGTAGATGGGAGACCGAGAACGAAATCCATGCTGATATGTAACGAGGTGCATGAGGCCTTTGGAAGAGGTGTGTGAGGCCCGTGTTTTGCTTATCACCCTTGGCAAGTGACAATCTCGACAACGCTGAATCACCTGTTGGACGTCACGCTGAAGATGTGGCCAATAATACAAATCAGCAACTGCAGCATATGTCTTGCTAATGCCAAAATGCCCTCCCGTGCCACCGCCATGTAGTTCCCTAATGAGGTGCTGCCGAAGGGATGTGTTAGGGATACATAGGCGTGTCCCAAAGAAGAGATATCCATCACGTAGGGAGTATTTGGCCAATGTAGTATGAATGGGGGAAAAATCAACATCAGCCGTGTACTCATCTCTGATATGTTCGATGCCTGTGTTGTGAGTAGAAGAGGTGGATAGGGTGAGAACTTTCCGACTTAGCGCATCAGCGACCTGGTTCTCTTTGCCTGCCTTGTACTTCAGAACGAAATGAAACTCCTGGAGAAAGGCGATCCATTTAGCATGGTGGTTGCTTATGGATCGCTGAGAATGGAGATACTTAAGGGCCTCATGGTCAGAGTATAGAATAAATTCTTTGCCCACAAGGTAGTGTCTCCAATGCTTTATAATCTGGATCACTACATAAAGCTCCAAATCATAGGTAGAATAACGCCGCTTAGCATCGTTGAGTTTCTCACTATAGAAGGCAATGGGATGATTTGATTGCATGAGAACTCCTCCAATCCCAACATGGGATGCATCTGTAGCCACCTCAAATATGACATCAAAGTTTGGGAGCCGTAGAACAGGTGCCTCGGTCATCTTTTGATTGATCAAGGAAAATGCTTTGGTAGCAGCCGGTGTCCACTGGAATTTTCCCTTACTTTCTCTCATGC